>NC_136769.1:16540640-17740640 GCF_947034865.1 Barbatula barbatula
GACAGGTAAAGCAACACTTTTAGGAAGTATTTTGGGAAGCAAAATGATCATGTCGCTGTAGTTCTGTCAGTTTTCTGAAGTGTCAATTGTGAACCAGTACACTTTTCTTCTCGCTTGATAAGACATAAATGTAGCACACGTTTGGAACACTTAAAGCTGTGGAAAGAATTAAGAGATCAGCATTTCTAGATGTATTGTGTCCATTCCAATGTCAATTCCTCAGGAGTGACATAGTCATCCAGCAGCGGTGTGAAAGACTGACAGCATGACAAGACACATGAAAACTGTGATCAAAATCAAGGTTATCACCTAAAAAATTTTTTGGGACTTTTCCTAAATGCATGAAATTTTACTGTTGTGTTAAAAGTGATTATGAAAGAACTTGTGTTCGTTCAGTAGTGTTTGAGGTCTGAAAAGATACAGAGCATCTTTTCTGTTATTTTGAACTGTTTCTCCCATTTTCATTTTCTGAAATGAAAAATGAGCATTTAACCTCAATACCTAAAAATCTTACATTTAGTAAAAACTGAAAATAATTTTAAATGGTCTCTTAATTATTTCCTCGGCTTTATTTTGTTAGGCTATTCTCCTCTGTGTTGGTTAGTGCAGTGTAAAGACCCAGAAGTAAGCGTGTAGCTCTTTCATTTGTTGACTCACAGGCTTTGAGCCTCTAAATCTCAGTTAAACAAACTCTTTTATGGTCTGCTGCTATTTTACCGACCCTTTCTGCAGGAGGCATTCTGGCTTACTACTGAACCAGTAAGTCCTCAAGAAGGGAAGAGGACAGAAAAGGGGAAAAAAGGAAGATATGAGAAGACCCTTAATATCAAGATCAGATCAAATTTATGAGACAAAATGAGAATAAGTCCGTTTAGAAATGCCTTTTGTAACAAAGTAAAACAAAAATACTTCCCAAAAGGTAAAACATTCCAACAGGCTCTTGAACGGCATGAGAGACATGTGACCTGCCCTCTGGTCCGCACCATCAGGCTCAGATTATGTCTCAGGAGGTGATGTATCTCACAAGAACATTAGCACTAAAATCACTTCTAAGCCCCAGTGTCTAGCAATCCAAAGCTCTTCGCTGTAAGAAACTCAGACCCGCCGAGCTCTGTCATAACTCCAATGCAGCACTTACAATAATGAGCATCATTATAAAGTCCAGCTCTTCACTGAAGCGTTTAGCCACACAGGATGTGTTCATGACTCTTGCCATTTGACAAACTGTGTATTGGACGAGCTCTCTGTTTGCTCAGCTTTTAATGGGCTCATCTCACAGAGCAAAATGGCAGTAAGCAAAACAGAGGCCTTATGGTGCTCAGCAGGGATCCCACAAGATGAGGGACCGAGGAGAACCTTTACTATTTCTTTCTTTCTTTTTTTCTTTCTTTTGATTTCATCAGAAGTTCTGTACAAATGACTTTTACAGGTTGTAGAGCACGGGGCAGAATAGACTCTGCAAATTGGGCCATATTAAGCTAATGGTAGTGCCCAAAAAATGCTAAATTAAGTTTATGTAATAAAGTTAATGCAATACATCGATTTAATCTCATATGGTTAATAACTTTTTTAACAAATTATTTTTAAGAATGTAAATAAAATAAAACCAGAATATTAACCACACGATCATATTCAATAATTCAGTTAACTTCATAATTTAAAGTTATAGTACGTAAAGCTCTAAATTAGTTCTTGAAATGCTGGATTGTGTTTTTATGTGTCTCTAATGACTATGTGTGGCACATAACACCGTGTTTGTGACGTTTCACACTCGTGGTGTCGTAGTGTCACCCGGGCCTCTATTTCTGGCACTTTGATAAGATTCGGGCTCTTTAAGCTGACAGGTTGACTTGTGCTGCGTCAGAAAACACCATGTCTATCCGCTGTCTTCTGAAGCTTTTGTAACCTTAGTGATTTCGCATAGCCACCCCTACACACCTCTAGAATCAGACTTTGATTTTTGCTTTAAAAATATAAACAACTACATGCATGCCCTTGCACATTATCCAAAGCGACAGGTTATTAAAGTTGTACATTTTGTTATCAGATGAATGTGTTCCTTAGGGTAGAACCCACAACGTTTGCATTGGTGTGCCACAAGAGTTACCACAATATTCATATACAATTTTATTTTTATTTTATTTATCCTTTATTTAACCAGGAAAAGCCCATTGAGATTAAAAATCTCTTTTACAAGGGAGACCTGGCCAAGATAGGCAGCAGAATTTACAACACATCATTACATACGTACAAGACACAGAAAAAACAAAAAAACAAAAAAAAACATGAAAAATAAAAAATAAATAAATTAATAGAATCAATTTGAAAGCCAGTTTTGCACTTACAATGAAATCTTAATTAAAACATTTACATGTGAGGGAGTCCAACTCAAAACAATATTACTTTGTTTCAATATTACGATTTAATTCATATTACTCACTTAAATAAATAATACAATACCTTGTAGATTGTGAAGCAAACTGATCCTACACAATGTGAGGCCACTTCTGTGTGTAAATTGGCATTTAATGGATCGGATTGGAATACAGTCCAATACAATTTTGAAAGAAAACTATCCACAATAAATAAATAAACATAGAATAAAATAGTATAAAATATAATATAAAAACAAAATTATTTATTTTAAATGTACAAATATTTTATTTATTTTTATCATGAACGAGATCGGACTCAACTGCGTGGGTCAATGGAAAACAGTTTTATTCAGCCAGAGAACACAGAGACTGTAAAAAGTCAATGAACTGATGGGCAGACCGCGCCCATTGTTTTTACTGTTAACAACGATGATGATAATAATAATAACAATAATAACAATAACAATAACAATAACAATAACAATAACAACAACATACACAACAACAATAATAATAATAATAACAATTTATTAATTATTGATTGTTAATTATTCGTTTTATTATTATTTGTACTTTTTTCGTTTTTCATTTCTATGGCATATACATAAAAAACATCTAATCTAATTCTTGTATCTAGCCATCATTTCTATATATATTTCGACTTTAGTCTTTTGGTTTGATTTAACAGATTGGAAGTAAAAGGAAACTATGGGGGAAGTTCAGGAAATGGCCCAAGCAGGGAATGAGTCTGGCTTCTAGATATTCTCGAAAATTACATATAAAATACAGTCAGATGTGAAGCCCCACGCTGCAGCCGGTGGTATGCGGCTGGTGAAGGAAGCGGCCGGCAGCGAGTAGTATTGTGTCCTCGAGCACAGAATCAGACGGGACGCCGTGGATGCCAATGGGGGAACCAGAAGGGAACAGCAGGTGAAAACAAAAGCAAACTATGGCAATGGAGTCATAAAGAGATTGCAGCGGAAAACAGGTACTATTACCTATAATCAAACACGAGAGAAACAAGACTAGAGCAATATGGGGCCAAACGGAAGGGCATATACCATAAAGATCTGACAATAGATGAGGGAACAAGGGGGGATATGAAGGGGTTTGGGAATTAAACTAACGTGAGCCGGTGTGAACACAAACTAGATAATGAATGGGAAAACTAGGGAGACGCGCACATGGGGAGCTGTCAAAACATACAGAGAGGGAAAAGCCTGGGTTATCAGACAGAGAGCGTGACAAAATTATTTTTAGTTTCTTTGCAAGTTAGTTAGTCCATGCGTGTCTAATAAACAAACTTTATTTATGTCTCATACCAGCCATTTTTAAGTCTTTTTGTTAATCAGACGAGCATAAATCATGAAGCTTTAGGTCTACTGGGGCACAGGGCTGTGTCGAGGGTCAGAGTGGGGTCATCTGCTTAAATCATTAGCTGCTTGGACGTGCATAATAAACGCATTTACTGTTCCCCTAACAAATCAGTCCTAGCTTGCTTATCCATTACCCCCACACACCCCGGTTCTCAGTAAATGCCCACCCCAACCCAGGCACCCCAAATCTCTCTTTTAGACATGTAAGGAAGATTCATCAATGGAAAACAGCTCAGAACCCACTCAGGATATATGGCGACATGGTTCAAATGGGAGATATGTTGATAATTAGCATTTCTAAGCATGTTAGCCAGGGTTCAAAGGTCACAGATCACGGATGAGGTATCTGTTACCGATGGATATACCAGATGTGGATGCACGAGGTGAGTTGCTTTAATAATTTCTGAACGCTTCTCCAGACGCATCCAAAATTCTGCCGCAGCGTTTGTTTTCTCCAAATGTTGCACGGTTTGTAGACAGCAAGTCTGCAATTTCGGGATGTTTATAAAACAGGCTAAATTGACTGGGAACCAGAAAAAATGTGCACTGCATGTTGTAAGTCAAAACAGGTAAAAGCACTTACGCCTATGCTATGCGAGATCTTTAAAGGGGACAAACACTACGACGCATTAAAAATGCAGCCCACTGTATTACCCCAAAGGTCAAACAGGTTTAGGAAAATCTCCTGAAATGTCCTCCGTGCAGATTTGGTCTTGTGATTGAACGCACGGAGATAATATACCTCACGCATCGAAGCCTGCAGACCAGACCACAAGCCTAAATTCAATATTGCTGCTTGTGTGTGTCATGTCTGGAGTGATGGTGGACACGTGTGTTAGAGGAATCATCCCCGGTTTGACACATTGGCCTCAGATCAAAGGCTGGTCAGGACTAGAAGTCTGGGCACAGTGTGTACAAAGCAGTCCGCTGACAGATTCATAACCAGATCAATTCGCTCCATATACCAAACCTGGAGATGATAACCACCCCCCTTCTTCTAAAGCACAAAGGTGTGAGGTACATATAAAACTGTTGTTAGTTTCTTTTGTTCCAAGGCGTCTAAAGTTCTTGAAAGATGTTGTACTTACAATTTTATCTATCAGGTGTAATGTATGGATTTAGACAAACTGTCTATTGCTTTACCTTCAAAGGAGTCACAAAGAGAACAATTGCAGAAACAGGTCAAACTGCAATTAGACTCTTTAGGTGGGGATATCGCTTACAGCTTCCTTTGTCATCTCTTTTATTGTTGCTGCTGCTTTTCTTTGTCATGTGACAAACAGCATTTGTCTCAAAGAACAAAAATCATGAAAGATGGACTGTGTTTAAGAAAGGGATGCAAAACTTCATTCACCTTCTCAATCACAGAAATACCTATAGAAATCTTTAGTGACAGAACAGGTGAGTATAGAGATTTGTCATAAAACAGATCCTTTTTGTTCAACGTGACCTATGGATATGCACCACGCTCTTAAGAGCATCTCTGAGAAAAGAGAGAGAGGGAAAACAGAGAGTAATGCCAGATGGCTGGGCAGGACCCCTGGGGCCAAGAGCAATGCTATACCCTGGGACCAGGATACCTAATAACGCCCTGTTGAGCTTCCCACCTGTGGCTCACTGGCAGACAATGTTATCTCATCTCCCTGACCTATTGTCCATCTCATTGGCTGTAATGATGGTGGAGAGATCCACACTACAATCCAGAGCTCTCCCTGGAGAGAGGAACCCTGGGAACCGCTCTGTAATCAATGCAGTCTCCTACTTTACATCCAACCATTTCATTAACCACAGATGTATGTGAGATCTGTTATGGATGATTGATCTGTAGTGATATGTGCAACATGCCTATCATACAACTCGCTGTCCTTTTGAAACCTCGGATGTCCAAATTCAACAGTCAGGAAAAACAAAACATTGTACTTTTTAAATAATTACACCGTGTTGTCAAAGTTGACAAGCACTTTTTATTGGTTAGACATTTGCTAAGACAAACATAAAGTTTATAATGATTTATTGCAACAAAAAAATCCAGATTTATGGAGATACAAGGTTTTGGAAGGACAGCAGTGATATGTTTAACTTGAGGGTTGATTTTTGGATGTGGAAATGCATGTTTCTTACCTTATTTTATGTAAACGTATATTTAGTTTTTTTAAACATTTATTTATTCTTCTACATTCATTGTGTATCTATCCTTGACCGTTGTTTTTACTGTTAACAACAATTATAATAATAACAACAACTTCAACAACAACAACAACCTCCACAACATCAACAATAATAACAATTTATCAATTATTGATTGTTAATTATGTGTTTTATTATTATTATTTGTAGTTTTTACGTTATTCATTTCCATGGCATGTACATAAAAATATCTAATCTAATTCTTGTATCTAGCCATCATTTCTATATATATTTCGACTTTACTCTTTTGGTTTGATTGAAAAGATTGCAAGTAAAAGGAAACTATGGCGGAAGTTCAGGAAATGGCCCAAGCAGGGAATGAGTTACATATATAAACAAATATTAAATTAATTTTAAGCTTAATTCATTATCTTTAGACCTCCAAAAGAAAGCTGTAAAGCTTACTGGTCTCCAACACATACTGTACTTCACACAAACCAGATCAAACGAGAGAGATGTGATACAAAAAGAGACACATCATTCCTGAACCCCCCCACCCCTTATCAGTCCTGATACAGACACTGTCCTACATCCATGCATCCTCCCTACTGATTTAAATCCTCTCATGTAATGTGACAGTCATATCATGGAATGAGCCAAAAACAGGCCCCCGCGTGACAGCACTCAAATGAATGCTTCGCTCGCCTAATATGTTGAAGATTTTTGACCCTTAACTTTATTGTGTGCATCTTTCTTAAGTGATTTACAGTGTTGTCTTATGCCTCAGTGATAGGCTGGGAGAATACTCTTCTAGTTGTTTCTGGGGGAGTTTAAGAACGGTTTGCTGATAACACTGCTAATCAGTGTGTGAGTCTTTAATCTGCTCTGTTAAGTTTGTTGAACAAAGACAGTCATTGTTCTTCAACAAAAAGAAGCAGCTAAAAGGAAACAAAGTGCTTCAAATGCTTTCAGTGTGCTGAGGGGTTTTCTGAGAGCACCTGAGAATGAATGATTCATGTGACGGCTGAAAAGACAGTGGGATCCCTTCTTAACTACTGCTGAAGAGCTAGCATTTGTAGGGCATACAGAGAGACGACACATAACTTGAACAGAAAGGGCTTACCTTAAACTAGGACTAGGCCTTAGTTAAAGTCAGCGATTTAAGCAGCTGACCTTAGAATAAACAGTCCTGATCTGAATCTTAAGTCAAAACAACGTCACAAATATTTAAAGATATGTCAACGCAAGTTTCTTTTTAAGATAAAACAGCTCAAACATGCATTTTATAGACTGAGATTAGGTTTAGGCCTAAGCCTTATCTGTGAAACCAGGCACATGAAATGCATGCAGATTTTGAATTGCTTTGTGGATATTACAGTATAATGCTTAAACAAAATGTTCATTAACATCAAACAAAATATATTTATGTGTATATTTTTACGTGAAAGCAGGTATTTCTCTTGTGTTTTTTTTCTTTGCAGTCTATACAGTCTTTAAACAACTGAAACTTGCCAGTTGCAACCGTTACCAACTCAAAGCACTTCATTCAGCCCCCATACTGAGCCTGTAAAAAGTGGAACTATTCCTTTATCTGTTTTAATCCTCCTCTCCACAATGATCAAAAGACTGTTTATCTTTACGACACATTTCAAAGAAACAGAGTTAATTATCTAATATGCATAAACTTGTATAAAACACAACACTCCCCTCATAAAACCAAATGCCTTAGCAAGTAAAGAAGGAAGGTTTCTGGAAAGCCAGAGTTTGCGCTTCATCTTATCAGTTGAGTTATTAAGGTGCCCCCTTCCTGTGGCACTTTGCCTTAACCTTGAATCATTCTTCCTGTTGTGTATGGTAAGAAAACATGAGCACTACTCAGCAATCGCTCACTAGGTGTCATCTCAAGTGAACCGATGCTCATTATGTATTATCATCACTATTGATCTGTAGCCTTAAGGTCATGTACACTGTATCTCCTCTACATTACATTGAATTTGCTAAACAGCAACATTACTTGCTTATACCACGAGTGTATGTTTGACTTTGAATATTAAAAGAATTAAAACACAAATGCAAACCAGTTTCATGACGGCTGAGGACAGGAACAGGGAAGTGTTGTCATACTTGACTGGGAACCCTCTACAGAGGTTTTCAGGTGGCCAGTCTCAGGTTTACATTACCCCTGGGCTCTATCTGCTACCAGAAGTGAACGCTGGTTCTTCTGTGCAAAGCCATCCTACTGCTGACAGCAGGACATTTATCTTTCGCCCTCCACATTGTGTGGACTAAAAACAAACCTTGAGCGCTCATGCCAAACTTGCTTGAAAGAGCAAACAAAGGCTTGCTCTTTTCTGATGTCAAAACAAACAGCTATCCCTCTTATCTTCAGATGATAACATCTACAGCCAAACTAACTTCAACAGCGGGATTAAATGGTTCATATTATCTTCATGCTGTATTCCAGTGCTGATGGGAAACTAGGCATTATATAAATACTTATCCGTCCATCTTTGACTAAAACTTAAAAACACTCAGATATGAAATGTCACATAAAAGGAAAATGAGATTTATTTTATTCAATTTTTTTAGGTCGCAGTTGATTCTACTAATGAGCGATTGCGTAAGATGGACAGCAGTTATGTCTCCTGCTTCTTACGCTTTACTCCTGGAGTCTAAATAAATCTCACACATATCTTCTAGTTTCAGAGGAGAACTCAACACACGCTCTCAAATTGGGATCAGATGTGATTAGACACCAAAGTCGGCAGAGTTTTAAATATGAACAAACTTTATAGACTGTCTTGGAAGCACTCCGGGCAATCGTTTTCACACATTCTTTATTGGCACGATTGTGTGACATATACAATAACTACAAACAATAAAGTGACATTAAAATAAGGTGCTTAGTATGTTGGGTAAAATAATTTAATATTTAAATGAAATATATGTGAAAATTGCCTTTTTAAGCAGAAGCATGTGAAAGGGAGAGAAAGCAAACACTGTATACACATTGTCGTAAAAGCCATGAAAGCGGGGTACACTGCAGTCTGGTGAAAGTGCCACCATGCACAGGAAAAGGAAAAAATAATAGATAAAACTGGGCAGTAAAACTGATGAGTGCAGGCTTTTGGACAGGATGTTGGTCTCTTTGCTCTTATCTCACTCCAACCAGAGATGCTTACACATACAAAGAAAAGAGAAGGAGAGAGATATTTATTTATAAAAAAAATTCTCCACAAATCACATACAGACTACAAATGAAAACACAAAACGTTTTCTACAAAAGAGCACAAAACATCTCTTAAACACCATACAATACAAATTCCTCCACATTATTTGTAGCATTATGAAATAAACTTTCAATCTGGCTTTCATCATTCTGATAAAGACAACATTTCTTTCCAAATCAAGTGACCCCTCTTTCTTATTACAGTTTATTCATGTTTCCCCCCCATGTCAACTAACCTATTTGTGAGAGTTTCACTTAACTCTAAGAGTTGACCAGAGCCGCTTTTGAAATCAGGAAAAATCAGGAAGAGGACCATCATTATTAGGCTGACAGTGACCATTGCAATATTCCTTTAGAGAAGAAAGTTCAGAATCTGTAAATTTACACTTCCAATTGATTTATAATCCTGATAGACCTGACGCCAGCCCTTCAGCATTAGCCATATGAGGTCCACAGATCAGCAACCTGACCCAAAGGGACAGTCCCAGCCAGAAGAAAGCGCTGCAGCACGAAGGGACCTGCTATGCGCTCAACATTAAAACGAATCCCACGCAGTACTGGTCCTTTCAACAGCCACGACAAGGACACGGAAAAAGTCTCTATAAAACAAAAAAACATCTACACCACTGTTCATATGACTGAGAACAACCTCTCCCTTCCTTCTTCCAAGCTGCTTCATTTTCAAAAGTGCTATGCGTTTCTTAATGCAGAAAAAAAACATTATAATTTTTTAACTATAAACAGATTGAAAAGAGAAACCCTCTTTAGGCTAGCTTTATATCACACATATTAAATGAACAGCTGTTTTTAAGTAGACCAGGAAGGTAAACCCAAAATAAACTAACTAAAGACACCTAAGCATAATTCGCTAGTTGTGCTTTAACTTTTACCAATATTCTTTTGAGCCAAAAACCTTCTTGATCAGTAAATGTCATCTTACAAAGTGATTTTCATGGATAGCTTAATTCTGGTAAAATCCGAAAACAAATCTTCATCTTCATAACGACTGAATTCTGGTAAAAGAGTAAAAACTCCACATTTGCGTCAACACTGTTGTTTCATCATACTGTCATCTGACTGAGAAGAATTATATGTGGGGTTCACTTTTTACATTTTTGTAAACTTTTCAACATGTTCTGTCCCTTTTTTCACTCAATACATTCTCCTCATCAAACAACGCTGATCCAGCTACTCTAGTCGCAGTTTGACCTACCTAGGTCCTTTCGTGCTTCCTGTTCATTTTGCTTATCTGTCAAATGTTCCGTCGTCGCAATCTCTTCTTTGCCGTTTTCCTCTCGCGTATTTTGTACAACTCTCTACATCTGTGCTTCATTTAACGAGGGTCCGCTACTCGGCGGATCCGCCATGCTAGCGGTTACCTGCCTCTCACCTATTCTCTCTGGGCATGAACGAATCACATGTCCGGCAGTTCCACACACAAAACACTTCATCGTCTCCGAAGTTCCATGCACAGCATAATCATAGCCATCCAATTGAAACTTAAATGTCAAATTCTGCTTTGGCATTTTTAAGAATCATAAGCACTTTTCTAAATGACATAACATGTTAAAGATGGGGAGATTTGCAACTAATCGGAACCATCTTCAGTGGAGATACTAAGAGCGCTTTTCCACCATCGTTCCGAACTGTTCTCATCACAGTCTGAAATGCTTACAGTAATGTTTCCACGTCGAGCCTGGTTCGACACGGCAGGATTACAAACTGTTCTCGGCTTGAAATTTTCGGCACGGTTGTCCAACCATGCTGAATCGTGCTAATGAATGCATGTAGAGGAGTTAGAGCTCAGTCTCTTGTGTTATCAAGGCAGCGCGTGACTTGTTTGTATTTACATTCTAAAAATGTCTGTTATCAGGCCTGCGGTGGAAAATGAAACCAAATATGTACCGGCTGGCATGGATTGGCACGGAGTGGAACGATTAAGCAACGACAACGATTCAGTGCGAACTATTTGAAAACCTCACAAACTTTAGCACGCTCCAGATTGCACTCCATTGTGAAATTGCGAATTGCAACCAACGGCTCACTACAAACCCTGACACAGGAGTAAGATATTGTCACATTTTCGCTTCTTTGCTAAAGGAGATAACATATTTACGAAATGCGCTCTGTAAGCAGTTTGTCTGTTAAGGGCTACTGTAGAAACAACATGGTGAATTCCATGTAAAGGGACCCGCAGTGTATGTAGATAGAAAAAGCTCATTGTAAGGTAATAAAAACAAAACACTTCATTCTGTAAGGTCTTCATACACATCTGAAGACATAGTTATGTATATTTTATTGCATTTCTGTCAATGATCCTCAAAACAATTACACATTTAGGACCTTTAAAACAGTCCACGGGGGAAATGTATCTCGACACTGCAACCTGTACATGCACTCGACACAGATTTTTGGGAGCATTTCTGTGTTGCTGATTTGCATATTTCCCAAAATTAATCAGGTACAAAAACAACACAGACAGTGTATGCAATGCAATTCATATTTGGAAATTTTTCACAACTTCTTGACAGGGTTCTACCATTAACCTTCTGGAGACCTGCCACAAGTTTTAGCCACAAAACCACATCTCCCTTGCAACCCTAGATCAAAGGTGAAACTTATTTGATAGACCAGTGCTGCACGCTGTCTTTTCGGTTTATTGGAGATCCTTCAAGCACCAAACATAACTCAAACAAGTCCACTTGTAATTTATCCGTCAGAGCAGCACGATTAGACACAGGAACGGTGGGTTGTAATGAGGCATGGAAACCAGTGGAAACACACAAAAATCCCCTGGATGCTCCACAACAGCACATCCTGTGCTATGTGGATATCTTTGTCCAGCCGCACTGATCTATTTGCTTAGTGGCTATCGAGTGGAAAAACTGACTCATGGTGTGACTCCGGGAGCCCACCGACGCTATTGGCCTCGCTGTTGAGCTGGCCCCAACATAAACACAGATCCCTGTGTCAATTTCCCACTATGTGCATAGATGCAAACACATTTCCTGTTGAGGGAATATTTAATTCCTTGCGTTGATTCTGAGTTCTGCTTCAAACAAATAGAGATGGAGGGAAGTCATGATTACAGGGCTGAATAAAGGTTACGTGCGCTGAAAATTATGGCCTTCAGTCATAAATGCTGAGAGCATTTCAGCTGAATATAAACACTTGGCATTCCCAAAAATATACCACACCACCAACAGGGATTAAAATGTGTTTTTCTTGAAGATTGCCAGTATGTTGGAGCACAGAGGTCTATCGCAATGTCGACGTTCACTTTTAAATCAGTGCTTTAAAGTATTCTGAAAGGCCATTTTTCATTTCCCCGTCCTAAGAGGCAGCTTCATATCTGATATGGCACAAACCCAACTGAAACAACCCGATAACTTTCCCTCAGTATCTGTAGTACTACGGCCGATACAATCTTCAGCCCGACTACACACCACTCACCTCGCTGTCCCTACCCAGAGCTGTCAAAGGTCACACTTCGTGTGATTGGAGAAACAATATGTTCTGTATGAGAGATGATGTGTATGGTCCTCCTGAGCCCCGAGGGAGTCCCACCCATGCAGAGAGAGGAGAGGAAGAGTGGAGGAGGGTGGTCCGACGCAGCGGGCCCTCACTCACAGATTCCACTGTTTGTTCCTCTGTGAGAGACAGACACTGAGATTTTATTGGATCAAAGCTCCCACTTATAAACTTAAGCCATGTTCCCACACAAAGCAACAGCTTGCCAAACAAGCCAGATAACAAGAGAGATGAACTCAATCTGCATGTGCTGTTGTTGATGCCTTCAACTACTAATAGGGGACTTTCTTTCTCTGACAGGGCTCAATAACACTGTATGTTGATAAGAAAGTGCAATTGCTGAGAGAACGAGCTTCCACTTCTTAGTTTACATTAATAAAATAACATACAGTAGTTGGGGAAGTCCCTCATAACTACTGTCACTCTACAATTTGCTTACAAAAAGTAGCTAAATACAGCAATTCTCACAAGAATTTTACAAAAAGCCGACGATGCATTTAAAAGTGGCTGATGATATATCAATAAAAATGTAGTTGAGGATGCAGGCTGTTATATCTCTATGGTGGACCGTTGGCTGAACGTCTAATGCATAAGGCACACTTTCTTGACTAGTTTGAAGGCGTCATCTTATTGGTTAAATTCTATTGGATTTCCTGGTGATATGCGTTTTACATTCTGAAACGTTCTGACATTCTCACACCAGAAAATGACGCGGAAATCATGAAATCATGACGCGGCACAATACGAAACGTGATTGGTTGCTTTACCTGTCATTTCTATTGACTTGTGTGCGGGCCTTGGCCAATGAAAGCATCCAAAGCTCAGTGTGAAGGTCTGGCTACGCCATACTAGGCCTTGAAAACACTAATATGTTTTTCTTCAAAACACAAAATGTTCTCTTTGCTTTAGACAATTTTTGTCAACAAACCTGAAATGTTTTTTTAAATGTTCTCTAAAGTGGAAAAAATCTAAAAATGCTTTTGAAAAAAGGCTTTTATAAAACAAGGAGGGCTTTTCCACCATTGCGCTGAACCATTCTAAGCACGGTCTTGAACGGTTTCAGTTGTGTTTCCACGTAAGCCTAATTCGACTAGGCAGAGCACGATTGCGAACTGTTCTTGGCCTGTAATTTTGGGCATGGTTGTCTAAAGGTGTTGAATCTTGTTGATAAGCACGTAACGTCGCCTTTCAGGATTGGCAGTGGAAAATTAAACCATTCACGTACCGAATGGCCCCAAATCGGCACAGAATGGATTGTTTAAACCATGAACACGGTTCAACGTGATAGGGGAAAGTGATCAATGATGCAATTTTAGTCATTTGCCAAAGAGCTTCAGAGCTTCCAATATTTAGCAGTATTTGTTTTGCCCATTTAAAAAAACTCCTTTCCTCGACATGGGTTCAATATTTTGGAGAGATGTAAAGTAAATAAAAATCTAACAGAAATTACACTCTGTGAAGTGTCATATGTTTTACTCATGTACAGTACATGAACGTAAGCGTTTAAGATGTTTTAGTGTAAATAAGCATATTTTTGAAAGCTTGAAAACACTAGTGTGGACAAAGAGTGTTTTAAACCAAATCTCTGTTTTCCAGTGTATCTGGATTAGTGTAGACGTAGTTTTATTATGGTCTGTTAAATGTTGTGACGATGACAATAGGCAACACTGGCTCCTTTCAGACTTCATATATTGCCAAACAGGATTTATGGTGCATGCAGACAAATTGAGGCCTCTGTGTAAGTGCTTCAAGAGACAGTAGAGATGTGATAAATAAACCTCATAACAGCTCATGAAATCTGTTGACAATTGTGGGAATCTGTAGCGTAGATGATGAAAGTCTTATGCAAATGCAAATTACCGTCCATGACAAGAAGCATGAAAGCTCTTCAAGCTCCCTGAAGCTTTCGAAAAGCTTGTGTCTCTGTTGAGGATTTTGTGATTGTTGAGCTGTAGGAAGCACATGAGGAATGTTTCTCTGACATCAGGAACCTAAAGGTCCACCCTGGCTAAAGAAGGGAGCAAGGGTGGAATCCAGACAAACGGTTGAGTGTTTTTGTGATCAGGGGTCTTCCTGGAAACGTAAACACATTTACATTCCTTAGGTCAGAGGAGCAGTAGCTGGCTAGGTTGATATGAAAACACAGAGCTTCCTGTGGACATCATAACCTGTGGTTGTCTATGACAAGCCCACCCCATGTGAAAACGTGATTTTTATTTTTACTCCGCCTAAGAATATGACAGGATTTTAAATGAGGATGACATTCCACCAAAGCCTCCTCCCAATGCCTGGACTCTCACTCTGTGATAAAGTTCCTATTTTTCTGTTGGCTTACAATAAAAACAGGGTGAATTGGATTCATATCCTGGCTTATGAAGGCAGTTCACTCAGAATGAATGAACCATGATCCCTCACAATCTTTTTAATCCTTCACATAAAATAGAGATTATTGGTTCCCTAAAACCTCTGGATGATTTCACAAGCCCTCAGCGTGTTTTGTATGGTTCATAAATTAAACGGAGGATACAAAACGTTGTTTTCTAGGAAGGTATTTCAGAAAAATATTTGTATTGTTATATTGTTGAAATAATGTTATAATCTGCTTAAATATTAGTGAACCATATCTATGCTGTTTTTCTGAAAATGTACACACTGTACACACTTGAAATTAATGTTTTTGCTTATTTATGTGGCTGGACATGGTAACATTGTCTTGATAAATGGTGCATTAGGTATTAAGAGTACTTTAGGTAAAAGTAGCGAGAACAATGTCTATTTTTGCAAAAAACAGCTGGGTTGCCAGAAATATACTATTACACGTTTGTCTCGTAAATTTAATGTAATTTCAGGGGTTTTGACTGTATTTAAAAAACAGAAACATTTTGTAAATCAAAATTCTGTACAGTTGCAGTATTTTACCGTGTTGTCTTTTAAATTTGCATCTACCCATTTTCGACCAGAGTTGTTCTAATTGTTTTTCAGTTTTATTACGTTTTATTAACATTATAAAAATGCTTTCATTTATAGACTTTTACTTTTTAAGAATATATTAAGTGGTATTATTATTATCATTTTAGTGCCTTAAACCTATTTCAGTTAATTTTTGTGACAACATTTTGAGGCCAATTTTCAGGCCAATATTTGATTTCGATAAACAGAAGCATTCTTAAAGTTTTAATTTGAGTAAACCTTAATAACCTTGTTTTCCACTGACAGTTTGGGAGATTTAAACAAGAGCTCATGTGAGCATGCTCCCAATAAAGCAGGGTGAGGTTCACAAAACAGAGCCGAAGCGTGTCAGATATCAGACCGAATGGCTACAGCTGCCACTTGCAGCGTATAAAAGAGGCCCGTCTGACCTCTGGCTAACTCATACTTTCAACTATATCAACATCCATAGAGCAACATTTAAAAAAATCATGCAGTAGGGCTTTGTTTGACCTGCTTGACCTCTGGCTGATGTTGGCCTTCAGAAACCGAACCCCTCTATTCAATCCCACTGTGAATTTAGGATGAAAATCTATTTTGTAACCCACCAAGTTACCCTGTTTTGCTGAAATCCAAAGATAATTGATTTAATGAAATAACGCTGATTTATTGATTCTGTAATATGGAAAGCTTTAAAGCATTGCTTTGTGGATACAATTGCAAGCATTTATCGCTGCTTTCCATGTTAAAGGCCATAGTGTCCTGAAGGCAAGAGCTTATTTGCTCCAGCAGAGAACAAAGAACGAATGTATCTTTTGAAGCTATTAATCCACAGAGAACTCTCGGACCACCATGAAAACCCGTCTGCACGGCAACCATCTATGACTTTGCATGTAATCATGAAGCAGGGTTTCTTCTTTAACACTATTGCTTATGGATCTTGGTTTAAAACAAGGATTTTGTGTATGGGGTGCAGTCACTGCAGGTTGCAGCATCTCGTATTCTATACGGCTGGATTCAAAGCTGAAAGACAAACACATGGCTACAGAAGGAAAGTTCATTCAGGACTAAAAAAGCTGTTCTGACCTAGGCCTTTCACTCAGCGGTTGAAGTTCAAGATGTTTTGTTCACTCATCTGACCTGAGGCAGCAGGGCTCAGCTAATGCCATGCATCATCACACTGACAGTTGCAATACAAATGGTCACTCCGGTCACTGTGAACCACGTGCACCTTCTGTGAGGCCAAAGAGAGCAAACCAAACAATAGCATTTGTTGAGCAGTCATGCAAAAACAGAAATATAGCCTGTTTTCCCTATCCAGTTCATAATTTACTGCTTTCCGGAGTCTTTCTTGACCTCGTCCTGATGTCTGTTTTTTTCTGATGGAAATCTTGGCATGTTCTATATCAGTCCTGAATAAAACATTTATGGGATTCTCTGCTTAAAAGGCAAAAGAACATTTGAACACTTAAGAAAAAGGACAACGCCATCAGCAAATGAGAGGATTTATCATGTTGACTGCACTTTCAACGTTTTAATGCAATGCTCCTCAATACACTCATATTACACTGAGCCCTGAGGATGTCATATTTTTTGTAGCGTTCTTGTAATTAGTGTATCCGAACGCACTTGTTCTCTTTGGCTTTTTTCATGCTATTCAGCAGCACTGTAATGTTTCCTCTCTGAACAGTGAATGTTCCCATAAAGTTCCCATTCCCCCGGCACATTACCAGTTTTAATTACAGGCATGATGAATAAATGAATTAAATCCATCCCTCGGCCCATTTCCCCCTCTGCACTGTTGTTCCAAGCATTTTAATAAAACTGAAGTTAACCAGACTCAAATAACCCTCTCCTGTGATTTGTGTAAACACATTCTGCCAAAAACCGCTTTGCATGTCAGCCTTTGATTTGATGAGCCTTATGTTTAGAGAGCTTTTCCTGTTTATCGCTTATGAATTATGACATTTGGCGTTAAGCTATGGAATTTGTTTGTTCTTGTGGGGAATATGATTGTTGTAGCCATCTGAATCAAAGTGTCTTTGAGGACGTCTGTACAAAAGATAGTTAGTAGCTGCCCTGAGTTGTGGATCTGAAATGAAAGGGTTTGTGCTAACACGCCACTACGTATACTAAGGAAATAACTGCCCTGAATGAAAAAGTCCTGACAATAAGTTGTGTTATTAATGCTTATCTTGTGCCAGCAGCTTCCTGTGGCTTTGGAGCTGTTAGAATCCAATGATGGAGTTGTCCGTGGCCAGCAAATTCCAAAGCCCCTTCTGTTAAGCCGTGCCAAAATCTTTCTTCTGTAGACCTCCAATGGAGTCACGTCTCCTGCCAGACTAACTTGCTGTTTGCCATAAATGCCATTATAGTCCATTGTTGCTCTTCAGCTCCTAAACATGAAACAAAAATGAAATTTACACCATATAGTGTATAACTTAACATAAAAATTGTGGAAATGTATAAATCATAAATGCTTTGTTTTCAAGATTATCACAAACCACTTTGAAATGACCAATGGTAATCGACCAAGCCATTTAAACAGTAAACAAATAACAGATATTAATTCTGACACACTGTTGGGTGTTGTTTTAACACTCAATATGTGAAAGTATGTAGGACTTGAAAATCCAATAGAATTCATGTCCAAAAGCATTCACTGTGGCTGTCACGGCAACCAGTCGCCCCGGAGACAGTCCCGTTTGTGTTGGGTGGTTTTGTGAGAGTCATTCTCTATTGTATGATTCCCCTCAACAGCGACACACTTTCCCCCGGGTCATTCCTCATTCAACATCTGTCCTTCTCTACTCCCCGCCCAACATGCTATGTGGGCCGGACGAGGCGCCTCTCCCATGAAAGCCCGGTCACTCACACCTGCTGAGAGGGTCGGAGGTCATCCTGCAAGCATGCACACATTACTGGTCCTTTCCTTGACTGAAGCATGCCGTCGTCCAATCACAACTATGGGGTTTGACTTTGTCCCACGGTTAAAAGAAAAATTTCCATATTCACAAACTTGGTTTCCATCATGACAAAATCCGTATTACAGAGTATGCAATTTGTGCTCTGGTTTCTAAGCAGAACTAAAAATGACTGATGACTTAAAGAAGATTAAATTTTAAGATGCTTTGATCTGCGATTATGGAGGTCTATTGTATAATGAACCAGAAAACTAAACCACGAAACATTACTTATCTTAATGGTTAATCGTGTGCAGCATGTGTGCAGTGCCTTATAGGGATAGATCCCCCCAAAAATAAAACTCCTTTCATCATTTAATCCTTGTGCGGTTCTAAACTTCTGCAGAACACAAACGAAGATCTTTTGAAGAACGATGCAAACCAGACAACATTGGCCCCATTAACTTCTCAAAATATCTTCTATTGTGTTACACGGTAGAAAGAGTCATATACAGGTTTTGTGCCACGTGAGGGTAAATACATTTTGAATGAATACTTAAAAAAGGCATTCGCAGGTCACCAAAACATGCATGTGGAGGAACCCAGGATGCAGATACAGAGGACGCATCTGCTCTATGGAAAGGGCCTGACCTCTGTTTCTCACACTGATGTCTCTGTAGGAATCACCCATGCAGACCCTCTTCATTCTGTCTGAACATTCCACTAGCGTGGACAATAGCCGCTCTCACTGACTCTGGCAGATGGCTCCCCTCGGGCTCTCCAAGCCAAGCCTCTTTTGTTTACCCCTGGGCTCGATGCAAACCCTATCAGTCATCCTTTTCACCGCTTCCCTGTCACTCGGAGTGCCACACCGGGAGATGAGCAATTGATCTTATCTTGTTGGACATTCGTCATAGAAAAAGCAGAGACTCTTTGAATTTGTAGGTGCTGCTTGGTGGGCGAATGAAGAGTGAAACATCCCAGCGCTGGAGGGGAGCCATTGGTGCTTTGCCATTTATACACTGAGAATTAGAAGCTTGTAAATATAAATATATATCATGCTAAATATAAATCCTGCTGCACCGAGTCTTAACGGTTGAAACATCTTATGTCTGTTACAAAATACAGAATAAAATAGAGACAAAGAGATTTTATACAAACATTTAAATATTTTGTCAATTTTAGAAAAACAATTTTATAAACAGTCTAACTTTGAAGTCTAATATTAGTGTTCTATCTTTATAGTGCTGTAAAAACATCTTTATACTTGTGTTTACCGTATATTGTGCTGTATTTCTTCATTTCAGCTCCCTGTCTAATCAAATCATGAGACATAAGAGCCATGAGAAGCTTACAATGCCGTCAAATCCCCCTTCAGCTTTATTGGTGCCTAAAAACTCTTGGTGCCAGTTTGCTGTTAAAGCGCGAGAGGAAAATTAGTCACTGCGGTCGAGTTGTGTCATGGGTGCACCAACCAGAGGTCTAAAATCCCAATGTTCTCTAACAGCCTGCTTGGAAATCAACATAATGTTGCTTTAAGAGTTCCTAGCGCCAAGCCTGTCTTACTTTAACACATCTGTTGCGTGCATGTCCGTACAGCTCACGGGCAGGTTTGGTGACAGCATCTCCATCCATCTGACCTAAATAGGTCTCTGATAGATACTCTTCATTTAAATCAAAATAGCCACCTCTCTAAAACCAGAGAAAAGACGACCGACGCTCCAGCACCCTGGTGTAAAGCCCCTAAAAGCCGCCTTCTTTCTTAATAGGAGGAGGCCTCTTAAACAGGCTGACGCTGAGCCTAATCACATACAGCGTAAAAGAAAAGATCTTGCGTCCCAGCTTCAGGCTTTGTGTGCCCTCTTAAAGCTAAAGATCCTAGCCATTAACATGTCTACCATGACACACCGTAAACAGGCACAATTAAAACTGTTATGAGGTGAGAATAAATGTTTAAATCCGGGCCGTGTTATAAACAGCTTTATTCTTCCCACAAGAAATTATGCAGCAGTAATGTTAATTATGAATTAATTTTGAAACTATACAAAGAGAGTTTGTTTAAACAAAACACATAACAAGGATTGGCAGGTCAATCTTAATTTGCTTTCACCCTAAATAGGAAGAATGATGTAAGGCAGCTGGGAATCAGTGTCGGAGAAGTGCCAGCTCGAATCACGGATACGGAATCAAGATACACGGTTTATGAGTTATTCTGGAGGGAGGACGACCAAGGAAAACAACATTTTGGATATACTGTCATTATTAAACTTCTAAAATATTTGTTATCAAACATCTGACCTATGTCAAACATCATCCTGACTAAATGGGTTGAACATGAGGTGCACGTTTCCAAGATCTACAAAAAGCAGACATTTTCTGGCATCTGGGGCGACAGAAATAAACTGTAAAATAACAGTTTTTCCAGAACAAATACACGTTTTCCCATTTGTTTTTTTTGTAATTTTACATTGTTGATCTATTTTTAGACAATACATGGAACAACTGTAAAAGAACAGTACAAATCTGTAAAAATATATGTTTTTTTACAGTGTAACTTACTGTTGTAAAAGATAAACCTGTCTGTTTTCTTTAGTGTATCATTTGCTGCCTCCTTTTAATAAAAGTTGGTTAAAACGTGACGAGACTACAAAATAGAATCATATCTATGTTGAGGGTGGGTCAGGAAGTGGGTCATAAGTAAAAAAATATTTTTAGAATCACAATGGAGTATAAAAACAATGTGAAAGCACTTATAACAATAAAACCAAGTGTCATCCAATCTCAAATACCATTAGATGAAAGTATCCTTCACATTTCCCTTGTGATGTACAGAATCGATCAATTAAATTAACATTCAATGTTTTGTATCTGTAAATGTTCATGGACTCATTGGTTTATGGACTCATCAAATGTATAAATAGCTGCAACATCTATCTGTGTTATTTATTAAATCTCTACATGAGCTGATCCGGTCATCAAAGCAATTCATTTGTCTTGTTTTCTTCATAAATTAGCATTCTTAATTCAAATGTGAGGTCAGAACTAGCAAGAATTTATCAGACCAGAGATCTGTGTAAACAAAGAAAATATTCTGCCCGTCAACGTAACATGATTATACTAACCCCCTTCTGACAGTGTAAGAAAAACAGAGTATGTTTACAATGATGAAAAGCAAATCAAGTTTTCTCAAACTCAATAATGTCAACAACTGGCAAACTGAAGTCATGCTAATTTAAAAAACAAGCAGTCTTAGCATGAAGAAAAACATTCGACATGGAACGTTTTTGCTTTGACATATGCATTTATCATTGTTAGAACATGCAGAGTTTGTGTGTGGGAGGGAGCTTTTGTCACATCTCATGTAGGCCCCACAACGTACGACAAGAGCCAAGTCTAACTGTTCAACATAGTTTTTACATACATTTAACACTAGAGAGAGGACTGTATGTGATTTAAAAAAAGGTCTTGAGGTACAGCACAGTAAGAAAAATGTGAGTTCTCTCCAACTCAACATTTTCTATTGACTGTTGAAAATATTTCAGTTGGCTCAGTTAAAGTTTGGTAAATTTCACAAACGGCTGTTGAAAAGACTTGTCAAAAGTGAAAAACGTATGAAACCTCAACTGAGCCAATTGAAAAGTTGACGGTAACCATTGACTTGCAGTGGTTCAGGTGTCCATACGATAGAAGTCAAGGGGTACCGTCGTTGTTCAGTTTCCAACATTCTTCAAAACGTAAATGATGACAGAATTTTCATTTTTGAGTGAACTATCCTTTTAAGATTGAGCATTTGTCAGCTCATCAATATGAGAATTATTTTAAGCTGTAACTATATTCACAATATAACACAGCCTCTTTTATTGCTTAAATGTAAAGTATCCAAACACATGGACCATCCTCTCCTGTGATCATTAGGACACACTGTCGACTCAGGACTCTATATTGTCTCTCTGTTAGAGCCCTGTCCTAAATCAGACTGGACGTATCTGGAGCAGTACAATAGGACTCATTGTTGGGCCCTGAAAGGCGAGCATGTGCTTTGCTAATGCTGCAATCACGGCAGCCAACCTCCAGGACAACTTCTACATTCAGCCTTTGATTAAGGAGGCACATTTAGGCATGGATGACTTCCTCTGAGGTGCCCGAGGGTTGTGGGAAAGAGACATGAAGAAAGTGTGGCCACGTCTATAGCGGCTGAAGAGAAACAGAGGTTATTAATATTGAGTTTTTATGCTTGCCATTAGGACTGGGGACATGTGATTACCCCTGTTAGTAAGGCGTCTGAAGGACTTTCCTTGAGGTTGAGAGAGCTTTCATAAGGTCTCATAGTTCATTATCAGATCAAGTGATCTCAACAGTTCAAAAACTGCTTGGAATGTGGGTGAATGTTCAAGCTAACAGGTGCTACATGGCTAGTCAACGTGTTCTTGTGGATAAAAGGACACGTGTTGGGCGATGTGCCATAACGTCTGTCAGTATTAGCAGATTCTTATTAGCTCTGTGCATCTTTACTGGCTTTAAAAGGATTATAAACACACTTGGATGAGAGGAGACATCATGTGCTTGAGGAACATTCACTTTCACAGCCCCAAAAACATCTACTTAGTTTACCAAAGAAATAATCATTCTGGTGATATACAGACCAGAAGATTCCCAGTTTTATGGTGTGCTTGGGTTGGTACTGTACACATGTGAGGGGCTCTAGACAGACATTCAGTTAGGCTTCCAGCTGAAAAGACCATCGTGAACTTCCAAGCTGTTGGTGCAGCTAGTGGTGGACCAGTATACATCTGGCCAACCAGCATGGTTTTACTGGTAAAGCTGGTTAACCAGGGTATTCCTGGCACACCAGCATCCAAAATAGATCATATGCTGGTGACCAGCTGTCTTTCAAACATTTCACCAAAGATCTCTCGTGACCAACTTTATTGTTTCCCATCAAATGCTATAATGTGGTTGCTGTTACATTCCTCACGTCTTTCGTCAAATGTTTGTGGTAAACTTTTATGGTTGAAGTAGTGATGAAAATCTTACCAACTGACCTACAGATGGATTTCTCTGTTATTTAAAACAGGGAAAACGAGGAAAAATGGACATAAGTGAAACATGATGAGAATTGTGCATCAGCCACAAGGAAAAACAAATTAAAGAATTAATTTTGCCCAACGGAGCAATGACTAATCATAGGCTTGATGACCAGGCTCAAAGGAGCTTGTCTATGTCATATCACAACACTTTTTACTGCTCATTTGAGTCATTCGGTTCCTTCATTTAATGGTCCCATATGCTTACATCAGTTGCTTAAAATGGCTCCAAATGTGGAGAGAGTTAACCTGCTCCTCTGTGATTCCCCCCGTGGGAAATCAGGATCTCTGTAACCTGTAGAAATGCAGTCTGTTCCCACGCTCACTGTACAAGCTCAGAAAACTCACATACGTAAGAGTCAACCAACCTCCATTGACTCTGTAAGACCTCTTTATAGGTGCATACTTTAGATCATTAACACCACTTAAATCTAATGAAGCCGGCTCGACAAAACCAGCTTACTGTCATTACACAAAGTTGCTTTTTTCTCAAAATTCCTAACCCTCCATTCCCAATCCTCCACATTATATTTTTGATTTATATAAAGCTTTGAAGTTATATCCACTGCATCGCCACAGATGTTGGTTTTGTGGTTACAATGAAGTAAATTGGGCTGATGTTGTTTGGTTACCAACATTCTTCAAGGAATATTTTATTGTGTTCTGCAGAAAAAAGAAAGTCAGGTTTAAAACGACATGAGGATGGTAAATACGACAAAAAAACGTTTTCGGATGAACTATCCCTTTAAGAACTGCACTACATTACAAACGTTTATAAGATAAAGTGTAAGATAACTGAATGCTTTTAAGGGAAGACTTAAACATTTGGCACATGTCATTTTCATCTGATACTGTCTTATGAAGATGGGGGACGGCAGTGTTAAGTGGACAAAACCTAAACAAAAGGGGTGCTGTTTAACTTAGAGGCGGGGTCGTGCCTGCTCTACCCCATTCTGCCTAAAAATCCTTTTCAAGGGCCATACTGAAAGCTGTCAGGTCGTATTGAGCAGCTTCAATGCTGAGACGGCCGCTGGTGTCCACCCAGCAGACAAGAGCAGGTCTGTGACCCCGTTAGATGGATACATGGGCTGGCATGTTTACTACTGACCCTGGGAATGAGTCAGGTCTCCAGTCCGGAGCAGAAGATTGAGTCAGCTGACCAAGACGGCACATCCAGAGAGAGCAGGAGAGGCCTGCTGCATGTGCATGTGCGTTTGTGTATGTAACGAGAGGAGTGCAGCTGATAGTAGACAGACTAAATCTGTGTCCAACAGGTGGTTTCTGTATGTCTTTATGGTGTTTCTAGCCTCACCCATGCACCCAGTCTGACTTACTCTAGTATAGTCATAGACCTGCTGCTTAGAGTAATATTGATTAAGGAAATATACTACTCTAGAAAAGACGAATTACAGATAAGAACTCTCACTCTTCAAAATTATTCATTTTAGAGAAGAAAAATATAGAAATGCTTAAATTCCAAAAATTTTAATCATTCAAAATCGTAATGAAAAAAAGGATAGAAATGTGAAAGAAATGTGTATAAAACTGACTGAATATCTAAATAGACACGCTTTATTTTTGACTTAAATCGTAATGAAAACCACTTTGAAACAATAACATTACAAAAAATGACCCTACAAACCACCAGATGAGTCGCTTCATTAAAGTATGCAATATAAACAGCATCATGTATGAATTTCTTTCTACCGTAGTACAGTGGAATAAAGAAGAAGATATTTTAAAGAATGTGGTTAACCGAAGTGAGTGGGTGCCGGCGCTGTTTGGTTACCAACTTTCTACAAAATATCCTCTTTGTGTTCTGCCGAAGAAAGAAAGTCATACATGTTTGAAATGACAAGAAGGTGAGTAAATAATGACAGAATTGTCTTTTTTGTGTGAACTATCCCTTTAAATGATGTAAGAATTTTGAAGTGATTGAAGCACCTCTGTTACATCAGTTTGCAGTTTGTCTTCAGTGATGATCTTGGTCTGGTTCTCTTTGTGTTGTGTACTCAGCATATGTCACAAGTGGCTGTAAAGTCATTCAACAAGCTTACATCTGTTTCACATTGAAAGGATGCAATTCCTTTGGCCCCCCATGGAACACCACATAAAAGCCACCCTACTCTACTCCATCCTCGCTCTGGGCCGAACGAAAGGTTTGTGCTGACAACAGGGGCGTAGCACAGAATCTCGGGCCCTGTACGAAGGCAATGTGTGGGGCCCCTTCAGTCTATATATCAAGTAAATTGTTATATTTATTAATGATACAGCACTGAATCTCATTTCTGTATGAATTGTGATATTCTTACATATTAATTTATCAGCTCAGTCTCCCCTTAAACATAAATTGACAGTTTAACTATATTTTATTTGAATTGAGACGCTGTTCAGTGTACTCCATAATATTACACATTTAACTATTTGTTTAAACTAGCGTGTGTAGTGTAAGAATTGACAAGTACTGCATAATGGTAGTAATAATGCCTCTTCATGACTGTAACTGACTGCCATTAAATATTTAGACAATTCGTATTTCTTAAAAAGTTTAATGCCAAGAATGTCAAGATAAATGGCTCCACACTTATAAATGTGTGATTCTCAGTGATAACCACTGTGCGTGTGTGTCTGCGCATTTGTGTGTGTGTCTATGTGTGTTAGTACATGTGCATATTGTGTGTGGAGTGTTTTGTATTTGGGTGTGTTTTAATCGGTGTCTGTCTTCTGTGTTTTCGCCTTTTTTTGTTTTTACTTGTATAACCTTATATGTTTTGATTATAGTCAATATGTTTCTGGTACAGCTGCTTTGTAACAATGCAAATTGTGAAAAGCACTATGTAAATAAAGTTGACTTGACTTGACTTGGTAAGAGCATGGCACAAGCAATGCCAAGGTCATGGGATGTGAGTCCATTCCACATCACTCATACGGCCTATCGTGCAGTTCGCTGTTGCATGCATGCTGTGCTCATGTGAGGCATTTACACAGACGTCTGCCGAAGCTTAAAACAAATTGCGGAAAACATAGAATTGCACAAACGCGCAGTGCAGGAGCACAGTTGTAAAATAATAATAGTCATAATTTCAGGAAATTCAAGGCCCCTCACATGCCAAGGCCCTATGTACTCAGTCACCCCCCCACACTTTTGACGCCCCTGGCTGACTATCTTGACGTTATTTTAAGATCTCTTTACAAGACACAGAGCAGACAATTATATCAAAGAGACTGCAAAATCTGTGCGTCCTGTTTCATTACTGTGTTTGCTTTAAGTTTTCCAAAGTTAATAGAGCACATAACAGTCAAACGTCCATAAATCAAATGCCCAAATGTGGACAAAGTTATCACCACAGGGGACAGAAACTAGAGACCCTGCATGCGAAGTGGGAAATGAGACAGCCAAAAGTGTAAAATTGAAAATGGATTACACGAGGACGGTATTATTACAGATTGGGTAGATTGCTGACCTTGAATGGCCACCCCATCTGTCATACTTTCTCTTCCTAAGGGTACAAAAGACACAGTGATGGAACACCAGCAGGGTTCAGGGCCTGCGCATCAAACACATGTTTGGGCCCCTCTTGATGGGGTAAATTAGTCAACCTGGCTTCAAACGCTAGCGGTTACTGTACCAGAGACAGATTGATTCAACAAGGCCACTGATTCGCCCTTGAGGGAAGGGAAGTCAGGGGGTCATGAAGTCCGGTTCACTAGGAAGCAGATCAGGTATCGGGCTAGTGCAAGCCCCAGAACTTTTATGAGCTCTGGGGGAATCGAGGAGGTTGTGGTGTTGACATTGAGGCGTGTGAGACCGGTTTTGGTACTTCTTGCCTGCAGAGAAGACCAACACAAGAAATGATACTTAAACCAAAGCAAGTGACACAGACGCTCTAGTTAAACAGAGCACGTTTTTAAAATAAATGTGATGTATCGCAAAGTGAGATCTTAAATTTAAATACAAACAAAACACAGATAAGAAAAATGAACTTGTCTGCAGTTATGTAAAGAACACAATATTTGTATACTATATATAATATATTTGAATACTACAATTTGACATTTAATATATGTATTATTATATTTATTATACCTCTTTATTAAATATATATATATTCAATATATTTTAATAATCACATTTATTTTTAATAAATAATTAATTGGATCAATTTTTGTGTAAAATAAATTTAATAAAAATTAAAAATAATTAAAATAAATCTTACTTTCTCAATGTCCCGACTCCAGGACAACCTAGAACAGAAACCTGTAATGAAACCTGTTACATATTAAATTTAACAACGTCTACTTTTTCTTAGAATAATTATATAAAGTTAAAAATACTCAAATGAATACTTCAGCAAGTAAAAAGTTTACAGCACAGTTACATCCTTTCAGGGCTGGACAGGCCAGCAGTCAGTGAGCTGTTGAATTAATGAGGGCTGTTGAAGCTGGCAAAACTCACATTATGTAACCTTGAAAGCATCCGCTGCTTTTCAAACTCTAAAGAAAATATTATAATCTTAGCAGTGAGCTCATCATACAGTCTTATCAGTGAGTGCTGTTTTTCCCACATGCAACGCCTCTCCCGTGGCCATTGAACTGCGATTACCCATCACACGCACAAAGAGACTCTCAGCACTTTCCCAGTACATTCCCTCTCTCCAGCTCAGCACTTTATAGGAGACGTCCCCTATGAGATTCACTGTCATTCTACCCCTTCACGGCCACTCTCTTTCTCTTATATTCCACTACAGTATCGCTTCAAAGTGGTTTCATTCTCTCCCTTGTGCCTCGGCATATTGCGTCCCCTGTGACCGCACAGATACTTCACATCACAAAGCCTCTTCGAAACCGAACATCGCCGAGGCAAAAAAAAGAGGACATGCGAGTCGATCCACACATAAAATATATATTGGGTTCTCTACAGTGTTAATTGGTACTGTCTGGTGTGCTGGTTCCCACTGTTGGGGCCGTCCGTGTCCTCTGATGGATCAGCAGGCCCAATTAATGTATGCTGGGGCTCATAAAGCTGCAAGACAGTTACTCATCAGCAAGTTCTCAGTGTAACAGGGATGGGTCGAAGGGAGGGGGGAAGTTATGGGAAGAAAGTGGAAAAGGGAGAAGGGATTTAGGACAGGAATTGGGGGTTGGAGGTAATTGAACAGTTATGCAAATGCACTGATAGCAAAACAGTGCCGTCACCAATTACAACAATGAGGTCAGGCTTGCTCCATTCTGGGCACTGCATTTATGTTCTAAACAATAAAAAAGGACCATTAACAACCAAAACCAATAGTTTAGTCCAGGAATAAAGTGTCAGAATCTAGCTTGACTTGGGCAACATGTGGTTCTTTTTAGAGGGTAAACAAACATGAAAACAAACAGATCAAGAATCAATTTACTGTAAGAGCTTGTTGGCATTAATGAGAGCCTCCAAGAGTTTTGCGTTTGAAGTTGCCGACTACTTTACAGCATTGAGGCTTTTCACACTTTGGACAATGACTTTGTCGCCTGCAGGTTTGACTCGCGTCGCCTTCATCATGGACTTGAAATGGAGTTTACGACGTTTGACTTCTACGCGCTTGTGCCGGACACAAACAGACCGCTTAAGCGCGACACCTCTACATCCTAAACCCTGTGCTGAGCCTTCACAACCAACTGTAGTCTCACACAATGTTCAACAGCACACATCAGTTCCTCACAGCGAATCTAACCTTATTAAAGGAATAGTCATCCTAAAAATTTAAATTCTGTCACCGTTTACTTGTTTCAAACCTGTCATTTCTTTGTTCTGATGAGCACAGAAAAAGACATTTGGAAGAATGTTAGAAACCAAACAGATCTCATCCCCAATTGACTCCCATTGTATTCATTTCCCCTACTATGGCAGTAAATGGGGGATGAGATCTGTTTGGTTACTGACATTCTTCCAAATATCTTCATCTGTGTTTAGCAGAACTTTATACTTGTTTAGAACAACCTGAGGGTGAGTAAATGGTGACAGAATTTTCATTTTTTGGAGAACTATCCGTTGGGTTAGGGGCAACCCTCTCTTTGATTCCCTTGAGCTCCCTTCAGAGGCTTGACATTTGAATATCAACACTGGCTTATCTCTCCATTAATTACCATTGTGAGCACCGGGAGATCTGCATAATGGGATCTCTGATTTTCTCCCAGCGGAGCCATCTCAACATTCCCAAATGTCATTTAGCATACAAATAACCTGAATGGGCTGGAGAACAGGTAATTCACCTCAACTGCGTCAACCCCACCCAGACCCCATCGCTGCAATATCCCATAATGAAAACAAGGGAAACTGTTCTCTCTGTGGTAGCATGGCTGTATTAAAGCTACAATACAAAAATCATAAAATCAATAAGAGTTTGGCTACATTTCACTAAAGATCAGACAAAGTTGGTAAATGGGTTGCCATGACAAAAGCATCATTAGCAACTTCTTTGAAAGAGATAAATTATTGAATATGGTTACATCATAACAACTGGCGACGTTCTCATAGCCAGATTTTAAAAAATGCAACCCGCTCTTATTTATGGCTGGTATGTGCTGGGCGCTTCCAGTGATGAGTCTATTGGCATGCAGCGAGCTATTAGAATAAGAATAGACGCCTGATGAGAGAGACCTACAGTTTAATGGGCTCCGGGCAGCACAGAAACATAGCTCAGTTTTCAATGGCTGGCTCATTGTCCAGCTCAGCAAGGTAGTGGCAGACCACAAAAGAGAAGGGTATAGGTTGAAGAGAACTCTTTCAGAGAGGCTGAGTGATCCAGAGCCTGATTCATCCACAAACAGCAGCGTCCTTGTCCGAGCTCCACTGTTCCAAATCTATACAAAGAGAGCCAAGCGGCTCCTTTCCCATCGTTACACCTCCCACTTCTTCCTCAAACTGTAATCGGTCACAGAACGTTACTGCTGACAGGTTGCCGAGATCATTTGCTTCTGCTTCTTGTATGTAAATTGCACGTATGGTTGAAAAAAGCTGTGGATGGCTATAGATGTCAAAGGGGTAGTTCTGTCACTATTCACTGATCCACTTGTCAGTTCAAACCTGTATGACTTATTTCTTTCTTTCATCTGCAGAACACAAAAGAAGATATTTTGAAGAACGAACCAAACAGGCACAGATTCACTTCTATTGTATGGACACAAAACCAATGCAAGTCAATGTGTACTGGTTAACAACATTCTTCAAAATATCTTCTTTTGTGTTCTACAGAAGAATAAAATTCATACGGGCTTGAAATGACAAGAGGGTCAGTAAATGATGACAGAATTGTAATTTTTGGGTGAACTGTTACTTTAAATCAAATTATATGAGCAAAGTGAAATCTCCAAAGCCACGAAAAGCAACTTTTAAACAATTACATTTCCTTTTGGTTGGGTGCACCACATGCCTGATATAATGCTACATTACATAATGCCATACATTGGAGATGTTTTGGTATACTGTAGTTGAGGACAAGCCCGGACAAGCCAAGGGTGCAATTTGACTCCCTACCGCCAGAGAAAGACCCTTTAATCCATTGCTAAATTTCCCATAATCCATTGGACATGGTGGAAACAAAGCACAAGCGCTAGCAACTGCAGAAGTCACTGTAATACTGTAATACTGCAAGAAGTGACAGTCAAACACCCCACAATTCTCCGAATAACAAAATGAAGTCATGGCATATGTATCCGCTCCAAAGAATTTTGAGAGCTGGCGAGAATGACGGCAAATCAAAGACTTGGATGAGGTCTGGGAAAACAAGACATGTTTATTTGTTAAAGTCGTGGAAAAACAGAGGCGCAAACCCATGTCGTCCAAGTGCGTTTTCTCATTCATGTGTATTTTTTCCAAGGCTGTGTGAGAGACGAGCACGGAAGTTTTTTAGGAGGGCAGCGGCAGAAGCCAATAGCTCTGTTTATTCTCTCAGCATGGCCGTGCTAGCATTGATAGGATTACAGGTCACACCAGAAGTGAGAGCCAGGGGACTCCGTGGCCCCTCAGAAGCTGCATTGTGTTTCTATGTTCGTGACACAACTTTCTCTGCAGGATTTATAGCTGAAAGTCAAATAAATAAAGAATCATATCTGGATACAACATATAGATACTTTTCTCTATCAGCCGAAATAGATTTTACCCAGATGGTATGAAAATAGTTTCATTGTGCACTGTAATGCCTGTCTGAATCCTTCCACCGTGCTTGTGCTTTTAAGACTAATATCAAGGGACGTCACTGTCTGGAATCTTACAGTTTAGATTTGAAAAAGTAAGGGGAAAAAGAAGAAAGAGGACAGGAAACTGAAGTGAATCAGGGGCTGAATTTAAATGTCATGGTCTTAAAGCCGCACACTGGCTTTGGCATGACGCTAATATAAGACAACTGAACATTTTACAGACTAGATGCCATTAAAAATCTCAAACAGCAACTTTCTTGAGGACATTTTCTTTCCTTCAGTTAAAAAAGGAGATGACTGTGCACCATGCAATGTATTCTGTATTAAAATGCGTTAGTATTTGTTGAATGAGAACCTCACGAAAGAATGTATTTTGAGAAATGCTGCAATGCTTTTGTGTCCATACAATGGGAGTCAATGGGGGCCAGTGTTGTATGTTTACAAGGTTCTACATAAAATATTTGGTGTTGAGAAGAAATCATAAAGTTCTGGAATAAGGGGGAGAAAATTACGAAATATAGTTGCATTACTACTTTTAGCTGGTTGCACTCTCACATTGGCTTTGTAGTACGTCAACATGGAAAAAAGACCTGCCAAAAATCACATCACCAAAAAATGTACAACTGTCGACATATCAAATGAACATGAAACATCTCCAGATGAATGGAATACAGCTAAATGCTTCATGATGTGGAATAATAAACAGGAGACTGTAGACTGATAGACAACCTCTAACCGACCGCGCGAGGCATGCACAGAGATGCAGTGGAGATGCAGCTGTTCCGAATTTAACTTCCATCTTCAAAGAATCCCTCAGATGGTCAGAGGGAAAAATGAATAAGAAAGATGAAAATAAAATATGGAATGGATGAAAGAAGGAAGTGCCCTTATTGACATGATGCCTTTTTGCCACTCTGAACATACCGCTCTCATTACCTTGAGTATCTATGTTTAAGCGTGTGGTGCATTGTGGGTACTGAGATCAAAGCCAGTTCGTTTGCATCAAGAGTACAAGAGAAATTGAATAGTCAGATAAGATAACCCTATCCCCAAATACAGCTAACTTGCCAAAATTGCTTTGCTTACCCTGTGCAAACATTCAAATCCCAAAACAAACAGCTGCGCCAAGCCTGGAAACTGGCGGGAAAAGGACCAAGGCACGAACAGTCTCATTTAGCCAGGAGAATGCCCGCCATGTGCAAAGAAATGCCGTAGCCATCCTCTCCTTTATGCTTCACACATTAAAGTGACTCTATAAATAGTTTGGCTGTAATCATATCCATTCCTCTGCAAATCTCCCTCATTCGCCCTAAGAATGCAGATCCACTGCGGGATAGCGGGAAAGGGGTTGCAAGGATGTCGCCATTATTAGCATGATCGTTGGGCATTCTTGTGGGGAAGTGGGTTGCGCTCGGATGGGAGATTTCATTTAATTAGAATTCAGCGGTAACTTCTTCAGAGAGAGAGAGAGAGATCCGGGATGTGGTGTGGAGGGCAGACGGGGGTTATTTTTTTAGGGATTGAAAGAAAGGAAGAAAAGAAACTTTTTTCTCCTTTTTGTTATCCGTCAGCAGAGGGAGGGGGGCAGGGGGTTTGACTGGCATGAATCTGGGATACAAGCGGAACTTTCACATTGTGTGGTTTAGTCCTGCTTTTTATTACACGGATTGTCTGAAGAGTCCGACAAGGAGCTCGGCCAAGAATTCCACCATCCCAGAGTAAAAAAGGTGCTGGCTCACAAAGAAATAGAGGCCAGGGGGAGTGTGACCCCTCTGCCTGGTTTCTTATGTTTGTTTTGACACAGTTTTTGCGGGTTGCATCGGAAAATTGAGCTCAACGTACAAATATATGAAAAGTGGGCTACTTTTATATACAACCACTCAATAATAATAAATTCATCAGATAACTTATTTGTTAAATTATCATTCAAATATATAAAAAGGAAAGCATCTTATCTGTTTAGCCTGTATTAAAAATGTTACAGTGTCTAACCAGTGCATCTGTTTTGCTAGAATCAAGACCCAAAGCATTGAAGTCTGTCACCAGCAGTTGAACTCATGGTCAGGGTGGTGTACTTACTCCACAGGTTCTTCAATGCAGAAATAGCAGTAGGGAGCAAGTGGTTGTTTGAAGGCCTCACAAGGTTAGCATCCAGATTGATCGGAGCATAACGTCATTGTGAACCTGATTTGCACATGGGTGTTGAGAAATGTCGGATATGTTATTTAGCATCAATGACCGGATGATAGTAAAGTCTTTTCATTAAAAGATGGTCAATCTTGATCCCCAAAAGATAAATAAATGTACAAATACATTTTAATCATCTTTTAATTAATCGTCATATGTTCTTTCCTTAATGCAAAATCGATTTTCTTATTATTTGTTTTTTATTTTGGGTGAAACGGCACATATGTACAGCGTACTACATCTGTATGCATTATAACCTTGGCAAAGAACAAAAATAATGGAAAAAATGTGCAAAAATGAATAAGGCTATCATATAGTGTAATGTTTTCATACAAACATAGTCTGCATTTACTTGCACTGAATGTTGCGTAAAATATTGCAAAACTAAAACACATTATTATGTTTTTACTCAATCTCATATTATTTAATGATTGAAAGTTTGAATTTCACCCAGCTCTCTTGATTCAAGTATGCAAAAAACAGTCCTTACAGCAAACACATGCTCTGTTAAGCAGACTAATCTCTCAGTGTAGTTTTTTTTGTATGTTTACGCCTGCATGTCCCCTTCACCCTCCCCCTCTATGTCCCTCGCCTGCTGTCCTTTAACGCGTCCTCCCTTTGACAGTCTCTCTGTGGTTCCCACAGCACAATAGCCACACACGTCCCGCCCACTGGGCGTGGTCTGTGGGTGGGCAGTTTATAAAACCCCCTCCGTGCCACGATCTGCGGACTCTTATTGTTTCAGAGGAACAGTATAGACGGATGAAACGTACCGTTTTTCTTTAGTGTCTTAGGAGGGAGGTTAAGATTAATGCATTGCAAATACGCCTAGAAAGAGTTTAATAAACATGTTGAAAACGTACAGCAGAAAAACGCTGCTCTCCATCGCGGGGGCGAGCGTCACCTGTCTAGCGCTGCTGTTGGTCGTAGCGCAGCATCAGCGGATTCAGCCGGACGGGATGCAGAACGAGAGTGAGATCGGACGCCGCTCGCTTCAGAGTCTGGGAGAGCCGGAGGCCGATGATGGAGAGCAGGAGAGGAAGAAAGGATTCTCTGCTTACTTCTCCAAGCTGACCCGCACCAGGAGGGATGCGGATAAGCCCGGCGAGGCATCCGGAGCGCCGATAGACGCGCCGCCTGCAGAAGACATCAGTGCCGACGACGTCTTCATAGCGGTGAAGACTACAAAGAAGTTTCACCGGTCCAGACTGGATCTGCTGCTGGACACATGGATCTCGAGGAACATGCAGCAGGTACGGCAGTTTAATTGTTACAATTCGATGCACTTTGTTACAGTGCGACAGGTTTTGCGGTTACCCACAGGACGCAAATGGGGACTGTTTGTATTATTTATTGAATCTTCCGTTTATATTTTAACACAACAGCTTTCTTAATTCTACATTTATCTATAATGTGCATAATATTTGCCTCGATAAGTGTGCACGACTTAATATACTTTTAGTAAACTAAAGTGTATTAAAAGATTAAAAATGGCATGTAAAGGACCAATGCTGCATGTAGAAATGGCTGTGTTAATGACAGACTGAAGCCCCCCCTCCATCCACCCCGGCCCCATTGTTTTGGGGGTGTCCCGTGAACGCACATGGGCCAAGGGTGCATCACAGTAGCAGCTTCAGAGCTGTCCCCCTCTAAGCACCAACAAAGCGTCTTTCTGAAGGGGGGGAAGCCTCGCCAGCCCCTCGTCTTCCATTCTCCATGGGAACCCGGGATCTTGAGCGGAGGCTGGGTCAGGCTACACAAGCTGTGGGAAAACGGAGTCTTCCTTATGGAGATGCTGAAGGCACAAAGGACCGGCATCTATAGTCAGGGAAAGCTTTTCAGCAACACGCCGAGTGGCTCGCGGTTTGAAGATACTGCTCTTGGGAAAAGGCCCTCTTTTGCAGCCCGCACAAAAGCGCTTCACGGCAGCGCAGGCAGTGCGCAGAGCAGTCAAAGTGATTTTATTCACAGCCTGGAGTAGTCGCTCATACATTTTACACAAGTTTAGCTTGCCTTGGGGCTTTGTCACAATCAATTCCCTTTATACAAGCGGGGTTTCATGACTGTCATTTGAATGTTGCTGACACGGTTTGAGAAGCATTGCTTCTGCAAGCGTTGCATGAATATTTAAAGGGGTAGCTCAGCCAAAACGAACATTTTGTCATCATTTATTCTCCCTCGTGTCATTCAAAACCTGCTTATGACTCCTTCATCCGTGTAACACAAAATACGATTTTTTAAGAAAGGTTTTAGCGGTTCTGTGTACACACAATAGAAATCAATAGGGCCCCAATAGTTGTTGGGGTTAAAAAAAAGTCATACAACTTTGGAAGGACATACAGGTGAGTAAATGACAAAAATAATTTTAATTTGTGGGCGAACTATCCCTTTAAAAATGTGACATTGGGGCTATTCAGCTAACATGATTTAACAGAACAGATTTTAGTGGAGAAACGTTAGGATTGTGGCTCCTTGCTTGTTTGCTTAATACAAGAGATGATGGAAGTTAACCCACAGAAGAGAGAGTTAACAGCAGGGATTAATAGCAGCAGCTGGTAGGGAGCAGTGGAGACATAAAAGACCAATGCAGCCCAGAACACAAGGGGGAGTTCCCGGTGAATGGGTGCCACTGCCAGGTGGCCGGGGCTTAAAAGAACAAAAGACGGCACTAATGCCAGCTATACAAATCCTCACATTCTCAACGTATGTGTATGGAAGGCCAATCTAAAATGATTTCAACTTTCATCATGCAACACCTGAGTATGTTCAATTCCCAGTTATTCTCAATTGAACGTACAGGGATTATCATAAGGACTCCGGTGTGCTGCTTGGCCACCTGCCACAATGGCTGGCACCATACAAGCGTTCAGGGGCCGGCCATTGAGGGATCCTGAGAACTTTGTCACATACAGTGAGATGATGCGTGACTAGCGCTGTGAGCGTGCTCATAGGGGTGATGAACTCATCTTTCGTCTCACCTGCTTCATGTGCTGCTTTGACAGGTGATTAACAACTCACCGTCAAGGGCTGTTTACATGTCAACACTGAGAGTCGATCCAATCTGTGCTGGCTGTTGACACATACGGCGGCCTGAAACTCTTCTTACTGGGAAACTGTCTCGTATTTATTAAGAGTGACTTAAGGTCAGCTAGAAGCTCCCGACCCTCTTCAACACTCTGGAATTATCAGTATTTTCTCAAACAGAAGCTGGTGTTAAAGATGTCTTAAGCGTAGTCTTTATGGACTTGACTTGATGAGTCAGGTCTTTTGAATAGTCTGTAGTCTGATATGCTTCAGAATTGTTCGCGGTGCAGCGTCTGGCTTCCGCCGTTTCTCTGAATTTCCCCCTTGGAACAATGCAGCTTCCCCAGTGAGAGAAATTCACAACAATGAGAGAACAGCCTGTGCCGTGGCTCTGATATCCGGTGTCCCGTTACACAGACAGCTCCCAAATGCCTTCCAGATCAACTTCTTTACTGCTTTTAATGTACCATGTCCAACATCTTTCATTCCGTTTGAAACGCCTAAAAGATCCATTTTGTGGTTAACCTTTTTTTTGTCTACATAAATGCCACACTTTTGAGAAAGGAGTGGATCTGTTATAGCATGATTTTGATATTTAGATTGGCACAGGTAGAGCTAACTGGGTCGAGTGGTGTTAAATAGAGGGAGTAACATCTTTCTGCTTCCTTCCTGGGTAGATGGAGACAGACAGCCAGGCTCCACGCTCACCCTGCCCTATGCCAGACCTTCCTTTAGTTGGGTGGGAAGCCCTAATAAACCTCTGCCCGCACATCGGCGCACGTAAATGCTTATAAAAGTTGTTTATTTCTAAAAAGTGAGCACAAATGAGCGTGACTCACTGGGTCATTCTGCCTCACAATACCTTTTCACCATTGAATAAAAGAGAAGCCAAGAAAACAAAAGGGTGAGAGGCCTCTCTTTAGTTAACCACTGCAGCTGTATGCAAATGCAGGCAAACATATTTGGAATTTATCCAGTGCCGGCTTTAACCCAGCCTCAAAACATTCTTCATTGTCCTGTTGGAAAAGGATAGCCCAAGTAGATCTTTCTGGGATGGGGTGAATGGCCACACACACACATTGTAATACACAAATCAGCTCTGAGGTTTCTCTCCTCTGTCAGTGCCCTTTGGCAGCTGCCGGTGTGATTAGTCCTTCCTTTCAGTGCAACTCTGCGTAAACATCGCCAGCCTCTGATCCTTTACCAGCCCAAGCACCAGCCCTCCCCTAAACAAACATCGGCCTTGGCCTCAGTGCGCCACGCTAAACATCTGCTCTGAGTTTGTTCTGCAAACCAATCAAACTTTATCTGGCATCGCTGAACGTTTAAATAGATGCGCCCGTGCTGGCATACGAAACGGCTAAAATCCACTGTTGAGATAAGGCAGGCAGCAACAGAATCATATAAAAAAGCTTGTTTGATAGCTAAGGAATGCATGTTCAAGGACAGCAGGGCGTGGGCCGGACGGCCTGTTCAGACACGTGGCCGTGATAAGGCGGCGGGCGGCAGGTGCAGTCTCACCTGAGGTAGAAAGCAAACAGGTTAAAAGCAGTGCGTGGACGGGGCGGCTCTCCTTTTCATCAGTGTGTTTAAAGCGTGTGCCGTCTCTTTCTCAATGGCTCCTTTGAGCCCGGGCTGCCGCCTTGCACCTGCTCTGTCTTATCTTCCACAATGAGCCTCTAAATCCCAGCCCCGTGCTCCATCCCCCCATCTATTTTGATGTTAACAAAACCCTGAGGGGTCAGACGTCAGTCTGACTGCAACTCTGGGGTAAATGTATATTCCTCAGTTGAAGTATGTCTGGGGGGGTTTCGAGAGAATGGGACCTGATGCTTCTTTTTTTCTTTTGGAAGTTGCATCTTGAGGCATTTTGAACATTTCTAAAGTGCATAGATGGATGAGGAATGGAAAGACAAGGGAGGTGGTGAGGGGCGATGGAACGAGGGCAGTTGTATTGGGGGGGTGGACTGCGGGGGTAAGTAGGGTAGCCTGCTCCCTGCTTTGTTCTGGGTCTGGGATGCTTCGGGGTGCGGAGCAGTTTCCATGGAGAGACTGACAACTAGAACAAGGGGCCTTTATTTTAGGGGGTATTGGGTTTGGCTTGTTTAACTTGCTAAGTTTTCCATGGTGTAAATCCCAGACAATGGTTTCTAATCAGGCCGCTTTGGGATAAATGATTCTCGCAAATTCCCGTTTCATCTTTGGTCGGGTGAAGTGATTCATGGACTAACTTGTGTGACTTGACTGGAAGAGATAGCTAACCAGAGTTTGCCTTTGTGTCTGCAGACATACATCTTCACGGATGGCGAAGACGAAGAACTGAAGAAGAAAATCGGTGAGTGCTGCTTCCTGTTGGGAAAGTCACATGGGTAGAAAGAATACTGTCTTTGAATGCTGCATAGCTCAAAGCTAATCCTCTTAAACATCTTGTGCTTAGCTTAGTATTTGGGCTACTGACCTCACAGATAAAGGACATTACTCTACAAATACTTGAGTCTTTAACATAAATTCTCACAAAGTATCTGTTCTCTTATCCACACAGGAAGTCACGCCATCAACACCAACTGTTCTTCAGCACACAGCCGACAGGCTCTTTCCTGCAAGATGGCAGTTGAGTACGACAAGTTCATCGAGTCTGGCAAAAAGTAAGCGTTGGATTATTAAAGCGCTATCATTACTTAAAAAAATGTTTAGTGTCAAAGCAAACGATAGTAGATGTTCTTACTGTATTTTTTTTTATCTCTCCTGTGGTTTAGGTGGTTTTGTCATGTTGATGATGACAACTATGTGAACGTCAAGACCCTGGTGAAGTTGCTTTCTAACTTTCCTCACACTCAGGACATGTACATTGGCAAACCCAGCCTGGACAGACCTATTGAAGCCACAGAACGATTCGGTGACAACAAGATGGTAGGTTTTCAAAATGATCTCTACTTGTATAGTATTTTTGGTTGTCTAGTTGAAATGTAATTTTGAGAATAGATACTAATGTTTTTGGTTCCGTTTAGCAGAGACCTGTGAACTTCTGGTTCGCTACAGGAGGGGCAGGATTCTGTGTCAGCCGGGGTCTGGCTTTAAAGATGAGCCCGTGGGCAAGGTACAGACTCATCTCAACACATGTTATCTTCTACAAACAGAATATTTTGAGATGCTAGTAGACTCAACTTATTTTTTATTTTTCAGTGGAGGCCATTTCATGACCACCGCTGAGAAGATCCGTCTGCCTGATGACTGTACCATTGGCTACATCATCGAGTCGGTTCTAGGTGTCCCTCTGACCCGAAGCAGCTTGTTCCACTCCCACCTGGAGAACCTTCAACAGGTGTCCAAATCAGAAGTACACAAACAGGTGAGAATCTTAGAAACCAGGCCCTCCCAACTCAATCTCACAGCAAAAACGTAACTATTTTACGATGTTAATTTGTATGAATTCGTAGGATGTCATTCGTACATCTCAGTGCGATTTGCTTTCGCACCAGTGATGTTAGGTTAAGCGACGGATTTGGCGTGGGACATTTTTGTACCATTCACAACATACAAATTCATACGAATTAGCCACCCCGTAAAATAAGTACAAATTCCTGAGATCAGGTTGGGTTTTTAATGATCACATTTCTCTTAAATACAGAATAGTTTTGTTAAAGTGTTTTATTTTCATTCAGATTACACTGAGTTATGGAATGTTTGAGAACAAGAGGAACATTATCAACATGAAAGGGCTTTTCTCTGTTGAGGAGGACCCATCCAGGTAAGAAGGTTCCTCAATACTATACAACCTATCTTGTTTGGATGTCACTCGTACCCAACTCTAACAAACCTCTCTCTGCTTTCTCTTTCCTCCTCAGATTCAAGTCAGTTCACTGTTTGCTGTATCCAGACACTCCGTGGTGCCCTCTTCAGGTTGCCTATTAAGGTGACCGGCTCCTCTTCTGTATCCTCGTCCCTAATTGCCTCGGTATCTGAAAGGCATACGGGACCAGTGTGGTATTAGGCTGTGTGGCCGCTGCGTTTGCTCTGCAGTGGCACATGGCCTTTCGTGGTAATACTGAGCTGCTGTGCGGCCCACCTTAAACATTTCCTTCTCGCATGGTGCCTGAGCTTCCTGTCCATCCCGGACTCGACAGAGGAAGTCAGCTTTCAGCGCCAAGCTTCGCAGGCAATCAACTGTGCTTTATGTCATTACTATTGCTTGTATGCCATTTGCAATTCTCATAGAATGTATGTTGTTAGAATACTTCAACCTTTTGCCAGCTTTATGTGCTTAGTTTTTAATTCGCTTTAGCAAATTACTTTTGTACTTTTTTTCTCTCTCCAAATACGTTTCAGGACAATTTGTTCCCTCAGGTTTAATTTGATGATATCTTTTGATGGTCTGCTTTCTAAAATGCTCAGATCATCTTAAGTGAAATGGGTGCTTTATTATTCAGTTCGACATTGTTAAGGACTCCGGAAAAAATTTACAAGATGAAGGTCCATTATTAACATATTTTATTTCTTTAACATCAGTGTTATTATAATTATTATTACTGTTTTTTATGATGTGCTGGCAATAGGCAATTTTCCTAATATGCGTTCAGGTTATCTTAATCTGTGGTGTATAAGGATTGAGCACTTTTCCCTCATTTCTTTGGCGTAAATGTATGATAAGATCTCAAAGCTGTGTGAAAATGCCCCAAATCTTAGATGTTTATATTATTTAATGCCAGTGCTGAATGCACTGTTGGCAGACAGATATCAGATTATTGGCATCGTTTATTTTTTTATTTAGCTTTGTTCAGAAATACTAAAGTTGCACAGCTTGGTTTGAAATCTGTTTGTTGCTTATGTAAAGTGTCTCTCTTGGCAAAAGCTTACTGGCCTTCACTCAGACTGTCAACACAAAGTTATGTACATTGTTAAACCAGATGGCAGCTAAGTCTAAGACGTGTTTATTGCATGATCCAAATTCTCAGATCCCTCGTGCACAGTGGGGTCTGGCCTAGAGCCACGGCTTCCTCGTTCTTATAGAAGTTTGGCTGACATTCGGACATCGCCTGCGATACAAAACACGTTAACGGAGAGCTTTACATAAGCAACTGCAGTGATCCTTACAGAGTTTCTCTGTCTCTGTGGAAATGACCCATATTGGGTGAGTCTGTATATTTTAGGTTAAAGCAGTATTTATGTACTGTGACATTTAAAGCAAATGAATTTGTACATAAATGTTTAGATATTGCAAATTTGGTCACTTATGGATCAGACGTAGTTCTGATAATTCTTGTATTTTTTCTGTAATGCTTTGAATTTGGCTGTAATTTATATTCCAGTATCTGGATTCTTGGATTGTTCAAATGATTTCCTCTCAGGGATCACAGTCCTGATATTGTTACCATGGGATGCCTTGGTAAAGGCTTTTAAATAAAGATGCATATACGCAAAAACAATTGACTGCATTTTCTTTTCTCTCAGCCGACATTGTATTGTGGATTGTATTGGGGGAGGATAAATCACACACGATTGGATAAATACTGTTGTTTAAGATGAGTTAAACATTTCTAGTGTATTTTCTTACAGAAGGAATGCACATCTGCTAATAGTTTAGATTTGTCAGTTTTGAAGGGTACAATATAGCTTATCTAAAAAGATAATAGATGACAAAACCCATTATTTGACTTCATGGGGTCTAAAACATCTAAACCAAACAACGAAAATGACATGCCTATTATAGCACAGCATACACGAGTAACATCAATCATGTAGGGTAAAATCATTTCCAGACCACGCAGGTTCAGAGGCCAGTATACTTGTACTCTGTCAAAACTGTTGTGAACTGTTGCTGAAGCATGCAAATAAAACAAACCCGTCGCACGTCCATTGCTTAATTAATGAAACACACTTAAAAGTTTAGTCTCACTCACACGTTATTTATTATTCTACAACAATGGCCATGGGAAAGAACATACCCTCACAACCGGCCCTTTCAACACTCTAAAGAGTCAAGGCTTTGGGGTCTTGAATATATACAACAGATAAATAAATCTGCATGGATTTGGGCTGTATGCACTGCCTGGTTTAAGACACTTTTTAAAAACACAAAAAACATACTTCTTACTATTATAATGTAAATGCACAAATGCATTGTGAACTAACAAAAAAAAAAGAGTTAATAATAATTCATATAAATGTATTTTTATTATAGGCTACTATATATTTATATAATTTATTATGTATATTTACCAATAATTTAAATCATATATTAATGTGTATTAATTATTATAATATATATTTTCCTTAAATATATGCATGTATGGGTATGTTTGTATAAATACAAAATGAATGGGCACAGTACACAGATATATGCTGTATTATGTAAACACAAACTTTTATTCTGGATGCGAATAATCGTTTGACGGCCCTAATATATATATTTTATAAATTAATGTATGTGACGTTTTTATTTATTTATTTAACATTGACAGAGATGAATGAATGATTAATTATTATTATTAAATTCTGAATATTATTTCATGTTAGTTGTTGTTTTTACTTATTTTCACATATAGATGTACAAAGTCAAGTCAAATACAATGTGTTCTTTTAAAATGATCATAACCAACTTATGAAATTGATCATGAAATGAATCACTTTAAATAATACGAGTGTACATTAATATATTCAATGAATTCCTTCACACATGGTCCGGCATGGTGTTATTTCAAGAACATTATAATTCTTTTATCCCTTTAGTATTTATAACTGGCATATTTTGACAGCTACACGTCAATTCCACAACCCGATGTTACTATTTATTATTCCTTTCAAACCACAATTCTTTTACAGTGCATTCAGATCAAAAAGATCCTGTTACAAACATTATCATGTTTTTATTAAGTCACATCTGTGCCTGTTTTAATGGTGCGAGGGTTTGTGTTTCTGAGCTATGTTTTCCCATGAGTCTCAGAGCAGAGATGGGATTTCTACATTCTTCATGGTAAAAGTATGAGGCACCCATCACCCCAAAATCAGCCGCTGCTGCAGAAAAGTCATCCTCAGTAACCCAGAATCATATTTCCTCCCCTCAAACCAACTTCACACGCTCCATGTGTCTAAATGTCAGATTCAATGTTTGCAAAGGAGCACCACATGCATCCGGGTATAGGGAGACAAACCAAACCTGTGATTATCTTCACCCATCTGTGTTTCTGCTCTAGTTCAAGATGATCCAGATCCTTTTTCTAAAATCTACTGCATGTAGAGAACATAGGCTACATGACACTCAATCGTCCATGTCATTTAATAACTATAAAGGCTTATTATTTAGGTCTTACAGAGAACTTTAAGAAACAGATTTATTGTATTAACGGCTTTGAGGCCTGTTTCTTCAGCGGAGCACCAATAATCCCACATCTACAAAACAATCTTGGATTAAAGGCAACTAATTTCTCTCTTTGACACTTGTTGACCTTGCTGAATCATCTAACACTGGTTTTACCCCAGGTGAGGCAACAAATATGAAAGCCTCAGGCCACAGACCACACCACGGTTCACCATATAAATGGTTGCAGGAGCAAAGCGACCGTTGCACGTTTCCTTGAAAGAATAAGCGTACATTCTTATTATGAGTCAGAGGACCCCGGGGCTTCATATCATTACGTGAACGTTTGAACTCTTGAAACGGATCACTGCAATAAACTGTCTGTATATTTTTTCCAATCGCATTTCTGTCCGTTTCTTTACGCACTCAAACACATTCTGTTCTCTCTCGAAATTACCAAACGAAACTGTAGTTCTCTCAAACTCATTGTGAAAGTTGATAGTGATCAGAAGTTCTCAATTCCTGCAGATTTTACTGGAATACAGAAATGTGAATCATAGACTTAGACATAATGCTTCTAACTTTACTCGAAGGTCACTTGTTTTGTTAAATGGGTCTGTAGATACTTCAGGAGTTTAGTGTGACAACAGCAACTAGCACCCTGTCTCTTGAACGTGTTTCCAGCAGCATGGCATACTTCCAGACATCCCAGCCATGGACTGGAGCGGTAACCTCCCTGAATGTGCTCAATGGAGCCAAGTGACCCTCCAAATCCTGCTAATCACATATCATCAGCCGAAGTGGCTTTACCTCACAGATAAAAAATGTCTGTTTTGGGGATTCTCATGGAGGGTTACCAAGCTGAAATGTAACTGCCCGCTGAGGGATGTCTCCTGGGTGTCCCGGGCATTAAAATTAATTCGTTCATCGGTTCATTTGTCAGTAACTTGGATTGTTTTTTGGCTGTGTTGGAAAGAACCCTGCATGTGCTTTTACCTGTAACAAAAAGTAAAAAAGGGAGAAACCTTTTAAAAAGTATTTTTTTAAAGACTAAAAGACATGAGCATGCTGATTTTTAGTACAATTTGCTCCTGGTTTTGCTTAAAGCGCCTGAATTAATGAACATTTCTCACATGACTCAATATTCCATCAAAGCTAGTTTATGGGATTTTTTTATTTTCTGTTACTGGAAATCATAAATCCAATTTGTTGACTAAATTAAAACAAGTTGAAGGATTGCGCCAAGCTGGTGGATGTAGCTGGAAAGCTTTATGAGCCTACAGCCAGATATTTTAATCATGGTTTACAGATCTTAAGAAAAGCAAAGGTTTGTGCAAAAAGTTCTTCGTCGTTGCACAGACCTTAAAGGTTATATGTGATTTCACTTTCCAACGCTGTCATTTCCCGGATGATTTCCTGCAAGCTAGCATGAGCAGGTCTTTCCGACTGCTCGCAATGGAAAGTATCATCTTTTATTGAAAATTTAGTGCTGAATGACCATGAACACAGTACTTAATTGTATATGCCTGCCTATTCAGAAAAATGTTGCACTATTAAACCAGTTAGCCAAATATTTGTTTTGTTAAAGATTTTATTTCATGTCCTGATTTTGCACACTAACCTGTACTGTTCAAACTTATGGAAGGCAGTAAAGAATCCTGAATATGACTGGGAAATTCGGCCTCCCTGAGGTTGAGAATGCCTGAGGGAAAGTGATCGGTCGGTTAGTGCTTTTAAAAAGAAAGATGCAAAGAAGGATGCAAATAAGCAGCAAATGTTTTGAAGTTACAGATTTATCTCGGGGTTAACTGGATGATGCAATGACTGTCTAGTGTGTCTGTCTATCAACACACTGTAGTCTCTGTTGAGCAATTCAACCATTGGATCGCTTCACATCCTTCAAATGTAGGTGACAGGACTTAGTTATTACTATAAACAGACAACGGTTATGCTAAAGAACGGCTATGTTTGAATGTTATGACTATAATAAATAACCCTTTAACTGACTTTTCATGTGACAGCACAATTTGAGTCACAACATCCTGTTTTTGTACTTATTTTTCTTGTTGGTAACCGAACAACGGTGGTACCTATTCACTTGCATTGGTTTTGTGTCCATACAATAGATATCAGTGGGTACCACCTTTGTTTGGTTACCAACATTCTTCTAAATATCGTCTTTTGCGTTTCTAAGAAATAAATAAAGTTTAAATCGATCTGACTGGAGATCCAATGGTGCTTTAAAATAATTCATGTAATGTGAGGAAATTCGCTTGAATTTAAAATTGACTAGAAATTTAAATCCTTAAGCTCATTGGGGATTGTTGGGTAAAAGATTTATACATACAAATGCATTATAATAATATATATTATTAATTGTTATTTGCGTCTTTCACCATTCAAGGGATGTTTTACTTCCACTGGACACCAGAAGCCCTGAGCATCCTTTTACAGCACACGACTCATTTTAGGTTTTAAAGAACTCCACCGTCCTGCCCTCCAGCAAAATGCTGTTTTTATCTTCAGACTGCCTTCCTGCTGTTATTCTTTCTTGAGGAATTCTAGGGTATTCAGAGGCAGCGTGGTGCACTAATATAGGTTATACCTTGTTAACTTTCCCTTGTCCAACAGTGCTGCGCGGGGCAAAGAGTGCAGAGGTATATAAATCATGACGGTTCTGGGGAAGAGCCGACAAAACGGGTAAGAAAAGGGCGTAAGGCTTAGAAGAAGCATCCTTAGATGTTTGTGAATGGTGGGGCTATTGGAATACAGCATAGGGGTGGAATTAGAGAAGTTAACTGACAGCGATGGAGGAATGGCCAGTTCTCCACACCGTCCCTTATAAAGGCTAGAAAACAATAGGATCGAGCCATTCAAAGCGGCCTGCTCCATCATGCTGGTGTAGAATTGTGTTAAAAAAGAGCCACTGGGGTGTAAGGAATGTGTATGTAGTCTTGGTGAATACAGCTGCTCATCTATGGCCCTCAGCAAATCGCCCAACCTCCACGACTCCAAAATCTTCAGGATGCGCAAGGCCTCACACACTCACAAACTTTTTTGTGATGTGCACCTGAGATTAGAATTCGACAGAGATGTCATCTGCTCAGAAACCCCCAAAAGTTTCCAGACCGGCGTCATTTTTCAAGCAGACGGTTACTAATAAAAACACACAGGAACTGGCAACTACACCTACCATCAGATGAAACATTGATCTGTAAATAAGTGGAAATAAACGGTCACACAACCACAAAGCAAGAGAAACCTAAACTAAACATGCGGGCATCAAGCCCCATCTGATGAAAGAAAGACCACAGGGGGTCACAGGAGCCCGGCATCTCCCCCATTTCCATTCACTTAACCACTCAACTGCTTCGCTATGCATTCCACAGCACAACAATAGGGGCCAAACTCAATTTCCAAGAAACTAGGCTGCACAGAATCTTGTTATCTTGTAAGACGGTTGTTATCAAAAAATAGGTGTGACATTTTCTATTTGAGACAAGCCATGTTGTTTGATATGCATTGGAATATTGACACAACGCCCTCACCATCTCCAAAAATAAACTATTTACATGAACAATGGAGCGAGACAAACAGGGTGCGCACTGTGTAGAGGTCTTTCCATTTTATACTTGTGGTCGCAATTTGTTTTCCCTGATGTCCACGCTCTTCCCTTCCACACACAGACAGACAGACACAACACAAGCTTCAGAGAAGAGGCAGCTGCCTGGCTGACAGGAAAGGCGTTATGGTCCGTGTCTGTCCTGTTTGTGACACTGACCCCCTGACTGCCGTCCACCAGTGAGGTCACAAAAACAACACCGTGATATTCCCCTGATAGCACTCACTGCATCTGATTATCTTTTGACTAAAAATATATACTAGCGAAACAACCGATTAGAAATTATTTAGGATAACTTGAACTTTGTTACGTTTTCTGTGTGGCTATGATAAAACGTCCATCAATCGCACATGTTAGCAGAACAGAAGTCATTCCGAGTGCATGACTAATATTCACCCGAAGGTTCAAAATCTTGGCCTGTTTCTATGGAAAATGTTTTGCTGAATTTGCCGAGAATATTTTAGTGTGTTTTAAACACGAGGTTCAAAACTTTCCCACATTGAGGGAAAAACAAACAACTTTGAATTTGTTGGAAACTTTGGTTAGCTGTCAAACCAAATCACTAAAGCTAGTGTAACAGACTCAAACATTAAAGGCACATAAAAATCATTGTACACCTCAAAGTGAAGCCACTAAAGTTCACCTGAAATGTATGTTTGAAAGAATTTCAACAATGCAGATTTATATGTTCATGGCCTATAGGGTTTAGGATGAAATCATTGCTGACCACTATAAAGCGGTTGTGATGGAACCACAGGATTGTGAGGCTACGAACACAACAGATATAATTAGAAGAAGCAAAATATGCAAATCATTAAAAATTCAAGTATGCAATTTAAATCATTCAGCTAACCAGAAAACAGCCCTGCTTCGAGCCATTGCCAAACCTGAATGTTTTTTAAACGACACAATTGCGCCCTCTAGTGTCTGTGGTGTGGAACTGCTTTGTGGGAGCCCCTGGGAGAGATTTAAAGGAAAGAAAGCTTATATTAAGGCTTCTGTCCTTCTGAAACCCTGTAGCTCCATATTTCATAATCTTTGTTTTTGCAAACTAACCATTATTATAAGTCCTAACCTCACCCTTTATGTTTGTCACTGGGTGTTTGCAAACATCTAACCAATAAAAGTATTAAAAAGTGCTTGCCAACTTTGACAACACAGTATTTAATAATTTAAAAGTAGAGTGGTTTTTCCATTTCCTGTAAACAGAATAATATCGACGATATTAATTTTTGTTGCATACTATTGTATTCTGTATACATGTTACTTACCTTGAGACCATTTGCAAAGTAATGCAACGGAGTTTTTAAACACAATGAAACGTATACTCATATGCTGTATAAGACACAATAACACAGTACTAATAGGTCAAATCATGTTTCAAGCATGAAATAGTTTACATAATCTTATTAAAACGACATGTTTTGAATGGCGGCAATTTAATGTAATATAATAAAAACAACCATCAAAGTTTCAGTGACACCGCAGACAGAGGAATAATCTCAGAGATGAACACATATATCATTTAATGTTAAATTTAATCTGAAAACACGGAGATCAAGCTCATTAAAACCACAGGTTTTACATGTACAATATGTTAGTAACCGCAAATCATTCTAAAACATCTCAATAAAAGAAAAAAATCACTGAAATAATTCGCATGAAAAAGACAAAATATTTTTGTGCTTGCTAAGATTTCTAAAAAATATGCCACATGGACCGTAAATACAAATAAAAATGCAAGTAAAAAAGAGAAACATTGGAACTCGTACAACAAATTCATGTCCTCGACACAGGCCAATTTCTTTATGCAGACATTTGTTTTGTATGCTGTATGTATGTACATCAGTGTTTCAGAATGACATTTTCAAAGAGTGAATGCTGACATCAAAACAGGCTGCATCATCATCACAAACAGAGAAGTTTGAAGAAGGAGAAACATTTAGAAGATACAAGGAAGGTATAAAGTTGTCAGTCATTGGCACGTGAGGATAAAAACCCCGGCATTGATCACAAAAGCATCCATCAAGAAACCAATGCACAAGTCAGTTGCACACAACATGGTTTAAGTCCATGTTTTAAGGATGACCATGCCTTAGAGAAGTCAGTTTTAGATTATTTATACAATCCAAGCATCTTTTTACATAAACCTGCAAAGAATTCTCTTCTCTGTGAAGTTCTTGCTCCCATAACGTCACATTGGCATTTGCTTTTATTCCACGTCTGCATTTATACAGCATGCATGCATTCACGTAGGAATGAGTACACTGAATATTTTTGTACACGGAGCTTATTGACAGACGAAAAATCTTGTGGTGAGGACATGAACCGTTTTAGGTCTTTTGTACTTGACACGCTGGCAGTACAGATGTGTGGAAACAAGGGAGGAGTCACCCCTGAGGTGTGAACAAAGGCGAGATGTTTGACTTGCTGCCCGTGGCATGAGAACATTGCTATCCCAATGTGAGGTCGGAGAGCGGACACTAGATTCAGTTCACAACGTCCGAGAGAGGTCTTTTGAGGAGAACAGCACAACGCTCCAGCTGTAACCCTGATCAGATGCCAACTGTTGGCCTTGTCTCCTGTGCTCACAAAATAAGGTAATATTCCAAGTGACAGCGCATCACTTTCCGACTTCTTCAGGGAGGGTAAACTTTCCCCAACTTTGGGAAATAACGCAACTTGTGGCCGAGAGGCAAAAAGCCCAGGAAATTGAGTGATTTTTAACATCACACTCAATTACGGCTTAAGTTGCTAAAGCCCCTTCTATTTTGTTAGGGAAAAACAAAACAGACGCAGGAAATTAAGTCATCAGTCTCCACTGTCTGGGTTCACATGATGTTTCCAGTTCAACTGAAGAGCATTGCACGTAGAGTACAATGTACTTTCATTAGCATTTAGCACAATAGTGGCTTGAGCAGTCATTCAATGAAACACATACGCATTAAAACAAATCTAAGCTGGTCTCAGTTAAACCAAGGTTGAGCAGAATAAATGTAATGTCCCAGCATTCGATTAAGCCATTTCTGCTGTGTTTCGCATTTCATGGGTTTGAAAACATTTGGATGCAAACAGTAGATGTCCACATCATCATCATGGTTTTCCATTACTGGCAGTCAGGTTTGAGGCATTCGGCAGTCTTTAAGTGATTTGTTTAATGCAGTCCATGTGTATTAATAAAAACCTGAAATCCAAAAGCTGCATGGTATCTTTCATCCATCTCTCCTTGCACTTAAAGGCCTGCAAATGAAATGACAAAATCCAAACCATTTGCCTCCCGACGTGCTACAGTTCGAGGGTCAGACATACTCTATTCAAGTACATGAATGCAAAAGCTTTATGAGCCACTGTGTGCCTACGTCAGCATACTTGCATAGAGTATGTTCTGCCCTTATATAAACATACATAAGGACAATCGAAAATAAATCAGTTCTTCTATGGATATGTTACAGTAGACGCCACAGGTGTGAAGTATATGACAGGCCTGCCAGGCAGTGCATCCCGCATATGGCGAAGGTCACATTATGTCAGATGACCGGAGGACAGAGTCCACGCAGGAATGTAAAATGAAGGGCATTACACCCGTGGTCCAGTTCTGAAGTCCTCTGAACCTCCGGCAAGAGCACCATAATTGAGCAAGGGCAACACATGCATCGTTTAATGTATCTCTAGGCAATCGAAAGTTCATAGTCACTACAGATGGTCATGGGCAAACAGAGCCGAACGTAACCTTCGCTATCGCTCGTGAACTAGGTGCCTGTCTCTGGAACATTACTGTGACAGCAGTATTTACATAATGCAAGGACATCCTTTATCAGTTGGGCTGAAGAGCAAACTTCTAAGATCCTCATTTGAAGATGGATGGATGGGCCTGGGGTGAAACTATAGGAAACAAGATGCATGTGTGGTTTTGTAGTCATCTAGTTTGCAGAGGTGCTGCTGTTGGGGTCGGGCCGAGTGTTGGCCAGGTACTTGGCCCTCATGCTGGATGTGTACTGTGGGGAGACAAACATGGAGAAGAATGCATGTAATTGACTTATTGAGAAGTAGTAGCTATTTTATCACATAATGCAGGTAAGGGTGAACACGCTCACTGTAACAATACAACAACAGCACATTTACACCTGGAAATTACCAATATGTCAGGTGTCAACTTCAATTTGAACTCGTCTATGTCAGGATTTCATTGAGGGACGTGATTATGCTGTTTCAGGACACATTATTGTCCATCTCTGAATGTGGTTTGGTCACAAGATGCATTGGGGCGATTCACATTGTGTTTCACATTTTTTGCGCAAAAAGGGAGCGACACGGTCGCAACATGTTTCTAGGCGAGTCGGCACCGCACCGAGATAGAAATAGTTAAACTTTACAGAGTGCCGCGTGCGAGCACCGCGTGTAATGTCACTAGAGAAAGGACGCGGCTTGCGTTTTCCGCACGGTTTTAGATGTGAAACGTGAATCGGTTTTTAGACTACTTTAATACCTTTACTTAGCCCCATCCACACGTGATTGTATCAACAGCGAGCATGTGTAAATGAGACCTTAGTAATGAGTACAACAGACAACATAAATCATAACACATGACTATAACAGCAAACCCAGAATCATTCAGACAGCCTTTATGTTGTAGACACAGTTTTACTACGGAGAAAAACAAAAGCTAAACAATGGGCAGTCAAACATCACCACGCTTACTAAACCATTGAGAAGGTTTTTGATCAAGGAATATTCAATACATCTTAAAATCTCTCACAGCCAGATGCAGTGATCACAGTTTCCCACACACTATCCTGAACTGTACATAACCTCAGCAGATGTTTCACTGAACCCTGACATCTGCTCCTCAAAGACACAGGAACAGGCCTGTATGTGTGTTAAATGTGTCTCGGGTCATTCTGATAAGCCCTGATGAGTAGCACACAGTGTGAACGGCAAAACGAGGGAAAGCCATTTCCGCTGTATAAAAACAACATGACTCAAAGTCCATCGGGGGACTATGTAATGTATAAAAACAGCTTAAAAGGAAGAACAGATTATTTTTGTCTTCATCACACCCAACTGAAGCATTTTCTGTACTATAAAAGGACATACAGTATGAGAGTTAAATAAAGTATATGAATGAGATCTTTTGAGAGTTGAGTGCAATGAGGAGGGATTGAAGTGGCCTGACTCAAATGTTCTGCTGGTGCTGTCAAGTAGTCAACGGAAAGAAATGCTCTGAATTAAACTGCATGCAGGACCAAACCAGCTAAATGTACTGGGTCATGGTGATGCTTTATTTGAGCAGTTTAGACATAAGACTAGACCGATATCAATACTTGGAGTACTTTGTGCACTATGATTTACTACCAATAAAGTTAAAATGCAGATCATTTTCACAAGGGCTTGGTTAAATTGTGGCTCTATTCAAAACACTTAATGCGTAATCTTATAATATGTCTTAATCTACAAGACACATCGACAAAGCAAATTCAAAAAAATCTTTCAAAAGATATTTTTAAGACTGTCGGCATTTAGACAACATTGGCCCCCATCTTTCAATGAATAATGAAAGAAAGTCCATTTTTGGGGGAACCATTCCTTATATATAGAAATATCTCATTCCATATTTGTTCTGCTAAACACAAAGGAAGATATTTGGAAGAATGTCAGTAACCAAACAGATCTCAGCCCCCATTGACTCCCATAGTATTTGTTTTCCCCAAGATGGCATTAAATGGGGGATGAGATCTGTTTGGTTACCGACATTCTTCCAAATATCTTCCTTTGTGTTTAGCAGAACAAAGATATTTATACAGGTTTGAAACAATCTGAGGGTAAATGATGACAGAAATGTCATTTTTGGGTGAAGTATCCCTTTAAGTGCTAGTGGATGGAAATCAAGACCAGAAATACACACAACAAAAACACCAAAGGGAAGCATGTTTGGGTCAGAATGAGGTTAGTCTGGGGAAAAACTGTTCTTCCAGTTGCAAACTTTGCAACTATTTTTTGGGAGAGGGGGTCAGGCCACTATGTAGAAGTGGGGCGTTTGAGTACCTGATAGCAGAGGCTGTTACCAAAACGAGCGGCAACTCTCCGATGGCTTTAACTGCCAGCTGTGGCGGTTGGTACTGCCCGTGGAAGTCAAATACAACTGCGCGGGTTTGCAAAAAAAAAAAAGAAAACGACAACAAAGTGTAGAGCAGATACACATGACCGACACCAGCTGACGTGAAACACACATGCACCCCCACACACAAACCAAATAGATGGGTGAGATAAAACACATGACGCAAAGGTGAGGTGTGAGGGGGCTGATCAGCAAGCCAAGTTTTAAAGGGATAGTTCATCCAAAAATGATAATTCTGTCATCATTTACTCACCCTCAGGTTGTTCTAAACCTGTATACATTTATTTGTTCCAATAAACAGAGGATATTTGGAAGAATGTTAGCAATTTTCAGTTCTGGGACATCATCCACTACCATAGTGGTACTACCATCATTTGACTACCATTTAATTCTTCCTACTATGGTAGTCAATGATGTCCCGGAACTGAAAATTACTAACGTTCTTCCGAATATCTCTCGGTACAAAGTAATTTATACAGGTATGAGCGTGAATTTTCATTTTGGATGAACTATCCCTTTAAAGCCTCATTTACTTTTGTCTGATCAGTCTTGGCTTGAGGAGTCTACATTAGATGACTTTAGCTGTATTTGGATGGTTGACCTAAAGTCTCTGTAAGGACTTGCTATATACAGTGAGTATACTACAGGGGGCAGGTGATTCACACGCAATAAAATGAAATGTGTTGAGGTGACTTTTTAAGCACCCAGGGCTGTCAAAATGATTCTGTGATTTGTGCACTATACAGTGTTGGTGCCCAAGTGAGTGAGTGTTTATGTGTCTCTTATTGAGGGGTAACAGATACTTACAGATGGTGGAGGGGATTCTCTCTCAATGAGAGGGGTGTTCTCACAGCGAGGGTTCGGGAAGTTTGGATTCTGAGTCCTGTAAATGACACGGGTACCACAAACACATACTTTACAAACATCCAAAACCTTGCTGCGTTAATATTAGTCAACCATGTCTTTGTATTTGTTTGATTAAATAACAGAATGAGATTTCTAACATATTCCGAGCTGAGCCTTTGCTACACCTCATTTCCCCTCCACACCCCACCCGCCTGCAATCTGTTTCCCGTGTGCACCGGAGGGCCCTCACAGACAGCCACAGCTGGAGCGGGCAGCTGTTTTACCCCTGCAGGTTTAGAAACCTCTCAGAGGAGCCCTCATCCTCGACTCAAGACACTACACATATGGTGCAGTCTGTGTCAGAGCCAGCGCAGATGCAGAAAACATCCACCTGATCCCAGCGAACTAACAACATTCAGTTATAACATTTTAAAGCAGAAACAGGAAGGCACAGAGGTGAGAGAAATAGTGTTTCTTAAGAAAAATAATTGTATTTTTCGGGTATAAATGTATAAAAAAGTATTTTAAGTGCATGATGATAAATTTGAATAATTTGTCATTATTGTTATTATGCATTTAATAAATGAAAATAAAATTCAATAATTTATTATATCATAGAAATAATTTAGCTAAAATACATTTTAAACAATTATAATTATCATAAACATACATTACATAATATGTATTGTATAATAATATATAAATGTCTAATAACCACATCAGCATTAAAGGAATGGGTTACCCAAAAATACAAATTCTGATATAATTTACTCACCCTCTTGTCATTTTAAACCTGTTTGACTTTCTTCTGCAGAACAAAAAAGAAGATATTTGGAAATATTTTGTTATTAGCCCCCCATTTACTTGCATTGGTTTTGTTTCAATACAATAGAAGTGAATGGGGTCCAGTTCTGTTACCAACATTCTTTATAATATCTTCTTTTGTGTTCTGAAATGAAAAGAGGGTGAGTAAATGATGACATTTTTGGGTGATATATCACTTTTACAATAAAAATATAACTTCACTGTATTTATGCAATTAACGTCATTGTTTTGCCATTAAGAACCCATTAAATCCTCATTTAGTCTATTTCTCACCTGCACAGACACATTGACAAGTGTGTGTGTGTGTGTTGGTTGTTGATGGTGTGGCGGCGTGTGTAGAACTCACATGTACTCAGTGACGGGGGCATTGCTGAGAGCGTGTGCTCCTGCGGGGATGCTGGTCTCGCTGCCGTAGCTGCTGCCGCAGCTGTAGAGACTGGGCATGTGTACCCGATACAGATTCTCATGGTTCTGTCTTCCTCCATGAGCTATAGACTCTTCCTCGTTGTCCTCATCATTCCTGCACACATCATCATCAACACGGCTACTTATTCATTCATTTTAAAGATTGTTTCTTGGATGACTTCATCCAACATCTTGGCTGTAACCGGTTGCAGTTTAATGGACAATCCCTGGCGTGTCAAGTTCTCACACATCTCGATGTCACAAAACTGGTGAATTGCCTTGGAGTCCAAATGCGTGAAGAAGCGTGTCTGGGTGTTTCGCATTTCACTGTTACTCATGTAAATGACTTCCAGTTGTTTTGAAATGTCATGAAATAATGAAATATGTCTAATTATTAGCAACCTGATTCAATCGCACATTTTCACTTTTATAGCACTGTGCTGTACTGAGTACTATATCCAGCAGAGGGCGCTCTTTGCTTTGTAATGGCTGAGAACAAGCAACAACCCATTGGGCACAAAGAGAGACATGTGCTGCCCATTCTTCCCCTGATTGGTTTTAGCCACAAGGAAACCAGATAAACACATTTTCCCGTTTCCTTTTTAGAGCAAAGCCATACGATGTGACCAAAACAAGGTTTTTTTCCATGATTATGCTATAAATTTGACCTTTTATCAGACTTCCACCTGGGGTGGATCTCTCTGTATTCACGGAATCCATTATAAAGCAACAGAACAACACCACTGGAGACACAATGGACTCTATATGAAGTGCTTTCCCTTTAAGGACATTAAAGAGAAATATACCTATTTGTTTGTGAAACAGTGAGGGGAAATTGAATACGGATCTGTGGCGCTCCCTCGTGGGCACTGATAATACACATCAGGTGATAAATTGTCGAGTCTTTTTAGTTACAAAAACGAAAGGTTTACCCGAAATAAAGTTCAGTATTTGACTGCTGAAACGATCTAAAAGCATTTGATATTTGTGCCAGTCTCCAAGAGGTCACCAGCTCAATGTTAACATCTTCACTGTGAACATTTATTTTGTTTCATTTTTCGTATACTTGTAAATAAGGAAAACACTGAATGTACCTACAAAAAGTTATCAGTGCACCAACTTCAAATATCACAAAATATCTCCCCAAAGTGTTTAGCGCCACCCTTTTACTGCATGCCACAACTCGCTTGCATCCAGACTTTCAAATGCAGGAAATTATAATTATCTATAATAATGATGAGTTGGTTTGAATTGCTCTGTACCGTAAGCCTTCAAATGACATAACGGGCTTCATCTGAAGGTACAGCGAGGAATACTTAACTAAACCTGACACAAGCATGGCCTGAAAGAATACTGAGACTGTGAATTATTACAGTTTACGTAATTATAGAGATATAAGGTTCTCACACAGTTTAGAAAGAAGGGGATAAAGAAAAGCATTTACTCTCATTTAACTCTTGACCAATGGAGTGTGATGGGAATTATTTCTATTTACTGTACAAGGTATCTGTGTACTATGTACTGTACAATCCCTATTGTAACTACGACTCGGATTTTCATTATATATATATATATTATATATTCATTATATTTCATTATATATGCAGATTTCATTACAAGCTTTAATAAACATTAAGGGTTTCTCTTCTAGCACTTACTGAAACCTGGATCAAATCAGACGCTCTCCTATGATAACACTTTCTCCCACAGCCCACGCACATAAAGGAGAGGTGGATGAACCGGTCTACTAATCCCTAATGATTGGAAATTCAAGCAGCTAGCATCCGCATGTGACAACAGCCCCTTCGAGTCGCAGGCTGTAACTATCACCCACCCTGTTAAAATTGACGTCCTGGTCATTTATCGTCCCCCAGGTCAGCTTGGATATTTCTTGAAGGAGTTTGATGTACTTCTCTCATACTTCCCGGACGATGGTACTCCTCTGCTGGTACTTGGAGATTTCAACATCCACATTGAAAAACCACATGCTGATGACTTCAATAACCTGACTGCGTCGTTTGACCTCAAGCGAGCTCCCACTTCAGCAACCCACAAGTCTGGTAATCATCTGGATCTTATCTACAAACACCACTGTTCCACTTATCATGCCCAGGTTACCCCTACGCACACTTTCTCGCTCCCGCTTATCCTCAGAGGTCTCCTCCATGCTCACCTGAACAGCTCTCTCTACTGAATACGAACAGCGGCACCACCGACACTCTATGCTCTACTCTAACATCGTGCTTATGCCCACTTACACTAGACCAGCCTGCGCTAGCCCATCTGCCTCCTTGTTATCCGATGTTCTCCGAGAGCATCGCGTCAAGCTCAGATCTGCTGAGAGGAAGTGGCACAAATCAAATGATCCTTCTGACCTCTGCCTCTATCAGTCTCTCCTTTTCTTTCTCCGCTGATGCAACAGCTGATAAAAGTATTACCACTGAAAAATCACCAGCTTGCCCGACCCTTGTACCCTCTTTAAAACGTACATCGAGCAACGTATTGTGGAAAAGAAATCCTGGACGAAACTGGAACAATCTCCCTCATGCCACAAGATCAGCGGATTCTGGAGTTGTCTTTAAGAATCGGCTTAAAACACATCTGACCCATTAGTCTTCTACCTCTTTTCTTCTTTCATGCTTTTGGTTCATGTCTGTTAGCTTTGAAGCCAACTAAACTGTACACTAGTGTATTATGCTAATGTCTCTATTTTAAGGGAAACAGTTATTTATGATTGATTTTGTCCAATCACGTATTAATATGTGCATCTCGTTTTTATGTTAAATGTTTTGCCTTGTGAATAGTCATTCTCCATGAAATGTGCCTTTAGACATTATCTGCTATATTACAAAGCATGTTTTCCAGTTTGTTCCTCACCTTTTGCTATGCCACGTGTGCGGCACACTGCAGACGACAGAGGTGAACATGAGAGCCGTGATGAAAGAGAACAAAATCAGGTAGATCAGCCCCTCCAGTCCATCATAGCATACACCGGTCAATGCCTGTACATAGTCCTGAACAGAGACACACCGCATAAAAAACATTACAGCATGGCACAGAGATTTAAACCAGGACATAAACACAGCCTGCTAACCTGCCCCACCTCTGATGTAATAGATGTTAAACGCTATGGTTGTTTGGAAACTCAGTACTGTGCAATATAAATGGATTAAGGCCTTATACTTTATTTATATAGTGTGCATAGTATAAAGTGAAGATATGTAAACTTGAAGTATGCAATTTTGAACATGTCTTAAAATAATATTCAGTGCTCTCAGAGTCTCTATCCAAGAACTGCCTGCAGTAGACGGCACCATATGCTCTAGAGAAACAGGCATTTTAATAATACATGTCAACTGAACTGCAATCAACTTCACACATGCAGCCCTCCAAGAAACATGGCAGTATCGCCTTCCTGCAAATGACTGTCCTTATTAACAATGAAATTGCTCCATCTGTAATTACTCCCGGTGCTGTTCTGTATCTTCAGCACACACTCACATCCAGCCCAGATGTACGGCTCTGACAAAAAAGGGCTTGAACCGTAACGTGTGTTATTGCTTTTGCAGTACCAAAACACTATTAATAATGTATAATAGATTTCGGAAAGGCCATATTTTCTCCCTTCCTGTCTTGTTCTCAAGGGAAGGCTATACACTTTTTAGGACCACCCACGGAGCAGAACTTTTTCCCAAGACGTGAAGGGGAACTTTGTAATCTTGCTAAACTTGATTACATTTCCTTCATGTTGGTGAAGAGGAGAGGCTTTAGGCTGTAGAAGTACATCATATATGAGAAGAAATGATTGCTTGGTGCTGTCTATATGGGTTTAATAGACAGGGGTGCAGCTTTTAATGATTAAAAATCAAGCTGAAGCACAATGGGTAAAGAAAATAACTCTGCAAATAACTGCAATGTTATGTTTAAAACAGGGATGGCGATAGAGAGTCAAACGTTCCAGACTGCATCTTTAATGGTTTTAAATACAGACTGTCAGCAAATTATTGCTTGATTTAAACAAAGAATGAAACAAGCCATGCTCAGTTATTTTTACACAGTAGTTTTGCCAAATTATGGCAATGTGCACAAGATGGACTTTAAAACATTATTTCTTACCATGTGCAAACTGCGACAGTCTACAAGGGCTGTGAGCTGGTGCAGTCCGACTTCAGTGCTGTTTAAAGCTCCTTGAATTTGCTCAAGGTTCCTCTAAAATACACAAACAGGTTGCAAAACATTGAGCGCCATTCCTTTACTTTTAAACTGACTATTTAACACATCATTCTTTCTTTATGAGCCCAGCACAAACACATGCCAAACACAATCGTTTACATTCATTTCCTATAAAGGCTCTGTGATACGCAAGGTATAAATCTGCAGTGTTAAACAAGAGTAAAATATGTTTGTTGATTCAGTATTTTCTCTCAATGTCTTGTGTTTCAGGGGGGTACGGGTTTCTCTTTTCACATGTACAAACCGTCAGCCGCCATTTTGCCCCAGAACACACACAGAAGTTACACAATGACACTGAGGCCCAGAGGGACACACAGGGACAGATGCTACAAAAGAACTTGCAAGCTTTTGAATGCTTGTGCTTCAGGAATGTTGGGAAGTGGGACGTATACTGCACGCATGCCTTCACACACCCATGAATTGCGAAATACAAATGCTCACCTTTGTTTTGGGGTATTCTCTGACTGCAGAGCGCAGGAGTTCGGACACATCACCCTGCATTTCCACCAGTGCTTTGTGACCCCCAGATAGTTTCTACAAGACATAACAGACAAGTTACACATACACTTTTCATGTCTATTTTAACGGATACGTGTGGTGTTTCTGTAGTTCAAAGGCAGAATGATGTGTTTGATTTTCGATCTGTGTACACTGAAATGCATTTTCGCTCAGCAGCAAAAGCCAGGCTGGCTTCACAATTTTAAGCGATTGAACAAGTGAAGTGTTTGGTCCATTACAGCATTTCCAGATCTGGGTTCTTGAAAACATTAATATTTCAGATGCCAAATGGCTACCGTGTCTGCTTTGTCGTTCAACCGACCTACGGTTAAATGTAAAGTGACAGGCCAAAAAGTCCCAATGAAAGAACATGTTGTTATATGTGCAGTGCCTACAGGAGATTTAAGCCGATGGGATGTTACTCTTGTGACGGTGATGAAAATGAATCTGAACATGACACTCCGAGTGTGTTTTGTGACCGAGTGCAGGCGTAATACTGGCAGCAATGTCAAAAAACACAGAAACAATATACATAAGTTATGCTAACCTCTTTCCTCCAAGCACACATACATCTAGGAGACGTCTTTTTGGTTTGTCTAGTATGCATTTACATCTGCAAGACGTATTTTTCATGGATTGCTCATCTGCAACGTCTCATTGACGATTGTCAGACACTGTCAGATGTCATATAGACATCTAGATGATGTTTGTAAGACGTTTATGATTGACAATTTATGTTAAACTGCCTTTTCTAAGATGTTAAACAGATGTTCACACTACACAACTGCCTACAAAGGCATTAACAGCAAGACAGCTCACTGTGTGCCTGCAACTAATGTTTATTTTAATGAAGAAAAAAGTACTCGTTTCAGGTACTCCAACATTCCCCTTAAAACGTTCTTTAAAGTTTATGGGCGACATTTTAAGTCTAAAAGCAACATTCGCATGAGCTAATTGCTTTCCGAGATGCGAGTCGAGCTCAATTTCATCGGCATGCCGCATGAGAACCGGAGGAGGCCAATTTGGAGGCATCAGCTGACAGAGTGAACCATTCAATCTCCATATGGGCATTCGCCTTCATTTAAATGAAACGACATCAGGACAATGGAGCTGTCAGCGACATAATCCATCAATCATGATCAGTTAAGAGCTGTAAGGCCCTGAATTATGCACATGCATTATTCACATAAAGACTTAAAGAGTCTGACTCCATTAAGAACGGGGAGGGGTAGGAAGCCATAACAATCTGCAGATCCTTTTGAGTTGCTCTGAACGAGGACAGAATGCTAATGTACACGGACACTAAATAGTGGGCGGCACTTCACCCATAATGGAGTGTGTGGAGGAAATTGACCTAGTGAGCTCTGTGACTGTCTACTGTTTATACAGGGAGCATCCTAAGCGAAGTGAAACATATACGAGTCCATTGAGAAAGTTATAGTGATCAAAATCTGTCATCAATTACTCAACCTCTTGTTATTTCAAACCTTTATGACTTTTTTTCATCCTTTCACAATTTCTTCAAAATAAAAAGACATTTTGAAGGAAGTTGGTAACTGAACAGCACTGGTCCCCCTTAACTTAAATCCAATGCAAGTGAATGGGTGCCAGAACATTCTTCAGAATATCGTCTTTTGTGTTCTGCAGAAGAAAGTCATACAGGTTTGAAATGACAAGAGGGTGAGTAAATAATGCTAGAATTCGTAGATCACTTTAACTGTCCCTCACGCTCCACACGAACATCATCATGTTAAGACCACGGCACTCAACTAACATAGTGTTGGGTAGATCGTGTTACAGTATTTTATATTTTCCACGACGTTTTGAAACAACGTCTGCGTCAGAAGTGGACACTGAGTGTTAGTGGGAGTCTCTGTGTGTGAAGTGTGGGAGGCTTGGATGAAGGGTTTGGTAAATACTCAAAGGCATAAAGAGAATCATAGGGTGAAAGAGATCAAATCTATGATTACCTGCTGGAAGGGGTTGATCTGGCCAACACTGCATGTGAGGTAATACTGCAGAATATCTGTGAAGAGACAAGGCATTTTTTAGAGTTCAAGAGGCATGGCTTCACTGAAGTAGAGTTTATTGAACAGAAAGCATTCTACGGTACATCTAGAGAAGGCCCCCTCAAATAGGACATTGTTTTTCCAACGTACATCTTACTTTTACAACCTTTTTACTACACTGACAGGAATAACAAATCTGCGTTTTCTTCCTAGCCTCTTTACCTGAGGAACAGGATGAATATATTGTTTGATATCAGTTGTTGACCTTGGTTTTGAGGCACAACGTTGCCCACAGCACCCTGTAATAAAACTACATTTACAGTCACTTTTCATTCAGTTCGAAAATATTCTTCACCCAACCTATCTCCGTGCAGAAAAGATGCTAAAGATAAATAAATGATAACTATCGGTCTAAAACCCTTTTTCTTTTTCCATTTTGCATTGATTTAAAGAAATAATCTAAAAAGTCTGAATCAAGCATTATACAAACGTGGAAAAAATTAAGAGGCCATTTCAGAGACTGTTTTTTATTGTAAAATCGACTATTTATAGGTATGTATTTAGGTCAAATTATAATTTTTGTTTCATTCTGTGACCTGCAAACAATATTTCTCCCAAACTATGTATTAAAATGTTGTTTCGATCTGCATCTATTTGCAGGAGGAACAGGTGAAAATAACAGAAAAGGTGCTCTGTATTGTTTCAGATCTCAAGTACTCCAAAGAAAACAAGTTGATATTCACTTTTAAGCAATACAATATTTGTACATTTATCAAAAATGTGGAATGGTGTCTTATTTAACGGAGTCCACCATAATACACAAACAGTCCGAGTATTTTGAATTTGTCGTTCAACATATTCTCACAAGTTTCTCTGCGTTGCAAACAAACTCTTCACAAAATGCATTGTGAAACGGACAATAAATGGAGATATAAGAAGAATGATAATAGTATAGAAAAAGGAAACAACAAAGCTAATGATTTCAGCCTGTTAAACACGTTTGACCATGTTTAAATCTATCCATAATAAGACTCAAGTGCAGTACAGTCTTAAATCGGCCTGCAGTAAATCAAATCACTGACGTGTGAATGTAAAGACGTAGAGCACGACGCAGAGCCAGACTGTCATTCGAAAAAAGAAAATCCTTTCTATTTCTGCAAAGGAAATACTACTAATTCACACAGCCTACTGACAAACCTCCGCATGCCAACGCAGATGGAATCTTGGGTCGCGTCCACATGCTGGGGCTTGCGTAGAGGCGAGTCAAAAACAGACACATGCGTCAGACTGGTGGGTTTGGGGAGGAGTGATACTTTCATAATTATCATTACACAAATGCACAAGGTGGTGCTCACAGGGAAGAGTGGTCCTCGTAAACCCTGTATTAAACAAGCCTATTCTCTTCTCCTGTCCGACTGGCCTTTCTGAACGCCCCATAAACAGCGCAATTACGAAATTGACGATTGAAATAAACCGGATTGGGAATTATATCCATGGGTGACTGTATACAAAAGGACAACGTACTCATTTATAACACAGTAGTAAAGTTCATTGCTGTATTTAAATCTTGTAACAGTATTCCGCATTCGCATCTGTTATTAACTTTCAGTGAATGGATGCAACATCAAGCAATTGGTGAAGCCTGTATGAAACAGAAGGTGGAGCAGCCTTTAAAAAAATGATCTAATGGAGACGGATCTTCAAACAAAACACACGACGTTGTGAATACAAGCTGTAAATGATCCTGATTCATGATTCATCTTAAACCACACGGCACAAAAAAATGTTTTATTTCAATAGAAAGATGGATGCTATTTGTAAGCATAGAAATATCTAGAAATAATAAAACACAAATAGAAGCCTATTCTGAGGTTAAGCAGTACTGCTTAAGTGTAGGACAATGAAAGCCAGAGGGATCTCTTTGTCCGTAGTTTCCAACACAGATTTTAGTGCCACAGGTTGCATTACAGCACTAAATCTTATGTTGGAATGTAAAGGAGCATAATCTCCGTAAAACGTGTAACCAATTTAAGCATTTTCCAACACACATCATGATTCCTCTCTTTGCACCGTGACCGAACGAACAGAGGCTTGTGGACAAACGCTGATTCATAATGATTTAGAGAGAGCATCTGGCCTCCTGCGGATAATAAGGTCACATTGAAAAGGAACCGCTGCGTCGAGTGAGGCTGATAAAGTGAGGAAGTGAAAGCTCGACGTAGACGCATTTGCGGCATGCCGACAGGAAACTAAAGTCTTGACTGCTCATTCCAAGAGAACACACGTTCCTCTGCCACGAGGTGTTAAACACACAGTCTAAATTCTGCCAGACTCACACATGACTCAGGATAACACCTGCTACATAAAGCATCTTACTCACAGGTGGACGGAAATTATGCAATAACTGTGGGATTTCAAAGACGTCATTGGTGGTTTGTCATAACTGTGATAAAACATACCTTTCTTGATAAGTGTGTACTGCTCCGACACCTTTGTGATGTACATGTCAGGCGCCGCACAGAAATCACCGAAGCCCTAAAGGAAGATGGAGAGCAGCAAACGATGAATGTCAGACAACATAATACTTCTCCATGTTTCTCACGCTGTGCAATACTGACGCTTCGTGCTGTCAAAGTTACAGTATATAACACCAATTTATTTTATGTCAAATAAGCCAATCAAATCTGAGTTTCCATTACAAGTCACCTCACATGTATGTGCAAAATATAAGCCCAGCTTGGCCAGTGTTTTAATGAATGCTGCAGGTATGAGTTGAGAATGTGTGGGAGACATCACAGTGAAAGCTGGTCTGTAACCACACAAGCATCATCGCAATAATGGCCTGCCTCTGTACCGTTGCTATGGAGACACTCACCGAGGAGACAGACAGTTCCAGGCCCAGAGAGCCCCAGCTGATTACCAGCGCCAACACACCCAGAAAACACACCCTGAGAGAGACACAGATAATGATTATTCATGACTATAATTAACTCAACACAGTATCATCTTCTGCGAGGTTGAAAACCCTTCGCTGGGGAAAACCTTTTATACCATTTTACAAAAAAATTAAACATTCTCCATGACATCCATCAGCAATAAAACTCCAGATGAGATGAGAAGACTTTCTCAGATAAACACCAAGATGAAATGTTACGACTAACAGGGGTATTATGAAACGGCCTGAAGATAGAAATGAACTAAGCCTTAAAGATTTTCATGTAAAAATACAGCTAGGAAAATACGCTAAAGGGAATCTGTGACCGGCTGCAGCCCTTAATGTGAGTACATGCCCGAGGAAAACACACAACACATATCAAGCTGACAATGGCCAAAGAAACACACTGGCTGCATCTGTCCCAATGTGAATGACAGAATGTGACCCCACAATCACATGATCACCAAAAAAGTGTTTAAAATGATGAAAAAGCGTCTCTTATTAATATGCATAATACGTTAGTTTTGGATGTGTTGCTCAGGCACACTTAAAAGCACACTATTCTCTCCGGGGAGGATGAGGTAATGGTTTTGCTGTGACACAGCTGAATTTCACTTCCCAGAGGGGGAAACCGGAGAGAAAGACATATTACAATTCCTCAGCTCGAGCTAAAAACAGAAGAGGATAATAAAATGTAAATTTGAATGACATGGACAGTCAGGATTAATTTATCACAGTCTCATGTGGGGCGTCAAGTGTATAACTTCGCCGCAATGGATAAATCGGATTAGATCATACACTTTTATAATAAGTAGATAAAATATTGCTATTTTAGAGTTTCTCCAAGCATCAAAGCACTTTTTTAGTGTACTTCATATAATCGTAAGACAGACCCATATCTTACCCAATCAGAGTTCCTTTGGAGTTGCGGATGAGACCGAAAAGCACCAGCAGGCAAATCAGAACGTCAAACAGCAGCAGACCAAGATATCCCAACCACCTAAACACAACGACACAGAATGAATTAAACAACAGTTCCACAGAACCTTTATATATAATTGTTGGGATGCTTGATTCTGATTGGCCAGTCGTGACATTTGCAGCTTCGTAATTCCCAGATAAGAACCCCACAAATCTAACCATTTGTTAAGACAAATTAAAAAAAATATGTCTTTTAATAAAATATATGACATTGTTTTTACAAAAGATTAAACCAAATTGCATGTTCGTGAAATTTGAATGCAAACAGCTTTTCCTCGTGGAAGGTCTGCATTCTGTTAACATGGGCTAATAAAACATTTCTAATTCACATTTCATGTACAGTTTTTTTTCTCATGTGGCAAGAAGCCGTATAATAAGCGGGATAATGTACATGCAGCAGCCTGTTATCACGAGATAAGCCCCTTCAGTGTTGGGGCTTATTACTGCGATAACAACTGGCTTCCTGTGCATTATCCCTTACATAATATAAAACAACAATGTATAACAAAACACAGCAAAAATTATGACAACAGTCACTCATAACTTTTACTTGCAACTATAACATAGATGAACATCAAATATAATGCTTAAAGGTGCTGTGTGGGTTTTTTGGAAATATCTATTGACAGAAATGCAATATATTATACATAACGGTGCTTCATAGGTGTATAAAGACCTTACATAATGAAGCGTTGTGTTTTTATTATCTTAGAATGAACTATTTCCATCTACTACAAATACACCGTGGGTCTCCTTACATGGAATTCATCATGTTGTTTCTACAGCAGCCCTAAATGTACAAACTGCTCTACAGAGCGTCGAACGGGAGGGGCGGAGTGAGCCGTTGGTTGCCATTCGCAACTTCACCCCTAGATGCCGCTAAATTTAATCCACTGGACCTTTAAATGTTGTATATTAATTTTCTTACTAAATAAATGAATTTAAGTATTATAACATTCAAGGCTTTTTTAATTCACAGTGTAAATGTACATTGCAGTTAATGTACATACATTTTGTGAAGACAATGGTGGGGTGCTTGCTAATGCAAAACATAACTAGCTTTGTTACACAATGTTTCCTTACAGTCAAGATTGGCTTGTTGAAGAGAAATGTTGTGCTTTTCATGTTGTACTTGGCAGATGAAAATACCATAGGTTTTCACTAAAGGAGGAGCCTGGGCCATATCTAGGGACCAGAACATCATAGAGACTTGGGGGTGGAGCTTTTCAGAATTTTTGACCCGGAGCACCCTAGCAACAGTATGGCAAAGGACAGTAAATAACCTGCAACACTCTAGCATCAAAGCAGGAACTTTCGCATGAGCAAACACAACTCACTTTTAAAGAAAATCTAGTTTAACTACATGTTTTTGCAACTGTGCAAGTTTACCCTGCTTTGAAAAATACACAAGTTATTTTCACTTCTTTTTAAAGCTCTTGGGGGAACTAACAGATCCCACAGTGATATGAAAGGGGTAGAATGAACAGAATACTAATTTCCTCTTTCTCTAAGAGAGCTCTGTTCACGCCTGACTGAAATCCTCCCGACTCTTTTTTTCTTGTTATTTGCCAATGCAAGAAGAGTTTTAAACCTCCAGATGAACTAAAAACATTCTCAATAACAGGAACATATTTCTCAACCTTTATTTTCAGAGTTCAATTTCATCATGTGCCTGTCATTGCTCTGTAACGTACCTGTACCAGTCATATAGTTCGATCTTAACAGCCAGGTCCTCCAGGGAGATGCTGAGGTTGTTCCAGAAGGGAATCTCATCCATCTGACGGACCAGTTCGCCCCGTTGGTCCTGCAGCTTCTGAATGATGGACAGGTAGTCTGTGTGCGTTGCATACTGCTCTTTCAATAGCCGCAGATTCTCATCCACAGTCTTGCTATGAGCCGACGTACTGTCTGATACCTTCACACAAACATTTACAATGTAAGCATTTTTCATGAGCTACAGATCTTAAAGCATAATTTATGTGGGTGTGTGAACATTTCAGTAAATAGTGCATGTAGCTTTGGTGAATCAAATCTGATGCGAGAAGGCCTGTGTGGTGCACAACTGAACTCCAACACAGCTCTTTGGGTTTAACAAATCTTGAAGAGATATGTATTTATTTGTACACATAACTTTTAGAGGACCTCCAGGAGCAGATTTGTGTACCGTGTTCTAGAAGTGATGGAGTGAGATGCGGTTTAATGGTTATGTCGGGACAATTATCTCACCAGTCTGTGCACTCCTGCCACTGTGCGGTTGGCATGACGGAGGGAGTAGGTAAGCCGATTCACCCCATCACAGGTCTCGCCGTTCCCGTAGAAACCAACAGCAATGCCAGCGCTGTAAGGAGACAAAGAGACTGGGCATGAGAATGAGGAGAGTGGCGATGGAAGTGCTTTAGATGAGTCTTTGTAACTGTGAAAAAGGTCCGTAATGTCCTGAACCCCACATACAGCCGATGTCATAGTGGAGCCACACAGGAATGAACCGATTTAAAAATACGGAGATATCAGTTTCCTTTATTACCAACATTATGATTTGGGAAATTCCATACAATGTCAACCTTAAGATGAAAAAAGGTTTTGACCACCCTGATGGGTCATATGTCAATATTTGGTGGGCTCTATTAAAATTTTCAAATCACTTTTTTGTTTATAAAGCATCATTTTCCATAATCAGGTATGTGAACTGTCACATCCATAATGGAATTGTCACATCCACAACAGAATTGTCACAGCCATAACGGTCCACATTCCTTATAAATGGGAAGATGAAAATGTAAAGAGCCCTTATCCATTTGTTGAGTATTATTGCTTCTGGTTTGTACATATTCATTTACAAGAATCCTACAAAAGGTGTGTTCTTTTTTTGTCACATACATAACACATAGACTGATATTTTCCTGATGTCTGGATTCGATCTCAAAGAAAATACAAACCAAACCATGCTAAGTTGAACGACTTAATTCCTCTTTACAGTAAAACAAAAAACAAACTCAGTTTGAAGTGGAAAAAGAACAAACTTATCTTTGCATTTACACGGACCCTTTTAGTCCACTTAGTCCTGATCGTCTCTTCATTCATTCTTTTGAAATCAAGTTTTCTTGAATATTACTTGAAACGACTAAACACTGTATTACAACCTCTGTATGTGGATACACATTAGATTATAGACAGAACTGAGTGCTGCTGCTCATTCACTTTGAAACACACAGCACGCGCACGCTATACATTTACTAAATTAATGTGCTGCCTTTGAATACTACCACAAGGTCATTTTGTACTTCAATGTTAATACGATTTTTTAGTCCTACACAAATCAAAATGCTTGCCTATGGCACCAAAAGCACTGTGGTCTAATTCTATATGTGTGTGTACACTGTGCATACGTTTGTGTGAAAGAACCCAAGCAAAAGACTGTGGTTAGTTAATCGATAGCACTGTGGGAAACCCAACACTACTCTGTCAGTGTGTTTGGCTGCTGTACAAGAGCTGGGAGAAAAGAGAGGAAAACAAATCGATTGCGCTAACAGCTTTAACCAACCTGCCTGAGAATCAGGTCACATCAAACATGTGCTGCCCTACAAACCCACTGGGGCCATTCACAACATTGTACTCCCTACTGAGGACCACACGCAGCTTCTGTACTTGAAACAGTAGATGGCGTGGACAAAATGGACAAATGTCGCAAACAAGTCATACCCCTTTACAAACTGTAGCCTCGCCACTAGAGTTTGCAAGAAACTTGTCGCGGGTCAAGTGATTCTTTGACACTGTACCTTTAAGACGGCGGACTACCTAACAAGACACCTTTGCGACGGATGTCATTTCCACCCGCTTCAGCGGGAATCGGTCACACTCCCGGCAATAATATGTTATCTTGTCCTGTATTTAAAGGCTATTTTTTATATATCATCCCGCAGCCCGCACGCAAACACGAGTGTCTTGCTGCCCACACCCAAAACATTCCCTAGCATATATTTTATTTATTAATGAAGTCATCGACTTGTCGAAGTCGATGCGACATTATTCACATAATAGTCGACTTTAAAAAATCTGAGGTCGCTCAACCCCTACTCAACACCAGGTGGCACAATAGTGTCGAGAGGGCGAGTTTCCCCTCCCTCCCTCTCTCTCTTTCTCTCTCTGTCTATGTCATCCATTGTAAATCCTTCAAGAGCAGCTACAATCAGTGCCTCCCCACTTACAAGGGTTCTGCGGCTAAACAAAGAGCTATTCACCGCCAGGCAGACCCCGCAGCTCTCAGCTAGAGTACATGCATTAAAGACGCATTCCATGAGCTGACCAGACTGAACCTTGCGATGTGTGCACCCAAGCGCTGGCTGGAGCCTACATGTTAAGATTTCACAATTATGTGTGGATGGTTCAAAGACCCATTGTCAGCGGCTCTTAAAGGGAGTGAGTCACTTAATTTGAATTGAGTGCCGGCCGCTCAAACTAGCTTTAAACCAAGTGTAAACAAGCTGTTAGTCTTGTTCTTTCTGTGCATGCGCTGCGCTGCGATGCTCAACTGGGGCGTGCTGCGACACGAGCATGCAGATAAGAGAACAGATGTCACCTTGCCGTACCCTGAGGCCGAGGTCATGTGACCCATTAGAGTGGTCTCATAGGAGTTCCCAGCATGCCTACTCCAATGCAAATTTGGTGGATAATCTGCAGGAACACATTTACATAAAGGGCTCTACCACACGATAAACACTCATGTAAGCATGATATGAACTAAATGATCAGAGAGAGGGAGGAGAGATACAAACTAATTTCTTGATTACTACACAACCTATACATACAGTGCTTTAACATTTTTACCTTTCTCGTCTTTTTGTTTAAAATGTGTACACAAGTGGCCAAAATTGACCAACTTCAGACAATTGACACCTTTCCTCGCCTCTCTGAAACGCAAGTTTTTTTTAATCGCTCTGAAAAGCGAAGTGAGCTATGATTGGCCAGTTAACCGGTGTGTAGTGATTGGTCGAATTGTATTTGGAACATCAGGTTCCAAAGCAATTGTACTAACAGGTATGCTGATCTTACTTGCGTATACATTTGACTTTTTGCAATTTAACGTGTCTAATACACGCATGGGCAACTTATAACATACCAAAGACACAGAAAAACATGTATTCGTGCCATTTGACCCCTGTAAAAATACATTATTATAGATTGAAGTATTAAAAAACTTGAGGCATATGCGGAAGCTTACTTCTGAGAGGAATTTAAAGAGGTTTGGGAAAAAAGTTCATAAAGACAGCTCAGGAGAATGACTACACAAACTTTAATAACAGATAATAGTTTCAGTCAGTGAATGCTTTTGTTGCCAAACAATTTTGTTGAATAAATACCTTGAAAGTTAGTTTTTTCTATTTTGTACCATACACCTCGTATTTTGATTGTTTAATATAACCTAAGGGAGCATTAAAAGCAAATATTGCACAACAACACCACCCGGCCGTGACATCACTTTGAGCCACTGTTGTTTTGTAATATTTTAATATTTTAGTGTCAACATTTATTACAGTTTCATTCATTTCATTTGACTACATTTTGTTTTTTATTGATCACCTAGCAGCACCTTATTTTTATGTGTCTCTAATTTTATGTATAACGCTTCTGAAATATTGCAATGACACACAACAATACCAATAAAGTAGATATACTGTATAGATATACAGAAACACACAATGCCTTCAAGAAAGTATTTGTAAGTATGAAGGGGAGGCGCAATAATGAAGGAATTACATTTCCCAATTCGGCCAGTTTGGGGAAACAAATTCGTAGTGCAGGGTCTTTTAAATGAACTTTCAGGTGCTGTTCCATTATGAGTTTAATTTTCCTTGGAGGTTAAAATTGCGAAAACCCATTTCCTTGGAAGCTTAATTTTAAAACAACAAAATAGGAGTAGGTTATAGGAAAGCCTGCCATATTGGAGGAAAAGCAATAAAACTCAAAGACAACAGAAGGAAAAAGAGGCTAGCAGTGAAGCTCATTGGGTCATACATAAAACTGAACGCTGACAGCTCAGATAATAGGTAGACCGAGAAACGGTCTCTGGCCGTGGGTCAACATATGACCCAAGGTCAGATGAATGGTTCACTGCGAATGGTACATTACAGATAACTCAGACAGTTATTCTGTCTCTGTTATTGGCCACCGCTGTTTAATACATCCGGCACATTGATTCAGGTCCGTACAGGTATACTGACAACAAGATCCCTCATGTAATGACGCAGACTTCAGGTGCCTAACATACAGCGTACAAAATGAGCTGTGATTGTTGTTCAATGTGAATGAGGTTAAATACTCCTCAGAGAATAACACTTCATTGACTAGACACATCACGCTGAGCACTTTAGCAGGGCCGATCTCATTTCTCATGCTACCCATCCCCCTGAAGAAAAGCATCCCGGGTCAGAGGGGATTTGGTTAAGTGGAGTGTCACATGGTTATGATGAAATGGGTTTGGTCACTTTATATGCCTGTAAAGTGAGCAGCCTTTGGTGTTTTTTGATGTTCCTATGATCTCTTCTCAAGTGAAGTAGGCAGGGGGAATGTGTCGTCTCTCTTTCGAGGCTGGGATGTCTATTGACTCCACTACTGCTGTTTCCTGCACAACAGGAAACAGAAAAGCTTCTGTAGATGGATACTTTGACACAGGTTCCTGTAATAAAGTTGAAACTTACATCGGTGTAAATTGGTGCAACAAAGTGCAGCAAAGTAGATTCAAATCTGTTCTGTGATTCAAAAGGCTGCAGGTCAATCCTTGAGCTATTACTGTCCTTGAGTAACACATGACCTCAAAGATGCTTCAGGGAAACTGCTTAACATCTGGGAAGGTCGCAGAAACAAATTCCAAAAGCTCCAGTCACTATTTATTTTGGGTTCATTTAAAACTATCTACAATGAGATTAAAAGTTATTAAGTTATATATACACTACATGGTTGACCATTCTGGGACCCCTTCTAATACTACTGTAAATCCAAATAATCCGACACCATATAATGCCATATTAAATAACTTTGTCTCCATCTTTGTTGCAACAGTTTTGGAAAAGCCTTTGGAAGAGTCATTGATAGGTTTGGGTGATGAGTGTTTGGCTCAAAGGTGTTCAGCTGGGTTTTGATCTGGGTTTTATGCAGACCAGTCAAGTTCTTCCACACTAGACTGAATCAATCATTTCTTTTTGAATATTGTGCTTTGTGCACAGAGACATTGTCATGCTGGGATAGAAAAGAGCCCTGCCCAAAAAGTAGAAGCACTCAATTCTCTAGAATGTCATTATTCTCACAGAATAGACTTTCGTCCATACAGCGTATGAGGTACAGCTGGACAAATTTATGAAATTGTAATTGTAAAAATGTCATGATATTCCCCATATAATTCCCCAGTGAACAGCGGATGAGCTGAGGAGTGATGCTATCAGAGACTTCGAAGTGGCGTCAATGTCAAGTCAAGAGCTGATTACAATAACCACAGTTAAGGTTTCAGAGACTTGTTTGGATTTCCATAATCTTTATTTATGCAGTGCTACAGTTAAAAGGGAATCATTTTGAGGTTACTGGAGGAACTGAAGGTTAAAATTATATCGTCATACTGGTAACAGGAAGCATGATCAAATTAGTCAAAATGTTAGACAAATACGCAATCGGCAGTGTGCAAGATAAATATTGTTCCTGTTATAAGACTTTAGATATTTGACCTGTGGAATAAGTTTCATTTTAACATGCAAACACAAATTGAATCAAAGAAAAGCATTTCAGACGTCAGGAATGTTTTTTTTAATGTAACATCGCAGTTTGTTCTTAATTCTTCAAGCGTTTGACTACTACATGCAATATGGTAGCTATACCCTTTGTCGATATACAATGCTCAACAATAGCGCTACAGTAAAAATGTGCTCTGAAGCAGACTTCGGAAATTTGAAGTTCACTCATGCATTTTGGATCTTTCGGGCTGCTTTACACCAAATGCAATAATATTACACAGACTGGGTGCTCTTTAATCATTTATACATATAAACCCTCATGATGGAATGTACAGTTTATAGTTGTTAACCGTCACTTCTCTGTCCTCTCATAAATCATTAATGATGGACATGTGATTTCACATCTTAACTGCACTTCATTTTGTAAAACATTCTCATGCTTTCTGGTTTCAACACGAGTGCTTCTGTATTCCTTCAAATGCATCCACCGAGACTTCTTGTAAGCTCTCAAAAACACTTGCTTCCTTCAGCAGTTCTCAAGAGATAACACTAGCAAATTTGCTTCCAAGAAAGAATCAAAATTGCACAACCTTACAATTCCATTGCAACGCATGTAACACTAAATCTGATGACATACGTTTCCTTTCTCAGGTTCAGATTACAAATGGTAAACATTATAAGAGTTTCTTGTTAAACCGTCAGGACGTCTACCTCCATAGAGTCCAAAGCCATACAGTTCACAGGAAGAATGCCATCAGTTCATTTCCTCCTTATACAGTTCCTCCTCATCCTCCTCCTCATGCTCAAATGATGAGCAAACCTAAATTGAATCTTCACGCTTTTTTTAAGGGTTTTCTGTGCTGGTTATGTGTGTGAAGAAATCTGAACATTTACACGGAACAATTTTGAATGCAGAAAAACATATTACCTGAAGGTTAAAATAATATCGTCATATTGGTAACAGAAAGCATGATCAAATTAGCCGAAAAATTTAATAAACAAATACGCAAGCGGCAGTGTGCAAGACATTGTTCCTGTTATAAGTCTTTAGATATTTGACCTGTGGCATAAGTTTCATTTTAACATGCAAAAACTAATTTAATAGAAGAAAAGCATTTCAGACCTCAGGCATGTTTCGTGTATAAAGTATTTCTTTAATGTAGCATCGCAGTTTGTTCTTAGGACTAGAGTACATGCAATATGCTAGTTATACCGTTTGTCAATATACAATGCTCAACAATACGGATGTAACGATTCATCGTGTTATCAAGATTAATAAAGTATAATGGGGAAACAGATGGGGAACAATAATCTTATGTTAACTTTTTATTACTTCGGTCAACTTTTAGACCAAAAAAAAAAGAACAAATACAGTATATAATAATATATTTCCTAATATTATTGAGTTTTGCATCATTTTGTTAGGCCTAATCCTGCAATAGACTGAGTGCGCCGAGTGTTTGTTGCATATGACTTATCTTTTAAAGAATAAGGATTTGTATATGCCACTCGGGAACAGGGCACAACGAAAAACATTGCTGATAGTAGAATTAATATTTTAAATTGATGACACACTATTTCATTTTGTTAGTGTCTGTACATTAATTTCACTATTTGACCCAAGATGAAGCAAATACACAATACATTTCTTGCATTATTAAAGCTACACTTGCCAGAATTATTTAAATGATGCGCCATCCCCGATGTGAACATCTTAAGTTTGTTCTCTAACGCTCACACCCCATGGAGAAAATGTTCCTTTGGAGAAGGTTATTCAATAATTTGGTCTTCTTTTCAACCATAGTTTGTTTTTCGTTTTCCAATCCTCCCATGTTGTCTGTTCCATATGACGAATTCAGATGAAAACCCCTCTAAGTTCGTAAAATGACTTTTCGTTAAAACAAGCCTTTTTGATCATGCTATTTTTTCTTTTACTACCAGCAAAACCAGATATTTCAGAATGGGCAGAGTGTGGTATTTAGTGGGTTTTGAAGCCAAATGATTTGAGTAGGCTAACGTATACTATGTGTGGAAAGCATTCACTTAACATCATCTTTTAGAGGGTTTTGCATCTGAGCTCTTCACAGCCTATGTAGCCGCCCACCACGTGCGCAGAATCAGATTGGCAAGCGAAACACGAGCAGAATGTTTTTAATGCGAACGGCAAACGCAATAAGAACTTTAATTTATCTTCAAAGTGAACTATTGTCACATACTGATTTGATATGAAATCAAGCAATTCAAATTTGAAGCAGTATCAAGCCCTTTATCCCAACCTTGAAAGCACCGCATTAAAAACCAATCATTTTTCAGGATTTCCAGTATAAAAAATGATAAAGGACCAATTTTGATTTCGTGTTGGCTATAAAGAGCATTATGAAGTGACAGCCGCCATTCCTGTGTGTTTCAGCCATGTCTTTGTACTCTTTGACTTTGTACTTCACCTCAGCTCGAGAAAAAGGACCAAGGGCAAGATTTACAGCTCAGTGTGTAACTCACAGAGACCATAAAGTTCACACCTGTCATTTCGGCCAACAGCTAAACTATGAATGTACACAGAGAACCACATAAAAACACAGCATGCGTTCCAGCAGTCCCCCCTCCACAAGCTTCCGAACGCACGTTAGCATGAACTGAACATGAGGAGCAGTCATGAGATGCAGGGGGGGGTGTGTTGTGGTAAAGGGTGGTGGTCTTTTTTTGAGTCTCAATGGTCTATAATGTCAGGAACCGCAAGGTAGGGATTGCCGGGAAAGGTGCTGCTATAGCAACTGTCTTTACTTGCCACAGGATGTCGGGGCGGACAATAGCCGAGCCCAAATTCCCAGCAAATTCCTTTCGTTCGCATTGTCCTCCTGTCTCGCTCTAAACATCATCATAAACAACAGCATTAACAATTCAATATGTATGTTTAAGGGATTTGCGTGTATTAAGATAGTCTAATTAAAATCTTTAATGGATTTGAATGCACTTTAAACTAAGACAACAGCACTGTGGTTGTGGTCGATTCAGAAGACGACAAAGGGGAAAATAGTTAAAGGGACAAAATTGCTGTGATCACTCAGGTATTGTATTTCGAAGAATGGTTCTTGGCCACCATTGACTACCATAGTAGGAAAAATGGTATTTTACCCCGGGATAATCTGCGATCAAAAACAGCTTTCCTTTTCTCTGAAAGAGTTCTGCTCGTACAACGGACTTAAACAAAACAAATCCTCTCCAGCGATGAGGTTTACTTGTCAACTTCTATCTTTTGCAATGTCCTATGCTGTGATTAACACACAGACAGCTCGTCTGCCAATATCTGATTCGCGCTCTAATGACTCATTTGAACCGATTCATTTTATTAAATGGTTGAAACAACAGAGATAACACTGAATTCACATTCTGAATCCATCAAGTGTGCTAGGGCCCTTTAGCAAAAGGGGATAGTAAGATTTAGTCTAAATCGACAGTAAAATATATATTATAATAGTTAATCGTTTTTATTGATATACTGATAAAATAATCAAGTTCTGGGAAATAAAAACCAAGGAAGGCCAAAATACCACTTTTTTGCAAAGAGGGCAAGAATAAGGAAAATGAGAGTGACGGGTAATATCTGTGTCACGTTATTTCATACCCCATTGGAAAAGGCTGTAAAACAAAAAAATAACACCTGAACAACATGAATAGTTTTTGCATTTATATTGGATTTATTGTCAGTATTGGATTCGCAGTTCAAGTCGTCACCTACCACCGAAAACCGATTTTTTCCCAGGAAAACTCCAAACCGTTCTGGAGCACCACCGACTAGCATTGTCATTTTTGCTACTATGGTAGTCAATGGAAGAACTGTTTGGTAACAAGTACTTTAAATACTTTCAATTTTAGGTTGAAAGGTTCCTTCAGGAACTACTCCGTTACTATAAAAACAGTTAAGGACAGAATACTTTAGTCTTGAGTATTGACTTGCTCATGCACAAACTCACTTGATTCCTGCACTTGTCATTGGCGACACGCTCGGAATAGAAAACACTTGTAATAGCTAAAGACACAGTCAATGTTTGTCCTCAGCAAATGTCAAAAAGCGATCAAAAGAGCTCCTCCTGTGATTCAACAGAGAAGTGTGGATTGAGCCACAGGGAATTCTCAAAAGCACATTTTCTCAATTTGCTTTCAAAATCCAATCTCATGCCTACCAAATGCTGCCCACCAATGTGATACAGACAAGGCATCCAAATGATCTTGACTTGATTTACGAAGTTTACTCCAAATAATTAAAACCAAGACAGTTAATCGTGATTGATGGTCCAGCAGCAAAAGACTGCATTGTAACTCAATTTGGGCAATGCGTTGGACCAAGCTTTTATTTTGTGCGAACTATAGTTATAATTTAATACGGGTAATTTGAAATGCTTTGAAACACTCTAGAAAAATACTAGAAGTATTACACTAACATTAGCTCTTGCAAACTCATATAAGGTTACAGGTGGAGTTAAACCCACCTGAATTAAACCAGCGGTAGCGGGGGTGTTAATTCAGCATTTAAAAGCTCAAGGCAGCCTCGGAACACTCCTACTACATAAAGATTATTGCAGAAATTAAACCCTTCCCACAATGCACCACCACGGTTACACTTCAACAAGCAGAATGGCTTTTGGCTGCGGGGTAACATTTGATAAAAGCAATTCATTGGGGAACAAACTGCATGAGCTCGTAGACGGATCACAGCGGTATAGATCTCAAACAAAACAAGTGACTACATGCGTGGTCCTCAGCCGGAACGAGAGTCTGATAAAGCGGTTACAAGGAACAATGTGACAAGCTCAAAACAAGATACCCATTAGCTGGAAATAGAAAGACATGTCCAGACTCACCTGCAGATGAGAGTGGCGATGATGACACACCAGGCGGTGCAGCAGCAGTCTGCGTTCGGCTGTTCCTCACTCTTCTTACGACGACAACAGAGCCAGCACGAGTAGAAGAGGAGGAAGATGAGGTCCAAGGCCAAGCATGCCAAAGCTATGCCACCCAGTAACAAGATGGACTGCAAGAGACAAGACAAAAAGCTAATTTGTTACACACATGATGCAGAAGAATGCAAAATATTTATTTCTATCAACTTAAACTTTGTTTTGATTATTGAATGGGACTGGACAACGAATGCTGACTACAAGCCGACAGCTCAAACAAATGAACATTACTTTCACATCTACCCACATTATACAATCATAAGATGTTAAACAATAAGCAGTGACTGCCTCCACATCTTCAGATAATGATGTATTTTGTTTCGATTTATTAGTGCTTTTACTGTTAAATATGACATAAACTGTAAAATACCAGAATACTAATTCCGCAGTCAAACTAGACCAGGGGTCTTCAACGTGGTGCCCGTGCCCGTTGACAAATCTGTGACTATACCGATCAGCCAAGTGGTACGAAGTTCATTTTTAGTAAGTGTTATAAGCTTTAATATATTCAAGTGCAAGTATATCTGAAAGAAAACTGAATTTGGTTCTATGAGTGTAAAAATAAGGCTTCACATGTTTAAAGTTTGAAAGTATGTTATCAACAATTAGCCCTCTAGAGGATTTTAGATATTTTGGAAACCCTCGCTTACAAAAAGGTTGGAGACCCCTGAACTATACTTTTAGAATACGTACGTTTTACGCACATCCCTATATTTATTGGTAGAAATCTGAAAAACCTTTGATAAATTGCGTTTATTATTGTTGTATTTTTTTTAAAGCTGTATTGTAAAAAATTGGATAGATTGAGCACTGGCATATCGATCTTTTATTGGTCACAAGTCATGATACTAATATGCAGGTCAGAGTTCACCAAACTTGACCTTTGAAACGCAGCGAAATGCTAACTTGTTTAAAAGGTTGTGCTTATGATCTATTGCATTTGAATACATATGAAGGGAAGTCAAAGGAACAAAAGTCTAGTGTGACTACGACGTAAAACAAACATCATAATGGGTTGGGTACCCAGGGAATTTCTGCGCTGCCTCAGACTCTCGCCAAAATTATGTTGGGTGTCTTAACAAATACACTGCTTGTATTCTGTCATTTGTAACTGTCAGTAATACATAACAGAATTGTTAGGTGACCATGATTCTTCCTTATGTAAGATCTTTATACACCTCTGAAGACATTGTTTTCTTTATATTACGTTGCGCTTGCTTCAATATAGCCTCCGAAATATTACACATTGGACCTATAACAAGGAGAATAGCGAACAGAGTTTAAACAGAGTCTTCCACTGAAGCTCCCATGTGTCAAATAACCTGTAGGGGAAGTTTGCTGTATAATGGGGTCAAAGCTATTCTCGGTTAAGAGCCACACTTAACTCTGACAATCTTGTTGTGACAACCACACTGGGATTAGGTACTTTAAGATCGTCTGGACTCAAATTCTTCTTCTTTAAAAAAAAACCCCGACCCAATTCCTCCCCCTTCATTACCAGTTGAAGAGGTCAAACAGAAAGACTCATGATGGGCTTGGCCTGGTATCCAGTCGGTTAATCTCTATGGACCCAATGAACGCATGCAGGCATTTCAAATCTCCCAAATCGCATCGTTTCCATACGGCTTTCAAGCCAAGCCAAGCTGTCAGTCAAACTCACAGCGTGTGATCACAGTAAAGCTGGGAAAACTATTGTGTTGGGTAAATAGGCTGAAGCAGAATGCTTTGCCCAGCAAGTCAGACTGGACGGACAGGCAGATCTTAAAAGCACAGTCGGGCTAGAGGCATAAGCCAAAACATGACTAAACTGCATTTTCAGTATAAGAGGGTGTTTCTTTTTTGGCCACACTATTAGCAAACTTATTCTAACACTCACCAATTATAATTTTAAGATATCAAGCTTAATGCAACCAAACAACAACTCAAACCCAACAACTGTTCAGTTCACCGCTTAAGAGAGATGCTTCACTTTTTCTAAGGTCTACCAGGAAAGAGGCAACATGGTAACTTGGTAACCTCAGGAGTTAGCACACTTAAAAGTCAATCTTTAACTCACCTGCTGTAAAAATAAATATTTAAATCCCTGTCCTGTTTGCCTTGCTATTCAATGACGAGAACATGTTCATCATTTCATTCTTTACTGACATTTTTGCGTGACAGAGAAAAATAGAAAATCTATACCACAGGCGAATGGTTGCCAGAGATCTAATTTTAGAAACGATTATGCCTTCTGCTGTATGGACTTGAAAACGAACAAAGCACAATGTCCACTATTGACAGTGGCACATCAAGAGAAAAGAATCTTTGCTGATATTCTCATTAGATTTATGATGCAGTCGTGTGATTTGCTTCTGACTGAAGAAATAACAAATTTTTGGGTTAAGTGCTTCTTGGAGGTGCATCGAGAATAAAATAACAAAACATTATTGACAATTATCCAAGCAGCACATCACATAAACATGAACCAAAAGCATACTGATGCAGTTATGTGTTAAAATGTCAACAGTAATCCAACATTATGTATTATTTTTTATTATTAATATTTCAACATTATTCCAAAACAGTTCAATGAATAATCTTAACAAACTCAAAATCACAAGCCAATGTCACTTCATCCCCCATTGCATCTATTAGAACAATGGGCCCAAGTGAGACGTGATCTGCTCAATTGAGGTGTGAATTATGTTGAAGATGGAGGATGTGGAAATCTATGACTTGCCGCCAAGCCTATCTGGGAAAGTGGCCAGTAAGCGCTCTTGATATAATTAATCAGTGCTTAAATACCCTCATTTACAAAGAATAACATCTCTTGGAATACATAGCTGACCATCTCTGATGTGTTTAGAGAAAGTTAATAACAAAGTCTTTAGGCCCATCAAATCATTATAGTATTTCTACAAAATCTCCTTCACCGCTATAATAAAATGAATTAACTGCAACAGTGATACATCCAAATGAAAATTATTGAACGATCTGGAAACATAAACACGGAAACCTGAACCAAAACCAGATAATAGCCATTTTGAGATCAGCCTTTGTTTGGAAAAAAATCTAGCAATCATTTTCTATAAATGATACAATTACATATCATTGAGTCCCACCAATGTTTTGAAACGACTGTTCATTAAAACAAGTTAAAATGACATTGTTTCTCATAGTTTACCCTTCGCCATACAATTCATATATTGCAACACATCAATAACTTAAAATCTGATTGGTTCTTGCATGTCTTGTAGAGAAATATAATTTGACAACTAGTCGAAAAACATACGAGAACCAATGAGATTAAAAGCTACCGGCACGTCACAATAATTTCATATTTTAATTAGGGTTGCTAATTAAAAAAAATGTATTACGATTTATTTGCCCATTGATGAGATCACAATTATTTAACACGATTACTCATTGAATTTGGAAACAAAGTAATTAAATGGAGAAATCATTCATAAATAACTTCCAATTTAACTCTGGATTCAACTTCATTTAACAGATAAAATACAATATTAATGAATACATTCAACTAAAATACAATAAAACAATTCTTGCAAAATGGAATGATTAAGGCGAGGACCTCAATTATTCTGTTTGAAAGCCAAAATTGAAACTGAAAAACGATTACGATAAATTGCACATAGATTTTAAATTGAGCTCAATACATTCTAAATAATCGATCTCACAAAGAACACATAGGTTCAATTCAAAATCTACTAACCTACTAGCAATTTGGATTACTTTTAACCTGTGCATGTACATTAAGTAGTGCTGTCAATCGAATAAAAAACAATCTGATTAATCACACATTTATCACGATTAATCGCATATAAAATTAATGTTTTTAAACATAATTTATTGTTACATTCACTTATTTCAAATTTAATCTCTAAATGAATGTAGAAACAACAGATTTCTTTAACAACATCATTTTATTTATGAAAGGCAAAATTCTGATATTAGTAGGTACTGAAACAGATGTCTCCTTTAAATTGATTATTTTTTCTTTATTTTGACATTAATTATAGTCCTTCAACATTTAAGTACAGTATAACAGAGCTCTCATGTCCAACAGGTATGAAATATACAGATATTCAAGTTCTCAAACCCAAACAGTTTTAAATGGTTAATTATACATTCAATACAGAAGAATTCTCATTAAAGCTACAAAATACATTGAATTCCTATTTTCTTTTTTTCTTTGATTAACATTAGGGACAGGAGCCACAGCAGTAGGTTTAAGAATGCGGCCCAATTAAGAGCTGTCTGTCTACGCAGATCTGACGCCTCTCCCATTTTCACAACGCTGCATTCATTTAGGATTTTCAATGCTCCAGTCTGCGACTAAAACGCTTCCAAAAGGCAATCGTTTTTATATAACGTGCAAGGTAAAATTTCACAGGGTCGCGTAAAACGATTTTAACATTTAATGTGATTTATGAGTGGTGAATAACGCGCTTGTGATAGGTGCAGGAAAGAGCGAGCAGAGAGCTTGTGCACTCCCTCTGTCTCCAAACTAAAGTGTGTGTTTGACTTCATTCGGTATTGCGCAAACTGAGTGGCATTAAAGCAACACGGGACAGAGTACTCCATATGCTTTTAAAACACTCTCAAGGAACATTGATGTCATATTCCGATTGTTGAAAAGGTAAATTGTAAGTTGCGACCAACAGAGAAAGTGGATCGCACAAGTACGACCACTGGGAAATATTAGTCCAGAGCCCTGTTACATGAATACGAGCGTGATTATACAATGCAACAACGCTAGACAAAGAATGACAAAACAAACGTATTCTGCGTTAAATATTTTAAAGTGTCAATCTGAATAAAATGTATCACAGGCATTAACGCTAGGCTTAACGTGGACAGCCCAAATATTAAGTGACATATTTTTGTAAAACATTCGGTGTTAAAGTGAAAAATTTAAAGTTGGTACTTTGTTGGTACCCGTAACAACTACTTAAACATTGTTTAACAGAACTTGTTAATTTGAACTGATTCCAGTCACACAAACACATAGCTGGCATGTGCTAAATCAGCACGCCCATGTTCCTGTGCTTCCTGCGAGAACCCGTGCCAAAGAGGTCAATGTAATTACCCAAATTTCTATTCTGCCACGTTTCTCCACTGCCACCAACAGATTTGAGGCACGAAAAGACCCAGACTCAGCCTTTCTAAACACACTGTAATCTTCAGCAGATTATCTTAATGCATCTCCTCTTTCCATTCGCTGAACAAGATCCCAACATGAGAGAAACCCTTAAGGGCATTACCACTACCCAAGATCAACATCGGCATTTCAAACACAAGGTCACTGTGCTATCGTGCTCCTGGCTGTAGGCCATTTTTCTGATATTTGAAAAATATGTTCCACCCTTTATCCTGTCACGTTACAATTAAAGGAAGTATACTACATACACAAACGCTTTCAGGGCTTGACTGAACAGTGCATCTCTCCTAAATCAACCGCCTCTCTTGAGGCTATTCATTACTCAAAAGATTAGTAAAATGAATCCTGATTTGTTAAGTGACCGTTTAAGTTCATTGCTGTCTGCGAAACACTTTATTCTCCGATATGAACTGCGAGGTTCTTTAACTGAATGTGGGCCAGCAGTCGAACAGAGAGACTGTTTCATTCGGTCTGACAGCATCTGAAGCACAAGAGATCATTTGTGGAATTAGACCTTTGCAAGACTGATCAAGGACTGATCAGCATGAAGCATCAGCGAATTACATTCATTGGAAAACCACACAAGAAACGTGACAATCGTGTGTAACTTTGATCCTCGTTGTAGTGTTATTTTCACAAATCATATAAAAATCTCATGTAAAAAACCTAATATTATCCAAAAACATGATTGAATTCTCCTCAGGGAGCCATAGGGAAAAATGTGAGGCTCTTTCCTTTGCGACTGGAACAGCGAATGGGGACAAATCTGGGTCAGACATTTCTTTGGGACACCAGCAGTAATCTGGGGAGGAGCAAGGACTCACTTTCAAAGACAGTGTTACAAGCAATTCAGCCTTTGAAGCCAAACGGGATAGCAATAAACGTTGCCACACACATACACAGGAAATCGGTAGTTAACAACCAACTGTAAACTACAGAAGTAAAGCCTCAGCAATAACAGTCAACATTTGGAGTTGAATGAAAATCTAAACATTGATATTTCACAAAAGCTTGATTCAGACCATTTCACGAACAACTCCAACGCAACTCCTCGATAACCAGACCGTCATGTGATTCATTTCTTGGCCGTGTGCCACGGAAAGATAGACAGCTTGTGTTTCCTGCCTGGCCTGATGACAGGACAACCTCGTCGGTCTGTGTCGCTTTACGCAAACAGCCTGACAAAACAGATTAGCAGCATCCCCGCTCTCACTTCCTGTGCGTCGAGTGACATATCCGTGAATAACACACAGATGTGGCCAAAATAATTCAACGGCACTGCTAGAATGAACAAAACTGGAAAGGTTTCCAGCACTCCCCACACAACATGACAAGGCCAGTCACGAATTTCTCTAGCCTCCCCCACAGGAGCTTGTGTAGTGGGTGTGGGAGTGGGAAAGCATGTAGTTGTTTCTCAGATTTTCATCTCAGACTGTGCTCTCAAGCCCACATTCCCACAACTAGAAGACAGACATTTTAACCATTGAGGCTCTTCTGTAATACTTTTAATAATGACACAAAGACTTCAGAATTCAAAGAAAAATAATTCAAGTTTTCATGCTTTTAGTTCATCTATATACTAATACCGAAAGGGTGACAAAATGTACTTTTTGCATTTAAAGTCACCAAGAAGCAGTACATAGCTTCAAGCAGAAAAAAAAAAAAATTTGCCATGTTTTAATGAAAACACTTCTCTTGGTGCCTCAGATTGAACATCCTCATAGAATTCAACCCAACGCCAAACACAGCAAACACAAAACTGTGCTCTATTTGAGCTATAACATAGCCATGTTTTTTTTACCAAAACAATATTGATAATGAACTCATGGCAGTCTACCCAATGGCAGAACACAAGTTGGCCTTGTATGCACTTCTCATCGGCTGGCCGGTTGTCTTCACCCAAACAAACTTGTAGCTCCAGTCTCATCCATCATCCCGCTGACTGGACCTCCCTTTCTGAGACTGGCTTTGATCCACGACGCCTTTGTGAGAAGCACTGCTCAAACTCCCAGTCTCAGACTTAGTAAAACACGCCAGTCATGCTTTTCTCAATGCAATTTCCATTAATAATCCATGACGAGGGCTTGGGGATGGGAAAGGGTAGGGTTTGGAATATCAGGCATTGACTTTGCATGCTTGTTTTAGGTTCACAAACCTAATAATGACAAGATAAATTAAAATTTAAGGTCCAATATATGTCTTCATTACATAATGAAGCGTTATGTTTTTATGACCTTAGAATTAGCTATTTCTATCTAGATACACCACGGGTCCCCTTACATGGAATTCTCAATGGCCTCAACGGACAAATTGCTCTACAAAGCGCGTTTCCCAATATAGCCCATCTCTTTCGGCAAAGATGCAAATACGTGACCACATCTTTGTTCTGTGTCAGCCACCGTAGTGCTTGGAAAAGGAGGGGTGGAGTGAGCCGCAGGTTGCAATTCACATCCTCACCATTAGATATTGCTAAATTTCATACACCGGACCTTTAAATGTAGGATTTAAAGTAGGACAAAAATTTAAACTGAGACATCAGGAGTGAGCTCAACTCCTATCTAGGGGTCAACCAATATGTCATCTCCAGTTAATTCAAATACTGTGAATAAGCACCATTCAGTGAAGAGCAGGTGTCCACTCTCCCCCATCCTCAGCTGTGCTGTCTGTTTTCATACACTATGTGCAGTCTGACCCCAGAACAAATGCTACGGACAACAGTCTGCTCATACAAGCTGTCTGTGCATCACGGACTCCGCTTCTCTGTCATTTCCAAATGTGTCTGACTACATGGTTATGTGTGTGACACAAAACCTCGTAAGCATTAGATGAGTCAAACTCTGTGAAATTATCATTTCAGAAAATGGATTCAATCTTATCTTAGACATTAACACTTGTCAGTTAATGACAGTCAGTGAAGCAACCTGTTGGCATTTTAAACCTGCGTGCTTTTTCTTTCTTCAGCAAAACACAAAAGAAGATATTTAGAAAAATGTTGGTAAACAAAAAACATCGGCCCCCCATCGACTTCTAATGTATGGACACAAAACCTATGCAAGTCAATGGGGACCAACGGTTTTCTGTTACCAACATCTTCTGTTTTTTGAAGAAAACAACCAGCTATTTTATTGTATGATCTAATAAATGCATAAAGGCATGACTACTGTAGGCACAGACTAAATTATAAAGTAAAATCAAGTGGTTAAGAGTCAGTCTTTGTGGAAAGAGTGGGAAGTCAATAAGTGACAATGTGTGAGACAAATACAATGTCTATATAACTGATATAATGGCATCCAACAGGGGAAACAGAGACCATACCACAACTGTAAAAACAAAAATTTGTAATGAATCTGTTCTGTTTCTACAATGCTGTGTTTAAGACATTCTTTCTTTTCGTGCTGGTTTGAAAGTCACCAGTTAAACAATTTGTAGTTAGCTGACAAACTATCTAAGCTTTATGACCATACAGACTCGAATTCTTCAGCTTTAAACTCCGTCTCAGCGGTCTTCATCAGCAGCTTTCAGTACTCCTGTACCTATTTTTTGTCTAGATTAGGAATACCACCCAAGTATTCTCACCCTGTCTTAATTTCCTTTTTTTCTGGGTGGTAATAATGAGGACCACCGTAGAGACTCATGAATACCATGTGTGCCATGTGGCGCTTTTTCTGACACGGTTGGGCGCCACCTGCCAACTACTGTGTCTAAATAAACACCCGTTCCTGCCTTGATCTAGTTCTTCAAGACATTTGGAAGTCTCACCAAAACGTGAACACACAACAAAACAAACACACCAACAAAACATCCAAGTGTTCCTCTTCATGATCCTGTGGCATTTCAGAAAACTGGTGTTAAAGAAAGCAGAAACGCCACTTTTAACAATGTTGACTTAAATGTAATGCACAAAGGTAGAATAGGGCCGAACATTTATAAAAACTACACTAGATGCACATGTTTTGTCCGATATCCAACTGCAAAACTAGGCCAACTGTGCTTCATTTATGATTAGGCGTCACTTTACAAAAACATAACAAAAAATACTATAGAGGTGATTATGACCACACCATCTATGTACCGTACACACATAACTGAACCAAGCGAACACCTCATTCTTTGATAAGAAAATGTCTCAATTTAGCACATCAATGAACTATGTTACCCACCATTAACTGAAAACGGTACACACACATTATCATTAAAATACATTGAATGTTCCCCTAATCTGAGTAGCAAAATGTTTTGTGCCTCACACGTTCTTCTAAACCGACTCATTAGTTTCATTCTTATCAAAAATGTGTCATTCAAAACATGCGGGTTGCATTTGCCTGGGCTGATTGTAGAAGACAGGTACAATTCATTCCCGGCTCAAAAAGTGAGCCACAGTAAGGCCATCTCAGACTGCCAAACGTGCTTTAAGGAGCTTAAATTAAAGGTACTGTCACTGGGCTTTTGGCAGTCTTTGGCTCGTAGGGCATCTGTTGTCTGTAATAATGAAAGTCAAAGGGTGCTCAGAAGCTTGCCTTTACCAGCCACGCCTGGATGTTTTCACTGGAGAGACGCAAAAACTAACAATAACAATTATGAAGCCATCATAAAAGTTGATAGATCTTTATAACCCCATTAAATAACCGAGTCACTTTTATGACACAAAGAAATGTGCAAAGAGAAACAAAAAGTGTGTAATTCACAAGATAAACTAACCGCCCTGAGTATACAGACGAAAGATTATGAACCACCAGCTCCATCCCATTGATTTAAACCATTACAAAACATCTCTATGTAGTGCGTTTTGATCCTTATTCCAGTTAGATCTAATGGTACCAGCTACCAGATAACATCCCACCAACAGAAGTAGAGACTCCAAGGCCATTATACAGTAGTTCATTTAAAGCTATTAGAATATATACGCACAGACACAAAAACGTGATGTTAGATAAGGTGGTAGATAAAAGACGAAGATTATACACACGAATGAATGTATATTTCCAACATTTAGCGTCAGCATGTACATGGGTTACTCTGTATAGCGCTATAAGAGCACACATTTACCTGCTGGTACGATGAATCCTCCGGACGAAAGTCACTACTGGTTTGCTCAAACCGAAGGTTAAAGTGAGGCAGTCTGTGAAGCAGGTTCACCCACCACGGAGGAGAGTAATTCACGACGGCTGCCATGATCTTTTTATGGCCAAAACACACCAAACATACGAAAACTAAAGCAGGAAGTTGACAACTTACTCGAGGTTTTTACAATCTGACACCTAAAATCCGTATTTCACGCATGGCGTGATCGAGTAGACGCACTGAAATAAAAGTAAAAAACGATTGTTTTTAAATAAAACTAGATTGGCATACAGCTAGTTCTTTAGAGCAAAATGAGCGGATAAAATAGATCTCGTTCCCTATGCACAACACCGGCTGTCGTAAACACCAGCGTAACGTGCATTTCAGATCATCCGCGAGCTACTTCCTCCTCTCTCTCTCTCTCTCTCTCTCTCTCTCCAAGCCAACCGCCTATTGTTTGGATGCACTAAACTGCACGCATGAACACCGTAATCCTGAGATCTGCATGCGTTCAGAGCTAAATCCTTAAGAGGCGAGACACACACCCCGGCTGTTTAGTCAATGTATTTCCTTTGCTTGATGTCAGTCGTTTAACGATATTAATGTCAAGGGCTCGCTCTGCGGTTCCGTCATTCCCACGGAGGAAATCCACAGTTCCTTTGTCCCTATTAGTCCTTAATGACCGTGGAAGGTATATGTGAAGTCGAAATGTCCGTGCGTGGGTCACCGGACGCCACGCAACTCCTCCCTGCGGAGAAAACTCGATGAGATGAGGTGCGATCCGGTGCGAGGGTTGATTTAGCGAGCAACGATGATGCCCACCGAAACAAACCCACGTTGATAGAGGAGGTTTCTTGCAACAGGAGCCAACTATTGAAATACTGACCTCTAGTGGTTAGATACAATGTTGCATCGCACTCCAATACACGAGGCCTACTGTACTTATAGACAACACAGTGAATTCCTTTCGTGAAGCTAAACTGAAAATGTATGCTTACTTTTACATTTACATTTAGTCATTTAGCAGACGCTTTTATCCAAAGCGACATACAAAGAGTTCGGGGAGCAATAAGCGATATGTCTACAAAGAGCAATAGGTGCTAATACTAGTTTCTACAAAAGCTAGACCACTACCTGTTGAGAGAAGAGGGTTAGTGTACGATTTTTCTTTCATTTGTCTGTTAAGTATTCGCCGAAGAGGTGTGTTTTAAGTAGTTTTTTGAAGGTTGTGAGAGATGCGGTTGACCGGACCGTATTGGGAAGAATTTTCCACCAGGAAGGAGTTGTGAAGTAGAATGAGGGGGAAAGGGATTTAGTGCCCTTATGAGAAGGCATCACAAGGCGCTCGTTTGCTGAATGCAGGGTTCTTGATGGGCTGTAGGAGTGTAATAGGGTGTGAAAGTACGCCGGCGCAGATCCAGTGATAGTCCTGTATGCAAACATCAGTGTCTATACAGTATTTTCTATGGTTTGCTGCGCATGGTTAATTCTGTCGATGGGGTGGTTATGCGAGGAAAGCGGTGTCTTTGGCTTTCGTGTTGCGCACACTCACATTTATAATTCACCAAAAGCTTCAGCCCCTGGCCTAACCTCACAAGAAACTGAAGTTGTCTTGCCGGGGTGTGTTTCAATGAACACGATTTACTCCTTATGTGTAGAATCATCACGGTAATTATAGTAGTCCTTACAATATGAGAAATTTAACTTTTATAAGGACACAGTAACTGATAGGAAATTTTGGAAATGGACGAGATCCACTGGAGGAACTATAGATGGGGATTATATTTTTAACCACATATTTGCTCGTGCTTGTGATGATATTACCAGAAACTTTTCAGTTCCACATTTTCAACAAAAGTCAATACTGCGTTACGTGCATTTAATAAAGTCTTACGTCATAAAAATGTAGTTTAAAAACATTAAAAACTGTGTGGTTGTGTGCATGTTTATCTTTTTGTATTAAGTAAACTATTGAATAAACTAAAAGGAAGTACAATTATAAAAAAGAGAAGTAGGAAAAGAAGTACAAATTAGTTAAAGGGTTCCAAAATATTCCCCTAACTGCCAAAACAATATTTAGTTGCACGTTATATTAGGCTAAATATTCATTTCTAAAAGAAAGTTGTGGAAACAATTTTCAAAGGCAATTTTATCCACCTTTGACCTTCCAACAACAGTCTGTGATAGAAAGATGCGTTTTAGGGTTCAGAGATCATGCTGAACCTGAAACTCCTCCCACAAACTGAACCACGTGTCTCCACATACAACTCGAAGAAGGAAATTCCTTCGTTTTCTTTTTTTTCTGCAGGAAATCACATGGAGGTGCCATCGCACTCACATGACAGTCTGAACTATGGAAGGGGACATCAACGAAGGCAAGTGGAATGCATTTTTTAAGATAGTTTTTCGCCCTTTTAATTGTTTTGTCTGCTTATTGTTTACTTTCGTCTCGACCTGCTGATGCTTTTTAAAGAAATGTCGCTTTACTAGAAAAACGCGCTCCTTTAATGAAAAATCACTTCATTTTGAACGTTTCGAGTCTGTTTCTTTTTATTTGCTGTTTTCGCCTGTTGACTAAGAACAGTTAATCTGTTTAAATTTGTCACCAGACACGGAAACTGGACGGTTTTAAACGCGAATGCAATAATATCGATAACAACATATTGCATCGATTTTGTGAGAACTTTCACTATTTATTATTCCACGCGTCGTTCATGCCTTGCATAGCCTATATTCTTTCCTATATGCTTATCGTTGCCACTATCTCCATAGATAACGTCAGTCGAGAAGACAAGACTTGTTTTTAAACCAATCAAATCACTTTGATCGTGAATATATTTACATTTTGTCCTGATGCTCAGTCGAAATATTGCGCGTATTGCGCAATCAGCCATTCTGCATTCGATGTGTTGAAAATGAAAATAAGTTCTTTATTCTCTGTTGATCACAATAAACAATTATATTTAAAGTTTAGTTATCTATACAATAGCCTCTAAATACCACAAATGTGGTAATCATTCAGTCTCATATATATATATATATATATATAGTATTATCATGATATTACTATTTGTACACAATCATTGTCAATAAATACAAGCCATAATTCAAGCATGTAGTGAATCTTAATCTCTGATGGTACAATAGGGTCAGTCCCCTCATACTATCGTGAAGTACACCAGGCAATCTGCAGCAGAACTGATGAAAGGGTGCAGATCAGTGTATTCCAGAGACTTCTGAGCGGAACCGCACTCTCCATCACTGTTCAGAAACAGGTGAGCTTCAACAGTCCAAGACTCGTATGTGCGGCGGCACCAGACATTGCAATTATTTCAATGACATAAATAATATGAATCAATTTCACTTTGTTGTTGATTTCCTGACTTTTATTGAATTTACATTCATGTTCTAGATAACTGAACATGTGAACAGTGCTGATGGATTCCTCAATAAAGTGTCACTGTATAAAGGCTTGGCTCTGATTGCGTTGGCTCAGCAAGGAAAGCCACCGAGTCCCAAACTGTTGGAGAATTTCATACAAGGTAGGCTAAGGCAGACACATTCCTCAGCTGACCATAAATGTGTATCTTAAAAAGGTGTCATTTTAAAGTCATTAACCCCGGTTACTAGTCATAAAATTGTTATCTATATATGTTTCACGTGATCCCAAACTGATTTAAATGCAGGGCACATTTAAGTGTCACCATCTGTTTGCCGGGATACACATGAATAAAGCTTTGAGAGTTCTTTCTCACCGTTCAGTATGCAAAATTCAACACTTTTACATAATCTATTTTATTCACTGTGCCAAGACAATAGACAACTGTACAATCATTTCTGACTAAACCCTGAATTTATATTTCTGACGTGAGATGCAATACGCAACCTTGGGAGAATGTGAAACTATATGTTTCTTTCATTTCAGAGCAATGTAGGATTAAATCCTATTTAAAGGGACAGTTCACATAAAAACAAAAATTTACTCACACTCAAGTTCTTTCAAATCTGTATGAAAGTCTTTTTTCTGTTGAACACAAAGTAAGATATTTGGAAGAATGCTTGTAACCAAACACTTCTTGGGCACTGTTGACTACTATGGTTGGAAAAGAAACAGTTTGCCCCAGTAAAGTTTAGATTTTCCACATTCTTCAAAATATCTTCTTTGTGTTCAACAGAACAAAGAAAATTATACAGGTTTAAAACAACTTGGAGGTGAGTAAATTATAACAGAAATTTCATTTTTGAGTAAACTATCCCCATAATCATTTTTATTCTTGACTTGAATGATGGTTGACTTTGCACTTTAATAGTAACGTTTCCTGTTTTCTCCTCTAAGCATGAATACGTTTCCTGTCCCATCTCATGCCAACTGCCACCTCAGTGGACATATGTTTGTGTTCCACCAAACAAAACAATAGTTTCTGGTTAGACTCTGCTGAGATAGCTCTTTATGTGTTTTGCATAGTCATGTTGTTTTAGCCAAACCCAAACCAAAGTTTTTTTAGACATTGTTCTTTACTTGTTCCTTTATCAAATTGATTGCTGACCCATGTGGAGGGAGCAAAAACATATCATGTTTATTTTTCATTTCAGTATACATCATATATTAAATATGTACATTAAAGACCTTCCAAGTTTGATGCCATAACTTTCTTTATAATCTGTTGAATTTAGTTGTCATGCCTCTCTGTTGTTTGTGTAACATTTCTTTTTAGAGCTCCCGAAGCCTAAGCTGGGAGAACCAAAGGAGCTGCAGAGTCTGAGGATGCAGCTGGTTCAGGAGAATCCTTTAATCTTGTCTTTGACTCTGGCAGAGCTGCTGATGAAGGACACCATCAACGTTGAGCTCATTCCCGAGAAGAAGGGATTGTTTCTTAAACATGTGGAATATCAGGTGACCAGTGAGGTGAGTGAGCAGAGAGAATTCAAGCTGGAGTGTTTACTTTTTGCACCACTAGTGTGAACAAATGACATTGCAAAAATAAAGATCTTTCCAGCAGTTTGCCCAAACACTCCTCCGTCCTGTGTCCTAAAAACATTACCTGCTTATGTAACATCTAGTAAATCATTGCAACCAAACAAGGACTTCCACCAGCTTTACCAGCTAAAAAACAATGTAACAAAGATCCATAAAAGGGAAGGAAGGAGGCAGGAACCGGTGAACATTCAACAAACTTTAATCAAATAAAACAAACAATAACACGGAAGTAAAGGACCGGCAGCCACCTCACGGTCGACTGCCGGCCCCAAGAACATAAACACAAACTCGTCAACAGTCCTGCCTCTCGTCCTCTTAAGCTCCCGATCTCCTCCGTGAGATATGCAGGACCGGTGCGCGCACAACTATCACTCACGCCACCGGCCCCGCCTGACGTCTTTCATCCCACCTTCCTCACCACAAACAACAACGGTTAGGTCAAAACATGCACTTTTAGTGTAGACACTAACAAAAGAAAGATCAAATATGTACCAGTTTTAAACAGGGTTAAGAAAGCATTTAGTCACTGGACGCGTAAGGCATGTTTTAGCATGTCATTGCACTGGTTTTAGTTGCATTCTTGATATTTACGTCTTATATGTACTTTGCAGCGTTTTAAAGTATCGGTCTACAGACGCTACAGTGATTTTGACGTCTTCCATGAGCTTCTGCTGCAGAGATATGCTTACAGAATCGTGCCTGCACTACCTCCCAAAAGAGTGTTGAAAGGAGGTATGGCCTTATTTTATGCACTGTAAAATCTCAGACTGTTTATGCTGGTAATGAAACCTGTAGATTATAGTGTAAGTCAAATTGAACAATAGTGGGACGTTCCATAATTTCTGGAAAAACACCAAAAAAAACAATCACACTTCTGCCAAGGAGTAAACTTCTCTTTTTTTGTAAACCTCAGCAAGTTCAAGTTGTACTTTCATAGTAACTCAGTGTCGGTATCAAAAAGTCCCTCGTTGTGTTTTAATTATAGAAAAACAATGTTTTGTTGTTTCTGGAATTTTTCTCTGTTCTTTGGCGCTGCTGCAGTGCTGACCTCTGTGTCAGAACGGGAGTTCATTGAGGGGCGAAGACGGGCTCTGGCCAGGTTTCTGAATCTTGTGGCACGGCACCCATTCTTCTCTGAGGATGAGCTTGTCAGGACGTTCTTCACTTTCAGTGGCTCGGTGTGAATCTTCACTTTTTAATTTTCCTAATCCTAATGTGTCTCAACAAGATTAAAAAGATTAAATGTAATGTAATGTAATCTTTTACTCAACTACTTGTCATTTCAAACCTGTATGACTTTCTTACTTCTGCACAACACAGAAGAAGATATTTTGAAGAATGTCGGTAACCAAAAAACGGCAATACCCATTCCCTTGCATTGGTTTTGTGTCTATACAGAAGTCATTCTTTCAAATGTTCTTTTGTGTCCACGGAAGAAAGAAAATTATGAAGGTTTGAAATGTCAGGAGGGTGAGTAAATGACTACAGAATTTCAATTTTTGGGTGAATTATCACTTTAAATATATGAGAAGAGAATGCTTTTGAGTTTTGTGGCATTTGCAATACAGACATTCTTCAGGTTCATCAAGAGTTTATATATTTATTTTCCATATTTGTTCTCCACAGGATGTCCAAACTAAACTTCGAGATGCGTGCAAAAAGTTGGGTGATGAGTTTATGACATGCAGTTATTCAACGCAGGCCAAGGTTTGAATCACATATATTTAAATTTTATGTCGACCAGTTATAATTCAACAGTAACACAAAAGCAGTGCAAGCCTGCTATACATCACCACAAATTTTTCAACCAATCAAATTTGAGAATTATACATATTGTTATGTATAATGACACATTACCACATTGTGTTTACTTGTCTGTATGGTGACTTCTGCAGGATTACCTCCCAGCTGATATCCAGGCTCAGTTTTCATCCAGCCGGGAACTGATCAGAAATATCCATAGCAGTTTTCAGAAGTTACGGGACAGGGCAGAGAAAATGGCCGAGCGCTCGAAGGAGAACGCCACAGATCTGCAGATGTTTGGGAAGGAACTGAGGTACCAGCCTATCCTGAGTGTTGTGTCTGCTACTCTGCTTACAGTGTCTCTCTTGTTTTGAGCCTATTTCTTGAATATAAACTCTTAAGTGTCCAGATCGCTTCTTATAGCTCCTGGGATCTTAATGTACATTTACTTAAATACATTTTCTCTCGCATAAAAATGTGCATAACATCAACGTTGTTACAACAGTCAAACCAAAACATATTTTGCATTGGCTGGAAGAATCAAATTGATCTTTATGAGTTGCCATAGCTTTGGTCTTTTAGCTTTCGTTTCTTATTTCTCCAGCTGCCTGGGATCAGATGAGACATCTGTGCCTGTCCTGGCATCCGGCAAGAGTCCCTGGGTCGCTCTCAAACAAGCTGTCAAAGGGCTCTCTGTCGAGTTCTCACTTCTGTCTGAAAAAGCTGTGGAACAGGTAACAGACGCCCACATGAAATTCTTGCACGCTGCTTTGCAGGAGCTGAATTTATTTATTTAAAACAGGGTAGAAGAGAGGAAGACGATGTGGTGGAAAAACTCAATCTGTTCCTGGACCTGCTGCAGTCGTACAAGGTGAGTGTACTTAAACATTTCTTCCGAGGTGAAAATACCTTTTTTTAATGTTGTTTATACTCTGTCTAGGTAGAGTTTTTATTATGCTGTAAAAAACCATGTGCACACACATTGAACACACACACTGATAAAATTTATAGCTTGAATGCACTGAAAGCTGCTTTGGACAAACTGATTCGTCTTTAAAAGCAGGCTATTTTAAAAGTGGTCCAAAAATCTTCTGATGCCAGACAATATGTTAGTGTAATGGAGCTGCTATAGCAGATTTGTTTTTGATTTGTGGTACAGGACTTGTGTGAACGGCACGAGAAGGGGGTCTTGCATGAGCACCAGCGAGCACTTCAGAAATACGGCGTGATGAAGAGGCAAATGATGAGCGCCACGGTGCAGCCTAAAGAGCAGGTTTCTGTAGAACAGCTGGAGTCCCGCATCGTTCAGGTCAGTCCTCAAATACACACCTACACACACACACACTACAAAGAGCTACAACAGCTCACCAAGTTGTGTTTCGTGCCGGCAATTGAAGTTATGGGCTTGAAACTAAAGCCCTTGAGCAAGATTTGTATCCCTAATATCCCTCTGGAGAGGCCTCTGAAATAACATATCTAGCTGTGACGGGATAAAAGAAGTAAAAACATTTACATGACCAGAAAGCAGCAGCGACTGTGACATATGTCATGCTTGGTAGCCCCGCCCACGGTGAAGTTAGAGTGATCCAAACCCAGCATCAACTAACTCTAAATTAAACATCAAATGTTCTGATTGGCTGGACATTTGTGGCGCATCACACTGCTTTAAATTATTACAATAAATTATATTGACAAATTCACATCTTGGCCGGCTAGGACACACTGTATGGCTTTAACAACCAGCTGTATAAACAAAGCTCTTGTTGGACACATTTAACAGACAGTCAGTAATTTCATCACCGCAACTCATATGACGTCTTATAATGAAAAACAATTTGTTTACTAAATTTTAGTTTTCATAGCCAAGTATTGGCAACATTGCATGTTTTATACTTTGTCCTTTCTTCTGACTATACGGTAAATGTCTGAACAGCTTGCCAAAACATTTTAAGATGCATTAACATTTAACCTTCAGAAAACGTGTTATCATCCTCTCTGTTTCATCATGAGCGAAAGCAGTTTTACAAGCTCTTCATGTAGTAGTTATAGCTCACAACAGGGATGATGATAGCGAAAAGAAATTCACTTTCATATCTGACTCACAGCAAGAGAATGCCATTCAAGCCATGGAGCTGCGCAACTACTTTTCCCTGTTCTGCCTGCACCAGGAGAGCCAGCTCATATTCACATACCTGCCCATCACGTCTCACATCCTGGGGTCATTTGTCAACTCCCAGGTGCAAGGACACAAAGAGGTGAGCTTATCTTTTCCTTTTATATTCAGTTAGGCTTTGACTAGTAAGAGAGTCATTTAAGTGTGTGCCAATGACTTTTGCTTTTTGACCTAGATGGGTGAGGTCTGGCAAGATCTTCATTCCAAGCTAAAGTGTCTTTTTGGGGACAGTAACGGACTTCAGACTCCACCTCTGAGCCCCAAATAGCGCCAGTCTTTGTGTTTTTGCAATGAAGAATGAATGAAGAAACGAAAAATCTAAGCTGATGTTGTTTTAAAGCACCTCCATGCATTGCAAAGAGCTAGGGGAAACTGATTCTCTTTAAATAGATATGTGAAGAGAGACTTTGTTTATTTTCTACACTTATGACCAAGCTGACACTAAAATATGACTATTGCTGCTAATATAGATAAGAAGGATGAACATTGTATTTCTGACATTGTTTTTACTGTTTATGTATACAAATTTGTATTGCAGACAGAATAACAGATGGAAAATGATAGATGCTTTCTAACAGTTGGTCTATTAAAAATAAACGTGCAGAGACTTTAATAGTAGCCCTCACCAGAAGTGTGTGTCAAACATTGAACGGACAGCTGAATTATGTAGATATTTTGTTTGGCTTTGACACCGAGATGGTTTTGCCAGACTAAGATTATCTATTTTTCGTCCTTTTTGTTCAAATCATCAGACTTGCACTTAATGTGACTGCAGTTTTGTTTTCACATTTCATTTTATAGTCATTTATAAGTTAAAAAAATGCTTAATAGTTCTGCCAAATGTGAAAGGTATTTTGAAATCAAACTTTAATGCTTGTTATCTCATAATTTTGATTATGAGACATTAACCTGGTTTTCGCAGACTATGGAATTTTCAGACTGCTGCTTAGCTACTATGAATTGTTTCCTTGAAAAATTAACATAATGCTTTTTTTATTTTTAATACACAACCCTGTTGAAATTGTTTTTCATGCACTTTTTGTCTTCATTGTTTAATTTTCTATTAAACACCTGAACAGAATTTATTATAGTTGTTAATTTATGCTTTTATGTTTACCAGTTTTAATCAAGAAAGATGATGGCCAAATTCCCCATTTAGAAACTGTTGATGTTAACATTCTATTCTCTCATTCATCAAATCCGCCATCTGCTGGCGCAATTGGGAATTGCATGTTCCCCTCATCTCTATTCTATTCTAGCAGTTGTGTTACACTGCACTCTCATTTATATTTGACAGGATATTACAGAGACATTTTAAATGTGTTCAATATGCTGCAAAATGGACAAATGTAATAAGTCTAAACACCAAATGGAATCCTATTTAGTTTCTCCAAAATTGTATTGAACATTTTAAGGGTAGTTAAAGTTGAACAAACTGGTATATGTGTGTGAACTATTGTGGGTTAAACCGCTGTAGGAATGGGGAACAAACAAACTTGTAAAAAGCAAAACAAGTAAAAACTTAACACATCATAACAATACAGATCAGAGGTTTTTTCTCTTAACCAAAATAATGCATCACAATAATGAAGGGCACCATTTATGTTTGCAAACCAGACTGTTGTATTATTTCCACTGATACAGTGGCAATATCCATTCATAGTGTGACATCTGATCAAAAGTTTTCCACTTCCTCCAGTTTATGCTCCACTATGACATCATGACCCTGGAATTTAAAATATCCCAGGAACTTCCGTTTCTGAAATATTAACGGGAACCACAAGACATCATCTGCCCACATCTGGCAGAAAGGTATTTGATCAATGTCAAACCACTGAGGTCTCATCTCTGAAATAGAAAACAAACGAATTCAATGGTATGCTATAAGGTCAAGGTACGCGTCACACAAACTGGATTAGAAAGTAATGCCGAGCTGTATTACCGTCTGATTCTGTTGGCACTCCTTTATAGCTGTCAGCTCTGAAAATGTGAACATCCAGCAGTTCTGTTTCCCCAATAAACTCAAATTTGATATTTCCAATCTTGTGGAGGATGTCAACGGTGAGACCACTTTCCTCCAGCAGTTCCCTGACAAATAAAATGGGATTTTGTTTCAGACGGAAACCAATAAAAGAAGGAGAGATTGAACATGACAAATTGCTGACAACGTTATAGAGTTCCACAGACGAGTAAATAATATCAACATTCCCACCCATTACAAGGTTAAAGACTTCATCTTGTGGATGGTTTTCTGGAAATATACACTGGGGAATAACAACGGCAGTTTAAAATGCTTAACAATATCATTTAATATTTTATTGTGACAACTGAAAACAAGACATTTTGCTTTTCTATTTCACTGTTAAACTTACCGTCTCGCAGCTTGCTCTATGGCCTCTCCTGGCTGGACTTTACCTCCGAACCCGTTCCATTTGCCCACTCCAAACCCTCTTTTCTTCATACCCAGTAAAACCCGGCTGGGCTCCACCACCAGCACCAGGGTCAGCAGTTTAGAAGTAAACATCACCCCTATACAAGAGTAAAAAAATATCTATCTTGTTGTTCATATATTGCATTTTGTAGTCTATAAAACTGAATGTAACGTTTACATTTATGCATTTAAAGCATCTTACAGGGCATTTAAATCAATACATTTTTTATCAGTAACGTTATGTGTATTCCCTGGGATGAAACCAATGACCTTTGCGCTGATGCTACAAGCTACAACAGCACGAAACGTATATAGTATAAATCATGTATTTTGTGATAATGTATGTATCACTCCAGTATTAGAAAAATGTTTGCTCTACATAATACATGGCAGATGCAGAATAATCAATGTCCAATATCAGCACACATATAAAGCAACACAGTTATGGTATCGATCTGCTTACTTGGTCCAAAGAAAACCGGTTAAGAAATATATACAGTATACAATTAGATGTTAGTCGATATCAACCAGGAAGGCTTCTTCCCGCGTGTTGCTCGGCGTAAGACAGTCACATGGCGTTATGAACGACAACAATGAAGCTAATCACCATAGTGATTGACATCCATATGCAGATTGTAGCAAACTACATCCAACATATGCCTTACAGATCAGCGGAACGTCATAAACTCCGCCCGGTCGACGCCGGTGTGCGCCGGTGAAATGATCTCGACTGAAATTGTAAGCGAAAGGACTAAACACAGAAACTCTGTCAAGAAAGCGCATTGATATCAATTAAGCCCCAAAACAAACACTCGTGTAAATACCAATATTTATAATGAATTAATAAAAAACTCGTTTCTAATGGAAAAACTTATTTTCGCCCGGGCTGCGTAAAGTTCGCGCGGTTTGGTTGTCTAAAGCACACCGCAGACGCGGTGCCCGTGTGTTTTCCTCTACTCGCCTAAACTCTGCAATTTGTTGCTCCCACGTAGCAAGTCTTTCTACATGATGGGGAAATGTATACAGAAGTCGTGTGTTCACGTCTCAGCGGCGTGTCTTAAAAAAAAGACCCCGGCAGAAAAACGCTGGCTGGCGCGGCAGCTCAGTGACCCTTTCGTCAAAGCTGCGCACTCTCAAGATTACCGCTGCAGAAGTGCTTTTAAACTCATCGAGATAGATGACAAATACAGAATACTGAAACCTGGCTTGAGTATCGTCGATTGTGGCGCTGCACCTGGTGCGTGGAGCCAAGTTGCAGTCCAGAGAGTCAATTCAACCGGGGAAAGTAAGTGATGTGTGCTTTAGCAACATATGTATGTAAGCAGAGTCTTGGAATGCTGTTAAAGTTAGTCTTGATGTGCCATCCGTGATGGTTTGCTTTGAAACACTTGAAAGTCAAACACTTGAAAGTCAACATCACACCTTTGTCCTTTCCAGGTGCAGAACTTCCTAAAGGAAGTGTCATAGGTATAGACTTACTACGCATAGCCCCTTTGGATGGAACCCAGTTCCTGTGCAGTCATGACATTATGGACCCTTCGACTCACATGGAGCTGGAAAGGCTCCTCCCTGAAGCTCAGGCCGACGTCATCCTCAGTGACATGGCCCCCAATGCCAGCGGGCTCAGGGAACTGGATCATGAGAACCTAGTCACCATGTGTCTCTCAATGCTGGACTTGGCAGAGAGGGTTCTGCGCCCTGGTGGCTCTTTGGTCTGTAAATACTGGGATGGCTATCTGGCCCATAACCTTCAGCAAAGACTTTCTCTCATGTTTAAGGATGTTAGAACTGTAAAACCAAAAGCAAGTAGGAAGGAGTCGGCAGAGCTGTATTTTCTGGCGAGGATGTTCAAAAGGAGATAAAGCCTCTCTTTAGATAATAAAAACTATTGCTTGACCAGAAATCGCTGGTTTTTGTTCATATGAAACACCGGCCTCGTCCGTATGCAGAATAAATAGATCTCTGCGTTTATGGGACGGTAAGATGTTTGGAGGCTCTGAAATCAGATATGCATATCAGGGTGTACTCACATCTTTCAAAGATTTTGATAAAGAAATGATTGCGTGCATTTAAATTACTTTATTGTAATTCTATATTTACAGTGTATTTTGAAATACCTCCTTCGTCGAAGAAGCACAGAGAAAACAGTAATAAAAGGCAAAACGTTAACTCATTTGTTTGATGGATTAGATTCATTTATAAGCTTATTGAAGTCGGTATGTTTTAGGGAAGATATACATGTTACCAGTGGATGGCGCTCTTGAGTCGTCTGTCTGAAAACATCAGTGGGTTCTGAAGTGAACCTCACAGGCTCAGATACCAAACAGTGTGAAGAGACAGCGTGGACATGCTGTTATAAGGAACATTGCTTCCCAGCTGTTTTAAAGTTTAGTGTTTGGGAGTCCTGCATTGCGAGTTTGTAACCTTAAAACATTGCTTATTTGACATTTATTTTGTGTTCTATTAACCGGAAAGTGAAATTGTTTGCATGATGCAATGCAATGCTAAATCCGTTTTCCAAGTGTGTAAAAAGATGCAATCGTTCTCTCATTAGAAGCCAAGGAGCTGCAGAGAGGATGGATAAGTGTCTTGTGAGCATGACTAATGAGAGGCCTTTGCCCCTTAAGCAAAGCAGATATTAGCCTCACACGTTATTAATCCAGACACTTCGGTTTCTACAGTCCAGATATAAATGACATCCGGCGCACGTAGTCATTTTTAGAGCTTTTACATCAAGGAGTCTTTAGTAATATTTAGAATAAATGTTTCATTGAGATTTATAGAGTTCATCCTTTTAATAAACACTGGGGTCCAAAAGTCTGACATCACAAGTAAAAATGATATCCCCTCTTCGGTTATACCAATCTGATTAAAAAGGTGCACTGAAAATGAGTGCCCCTGTTGCTAATTCTTTTTTCAACATGATCTGAGAACGTTACAAAGAGCTTATTGTAACATCAATAGGGAATGTTATATCATTCGTACAAAGAGGTTAACAAATTTGCTTATTTAGTGACCAGAACACTATATGTCAATTTTCCTTTTTAGGTTATACTTTTTGACTTTTTTTTATAATTAGTGTAGACAGTTTTTTATGACAATATAATGAACACACGGGAATCACTAAATGTCCTTAATAAACTGAGACAATAATGTTCAGTACTGGACTGCTGTAAAATTTGTGAGACTCAAACGCACCTAGATTAATTCTGCCCACAGTTCTAATGCTTTCATATTTGACTGACCTACAGAATGTACTGTACAATATGGAAATTCTGAAACGTTTTAATCTGAGTGCCTGTGTCAGCAACATGTTTCATGTGTGCTGGCTTGGGTCAATTTGAATACCGTGGTTTTATATAATCACATATTTTAGAAAAAGTAGACTCGGCGAACAAGCCGGTCCTGCATCAATGAGATGTCAGAAGAGTCTTGAGAATTCATTAAAGTAGATTAGGGATTCATTTGAGAGCTTAGTTTTTATGCGCTTTTTAACAGTTGTAAGAGTGGAAAGTATCTTCAGGGATTCAAGCATATTGAATGATATGGAAATACACCAAAAGGCTTTTGTGGTCCCAAAGTTTTGCCAGAATTTTCAAAGTGTTTTTTAGGGTTTATTGCTTTTAACTAAAGAGTGTCAGGTTTAAGTGTCAACTTCTTAAAGCTCAGTGCTCAGACACTTAAAGTTCCACACATTTTAACATATTTAAGTATATAGGGGATCCTAAATAACAAATATATTAGGAAAACTTCTTTCAAACTTTACCCCTTACAGATATATGCATCATCCAGTTAAGAATGTCTTTAAAAAAGTACATTTGAATTGAGAAACACAAAGCAGAATTGAATGCAGGGAAGCAAGACTGAAATGAAATGTAAAATATCTGCTTCAAGTGTCGTTTTTTCTCAGTTGTTTGGACATTACAATCCATTCTAATATCCAAATGTTCAGGCTACAAAAGACTAGCATTACAGTTACCTTTGACATGATAAATGTGACCCTGGACAACAAAACCTTTTTTTATGGGTCCGATTTTTGAAATTGAGATTTTTACACCATCTGAAAGCTGAATAATTAAGGTTTCTAGTGATGTATGGGCTGTTAGGATAGGGTTATATCTGGCGGCGATACAGCCGTTTAAAACTGGAATCTGAGGGTGCAAAAAATCCAAATATTGAGAAAAATGCCTTTGAAGTCGTTATTCAGAGGCAATGTAACAGGCCATCCATTCACAAAAATAAAGTTTTGATCTATAAAGGGTAGGAAATGTACAAAATATCTTCATGGAACATGATCTTTACTGAATATCCTAATGATTTTTGGCATAAAAGAAAAAAAAGATAATTTTGACCCATACAATGTATTTTGGGTTTATTAAAAATGCAAATTTTGTATATTTGGATATTTTGTCTATAGACACAAATTACAGTGCTTTCAACGTTTTATCAGTGTGTGTGTTTCCTGGCATGCAATACTTTACCAAGTGAACCACAGGTACACAGTTTTTCTTTAACTGAGAAATATGACACTCTTAGGTAATATTCTTACAGTATTGTTCGATGAGCGGAAACACACGAATGTCTGAATGATGAATGTCTGCTGAGTTTCAAGTTTAGATTTTGTTTTAGTTTGGCCAAGGTTATAGCGTTGGCCTCAGTCAGGATTTGAAACCTGTGCTCTGAATACACATTTAAGAAAATCAAGAACTTGAAATGTTCTGTCTAGACAAGAGGCTACAATCTCTCGGGAGACCGAGACTTTACCTCGAAAAGTCTGATAAATGCCATCATCTAGTGAAACTAAAATGGACACTAAAAGGCTATGTCTACATTCCCAGTGTTGTACCAATGCAGCTGAAGATGCTATAACACCCAAACACAAGCTTTGAGTGTCTTATTTGCTTTTACAAAACAGATACCATAAGGTAAAGATATTATATTTTCATTTAGAATGTACCCTGCTTGACATGTTAACAGTAAGATAATCCTGCTTGGTGAAGACGTCATAGCTGTGCTGTATCATAAATAAGCAAGGATATTGACCAATCAGCATCAAGGACTGAATGTAAATTTGATAAGAACTTAAATTATATCGAATCAGTAGCAAATTGACAGTCAGTGGTCATTTCCTGGTATTGTATGCTAAATAGATTCATTTTAAATGATCAGCGCTTATTGTTTTAGAAGTGATGACCTTAGCTTGGAAAATATGTTGAATCACCTTTAATGAATTCCTAGTTGGTTAAATCTAATGATGTATTTATTTAACACCTTCATCAAACATGAGTTGGACTTATTCATTTCCTCTGTTGTATGACTGTGCTGAATTTCTTTGAATTTTGTTCAATACATTTCCTTTTTCCTCATTCCAGTTCAAACCTGTTGAGAGGTGCGGTCATTTCAAATGAAATGACACTTATAAATTAAAATGGACCCAGTCATTCAAAATTTTACCAATCTTGCCAATTTGTGGAAAACACATCAAATCGGTGCTCTTCACTATTTGTATCATTTGATTCTCTATTTAACTGGGACAAGCCTGTTTGATCCATGGAACAAAACATTTGCTTCTGTAGCTGGTCCTAGTGGAACTTCTGCACCAAATTCCTCATGCGTCTTAATATATTCAATTAACCAACCCGTTCTCATCAACCTGCGTATAAATAACACGACTTTACACTTTCAAACTGCATATAATGCAAACGCCAAAGCCCAATTTTGCATGCATGGGATACGCCAATCCTTTCCATTAAGTTCAGTGTGGAGCAGATGCGTCCAAATACCACGCTTCATCTCAACGGCAGTGACGTCACCAGCGATGCTCGGTTCGCTCAGTTCACCTTATGCGCGCCATCTTTAAACAGGTGAGTAAGGGCAGCACACTTTGTAAAGGTTTTCGGTAAGTAAATTATAATTAAGGTTAATTATTTTTGTGTTTCTGCATCACGTTACATAGTGCCATGTGTCAAAAAAAATAGGTAAGTAAATTATAATTTGCGTATTCTTTATACGCAGTTTGAAAGTGTAAAGTCGTATTCTTTATACGCAGTTTGAAAGTGTAAAGTCGTGTTCTTTATACGCAGGTTGATGAGAACGGTTGCATTAGCATACTGCCCGGTTAACCTAAAGTCCGTGTTGCAGACTGATTAGATCCCAAAATTTGGGTTTTTGAAGTCTAATAAAGGCATGAAATCTAATATGTAAATCTGTTATGGAAGAATTTGCATGGATTTTTTAAATTGAGAAAAGTACTGCACGGTGGGTGTTCCATTATAGCCCTGGATGTGACCCAAACAAAGGCCACACAAAGAGACGTCTCTTATTCTGAAATGACCGTATACTCCCACCAGTTCCCTTCTTTAATGTTTTGATCACATTTTATAGTTCTCCCATGGTAATGAATGCTATTATATATTCGTATTTAATCAAGCAATTCCCTGGCAGTTGCCTTGCTGTTTCGCACAGGTGAGAATTGCACTCTTCAATATTAAATGAATCTGTTCCAAAAGCATTCCAGAGGGATGGTGCACTGTCAGGTTAATTTACTTTTGTTAGGACAGCTGGTGGCTTGTATAAATATCAGTCAATTAAATGTAAGAAAATTATATAAAGTACTTGCTCAAATTTAATTAGGAGATTGAAGGATCAACTTTTTAATCTTGAGGCTTTGGGCAAAGAATGCAAAACAAACCCGGGGGAAATAAAGTAAACTTGCTAAAAAACTTTAGGTGCTTTTGGATACAGATATTAGTTGTATTGGATGGACTGCAAATGTAGATATGCTGAGCGTTGCTTTATATGAAGTCTGAAGCTGCAGTGGCTGACAATGAACCATTCAGATATGAACAGACAGATACTTGCAGCTTCCACTGCTGAACGAACACAAATCTGTCATCTGTGGAGCTGGAGGAAAGAGCTTAGAATGAGTTTGCTTCTTATACAGGTTTGTCATAAAGTCTTTTCGAATGGGAAATGAAAACCAAAGCGAGATTATTTTAAAAGCGTTTCGAATAACTGAATGACACGGACATGGTCATTCATAACAGAAAACGTGATGTTTTTCATTGCAATGATTTAAAGGTTCGTATAGAATGGTTTTAAACTAGAGTACATACATTTAAATGTTTTTGTGATTTCAAGCAAATCTTTGTGCACTATTTGTGCTGGAATTTCAGAAAAGACTATGTTTTTGGATCAACAGGCGGTTCAAAATAAATGGCTGTACTAACCCAAAACTAAGGCCTTCTTCGGCCTGAAGAAATGAGAAATGAAGCATGAGCGTGAATATTCATTTCTTCACAGGCTTTAGCTTGCTAGAGATGCGTTCAGGTGGGTTTCTGCCCGTGAAGAGCTTTTAAATTGTGAAGAGGTTTTCTAATGAAGCTTCTGGCTTCCCCAAGATTGTGAAAGTGCTGCCGGCATTAATGCTTGGTCATAGAACAGAATACATCCAAAATAATCGAGTGTGTGTCCAGATCTATTCTCCTTCAGAATGCGATAATATATGCAACACCATACAATCGCCGACCTCTATTACAACTCTGTGACCTCTATGCATATGAACATGGGCCAAATGTCATCCGTAACAATCCATCAATCCTTTTCCATGCAATTTTAGAGAAGATAAAGGCAAAAGTGAGCACACGCATTCAATTGTCAATGACTTTAATTCATAGATTGATAGTCGTTCATCTTGTTCATGATGTATTATGTAATGCTGCAATTTGAATACGTAAAGGCTAACCTCTCCATAATGTAAATTTGAGGAAAAAGAAGAGAACCGAAATGAAGACAAGGATGCTTGTGAAAATGGAATAACATCTTACTTTAACTGATAATACATCCCATTTGTGATGATTTCATCATCACAGCCCATCAATAAACGTATGGCCTTGTTTGATGGTCAACAAACCAGTGACATGTCCAACAGTATTTGAATGAATCAGATTGGATGGTTCATGGTTGGTACGATCCTGCTGTAGCCATAGAAAAAGTTATTTGGACTACATATTTGACTACATAAACGATATTTTTCCATTACATTGTGAATCAGTATTGTATACTGCGTGTCAGCAGAACTGGCATTTTCTGTGCCCAAATATATGAACATACCCAATCAGATAGCTGCTTTCTGACTAAACATTAAATGGCTTATAGAAGTGGTTGAAAAACCTCCTTTAACATTTGATGGTTCAACAACTCACAAACTTCAGGGTCCTCCAGTTCCTCTTATGGTTTAATTAACCTGTGCAGGAATAGGTGTGTGCAGGTGCATGAGATCAGGAAACAGAGCCGCTGGTGGGGAACAGATAAATGTCAGTTCCCCACAGAAATGAGAAGAGAGGGCAGAGTGGCATGAGACAGACAGATGGTAGAAAAGCTCATTCTGGGAAGTCTTTATTTAACTTCTAACCTGTCAAGCAGGTGGAACTCATCTTTACTAAAGGTGAGAATTAAATGTTTTTGTTAGTTGTGCAGTTGTTTACAACGATGAACCACAGGGCAAGAAGTTCATTTAAAAAGTGTTCAAAGTAAAGCTTCTGCTTCTTTTTTAAGAATATATAGTGAAGAAGGTTAAAGTCCCCATCACACCTCTTTGATATCATCGTGTCAAATGTTAATGTCAGTCTGCCAGAAGCATTCAGACAAACTTGGAGTTTTCCAACCTCCTGAAAGAAAGGACAGATTGATCAACCACAAGCACTTTTTAAAGTCACCCATGTAGGGCTGTTAAACGATTAATCGAATCCAGAGAAAAAGTTTGTGTTTACTTATATAATATACATGTAAGTGTACTGTGCATATTAATTTTGTACTGTGTATACCTGTATATATTTATAGAAAAATATATCTTTATAATTTGAATAAATAACTACATGAAAATATTTCCTATACATGCACGTGTACGTATATATGTTTGTAAATACAAAATATATGCACAATACACATAATGTATTATGTGAACACAAACTATTATTTTGATGCAGTCAATCGTGAACAGCCAAATCAAACATCAAATATGGATGTGAATATTAACCCTACTTATAAATAATATGCATATATTTAATATTTATATCATTTATTTTTGTTAATATTTTGATGAATATATTATAGACAAAATAATAATACAAGGAATTTATTTATCAACTATTTTCTAATTTGTATTACATTTATATTTAGTATTGTATTTATATTGATCAATTTAATGAAATGTAGATCTAGAAAATTACATTTTTAGAAATAGTTCATAATGACAGCAATAACAATATACAAATCTGAAAAAATGTATATACAATATAAAGCCCTTTCCCCGTGCCAGACAGTTGCGCGTGTATGATTATATCTTTTAATATTTCACTGAAGCATGCCAGAGTTCATCACCCTTACGCTCGCATTTAATTTCAATAAATGATCCCTGAATTCATACCCCACAGAGTCCAACACATCCACTTAGCACCTCTAGTTCTGGCTGAATACTCCTCTGGGTTGCTTAAGGAGTCCAGATGAAGGCTGGGGAGTCTTTTTATAAGCACATGGTCATTAATCTTTCTAAAAATGCTGAAGGCATGGTTTGACACACCGCTGTACTCAGTTCCATAGGGGTCCTACAGAGGGGGAGCTGGGTTTGTCACACACTGAAGCCATGATACCTCCTGCTTTCAGTTAGGGGGTCTGGCTGTTTATTCAGAACACCTGCTGGATCCTCTAACATCTCCAGAAGAGTAATCTCACTGCAGTTCTCATTCTCACGACAAGTTCAACCTCACCTGAGGAGTGAGTGTTCAGCTACCAGCAGGGCCCAAAGACAAGACTTTCTGGTGAAGTGTCTTTTTTCCATGATGGATAACAGTGGGAAATATGCATGAAAGGACAATAAAGCTATGTTTGGGCCAAATGTTTGGGTTTTGAGTTATAAAACCTTTGTTGTTGCTTTTTTTACAAAAACATCTCATGATCTTTCATAATACTGCAGCTTTTAATAAGAAAGATTCCTATCAACTGATCAAAACAATGCATATATTGCAAATAATGCGAACACAAGCAAAATACCACTGTAAGCTCCAAAGCTTATTGAAATAGAGTTTTGAATATTAATGCCTATAACTATAGTTATATTATTTTGTTCAAACCGCTGTAGGCTTACTAAAAAGAAAAAAGTAATCTGAGTTGCAATTTCAGTTAATAAGCTTGTTTATAATAAATGTCATTTTTCAGGTACAAGGTTTTTGTAAAGTCCAACTGCCGCAGGCAATACATTAATATATAAAAACTGCATGTCACAACTCTAGGAACATGATGTGATTATAGTACATTCAATCGGTGGAAGTCAGATACCTACGAGCTCAAAACAATCATTTATTTCAAAACCTGAGTCTCAACCAGGGGTTATCTGCTCTTATCGGTTTTTGAGTATATAAAAGTCAGAGCATTCTATTACTTTGGTGGTGGGTATCTGCCAAAACGGATAAAAAAAAGAAAAAGAATGAAAGATCATCATTATTCTTTCTAGCGGGATAACATGATAGGACGACTGACATGTTCCTCATCAGACTGCCTGACATTTATCATGTTGAGATATGTTGTCTATAATAGTTCATTTTTCAATTAGGATTAAGTTGAACTATTGAACATGTCAGTGTTGAAAATGTTCGTGTCTGTAGGAGAACAGGCAAAGATATTATCTCCGACAGCAAGGTTGAGGATGAGAATGAAAAATGGAAATAAACTGACCCAGTATATGTCATATTTAAGATCATGGGCAGTACACAGTGTATTTTTTACTTTACAAGTAAGTAGTGGTTTTGTTTAAAGGCAGATAAACCTGGACCTGGAACACGAAAGGTATGAACATATACATTCTGTAAAAGAAATTTACAGAATTTACATCATCTAGCCATCAATGTTGTCTTATTACAAATAACCCATTTTCCCAATTTGGATATGGTTAAGTTAAATCTATACTGCAACTGCGATTTTTGTATAAAACGAAGCCTGTGCATGTGTGTGTATGTTTGGTCATGGATTGTACTTTTTGGAAAACCAGTCTTTCATTAATATTAATGTCCCAACTTTGATCGTAACCCATTTAAGCAAATTAGCAAAAAATATAAAAGTTGCTTAAATGGAAAAATGTCTGACTTCATATCGCATGAAAATGAGTGTTTGGTTGGAGGCACTACACTTTAGCCAGTGTGTCTCAACAGGCAATAAACTACAGTAGTGATATTGAAAGCCTGTCAGTTAGCAGCAACATGAAACATGGAGTTGTGTGTTGGGGACAGATATTTTCTAGTGATTGACATCATGTGACCAGGCAGATTCTTACTTTCATTATAGCCCAAACTAAGCCGGAAGGGTCAAATATCATCTGTCGTCAATGTCTTGGGTCATAGGCTGATGAGGCTGATCAATTGAAGTAGGTAAAAGCTTTTTGTTCTGAATTTAGATTTTTTATGGAAACTGCACTTCTACGTTACATGGTTAACATGTTGAAATGTATGTTGCTCTGTTCAATAGATTGAACTCAATTTTTTTCTGTGACACTGAGTTTGAAGTCTTAATTGTGCGGAAATGGCTATATTTACTTTGGAGTTTCTCAAAGCCCATGAGGCACAATTACTGTAGAATCCATATTCTTTTGCCAGACAGCTTTTGCTTTTCGCTTTTTTTACAGTGGCAGGGATGTCATTCAGACCCTCTGAGTAAGTGAGGTTCTAGCCTGACTGACGCTGTTTGGAGACTATAGCTGGTTCGATATACACTGGATGAGCGATCAAGGCAGGCCTGGGTTTAGTGCACCAATTAGACTTTGAGAAACAAACTTCACAAGCAGAAAATTGGAGCACTTATAGGGAATGCCAGTGATCTGATCTAACATTTATTTATTCTGCAGTCAAACAAAAGCCTTCAATTTGACAATGGAAGCCACCAAAACATCGTAAAATATCTATATTATAAAACTAAAACTTAAAAGAACACTTCCTAAACGCACTGTGATTGAAAATATTTAGGGGCTATTAACATTCAGACATAATAATATCCGAAGAAATGTTGGTATTGTTACAAAATTGAGGGTTGGTGCATTAAAATTGCTTTAGCAAACATAACAATAATAATAATTTCAGTCTAGGACCAAAATAAGACCAGTTCAATTGAAGGTGATAAATGAATGCAAACAGACTCTTGATCAAAAACCATAATTAAATGAATGTGCTAGTGAATCTATATAATTTGCTTCCATGCAACAATATATAAATAGTAATTGCATTTATAGGAGACACTTCATTAAATAATAAATTAAATAAGCAATTCTTGACTAAATTAACAAATTAAACTATAATTTAAATAAATAAAGCAATAATGAATGAAGAAAAGCTGTTTTGGATTTGTGTAATTGTTGGCAATAAATGCAGCATCCATCTATAGGTTGTATGACGGATAGTTCAACCAGAGATGAAAATTATGTCTGAATTACTCACCCAAAGTTGTTCCTGTTTGGTTGAACACATAGAAAGACTTCCATTGTAGAAATAATTATTGAAAAATGTTTGTTCTGTTGAACACACACACAAAAATAAATAAATAAATACAGTTTTTTTATTGTCAAATGTTCTGGGGCATAGTTAAGTGGCAGCCATTGATGCCCCAGAACTGCCAGTTGCTAACATTCTATCAAATGTCTTCCTTTGTGTTCAATTGCTCAAAGAAGTTTATACAGGTTAATACTGTATAACAACTTGAGGGTGAATTTTTGGGTGAACTATCCCTTTAAAACATGTCCGTCTAGCGCGTGTTTACACAGAACATCAATGGAAAAAGTAGCGCAGTGGAATAGGCTAGATAAACGTGTTCTCAGGCGTGCTTGAGTTCTGGCTCAGCTGTGAAGGCACATCAGCATCTGACAGCTTAATCTCTGACCATCTGTATAAAAGATTTTTTATGAAAAGTGCCCTGTACACTGAAAAGGGCAGTTGCATGATTCTAAAAACGATGTCGTCTACTTTTGTAACAAAAGCTCAATGGCCATGAGACAGAATATCCCTAAGGATTATGAAAAGATATTAGTGTTGACATCTGATCTAAATATGTCTGCTTGGTGATTTGAAAAACGTGATTGGTGTGTTTTGCAATAAAGAAATGTGCACGGGCCTAATGTAGATAACTAAATGCAATTTCCTTTTCCAAAATGCAAGATGACCCAAAATTGCAGAAGAACTCATTCCCAGTTGTTCTATTGTTTATTTTTTGTTCTGAAGTTCACCTGAGAATTTTTTGTTTCACACTCATTTCATGTCTGAGTATGTCTTATAGGCCAATCATACTTCTTGTTTGGGAAATCAAGTATGTCGAAGGCAAAATAATTTAAATTCCTTATGATAATATTTTGTGGGGTCAAAGCAAGTTATTTTCTATGTCAAGACATTAGTATTGTCAGTATAGCAACAGATGTGAAATGTGTTTTTTTCCTGAACAACAAAAGGATCTCTGATGGTCTCCAGATTGTTGTCCCTCGTTCATTCTGAGCATGTCTTCATGAATATGCATTTTGGTAATTAGTCCTAATTGAACACAAAAATGAGAAAGGAAAAACATCTCAAATGGTTCACTTCTCACAGGATAGTCCCCAAGGCACAGCTAAGCTTGTTGACAGGTTATCTTTATTTGGCCTGATTAATTTGACAGTAAAAAAAATGTTGACTGCATTTCTGTATTTCTAGATCTAGGAAAAAAATAGTTTTCCATAAATAATTATGAGACAATGCCTACAAATCCTATGACTAGTCTTTGACTGCCATTATAATGATACCCGCTTCACTCCGCTAGTGAGCACACTTTTAGTAATGTCTTATTATTACACTACTTTATTCTAATTGGTCAGCCATTGCCTTTTGCACTTTTATATGATTAAACTAAAAGAATAGTACATTACCATCTCAATAAAGCAATCTAGCTGTCATAGGTAAAGTCTGTCATCGCCATGCAAAGTGTTGTTGACCTGTTCCAACTGATCATTAGACGATGATTGAACAAATAAATTTGGTAATTTTTAGATAATGTTTCTATAACCTACATGAGTGTAACTCGGGGTCAGAATATTATGCCAAAGAATGTAACAACATGTGTGTATTGTCACAAGCTTAATACACGCCATTTCTAGACCCCGCATATGGCTAGATTTAATTTCCTAATTACAGCGCATCTATTAAAGCAGGAAAGATAATTCCACTTCCCCCATGACACTGACGTTAGTAGATAATCGTCCGGGTTTATGGATTTTCAACTGCGATTCAGTGTTAAAAACAGGCACGCAGTTGTGTCTGTCATTTCTGCGGTTTCTGGGGAAGGGCTGATGAGCTCTCAGAGACATTGCAGGGGAATCTGTGTAAATGAATTATGTATGCTGTTGCCTCCTGATAGGCCAAGCCAGACAAGAGTCGAGCAAGTAATTCAAAGGCTCTCTTTCTGTTGAAGCATGAAAGCAAAAGATAATTAGTGCCAGTGTCTGGAATAAACATGATAAAAGTTAAACCAGGAGTGGGCAAACATTTAGTAAGAAAGAATTCTGCATGAAACAATATTGACAAGGCTTTCAGATTTTTCATGCACCGACTGCAGAATGAACAGCTGTCTGAGAGAAATCAATAAACTGGGCGCTCATTTGTCTCAGGTAGGCCCGCTAACCATGAGAATGTTTTGAAGTGATTAGCCTATCTTGTCTTAAAGGACCTGACCTTTTATTGACAGTGGTTCATTAAACAACACTCTTTGAATACAATGCATAGGTTACTCATCTTGCGTCCTGAGCATCATTTGCTGGAATGAAGTGGGAATTGTTTGTTGATCGTATAAACGAGCCGTGAAAGCAATTCTATATGTTGTGTTTTTCATTGAATTGGGTTTTTTCTGCTTCTGTCTTTGATGACAGGATATTGGAGCGTTATTACGACTGGGACGTTCATTCAAGGTTTTTCAAAAGATTCGCACAGCTTTTGTTGGAGAACAATAATTATCTTGTATATTCCAGTGTTCTCTTTGATGACTCTTCACAGAATGCCCCTGAATATTTTGCCAGTGTTCCTTAAATACCCAGTCCAAAATACCCTTCCTCCACACAATTTTCATTGTAAAGGTCTCTGTCCTGGATCTGATCAGGCCACAAATGGGCATGAAAGGAATTGTTCAAAAGATAATTTACTCACCCCTAATTTACTCACCCCTGTTATCATCCAAGATGTTTAAGTATTTTTTTCTTTAGTCGAAATTAAATTAAGGTTTTTGATGAAAACACTCCAGGACTATTCTTCCTGTAGTGGACTTCAATGGACTCCAAACGGTTGAAGGTCAAAATTTCAGTTTCAGTGCAGCTTCAAAGGGCTTTAAACGATACCAGACGATGAATAATTTTCTAAAAGAAAATAAAAATGTATATGCTTAATAAACACTAATGCTCGCCTTGCTCCGTTCTGCAAAGCGCGTTCACGATTTCACGTATTACGTTATTACATTGAAAATGTCACGCTTAACTTAGGCGGAAGCTAACGGGCCTCTTTGCACCAGCCGTACAATTTGTTGTAACCAAGGGCTTTGCAGGCCTGTTGTTTGTAACTGCACCATCTGGTCACAAAGTTCTGCTCTCCATTAGTAATCCTTCAAATGTTTAAGTTCAGATTTTTCACTTGCATGCACTCATATTTCATTTATAGAATGTGTCTTACTACTATTTGACAGAATTGAAGGGCTTCGATTTACATTTAGTCATCTAGTAGATGCTTTTATTCAAAGCGACTTACAGATGAGGTAAACAATGGAAGCAATTGGAATCAATTTTTTTTCTCTTACATTTTCTTTTTATTATTTTTGAAAATATTTTGAAGAGAACATTTTTTTTTGAAGAGGAAAATAAATGTTTTTTAAAGAGAAAAAAAAAGTCTCAGTTTAAGATATTAAACTGTGTACTTTCCGATGCCTGAACTCTGGATAAACACTTAATTATTATTTTGCCCTCGTTGAATCCTCAACGGAATTCTTTAGCTTTCATACCTGTGCCAGAAATGAACAGCATTTAGTGTCAAGTTTATGATGAATGCTTTAGGGCAATCCTGTGAAAATGTCAACCTTACCATGAAAAAATTTTGTTTTTATCAATGGTTTTTACTATGGTAACAGCACAGATAACATTTGGTGATTCAAGTACCCATGTGAGATCTCTCTTCAAATTTGTAAAGCATTTGTTTTATTTTTAGTGCATGATTTTTCATAGTCAGGTAAGAGCTACATATTCCTCATAAATGGACACATGAAGTCCAGTAGCTATTTCATGTTCTATACAAAGGCATCCATTTTCCATTAATTGGGTATTATTGCTTCAGGATTGTACATTTTATTTAACGGAAATCCTACAAAGTTTGTCGTCTTCCAAAAAACACATCGTTTTTTGTCACATCCATAACTCATGTTTAATGTTCATGTTTAGACTCCATCAACAACGGATTAGTAAAATATAAACAGATGGTTCAATATATTCGTAACAAATTCGTTCTCTGAGCATTTTTATGTCACGTCCATAACTCAAAATGTCACGTCCATGACGTCCTCTCTCATATTGTTAGTCACCCACCAGGGCACACCGGCCTAGATGTTAAATGCATCTAAAGCAATGTTTAAAAGTAAGAAAGGAAAAAATGCTTCATTGGAGCTGTTGGCAAAAAGATATATTATAAAGAAGACACAAATATCTGTAATGTAATTTCCAGTGAACATTAGGTGTCTATGGCAGCAAACACACAGGAAGGAACTCATGGAATGAAGTGAGTTAATCACAAGGTGGAGACATTTTGTCCATATTATTGATGTGACACAAATCAAAAGCAGAACCGTTTTAATTATGGCAGTTCTCTTCTTTATTCAGTGGTAAAAGTTGCAATGACTGTGCAGTGATTTGAATGAAATTCTTTAATGCTTTAACAGTGCGCAAAAAACCCTTTGAGATTTTCAGATCCAATCTTTGGGTCTGAGCGTTCGCTATTTTGCATGCAATTAAATCAGGGGCAGTTTCAGAAAGGAGGTTAAGTGAAAACTTTGAGAATGTAAAATATGTCAAACCAGAGAAAGCGGGGTAACTCAAGCCCGTTTCTAAAAGAGAGGAAGCTTATTCTCAGAGTTAATAACCATAGTAACTTATTCTTACCTGGTCAGGAGCAGGTTTTCTTTGGTAAACCCAGAATATTTCGACCTCCTCTCATTTTTAAGCGCAAGTGGTGTACCTGATTCATTCATTCATTAATACAGTCATTCATTGCACACAGTTTGATCATACAGAGACCATCTCAGTGACTAAAAGGTAGTTTGCTTTTATAGAGGACCCTGTATGTGAAGAGGCTGCATTAATTCATAGAGATGTACTTTGATTTCAGCCGAGCAATTTTGGACCCGATTGGAATTTTGTCATTTCCCTGTGCAACTTTTCTTTAAAGTGAATTCGATAGAGCAAATATCATCATCCATCCTAACATGGCTGTGTATCAGAGCATATTCTTTCTCTTCCCTCACAAATGGTAGTTTTCGACGGAGGATAAGAAATTAGATTAGATTCAACTTTATTGTCATTACCCATGTACAAGTACAGGGAAACGAAATTTAGTTTTGTCTAATCAGAAGTGCAATATCAGCAAGTGCAGGATATGCAGTGGTTGCATAAGCGCAGGATTTTTTTTTATTATGGAAGTAGTTTACAGATGGGTATGTACAATGAACATAATATACAGGTGGCTATTACTATAAGCATGAAGTTTGCAGATGTGTATATACAATGATAAGTTATAGTAGTTATAAAAGTAGTGCAATGGATAGAGTACTACAAATAAATCATGGACAAAAGCTATATAACTGCAGTGGAGAAGTTATTGCATATTTAGTTGAAGTACCGGAGTGCAAAGATGCATGTGAAAACAGTAGGTACTGCAATGAAAAGTCAGCAGTGCAAATGAGCATACTGGTAGTGCAAATGAACATACTGTATATGTTATGTGTAGACAGTCCAGTAGAGCACTGAACAGGCCAGTAGTGCAAATAACAAGACTTTGCCAGGTGTGCAGTGAGGGGGGAGAGGAGAGTGAAGCGGTACATGAGGGCAGTGGGATCAGCGAGGGTCAGAGTTCAAGAAGGAGACAGCTCTGTGAAAACAGCTGATCTTCAGTCTGCTGTACATAGGCCGGAGGCACCCGAAACGCCTGCCGGAGGGCAGTAGAGAAAACAGTCTTTGGGCGGGATGAGAGGAGTCCTTAAGAATACTGCGAGGTCTTTGCAGACAGCTTTTCCTCTGGATGTCCTCAATGGCTGGAAGTCAAATCCCTGTGATGCGCTGGCGGGTTTTCACCACCCACTGCAGTGCCTTGCGCTCGGCAACAGAGCAGCTTCCATACCATACCGTGACACAGTTGTATCGTAACCGAAATACAGACAAATGCAGGAATGCAGCGATAATGGTAATAAACAATTAATCCGGACATGCAGCAGTTCCTACCCCTCTGATCAGTCTAAGAAGTGTCCTATATACCATGATATCACACATGCATCACTAGAGCAATGATGATGAGTGAGAGCATGATAATTTTTTTATTATTTCTGTTGTTTCATTCATTTATTAATTCATTAACTGATTAATGTGTACATTTATATATGAATTCATTTAAACAAGTCATTTTCAGCACATTAGAAAACATGCCACGCTCTCAAGCGCTTTCTGCCACCATTTTGCTTTTTTTGGTGCCGTTGCCATGGTGAATCGTAATATCGGACCTCCATTGATCATGGCTTGTCGTAGTTGAGTTGACAGAACTAACTCATTTCAGCTGTTCTGAAACAAAAAACTCAAATTTTCTCATTTCTAAGTGAACCAACTCTGAGTTCAAGGTATAACCTAGAGTTGGTTGAATCTCCTTATTGAAACGGGCCCCTGATCCGTTCGTCCATAGAGTTGTCGATATCCGGCATATCTTTATTGGTTGAGTTAGCATTGAAAGGAGAAGATGGACAACTGGAAATTTCCCCTCGTCTCATGTCGTTCACGACATCTTGCCACAACAGCTGCACAGGGCACATGAGAGAACATGTGACAGTAATGTTACGCAGTCACGAATGCACCGCATTTAAAACAGCTGACTCTTTCACTATTTACTACATGGATGTGAATGGATGAGAAAAGAGTGAGTGAACCAATCAGATGGTGTGTGAGTGTGCTGTATAGAATTACAGATCTGTCGAACTTTTGGGTTTTTAATTGTCGATGAAAGAACAAGAACCACGAGTTGATTTTTCAGAAAACTGGGCTTGTTAAAAAACGAATAACAGCTCTCTTGCAACGATAAATATTGAATGCTTTATCTCATTGCGGAAAGTCACAGCAAATCCATGTCTGTCTAGATTAGGCCTCAACCGTGTACTCACAAATTCATTTTTCTCAGCCTGTCAACAAATTAAAGATAAATAACATGATGACAATATGCCGAAGTGGTGTGAGAGCAAAACTTGCTTATCATAATTGTACACCTGTTTTCTTGTTTTGGAAAAACACAGTTTGTAATTATTTGTCTTGTTTAATCTAAATTCTGCCAAATGTTTGGAATAGGGTTTGTCCATATTCAGAGAAACGTTTGTTTAATGTAAACACAGAATCCATTAGTGTCAGTTCACAACACACGCTCAGCTGGGCCCTCCTTCCAATCCATCATTGCACAGACTGTGCTGAATGGATTACTGACACAAATTCACTCAAACTTTTGCATATGTACATGTATTATTGACATGCAAGTGCAAGTTTAGACACTATACTAAAACATTTTCTTTATCACGTCTTGATCTTGCATTCCAGTTAAAGTATTTGAACATGCATAAAATTAACATAGAAATACAAACTTGTTTTCAGCGAATTTATCTTGAAATTAGTTTTTTTTTACTTACCACTTTGGATGATTGTTTATTATTCATTTTTTGTATTTATAGAACAATTTTGTGAGCGGTGTTTACAGGCATGTTCCAGAAATTCTCGCGCGTTCCAGGTGCATGCAGCTTTTTTTCAGCCGAGACATTGCAAATTGACTATCATCTTGAAAATAGAATGAAATGTCAACAGTGATCAGTACGATCTTGGATTATGATAGAATTGCATTAATATGGAGAATAGCACATGCAGAATTATGTTTTGCAGCCCAGTGGCTCACACAGCCGCAAAAGCACCCGTGGTCCTGCACTTCAAATGGTAAATTGTTTTTGTTTTTTAAATGCCTTGTCAAATATAATATTGTAGGTGGGATTTGATGGATGTTTTTCTTTGGACTTTACAGCTGAAAATGAAGCAGCACAATCCGTGACAAAATTGAAATGAGCTTAGCCTACATCACAGCACAAAATGTGCAATCCAAGCGCAAAATTGCTAAAGACCAAATCATTAGGATGGTGGTTGAAGCCAGGCTGAACAAATACATTCTCATTGCTACTGCGAAGCGCACAGGTGTTTCTGGAAGCTTATCTCAAGCATGATGTGATTGAAAATGTAAAGATGGAAAAGTGGTTAAATCCCATCACATAAACTTCATGTCCCGCAACGCTTTGTGTTGGAATCCACCATCTGTGCTTGTTTCTCATGTGGCATGAAATGATCAATTTTTTTGTAGGTTTATAGATTCATGTTGGGGGATCTGGGGGCAAAGTCAGTATAACAAAATATAGAAAAATAATTGTACTGTGTAAATGTTCAATTTTTCTAAATGTCCAAATAATAAATATCTAACACTGTCCCATGATATGAACATATTTAAAACTTTAACAATGTGATATCATGTGAACTTCAAAAATAGAAGTACAGCAAATGATTTCCAAATCTGCTCTTTTGATGACTCATTCAGATAAAAACATTCAGATTTATTTTTTAATCCTGTATGGTTTTTGTCTGGTCATTTCCCCTCAGTCTTTTGAAGGCTTTGAAGTCATGCCCAAGAGGGTAAAGGATGTGCTGGAAAATAATGATGGCCATACAATATATTGACACTTCGGGCCCAAATGGACATTTTCACTCAGTTGTGTACTCACTTTTGTTGCCAGCGGTTTAGACATTAATGGCGTGTGTGTTGAATTATTTTGAGGGGACAGCAAATTTACACTATTATACAAGCTGTACACTCACTATTTTAGATTGTAGCAAAGTGTCATTTCTTCAGTGTTGTCATATGAAAAGGTATAATAAAATATTTAACAAAATGTGAGAGGCGTACTCACTTTTGTGAGATACTGTATGTGCACTCCCAAATTAAAAAGATAATATAGTATTTACTATAGTAAACTGCAGTAAAAGTTCTAGATAGTGTAGTATGTTTTATCTTACAATAGGATACATAAAAGTTTGTCAATTTACTATAATTAATACTACAGAATATTATGGCTTACTAATAATACTACACATACTACACATTGTATAATTGCTGCATCATAATTGCTAATATTTGTTGCTATAATATAAAGTATTCACGTGGACTGCCACAAAATGTGCAAATTATATTCTGGTGACGATAATTAAATTGAATTCACATTTATTTGCATAACCCATTTTCTACAATGCATATTGTTTAGAAGCAGCTTTACAGAAAAAGTTTTTTTTCTATGTTACCAACAATCTTGAATAATCGTAATATGTGATGATATCAGAAAGCTTGGTGGTAAGGTAGTGGTATACAGTAAAATATTATGTTTACAGTTTGCAAAATAAACATTCCTTTTAAAGTACTGAGACCGTGCTAAAAGATTTCTATATATGTTTTGTATGACGATCCAGAACTGGTCATCTGGAGTCCTTGGACAGAAGGTGCACGTTGAAAGAATATATTAAAATCCTAATGTATCCTACACCACAGTCCCCTGCAATACCACTATAGCTACGGCTCACTGTTTGGGAAGCACGACCCTTAAGTCTTTCACCATTTTTTATTCCAAAAAAATGACCATCCCCTGTTAAATGCTAGACCATTCAAGTGTTCAAGTTGATAATTGACATTTTATTCCCTAAATGGATTCTCAGAATGGCAATAAACTGGTGACTTTCCCGTGGCTCAGTGGTTAGAGCATGGCGCTAGAAACGCCAAGGTCATGGATTGGATCCCAGGGGATTGCACATAGTCAGAAACAAAATATATAGTACAATGCAATGTAAGCCTCTTTGGATAAAAGCGCCTGCCAAATGCATGAATGTAAATTGTTACACACTGCCAACTCCTTCATTTACTCACCATCACATTGTTCACAGATCTAACAAAGAAATAGTTCAATATCTTGTTCCAGATAAAAAAAGCCAACCAACTTTCAAGTGTCGTTTTATTTCTATAATTAGCTGCAACTTGCTTGAACCTTTTACCAGCAGCAGACATGCCTTTCTCTGTCTCAGTAACTGCTGCTCTACATGCTGGGCTGCTTTTTTACTTTATATTGTAAAAGCTCCATGTAAGCGCACTGTACTTGTTGTAGCTCCCTTTATTTCCATGCATCAGCGATGGTTGTGTTTATAATGTGTCTGCTGATGCCTATGTTAGGCATCAGCAGACACAGCAGGCACTTAGTAATAAAGCAGGATGGTCTGCATGGACTACGTGCGCACAGACATCATTAAACAAAAATTACCTGCACTAAGCAGGTACTGATAACACCAGTTGCACCCTCAGCACCATTGAACTCATCATAAAAGTTCAAGAAACTTCTCCTCATTAGGAACATTTACATGGTTTGAATGAAAAATGATGTGGCATGCATAGAATGTTAAAGGGATGGTTCATCCAAAAATGAAAATGCGGTCATCATTTACTCACCTCACCCTCAAGTTATACCAACCTGTAAAAATGTCTTTCTGTTGAACACAAAATAAGATATTTTGAAGAAAGTGGGAAAGCAAACAGTTCTGTGACACCTTTCACTGCCGTAGTTTTATTCTTTAGTATGGCAGTCAATGGTGCCCCAGAACATTTTGGTTGCAAACATTCTTCCAAATATCTTTGTTCAGCAGTAATGCAATTTATACAGGTTTAAAGCAAGTAGATGGTGAGTAAACAACAAATTGACGGAATGGGTGAACTATCGCATTAAAGTAGTAAACTAGTTACTTCTGCCTATACATTGCTGCATCTGTTTGAATCCTAAAATAGCAGGCTACTTATTTATCTTTCCATTGGTTTACTGGAAACTCAATTCATAAATCTTTATTATAGGATTACTGTTGTGAATCAGGGCAAATTAAAGTCATAGTTCACCCAAAAATGAAATAATTTACTCACCGTCTTTTCATTTCAAACCTTTATGACTTTATTTCTCTTGCAGAACACAAAAAAAGATATTTTAAAGAATGTTGTTAACCGAACAGCACCGGTCCCCATTCAGTTCTTTTGTATGGACACAAAACCAACGCAAGTGAAGGGGGCCAGTTAACAACATTCTTCAAAATATCTTCTTTGGTGTTTTGCGGTAGAAAGAAAGTCATATAGGTTCGAAATGACAAGAGGGTGAGTAAATGATTTCATTTTTGGGTGTACTATCACTTTAAGAAGACTATGATCTATGATAACATTGATCTTTCATATACTTTCTCAATCATTTTGCACATTTTTATTAAAAAACTTTGCTCTGATCTGCATTTATTTCTGTCCACTCATAGGTTATTTCCTGCATGGTGTTAAGACTTACAATAACAGCTGTTTATCTATGTTATAACAACCTGAAGCTTGTCTTCTGCCTCTTGGTGGCTACACCCTTAACTATTTATAGCTCTCGCCTCTGAGGATGTGTCTGAGCATTGAAAGCGGTATTTGTCTCCAGGTTTGATTTGATGAAATTGAGCATGAGCCATGGTGTTTCATTTTCACTTTCTTAGCTCAATCAGGATATGTTTGTTTCAAAGTCAATATCCATTCAGCTGATTGTGCGCAACACTCCCGCCACAAATAAAGAGCTTTTTGCGTGCCGCGTGTTTCCGTCGGATCACAGATGAATGATGCCTTTTAACCATTTGGATCCGTGATATCATTTTTTCTAGATCTCATTAGAATCTTAATCGGTTCGTATCTTGTGACTTTCAAGGGAACGTTTAGCCTGTTTGTATAGCCCGGACGCGTAGAGGTTATAAATTAGCTTGTTTTTCCCGTTATTTTTAACGGGCGTGTTATGCTGATAAAGTCGGTCTAGACTCGTTTTGCTATCAAATGTTTGGCACGGGAATCAATTTATGAATTCTCTTAGCAAATTGCACTTCGGCAGACCTCCGCAGCAGGCTTGATTGCGAGGGCTATATCCTAATTATTGCTCACAGTTAAATAACCTAATGTCAGCGAGGTGCCGGGAGTTGTCAAAGGATACAATTAAGAGAAGAGTATTTATACGTTTCCTCACATCTGACATAACCCTGTGATTAAATATAAGCCGTGAAGAAGAGCAATGAATGTGAAATGCAGTCGAATCAACTATCCATTTTTTTTCGCTTCAAGCTAAGGTTTTAATAAGAAGAAAACACGTATTCCTGATGCTGTGAAGTGGAGGACTCAGTTCATGCATGTGTCACTTTTAATTGTACAACTGAGTCTCAGAAAGAAAGTCTGTCTGTGTCCATTGCCAGAGATGGGAATTCAGTGTCACATTCATATGTGAAGGTCCACTTTGCTCCATGACCAAAAACAACTTGAGTTCTTTAGATTTGCATACACACGGCTCCTGCTTGAATTGAGTTACCAGAATGGAAATATGCAGGTGTCTTGGAGTTATGAGGCAGCATGTAGCAGAGTCTGGGAACAGATTGCTTCAGCGGGTCTAAAGCGGATTAGAGTTAATTAAAGGGATGTTCCTACTTGTCATATCCATGGATCCACTTTCTATTTACATACTAATGCTGAAAGTGGGTGAGGGAGGTGAGTGAACCAACATCACATTGCAGTGCGTTAACAGATGGTTTTGAATGGTTTTGCACTTCATCGATGTAAATGACGTCTGATCACATGTTTGGGCAGTGTTTTTCATTTAACGTGTACTGTCGTCTTCGGATCACAATGCTCCGAACTTCACAGAAGAGGCCAAAATGGAGTAATACAGTATGCTTGTTGTGTTATTGTCATGACCACGGGGGTGAGACACGGACAGAGGACCCAGGTGCAGACAGTGGGTAAATGGGGTTAACAGAAGACTTTAATATGAAAGATGAAACAAAACCCACGAGGGGGTAACAGAACACAACATGGTAATATAATGACAAGACAGAACAGGACTAAAACTAACTACACTTAAACAAGACTTAAATAAACTCTTGACACGATCTACAAATAACTAAACTAACACAACACAGGAACTAACCCAACAACCACAATGAACCGGCACAAGACAGAAGACACAAGGGCATTAAATAAGGGACCAAATTAATAGGGGAACAGGTGTAGGGCATGAATCAATAACAAGGTAACGAGAGGATGGGAACAGAGACGAGACCGAAGAGAGCATATGGAAGGACATAACTGCCTCTCTCCACACAAGACATGACACTCTGTCATGATCCTGCCACTAAACCAAGAGAGACATGACATGATGCGGCAGAATCATGACAGTTATAGGTGCTACATTAAGTTGCCAGTCTTAGTGAAGTTATAAGTGAAGTTCTTCTTTAAAAAGTAATGAAACATATCTAGACACATTGAATTCTTTGATATTCATGCATTGCATTTGTAAAATTAGTAATAGTTTCATCTTAATATTCTTAAGAGAACTAGTTTTCAGACAGAAGGCATCATAACATCACACCTAACAACCTAAAACAAAGTCTAGTGAACTTTTGAAATAAACAACCGGTTATTTGATTACCACTGTTCCTTTGTAGAAAAAAGGAACAGCAGATTTACAAATTCAATTAAATGCAAACCTACACACACAAGACTGAAGGACATAAGAGGCTTTGAAGAATATGGAGTCTTCACGAACTGACCAAAGTAGAAAACCACCGCATTTGGACATGCTTTGATGACTTGTTACCACTGTATATTGCCTTTGAAACCAATTTTGAAGGTTTTGCACACAGCCTCATTTCAAAGCCTCATTTCCTTTCACTCTTTTCTGAGACGCTTTGCGCAAATCTGCTTCGGCCAATTAGCGCAGACCGTCATTTTCACAACGATGCTTTGTTTTCAGAGGAGATGTTTTGAATATATTTGCATTTCACAAATTGCCCTTTTTTACATTACAGGGTGAAAATAAGAACGGGTGCTCTGTTAAATGTAAGTCTATTTCAGACGACAGTCACCCAATGCCCTTTATTTTAATGTTCCTGCCATAAAACCCCATTATTAAACTCCGATTGTGTAGAGACGAAGTCAATTAACTTCCGCCAATATGCATTCTGAGTGAGACCTTTCTGGCTGTTAATTAGATATTGTTGTTGTTAATGTTGCCGGTGAAAGATGACACGAGAGACATCAGAGGGAACAATTTTGAGTAATTGTGAGTATCAAATGCGCCTTCTGCTTTCTGTTTGTATCATCCAAAGGTATAGCCACTGTTCCTCTGTACACACCGTTTCAGTTTTGAGCTCAGCACGTATTTAACAGACATATTTGCTTACAATATTTGCTTATTGACTTTCTCAGAAGCAGTAATAAAGGACATATTTTCAAATGCAGAAATGCATTCATTGAGATTTGTTATTATATTCATCAACCAATTAGAAGTGTGGACAGAAACAGTTTCGTGTGTTTGAAATATTATTACACAATGCTATGAATTTCCATTATTCTGATTGGTCAAATGCATTCGTTTTCGTTAAGATATTTCTTCCAATATAGACAAAATATCTCATCGTTCAGTATTGTATTTTCCATACATAAATGAATAAATAAAATAAATGGATTGTTCAATTCATTATAGTTTTTTTCTGATATTTACTAGGGCTGCATGATAAATCTCAAGTTAAACACAACATTTCGTAATGTAAATATAAATCAATTTGTTTAGAGGGATTGCATGACTCAGTGACTGAAATGTTTGAGTTTGAGACGCTTATAATGTGAATTTACATTACATTTACATTTAGGCATTTGGCAGACGCTTTAATCCGGTGACTGAAACCTGAGTGAACTACTTCATTCACTACATTTTCACTCTTTTTAACCCACAATGCACTTTTTCTGAGTGTACATTAATGTAAGTTTACTCATTCACTATTTCCCATGATACAACATGAGACGGCCGCTTGACTAGAATCAGCTTGAGGACAGTTAATGCCACGAATGTATGATTATAAAAACGTGTTTGTTCTTGTTGACAGTTTTTTTTTTATACTTTTAAATAATATGCAGATTAAATGAATGAGCTAAAGTTGTGTTTTATTAGTGCAATAAACTTGACAAATAAAGTGAAAATCAATTTGAGTATTGTATAAAACAATCCAAGGTGTTATATAAGCGAATCGTTGTGCTCATGATGAATGTCTGCGACAGTACTGTCAGAAGCAGGCTATATACTGTACGTCAGTGTCCGAAATCACTCACTCATTTTCATTCACTTCTTCCCCATATGGTGGACTCAAATGTCATTCCCTAAATAGGGAATAGTAAACGAGGGAGCAGTTTCAGACATATGTCTTCTGCTGCATGTCTGTAGTTTCTCTGCAAGAGCGCCCTCTGTCTTTCAGATGCAGCAGCATTTAACCGTACTTCCCTGACAAACTGCTCAAAAGAATAGTGGACAAAGGCCAAATTGTGTGAGGTTTATTTACGATTTATCGTGCAGCCCCATTATAAATACTACTTGTACAATCAGTCAACCATTATCATAATGAAAATAAAGAAAATTTCTGGTTTAAAGTCCTGATCAGATTGTAATAACTGCGCAACAATAACCAAGTATTGGTTGGTATCTGATCTATTTTAAATCGATGAAGCACAATATTGTTACATGAAAGCCTTTTTTTCACAAGTGTTGCTATAAATATAAGTAGATAGAATTGTGGTTCTCATCAATATCTGATCTGTGTCCAGAATACGATAATTGGTTAGCAGAGTATAAAACACACAGTCTGGTTCTGAATGATCTCTTGAAGATTAGTTTTAATGAGTACAATTAATTGTGTTTTCAAGACCTCCAGTTAATGAGCTTTAATGGTGGTTATAAAGAAAAAAAACCCCACTCATTTATCAGAAACATACATTTTAAAACATTAACCAAGTCATTCATTCTTGAAAGTTGTTCACTGTCTATAATTTCCTTTTGGTTGTGGTTTATTTTATCAATTGAAAAGAAAAAAATGACTCTCAAAGGGCCAGTTATAAGATCTTGCTATCGTAGCCCTTCATTAAAATGTGGTTTTCTATGCCGTACGCAGTAATAGCGGAGATATTCCATTAGTAGCCTTACTGAATAATGCATACTGTGTTTCTGTGCTTTGTTGCCCTATACTGAAGGAGATTGTTATTGTACTGTATGTAAGATTATATATAGAGTTTTTTACTTGGGAAGGGCACAGTGTCCTAGCGTGGCTGTTTAATCTCTCACTTTGAAACTGTTTCACCCAAGGGTGGCTAACTGAAAAGGGCTTCCTAGGCCCCCGGGAACAATCACTCATTGCATGGAGGTGATGAAATGTTTTTTCATTTCATTTTTCAGGAGAAGTGATTTTGTGCATTGATGTATGATAGAATTCAATGTAAGGGATTCTGCTCATCTGTATAGTTTCTCACATTTCCCAATAATTATTATTCTTCAAACTGTAGTGACACTGTAACATGTTTATTTATCTATTATCTATTTATTTACAATTTTTTCAAACAATGACACACATTGTTGTTACAAAGCTTTGCGTTAACATAAAGAAAAACTTGCGACTGCATGATCCTTTCATTCTTTCACATCCCTCCTCCCCATTCTACATTTCCCTGCTTCTTTCTGGATGGACTCCTGCAGTTGGCCTTTGCAAATGGCCCTGAAGCTTTACAAAAGCCAAGTTAAAGCTCAACTTGCTGTATTCAATGGGTGCCGAACAGAGACCAGGCTATTATTCCACCTATTCCCTGCCTTTGAATTTGGTGACCTATTCCAGTGAAAGGCAATTTCAATAAAGGTCATACACATGACTAGGTAAAGGAGAAATGCCCATGAGGCAAGGTTTGCAAAGTCTTTTATCTTTTTATTGTTGTGAAGCAAAAATCATCTTTGGGTGACATAAGAGGTTGGGTGCCATAAGAGGTTGTATTAGGTGTTACCAGAATGTAGCAAAAATATATGGACATCATATTGCACGTCACAACAAAACTTACTGGCCAGTGTGTGATGTTTGATAAGTTTGCATTTGTGAAGTCTAGTGATTATTATGTGGCTGGTGGTGATCTGTTGGAAAAAATAAGCCTTTCACACGTGAATACTGTATCTGTGCAAAGTGGTGACCTCTGCGTGATATGGGTTAAGCTAGGTTAAGCTTGTTTGCTGGTCTCCCTGGCTTGTCTGTTTGTTGGTTTATTAGGGTTTTGAAAACCAGCCTGGCCAGACCGGGGGAACATTTACAACCAGCTATATGAAAAAAAGCGTGAAAATCTGTTTTTGAACACTTTGTTTAACTTTTTAGTTTGAAAGATTTGCAAAACAATGCCATTCCTCATTTTTACACCCATGCCATCTTTCTGTGAGGTCTTTTGGTTTCCTGATTGGGTTTTTTAAAATGTTTTTTCAGTTGACATATTTTTGAAACAACATTCTTTGGAAAATCACTGTTATGAGAAGCATGTTAACCAGCAGGTTAGAAAATACATGTTTTCTTTCCATTCCAACAGGCATGAAAATTTTATTGTATTATAAATAAAGGACCATCATCCCCTTTTTATGAACATGAACTGTACTTACATCAGAATTAGTATTAAGAACAGTATTCAAAACAGTTGCAGCTTGCAATGAAAGTTATTAAACATAATATCTGTCATAAATATTTGAGGAGATTGACATCTGGTTGAGAGTCCATCTGTTCGGCAGACAATGTGCCACCGAGCTCTCTGGTTCTTTCCCTCATGTAAAATGCATTCAGGCGTCTGTTGCTGCCATTGAATTAAGACCCAGAATGGATTTTAGTACACCCTCTGAAACTTCTCTGTGAACAGCAGCCTTCTTTTACTGGACTGTTCGAGTGATGGTGTTTTCATGTTTAGGTTTTCTGCCAGCACAGCACTTTGACCTAAAACTGCATTGGCTTGGAAGTGGAAAACCATTATTGAGGCTTGTTGCCATTGTTGCTGTGGTGCTTGTGTAAATGTTTTCAATGCTGATATTAATTCTCCTTCTGTTTCAACGCTGATTATTACCTAGTTTTTGCAAATCTTTTATTCAGACCAAAATACAATGACATAACAGAGTATGGAGTGAATGCATTTCCCTCCCATAAAATAAAATAGCACTTTACAAAATTGTACAAAATATCAGCACTTTTGCAACGCTGACAAGACAATTAAATTAAATAGACTGTTGTATTAAATTGATACAGATTAGGTCTGTCACAATATTAGATTTTCATTACATGATTATCGTGACCAAAATAATTCACTATAGCAATATATGTGACACTGGATCACAAAACCAGTCATAAGTGTCACAGGGACATTTTTAATAAAAGCCAAAAAAACATTATACATTTTTCTTTTATGTCAAAAATAATTAGGATATTAAGTAAAAATTATGTTCCATTAATATATTTTTTACATTTCCTTCTGTAAATATATAAAAACTTTATTTTTGTGAGTGGATGACCTACTACAAGTCCATATTTTGATTATTATATATTTTTTGCACCCTCAGATCCCAGAGTTTTAAACTATTATATCTCCGCCAGATATTTTCCTATCCTAACAACCCATACACCAAAAGAAAGCTTGAAAAATTTACCCATAAGACTGGTTTTGTTGTCCAGGGTCACATATATTGAAATAATAAGGTTCTGTTAAATTTGTTAAATTCTTACTTAATTTTACTTTTAGCCAATGAATCATTCTTGAAATTTGACAGGGGGTGAGAGGTAGATGTAACCACTTATGGCAAAATGATAAATGGGTGCAAAACTGCCTACTATGTCAACTATGTCGTAGTGTCAACCAGACACTAACGCTGAATTGTGCAGTTTTAACATGCAATCAACAATCATGGTAATTGATAAAGTTATTGTCAATACCAGTATATTGTGACACATGATTCAGGTATTCCATTTGTAATTTATACTGCATGTCTTGTAATATGCTTTGATCTTTCCAAGGTTCTGATGGATCACGTTACTTTATTCTCCAAATATCGGTATTAGTCATCTGGGACCAGAGCGACCCTTCAAACATTTATAGATCGCAATTAATTGATGAGTTATTTGTCTGGAAGTAAAGGCTCATTAGTGTCATGAACTGCTCCGGGACAGGCAGGTTAGATCCAAATGCAGCTTTATTACAAAGAATGGTCCAACAGGCAGAGGTCAAATAACAGCGTCAGCAATGTAAGGGAATATCCAGAATCAGAATCAGTAGCAAGCAGAGTTCGAGGCAGGCTGCAGATAATCACAGTTAACATAAACAATCCAAGATGATACACGGTAGAAAACAAACACAGGGAAACGCTCGGAAATGCAGTGTGAGACTAAACAAAACTTCCCAGTGTGTGAATGAGTGAACATGGTATAAATAGACTGAGATTAATGGGGTGATGAGACACAGGTGAATGCAATCAGTGAGAATGAGTCCGGGCAGTGAGTTATGGGAAATGTAGTTCGTGAGTGAGTGAATAGTCTGATGTGGAGTGCCCTCTGGTGGTTCTCAAGGGCACTCCTGTTGGTGACCGTTACATAGCTCCCCTTTAAGGAGCGGATTCCAGACGCTCTTAAAATTGTCCAGGAGGGAGGAGGAGCGGAGGCGGCCCGGTGGCGGGATGGAAGGCCAGGACCGTGGAGCGCAAGAAAACCTGGAGACTGAGGTGGAGCAGGCGACCAGGGCGGAGCAGGCTGAGCAGGCTGAGCTGGCTGAGCAGGCGACCCTTCAGGCAGCCAGTGAGGAGACGACCCTTCAGGGAGACCAGGCAGACCTGGCGGTTCAGGGGTATTGAGCGGATCCGACGGTTCAGGAACCGGGTCAGGAACAGGGGTGGATTTGCACATCTTGTCCGAAGACACAGGCTTGGAGTTGGCCATCTTGTCCGAAGACACAGGCGTGGAGAAGGCCATCTTGTCCGAAGACACAGGCGTGGAGAAGGCCATCTTGTCCGAAGACACAGGCGTGGAGAAGGCCATCTTGTCCGAAGACACGGGCCTGGAGACGGCAATCTTGTCCGAAGACACGGACCTGGAGACGGCAATCTTGTCCGAAGACACGGGCCTGCAGACGGCAATCTTGTCCGAAGACACGGGCCTGGAGACGGCAATCTTGTCCGAAGACACAGGCGTGGCGGTAGCCAAATTGGATGAGGCCAATGTGTGTGCAGCCCACACACACATTATAGCTGTGACCATTATAATCAGTGCCTCCTCCTCAGGCACAGGAACAGATTCAGGCTTTTGAACAGATTCAGACTGGGGAACAGGAACAGATTCAGGCTCGGGAAAAGGCTCAGACTGTGGAAGGGCCGACATGACAGAGCCAGACTTTGGAAGGGCAGTGGCCATCTTGTCTAGGGGCTCTGGCTGGGCAGACGTGGCGTGCGCAGGCTCTTGCTGGGCAGATGTGGCGTGCGCAGGCTCTTAACATAAACAATCCAAGATGATACAGGGTAGACAACAAACACAGAGAACCGCTCGGAAAGGCAGTGTGAGACAAGACAAAACTTCCCAGTGTGTGAATGAGTGAACAAGGTATAAATAGACTGAGATTAATGGGGTGATGAGACACAGGTGAATGCAATCAGTGAGAATGAGTCCGGGCAGTGAGTTATGGGAAATGTAGTTTGTGAGTGAGTGAATAGTCTGATGTGGAGTGCCCTCTGGTGCTTCTCAAGGGCACTCCAGCTCGTGACCGTTATAATAAGCAAGTTGCAGGAAGATGATTCCATTGAAGTTGTTCTGCATACCAAGACATTTTAGACAGGTAAGTCTATTCCTCCTTTAATTTGTTTAATTACTGTCCTGTTGCATAACGTAATATGAAAAATTTTAAATATTACACTACATGTACCATAATTATTCTTGTGCTGTTGTTCCATCCCCCTTCCTGCATCCAGGAGCTCGCCTTCGTACAGCGGTATCTCTCTTTTATAAATTTGATCAAAGTAAATAATTTTCGAAGATACGACATATGCAATACTACTGTATAGGTACTCAAGATTAATATGAGATTTGTCGAAACTGTGTGTGTTACCAAATCTTGAGTCTGCAGAAACGTTGTTAAAGGGGTCGTTCACACAAAAATGAAAATGTTGCCTTTTTCACTCATCCTCATGTAAGACTTTCTTCTTCTGAACACAAAATATATTTTGAAGAACGTTAGTAACCAACATTGACCAACATTTCTCAAAATATCTTTATGGTTTCCACTGTAAAAAGATTTGAAGGACATGAGGGTGAGTAGATGTTGACAACATTAAAATTTTTGGGTGAACTATGCCTTAATCGCATTGATTTTTCATGTCCGTTATTCCCCAGCACAGTGTGTGATCTTGTGGTATTAAAGAGCTTTCTGTTTAACCACAGTGTTGAAAACACAATCCACAAACAACACGTCACCTTGTTTCCCCACACTGAAATCTACAGTACTTTTAAAACATGTCAACTCCTTCAAAGCCTGCTTGTTTTGAGCCGAGTTGTTTACACTGTCATATATTTTCTTTATTTCTCCTTGAGAGTCGTCGGAAAGAACATCTGAGATCATCTCACCAGAAGTGTTCTACACCTCTACAGACGACGTTCGCAATTTTATTTTCAGCATGTAGACATATGGATGATTCCCAGCAAGTCCTTCACTGCATATGTTAGGAAGTGAAAGAAAACAATGTGTTGGCAAAGTATGTTAAATCGCGCTATTTAACAAGCATCCATCATTTACTTACCTACTGCTAAAAGACAGCTTGTCCGCATGGAACGCCTCGGCAGTTAGGCTGGGATAGCTTTCACAGCTTACATGTTATTGTTGTTGGCAGGCTAATGCATTAACAAGGATGTAGCACCAGGTTTGTTAGATACGGAGTGCTGGAAAGAGGATAGTCAAAAGGCAGACTGTGAATGTAGATGTCTGTTTTTTTCGCTATTGATTCTTATTGTCGCGTGGCTGTTAAACCGTCCGCGGAAGGACAGACAAAGTTATGGCGCTCTTAGGTTGGGAATCTGCGGAGGCCCTGAGAGAGAGACATTAACAGGAAGTGTTTTGTCTGAGATGTCTTTTAATGTCGCCTCTCTTATGTATCGTAAAGCTAGCCCCTATTTAAGGATCTTGCTGTTATGAAGAGCTTCCCGCTCTCAGCTTTTAATGAGCTCAGGGGAAGTGCAGACAGATGGAAATACGTAAAGACTAATAGATTTATTCAGAATAGTGTAGCTTACAGCTCGGCCTTGAGTTCCCTAAAACAACCAGGCGATTAGGGCTATTAACATATTTCACAATATAATTCAATGCGAGATGGGCTTCCTCGTGGATTGCAGAAGCCATTGAGCTTTTCTGGGCGGTACGTGAATGGAGGGCTAAGTGTCATGGCTGCAGTGCCCGATGGTACTAAATCATTGAGTGCTGTGGAGAGCTCAAGGCCTGCCAGGTTGTCTCATTGTTCTGCACTGCAAGACCCACAGTAATCTGAAATGTTGTGAGATTCTCTCTTTGACTGTTGACTGAGAACCAGAAAACCACAAAATATATAGAATGATATAGAATGTGAATCAGGGTGTGATGTTTCCCTACTGATTTACCCCGTTCGATATTTATCAGTGTAACATTAAAGCAACATCACACAAGCAAGAATGTGGACATCAGCACGGCAAAAAACAAAAAAACCCACATATGTTGTATTAATATTTGACACATCCTTTTTGAGAGTGTAGGCCTATATCTGTTTTGGCAAAAATCCAAAATTGTGCATCCCTTTTCTATATTGATAAATGTCTAATTTCAATATTTATTCACAAAACAATAAATACTGTGGTCACATGGTTTTGGAACTTTCGAGTGAATCTTAAGTAAAATGCCATGAGAGAAAACTATGGGAAATCTATGTAAAACCTTTCTTGTACAACTGCTTTGTATCAATGAAAATTGTAAAAAGGGCTATATAAATAAAGCCGACTTGACTTGGATCACATGTGATATATGTCTTAACATTATAATTACTATTTTATTATTATACATGCTATTTATAGGAATAAAATATAGTCCTTAAGACAATGAAAACAACATGTAGCGTGAGACACACAGAGGTAATTGAAGGCAAATCATAGGCAATCGTACAATAAAATAAAACAACATTTTATTCAACGTGGTTTAAATGACAACCCTGATGGAGCATGTCATCCTGGATAGACCTGTTTTCACCCCGAGATAAGGCACGCTCAAAAAAGCTTCGCAGAGGTTTTCCTAATCAACTAATTTGTGCGGCTTCTTCCTTCCTGCGGGCAGCACAGCGGATTGTCAAAGCCCGCAATGCATAAACACAATAGCAATCATGTGGCAGAACGCTTGATAGATTCAGAGCCCTGGGATGTAAATGACTCCACTCATGATTGCAACATTTCTGTTTCTGACTCCCCGTGCTTTTAGATGACAGGCATGCACTGCATTTTCTGAATGATACCGAGTCTTAAAATCAATCTGTTTGGTTTATTACAGCAATAGACTGATATCAGAAAAATTGTAAAAACGTGAGTTTACGTGTGCAAAACATACAGAACCGAGGCAACCTTACAAAGGATTTATCCATTGTGCAACTAAATGTATAAGTGCTAATGTATGGATTGGAACAATCCAAAAGTTTCTAGAAATGTGGATCTAGCATATTATTAATGGATCCCCAAGTCATTTTGCAAGTACATGGACGTGGTAAATGATATGTCTGGACTGAAGTTAAATAGCTTTCATAATAGCAGACGATAAGCTGCTTTCAACCTTTGTGCTAAATTAAATTCCTATCAAGTGAAGCATGGACAATAATGTACACAATTGACAGGGATGGTTGCTTGCTAAGCCTTTGGTTAGAGTTAATCTAATCCTTGGCACTCGTGATTGTGCATCTAATTATGTTGTAATGATGCCAGCATCCAACAAGTCAAACTAAATAGGAACCCACCCAGAAATTATTATGCAGTCTTTGTTGATTCAGGAAATCTCTTGTGTGTTTTTTTAAGCGTTTTCATTTTTTGTTCTTAGTGTCCAGAGGCTTTGGAGGAAATGTTCGAAATGTGTTTAAGCACTTCAGAACTTCCCGGGTAGACGTCAAACAGACTTGAGGACAAATGCTGTTCTGGGTATGGTTGACATTTACCATGAATATTAACGATTGCCCTCTGCTATGCAAGTGCACAGTGCATTTCTTTATTTTTATGCAGTTTCTCTCCTGCTAGAACACTGTGGTCGACAGCAGCATCACCTCGGGCCCGCGAATTGTTTTCATGTCCGTTTGAGTCCCGTGTTCCAGGTGCAAATCCAATTTGAAAGCCAAGTGGGGAGTGAGGGCCGGTCTGGCCCTGGTGCCTGACTTTCTGTACTGACCTCTCTCAGGTGAGCTTTGCCCGTTGCAAGGTCACCTGGGGCTTGGTTTGCTTATTACCTTCCCTTTAGCTATGGGCAGAAATCCGCCACACGATTAACCCTGCAGCACGTAAGGTCAGTGATAATCCAACTTTGTAAAACAACATGTTTGTTGAAGTTAATCAAATTAACAACAATTGGCAACTGTTTGCTTTTTATATTCTTAAAATTAAAGGGAAAGTCAATCCTTAAAATACCAAATCTTTCATGTAGTCTCCCTCAAGTAATCATCTGTCAGTGTCATTGGTGTGGTCATACGATGGAAGTCAATGGGGGACCAATTTTGGTTGCTCATCACCGTTCTTCAAAATATCTTCTTTTGTGTTCTGCAAAAGAAAGTCAGTCATACAGGTGTGAAATGACAAGAGGCAGAGAAAATAATGAATTATTGGGTGAACTATTGCATTGACAGAAATCTGAAGAGAATTTATATTGAGTTGTTGTGGCCGAAAGACAATGGAGGACAAGTCGCCCTCGTGCCAGCTGCCATGATGGAACCTTGAATATTGACGGCATATGTGCTCACTGCAGAAGCTGGCACGTCATAATTTTTCAATTGACTTCCTCGCCTGCAAATCGCTCATGTGTCAAAAGCCTCTCTGTTCTCCCTCCGCTGAAATCTCAGGCAGGTGTCGTTCGATCAAACCAGGTGAGCACGCTCCTGCACGAGCGCAACAGCTGATGATCTGTCATTGTTAAAAGGTGACATCAAGTTAACAGAGAGGTCGGCAGGCACTTCAATAACCTGCTCGAGAGCAGCAGGCGCAGATCCATATTTGTCGGAGCGTGGCTGTAAAGCCATGCATGGCTGGGCTCGTTCTTGGCCATGGTTTGGCTAATGATAGACACTATTGCTCATATGCTGTAGTTTAGAATCGCAGCTGGAGACCAGAAGATTGTTACTGTCACCAAAAACGAAGGCAATGAGAAATTCCCACATTATTTCCACACGGCACATTCCGAACAGCTCAACTTAATGTGACGCATTGGCCTTACCCTATTGAACAAGATCAAACCAGGCTGATCTGAATTCTGTCCGTGTGACGCTACTTTCGAACACAAAACAAATAGTCCAATTATTTCGCTGACCTCCTTTTAAATACACGCTTTTATGGTAACTATTTGCATTTATGTTGTATATGTATTATACTGGTCTATAGTCAGAGAGAAATCAGAATAGCGGTCCTTTAGCTTGCTGTGGAAACAAAGCTATTACAAGATTGGAGGATAGAAGAACATCTGTTACACAGTCCAAGAACTGCCGTCATGTAATGTCTATAGACTGAGCGGTAAATATGGATGGTTGTGTTGATGGATGTAGAAGCAGAGGGCTCTGTGGATGTTATGTTATTTATTTAATTGGGTTGTGTTGAAAGGATTTCTCAGGAGTCTGTCTGCACGCCTCACATGAGTTGCCCTGAGATTTTGATGAAGAATTGAAATATCTATAGCTTGCCCTTCTGTCCTAATGAAACACTTTTACGTGATGTTCGTCCTTTCGAGAATTCCTCCTCAGATGTGAGTACTTAGACCATCTATTAAATGTAGATTTTCTAAATTCGAATGTTTAGTAAGATTAGGCTTAACACTCTGGGCATTTTTTTTGCCGTATGTGAAGGTAAACCGATTACAAATATGGAGCTTTGTTGAGATTTGCTAGTGAGTCTGTGATTTAACAGCAACTTAAACATAATATAAAGTTAATATTTTAAGCTTTACATATGCTAGAATTGCATGGCACCAGACATAGCCGTCATGTTTTCCTATTAGGATAAAAGGATCTTAATTATGTTTGTTCTGCGTGTCCGGTTGATTCTTGCATAGGCCTATCATATTTTGGACGTAAAACAAGTGCATTTAGATAAGATCAAAAAGATACCAGGAAAATAAGGAATTTTTCATATAATGCATTCTAAAAAATAAAGGTGCTTAAAAGGTTCATTCGCAGACATATAAATGACATATAAAAAACATTTAGTCAAATGTTTTTTCGAAAGAAACCGAAAAGAACCGTTCCTTGCCTCTCCAGTATTTTGAATTTAGGCTCCGATACCAGCATCAACTACTCAAATGCGACCCAACTACCGGACCCATCTAACAAATTGTTTATTTAATAGAACAAAATTCAACAAATCATTTATTGAATTCAATTATTATACAGTAAAATAATAATACAAATGAATATTAACGTAAATGTATTATTTATTAAAATATTATTAGACACTAACCAAACACAAGCCGGAAGTTAACAAGGGGTCAGTCGCGTCAAATGAAATGGTCTATTGAACCATTTTGACAAAAGCTTCTTCTATGGCATTGAGAAGCATTATGTACCTAATAATTATGAGTACATTTAAGTAAGATACTAAAATTTTAAGGGCATTTTTTTTAAAAATTCTATAGCAAATAAAAAAAGTCTTAAGCCAGCACTAATGTGTTCTTGAATACTTCAGTATGGGGCCTTTAGCTTTGACCAGTGGGGAGCAGATGAGGTCTCGCAAAGTAATAAACCAGAGCCTTTATTCATTCCGAAATATAGATAAAAAGTACACACCAAGGGCGTTGCTAGACCCTTTTTACTGGTGCACGTGCCACAGTATAAATTTGGTGTGCCCCAGGATAAATCTCAAGTAAAAGATTTAACAATTTACTTTATTTGTAAATGACTGGTTTCTTGAAATTATAAATTCTTGAAAATATGTAATTATTAATTGTTATCATCGTGCAATGAAGAAGACTACAAATATGCAAGATCAAAGGTCCCCTGCTTAAATTTTTTCCATGCAGTGTATGTTGTTATGAACGACTATGGAGTCACAAGGAAAGAAAAAACAAAACAAGAGTCACAATTGTCCATAACAAGACACTGCCAAGGGCGAGAAAACTCAGTATTCATGGGGGGCAGGTGACAGACTCGGTTGGAGAGGGATGCTGGTTGGGAATTATTGGCTAGAGTGGAGGGGCACACACACGTGGACTCCAAGCACATGGCAAGCTGTCAAAACAATACCATGCGCTCAAAACAAAACACTGAGTGGAAACATTCAATACAAGCAGGTGATCAAATCCGGGACCTGACAGTAACCCCCACAGGGGTGACACCCAGCGTCCTTGGGGGGGCTCACATCGTTTCCGGTAGAAGTCCACAATCAGAGACTGATCCAGGATGTCCTGGGACGGAAACCAACTTCTCTCATTTGCGACATACCCCTCCCAGTCCACAGGATACAGAACACCTCTGCCACGGCGATGAAGTCTAGTAATCTAGTAGGTCAGAGAACCATCCACCAGACGGGGAGGAGGGGGGGCAAGTCTGTTGCTGGAACACAGGTTTAAGCCTGGATGCATGAAAGACAGGGTGAACCCGACCAAGGGAGGGGGGAGTCTGAGCTTGACAGCCACCGGTTCAACCGGGGGTATGGGCCAATGAACCTCTGTGATGGAAACAAGGGAGGATTTTACCCCAAGGACCACTCAAATGGGGACATACTCTAGCCATGAGAGCTGAGAACACCAAGCGCTTGGGTTGCTGGATATCAGACAGTGGAGCATTCTACCATGATCCTGCTTGGCCCACTCGCTTTGCCCGTTGGTCTGGGGTGAAAACCTGATGACATTGAGAGAAAAAGGCGCACAGGTGCACCTTTCAACTGTCCAATTTTGGTGAGCTCCTGCAAATTTTAGCCTCTATTTCCTATTTGTAGTGGAGATGAGTGGTACCCGGTGGGGTTTTCTGGTGTTGTAGCCCATCCGCCTCAAGGTTGTGCGTGTTGTGGCTTCACAAATGCTTTGCTGCATACCTCGGTTGTAACGACTGGATATTTCAGTCAAAGTTGCTCTTCTATCAGCTTGAATCAGTCGGCCCATTCTCCTCTTACCTCTAGCATCAACAAGGCATTTTCGCTCTCAGGACTGCCGCATACTGGATGTTTTTCCCTTTTCACACCATTCTTTGTAAACCCTAGAAATGGTTGTGTGTGAAAATCCTAGTAACTGAGCAGATTGTGAAATACTCAGACCAGCCCGTCTGGGACCAATAACCATGCCACTCTCAAAATTGCTTAAATCACATTTCTTTCCCATTCTGACATTCAGTTTGGTGTTCAGGAGATTGTCTTGACCAGGACCACACCCCTAAATGCATTGAAGCAACTGCCATGTGATTGGTTGATTAGATAATTGCATTAATGAGAAATGGAACAGGTGTTCCTAATAATCCTTTAGGTGAGTGTATAATGAGAGAGATTACCAGGGCACATTGAGAGGGGCACGCTTGACGTGGCTTTAGTCTCGAGTACTCAGCCATGGAGGTGGAGAGGGTACCTGGTCGGACATAGGTCGAGAGAGTGGCCCAGGGGAAATGAGGCAGCCGTCAGAGGGTGTGAACAGAAGAGAGCCTCCTGTCCTACACAGGAAACATGAGCGGGAAAGAGCAGTTCACAAGAGCACAGTCCATGAGAGATAGTTCAAGTGGGTGTAACCCACGCAATTGGTCCTACTTAATATAATCCATAAGAGAGGTTGGTTTGGGGTATAACCTGTTCGAGGCAGAGAGAGCTCTCTTGTGAGCGGCAGTGTGGCTTCATCGAAGAGGATGTAGAGGCGCCGACGGAGCTGGAGTCCTGAGGACAAGATGATTGCCACACCAGAACAGATAACAGCGCTGTGGTCATCGGAGCAGAAGCTGAAGGCATAGAAAGGTTCGAAAGCCTTGCAAAAGCCAAGACAGCACTGAAGCCTAGACAAGACTAGGCAAAAATGTGACAACTATAGATAACAAGACTGGGCAGTCAGAATGGTAAGAAAACTAGCAGTCTAACACCAGACAGAAAAATTAAGTAGAGAAACAGATGATAATGAGAGTGGAATCCGGTGTGTAGTGATAACCGAGAGAGGATAAGAGGATAACAATAGTGCGGGGCACACACACGCGGACTCCCAGCACATGGCAAGCTGTCAAAACAATACCATGCGCTCAACCAAAACCTAAACGCAGAGTGGAGACAGATAAAACAAGCAGGTGATCAGACCCAGGACCTGACAGTGTGCTGTGTGATTCTGTCAACAATGGGTATTTCCGATATATGATTCATCAAAACACATGTTTTAAAAAAGGGTTTATGAAACACTATTTTCATCATTGTGATTCTCTTTTTTATGTTAAGTGTGAGTGGTTGATAGATATATCATCCATCGTAAACTTCCATGGTGTATCCAGATTAAAAAAACATGACTTTGAATTAAGTGTAGGACACAGAAATAAAATTATAAACTTTTTTAGGACTAAACACAATAGGTGAAAATAACGTGCTATTTAAATTATATTTTATCTGTAGTTTTGATGTAAGGGCCTAGCCTATTAAAGGAGTTTTAAAGTAACTTACCATCCATTCCCATGGCTTTTCTTTAGCATTCATGTCTTTATTAAAACAGTCCTGGGGGTCATAAATCACTTTGTATTTCTCTACCCCAATAATTAGCCACATGTCATCCATCGGTGCTGCCGTTTTGTGTTTTCTAGACCACCTGCTTGTCACTATCTCCACAGAAGCACCTTCATCATGCAATATAAACAATGTAGAATATTTGTACTACACAAAATTTGAATCTGCTTTTATTGCTTAATTAAACAAATAACATACATTAAAAAAATGTTAGTAAACTGCATTTATATGCATTTATGGTGCAATTACTGCATTTCTCTGTCAATTCGTGTTCATTTTGAGCTATCACTTTAAAACAGATCTATTTCTTCTTACATAGACCGCGCGTCCTCTTGCATGAAATTCTCCATGTTGCTTCTACAGTAGCCCTAAATGGACAAACTACTAACGAGTTTCTCCTTCTGCAAATAAACTAAAACATGTATCTTAGTGTCAGCCGCCATAGGGCTTTAAAAGGAAGGGGTGAGGTGAGCCGTTGGTTGTAATTTGCAAGCTCACTGCTAGATGCCACTAAATTTCATACACTGCACCTTGAAGACATGCATTTTTGTCTGGGACAAGGTCTAAGCCTTTCTTTGAAACCTAAATGTGTGAACATGGATTTATTTAAGTATGTGAGGAGCTTATTAGCGCCATTTTACTTGCCAAATATGCTTAACCCAGTTGACACTTACATAACAATTTGTCTTTAGGAATCTATAAGGTTGAGAGAGGCATGAAGCCATAATGAATGGGAAAACATGGGATACAGTTTCTAATAAGATTGGCCGAGCTTTGTGCTAAAATGCAATGCTAATAATTTGACATTTTTACAAATAGTTCAGCCATTAAGATGATGTACAGTTGTCTCCAGAAAACCACCGAAAATCTTTCATCAGAGGTATATATCACTTAAAACAATAAACTAATAGGGAAACAATATCCAATGCTGAGCTGGATATGGATAATTTCAATTTGCCTGTGACTGCAATTGATTTTAGTTGTAAACTTTCAAAGCAATTGTGAAAATTCAATTTTGAACTTTGAGGTCGGAGAAAATGTATCTTCTTTACAACCTAAATTGATAGAACATTGCTGGTGGGATCTGAAAATTGTTGCCTATCTATTATGAAATCAAACCTATTTTTGATGAAATTAAAGTTGTTGTTACAATTGCAACAATCAACTTAAAAACAGTTTTAAGCCTATTGTAATCGGACCTTTGCTAAAAAGCCACTTTATGATGCTTTTCATACAATATCTTTAAATTAGGGGTTAACTTTTCATTTAAGTAAGGGTAATTCACATACCATGCACCTATAACACAAAAGCAACAGAAAAACTGCAACAGGCACGCATTTAGTTTTCACACTGGAAGCACAACCAAATAAAATAAAGTGAATTAGCACAATTAGCTTGAAACTTGAAGTCATATATAAGTCATTAACATAAAGAAGGAGACCACATTGATATATTGGAAATTAATTTACACATAACCATTTTCCCAAAGTATCCATAAACTGCTTACTCTTTATTCAGTCAGATGTGCTGAACAGAAGTCTCTTCTATGTGTGACTCATTGTGTTAAGCTCAGACTTTTCAACTTAAAGTTTAGAATTTGTTCACTGCAACTTTGCTTTTCCAGTAGCTCGACTGGTAGAGCATGGCATTAATAACACCAAGGTCATGGGTTCAGTTCCAAGGGAATGTACATTCTGACAAAATGTAAATCCTGTAAGTCTCTTTGGATAGAAGCGTCTGCCAAACATGTGAGTGTAAATGAAAGTGCTGGTGAATGCCTGTACCTCCTTGTGGAACTTGCATCAAGCCTGACACACATTTCTTTACACAGTGTATAATAGCTGACGCCACGATTTTGCTGCGTTGTAAAAGCTTTTCTAAAAATTGCATCGACTCATTTTACACTGCGTTTTAAGGTGGTTAGTGTATATCCTGCTTCCTGCTAATAGAGCTGTCACAAGAAATGTGTACCGCCTTTGTGTTGCAGACGCATGATGTTTGAAACAAGACTTATGGTCAGAATTGATTGTTTGTTGTAAGTCTTAGGTTTTTTAAAAGAACAACTGAAAATTTAGTTTTGTCTCTGGCTGAAGAGCAAGGTGAGCGCTCATTGACCTGTTGGATTCAGAAGCATATACACAACACTTTAACTTGAGTATCCACGTGGATCTCATCCAACTCGGACCATACAGCATGGCTCTGTTCCTGTAACCCTCTCTCACTCTTCAACTTCAATGCAAAACAAATGAAAAAGAAGATGAAAAACCTATTACGCTCTATCACTGAGATCCACATGCCTCTTCTCTGTTAAACAGGCAGTTAAGATGCTTGGTTTAATCTCTTTTGCCAACCCAGGCTAATCTTATCTTGCTCTGCAACCTGATGCACAGAGACCCAAACACTCCCAAACGTCTTCAGAGTTTCTCGGCTATATAGTGCACTATGTTCTCCAGAATTGTTGTAAACGAATGCTGTGTTTGAGCTGGATGGCAGCCATGTGATAGAACTGCTGCATTTTAAACCCCCACACCCCCGAGACGATGTGCACAGACTCATATGAACCTATGGGCCAATGAAGTCAAGTCAACAGAATGGATACAGAAGGGATATGCTAATTGAGCTTTATTTCACCCCAGTTGAGTCTAATCAAGATGCGGTAATTGAAGTCATCAATCACCAATTTTTAATTAGGCTGTCTGCATATTGTTTGTTTGTTTTTTATGCCTAAAATTTGCGACGGACTAATACAATTAAATTATTGTGGCATTAGCCTTAACAACAACGTGATATGCAATTAAATGGTGCTCTTAGCATACCCAAGCTGCCGTCGGCAATAATATCCTGAATTATCAGGAGAATGTATGTGATGCTTTTCTAAGTGTTATTTTCCCAGCCTTGGTCTCATAACTATTTTCCCATTCCTTTTCATAGTCTACTTTGGTCGGTTAAGTGTTGTTTAAGCACATCAGGGTTCAACATAAAGGACTGCCCGATGGCCCAGGGCCAGCATTGGAGATCCTCGGGCAAGTTGAGAGAACTGTCACTTGCATCAGGCCAGTGCTTTATGCCAGTGACATTTTTGGCAGGGTCAGTAAAAATTGGAATCACTTGCCCAATCGGGCCAGTAGATAAATCCTTAATGTAGATTTTTGATATACTGTACATTTATACATACGAAAGATACCGTGTATTAATATTCAATATAATATTCAATATACAGTTTGTGACAATGTCACAAATTCCTGTGAGACTGTGTTGCAATGTGCGCAATACCTGCTTTTCATCCGGTGCGTACTGCCGTTCCCCTTCAGTCAGTCTCTCGACGTTGTGAGAGACTGACTGGGGTTTGATCTTGAGAACCTACCTTCTCCGAGATAATTAATTATACAAACGCCAATGGGCTTGGCGAATGGCACGCGCCAGTCTCCGCCCCGTACATACGGGTATAAAGGAAGATGGTGGCGGTCATTCACTCATCCTTTGTTCTTCGGAACCTGTGTGTTTGCTGATGCTACACGCGATACTCGACTTTGAGAAAACTTTTAACCTGCTGGATTTACAACGCGGAGCAGCAGACTTCTCCTTTCGGTGGACTTCCCCTGGGCGTTTCGGCAGAAGGCTACAGACCTTAAGAGGTAAGTCCCTCCGGCTACGAGCATGTCTCGTAGCTGTATCCTTGGGTGCGACAGACTCGTCCCGGAGTCTGACGGCCATGATACCTGTGTCACTTGCTTGGGGCTCAAGCATGCTGAGGCAGGTTTCACTGATGCGGTATGTCCCGTGTGTGCGGACATGGCAATCAGGGTGTTGCGGTCACGGTTGGCTACGTTCTTTTTGAGCGCTGCCACCACCCCGTCTGTTTCCCATGCATGTTCAGCTGCCGTTTCGGCAAGGTTGACCGCTTTGGCGAGCGGCGGGGGTGATTTGGGGTCTCCGAGAGATGTTGCACCGTCAGCTTCACGCTCGCGGACCATCCATACCCCTTCACGCTCACCTGGTTCGTCCCCTACGAGCGGCAGACGGCCGTCTCATAGTGGTAAGACTTCGCACATGGATGATGACGCTATCTCTGTCACTGCGTCGGACAGCTGCCTGCTGGCATCAGATGCGGAAGACTCCTCTGATCTCCTGTCGTCAGGCAGTCGAGCTCCGGAGGAGAGTGATGCTGAGATGTCGGCTATGCTTTCCCGGGCAGCCGTGTGCATCGGGTTACAGGGTGTAGCCCCACGACGGGACGAACCTGGGGGAGATTTTACTGTTTCCATTGAGTCTGGGCCAATGTGCGTGCACAGTCGGTGCTGAGCTGTCTGAGGTTGATCAGGCGGAATCCCTCGACTCCGCTGAAGAACTTTCAGGGGCTCCTGGAGCACATGGCGTCCTTGGCAGGGGTAATCCCTCTCGAGTTGATGCACATGCGGCCACTCCAGTACTGGCTACAGAGTACAGTCGGGTTCCCTGGACGGCGTGGCACGCCGGCACCAGGCGAATTACGATAACGCCTTAGTGCCTTCGCACTCTCTCACCCTGGTCAGACATGACCTTTCTCCGAGCAGGGGTTCCACTCGGACAGGTTGAGGCGTGTAGTGGTAACGATAGACGCCTCCCTGCAAGGGTGGGGTGCGGTGTGCAAGTGGGCACGTAGTATTGGGTCGGTGGACGGGTCCCCGACTGCGTTGGCATATCAACTGCCTAGAGTTGCTGGCAGTCCTTCTGGCCGTTGTGTACATCAATCGCAAGGCGGCATACGCTCACCGCAGTTATCACAACTCGCCCGACGCCTCCTCCTTTGGAGTCAGCAGATGAAATCCCTGGCAACCTGAACCAGACAGCCGATGCGCTCTCTCGACAGGGAACTCCCGCGGAGAGTGGCGACTTCATCCCCGCGCAGCCCGGCTCATATGGGAAGCGGTTCGGCAGGCACAGGTGGACCTGTTTGCCTCCCCGGACTCCACCCATTGCCCGCTCTGGTATTCCCTGACCGAGGGTCCCCTCGGCACGGTTGCCCTAGCACACAGCTGGCCGCGGGACAGGCGGAAGTACGCCTTCCCCCCAGTGAGCCTCCTTGCACAAGGTCAGGGAAGAGGGGCATCAGGTTCTGGTAAGTGGCGCCATACTGGCCCAACCAGACCTGGCTCTCGGATCTGGTAGATCTGACGTCGCCCCCCCCGGCCCATTCTCCTGACGAAGGACCTTCTGTTGCAGGGGAAGGGCACGTTGTGGCACCCCAACGCAGGCCTCTGGAACCTCCATGCCTGGCCCCTGTACGGGACGGGGGCTTGCCGTTAGCGGTCCGGGAGACTATCTTACAGGCTAGAGCCCCGCCTCTAGGCGGTTATACGCTTATAAATGCCGTCATTTTTGTCCTGGTGTTCTCCCCGGGAGGAGAACCCGCGGAGTTGCCTGATCAGTGCTGACCCGCAGGTAAGTATCTCCGTCAGCACGACCTGGTCACCAGGTTCCTCAGGAGCGCGAGAAGGGTGTATCTGGCAGACATTTGTAGAACTGCGGGTTGGGCTACGCCCAGTACCTTCACGAGGTTTTACCTTCGGCGCCAACGTTTAGGTTGGGCTCCTGGTTTGGGCATACGCCTGCGAAAGCGCCTTCTCCCCTCCTCAGGTGAGACTAGTGCGCTATTTTTAGCCTCCCTACTTTCCCCTCTCGCGGCGAAGTATAGGCATTCCATCCATCACTAAGCATTGGCACTTGGTAACAGACTGAGCGGAACCAGGTCCAGTATAGGTAGAGTCATCCCTACTCAGGTAGACCCCTGTACTAGGGCTAGTGCCCCATACGTAGTGACTCCCCTCTGGGTAGTCCCGTGTGTTGAATTCCTCACTCATGATTTCCCGTTGGTGAATCTGTGACCTCCCCGCCGGTGGTTTCCCACCTGGATTTTTCCCCCTACTCGGGCTGACACCTTTTTTCGCATGTTGTTCTCCCCACTGGTGAGACCATGTTAGTGTCTCCACATGTAACCTCCCCTTCGGGTAGGATGTGGCCTCCGTAACACACTCTTCAAAGAGGAGAGCAGTGTTTCCCCAGTATTCGGCTCCGGACAGCTCCCTGCTACTAGAGGCGTACGCCACTGTCCGTGAGGACGTCAGTACAGGCTTCTCAGTATGACCAATACTATGTGACTGGAAGATTACATCTCGCGGTAGCACTCTTGTGACTTGCTAGCCTAGTCAGGGTCGCTCCGCTGGAGGTCGTGATATCGGTGCAACTGAAGGGGAACGTCTCGGTTACGTCTGTGACCTCCGTTCCCTGATGGAGGGAACGAGACGTTGTGTCTTCATGCCACAACGCTGCACCGAACCACTGCAGTGACCGGGAGTGCCCTCTCAGGTTCCTCAGTACACAGGGTGAGTGAATGACCGCCGCCATCTTCCTTTATAACCGTATGTACGGGGTGGAGACTGGCGTGTGCATGCCCTTTGCCAAGCCCATTGGCTTTTTATAATTAATTATCTCGGAGAAGGTAGGTTCTCAAGATCGAACCCCAGTCAGTCTCTCACAACGTTTTGTAGTCAAGTTTAACAACTCTCAATTTTGAAGACAGCATTGCATATTTCGTATAGCTATTTTTTCTTGTTAAGCAGTGCATAAAGAAACGTTTTAGGTGGAGGCAAGATGCTTGACATGATGTCACTGCTGGTGGGAGGGGCCCCATTTCGTGCTTTGCGGGGACCCTCACATATTTGCGGTACGCCACTGCTTGCAACCCCATTTCATTTGAGCATGCAGATGGAAACTGTCAGTGAAAATAAACGGATTACTGTTCAAGAGCCTTCAGACCATCTCTGATACCAGACTTAAAAGACATTTAGCACAACAGTCTATCTCCAGTTTCCTAAGAGCATTCCTTTGAATTATTTTGAAAGCGAGGAGAGATAATTTTCCATGGAAATCTTTGCATTGTGCTTGGGTGATTCAAGTGAGGTTTATTAGTCATGCCCCAAATGGTATGAAAAAAAGCTGCTAATGAGTCTGGTGCGACTTTCATCACCTTCCTATATTGTCGAGACCGTGAAACATGAGTTAACTCACGACTCTGTGCTTTATCTCTTGCAATGGCCATGTCAATTTTTAAAGAGCCAGAGCGGAGAGCCTTTGACAGCGAGAAATCCCACTGGTGTGGTAGAGTAATCCTTTTAAATAAATACAATATATATATATATATATATATATATTCTCCTGAAAACCAACATTAAAACGATTTTCAGATCCTCTTACATTTGTAAAATAATTTCATGTTTAATATGCTGAATAGATTCTGTTATATCACATTATGTGGCTAATTAGAGTCGTTTTTCTTGGGCTACAAGTGAAACCCCTGTGTCCATTGGGAAATAAAGCATTAAAGTGGTTAGAGCGTTGGGCTTGTGATCAGAAGGTTGCCATTTCGAATGATTTGTTTGCATACTTTGGTGTTTGACTCCTTATTAAAATAACTTTCCTAAATTCTAGAATAGACAAATGAGAATTATCTGATTCCTGCGATAGACTGGCCATCTGTTAGGCCTCAGCCTAAAATGCTGGAGGCTCTAGGATGAAATTTGAAAGAAGTATCCATTTATCAGTTCTTTGCATGGATTTCAAAACCTCACACTGTGTTTTCTTCGGACGTGATGTTGTGTAAAATTATACGAATATATAATGTTGTTAAGAGTTTTTGCCAATACCAGTCATGACGGCTCTATGCGAGGAGCTACAAAGGATTCTATAATGTTTTATGTCACACACTGTGTGTCGTGTCTGAAATGGTCAAGCTATACATTTATACAACGACGATTCCATTCCCTTATGGAAGAGGAAGAACGTGTCACCTGTAAGCGGTCAAGGAATGACGGCCCCGGAGAGCCATGCGCTCAGCCAGGGCCATTCACCAGCTATCTGACACAGACGGTCTGTCATAGACGTCCTCCTGCACAAGCGCCCAGCTCTCCAGATGACCTGTATCTCTGTCTGGCAACAAAGTTTCCTCTCTGCAGAGAGCTCAGCTGCTGCGCCGAGATGATCTAGGAAGATGTACGATGACATTTTCACTTACTGAATTTACACAAGGAGGGGATTAAGATGATTTTGACAGCAAGGAGCTCAGGCATGCAGCGATTTCCATAGATGATTTTCATCTCACTATTTTGTTTGATGAATGCTGAAAGGCAGTTGAGCTGAGACCAATTACCCTCTGCAAAATCTTTGGAGGGAGAAAAGTTAATTTAACCCCCCCCCAAAATCTTGAAAAGCAATTAATAGACACACAGGCTGTTTTGATAAGTGTATTACCCCTCATATACACTGCACACATGTGCGCCGCGTTACGGCTCCGACACGGCCACCGGAGCTGATCGCAGTCACTCTAGTCAATGCTGATGTTTATACCAGCCACGCAGAAGCATGTGAGCTGACATCCGTTCGTATTTCACATCACATATCACTGACTTAAGACCATAAATGGATGACGAGAGGTTCATCCTCAAACAAAACCATGGTTATTTTGCTGTAACTATAATTCTATAATAATCATGTTTTTTTAAGCGAATAAAACATGGTTCATTTTCGAAAGGGAACAAGCATGACTCATAGCAATGAACACAATAATATACCAGACAAACATAACCATTTAGCCAACTTTCTTATGGTATAACCCCAAAAAATCATGAAACAACACGACATTTATTGAAAAACAGGGTCGGACAGGCAAATCACTGTGTTTTGCCAATTCAGCCACATCGCGTTTGCTGTACAATGGCACCGCATTGACGATGAGACAAAACTTCGCCGGGGCCGTAACGTGCCGCAGATGTGTGTGATGTAAACAAGGGTTAAAGAGGAAATGAACCATCCAGTCAAGTTAACATCATTTATTAAAACGGTTATTTAGGTAAATAGGTTAATATATGTCCTCCACTGTCCTGTATTTAACAGTGTCTCTCCCATTGTGTCTGATGAACTCAGGGAAGGCAACCAACCTGGTGACATCACTGTTTGATTGAAGTGGAAACCTATTAAATAAATAATGTTCACTTGAATTAATTTTGTTAATTTCCACTTTAAATCGCTGAAGCAGAGGAAACTTGGAATTACAACTCTTTGAAACTGAGAGAACTGAAAGGCAAACTCATCGTTGTTTTAGTTTGTTGTATTGATTTATTCTTTTTGGTCTGTTTTTGGTAAGGGACGAATGTTAAGGCTGGCTGGATAGCCCTCAGTATGGGAGACCGTTCTTTGGCTTCAGGCTTTGCACCTCAGTTGATCGATGAGATGAGTCAGGAGTGTTTGTTCTGCACAGTACTTTCTGTTTGCAAGACAGTCTGAGTATTAAACCACATCTTTTCAAAGAAGTGATTATCAAATAATTCCCAGTATTTGTTGCGTAACCACCTTTTGATGATTGATGATTTCTGAACTTGTAGTAGTGTTCACTTCCAGTATGTGATTTAAAATAGTTAAAAATATCTTTTGCGTATTCCAGAAGTTTTGGATAGAATGAGGGTGAGTAATTTATGACAGGATTATTTTTGGGTGATCTGTTCCTTTTATTTGCAAGTGGCAGTACAAATCCACCCAAGCACGAAACAACGTGCTGCAAATGCCAATGGTCGAAGCCTTTGGGCACATGTTGGCAATTACCCTTATCTAAATTACTGTGAAAGAAAATAAACAATAAATAGCACTTAAATAGCATAAACAGTCATTGTGTGTATTTATTTTTTGAGCTGCCCTCTGGGCTGAATGCAGGTTTGTATTTTATTCATAAGATCAGTCTGAGGGTAAAAAGCGATTGCGACAATATTGTTTGCAATCACAGCTGAAATAATAGAGCGATTATTTGAAGAGGTTATCAACACCCACATCAATCCACATATACAGTTGTCTGCAAGAGCAAACCATACAGGACTATACTTGTTTTATTCTGAAGAGCTTCATGTTTGTTTGCTTTCACCTTTCACTTACTTTTATTTTTACCGGGGAAAATAGTTTTTATTTTGTGCATATTTTGCTTGTAAATCACTGCTATAGAAATTACTAAATCTCCTATAGAGTGGTGTTTGACATTAAAATGAATTAGGCGTTTCATTTCTAATATAACAATAACATTTTTTTAAAGTAGTTTTATTTTCTAATGAGATAAAGACAATATATATGGCTTGTACAGATCTTATAAATGAAGAAGCCATATGGCTACCTTTCCCCAAGGTATTTTAAGCTTGGAATATCTGGAAATCTTGGGACATCTAAAAATCTTGGAATCTTATTAGACTGTCTTTTCACCTTTCAAGGAATTATTATTAGATTTTCACAAATGAAAGCAATAAAATGGTGTATGGAGAGGGTGGGTGCTGGATGGGTAGGTGTCGATTTGGGGTTTGGAATGAAGAATTTAACAGCAACAATGTAGAATATTCAACATGGGATGAGAAGCAGAGAAAGATGAATGGTTGATGAAGGCAAGTCCATATGTTTGTAGGTGGTGTTTGGGTATTAGAATTGAGTGCTTTTGTTATGTGTGTGTTTGTAACAATGCCAAATGGCAAACATTTCCACTATTGCAAATCAATTGCAGATTGTCTTAATTCTACATGCTTCACATGCTAACAAACAATCTAACTAAGTCTAAAGATGATTCATTATGAATCAACCTACTGTACAAAAATGTAGCATGGTTTGCCATGCTTGTTTACTTGGCTATTTAATATATAACATGACAACATGTTGCAGCGACCTGCAGAAACACAATTTGTCATGCAAGTATTTACATTCTTTTTTAACATACATAGCCGTGATAATTCGACAATAACTCTCACCCTAAATAAGTGTAATGTCATTTGGTAAAACGGTAAGGCATGCTAGACTTTGACCCTGTGGGTCTGTTGCCCTGCTTTGACAAGCAACCCCTTTATTAAACTGGCCATAAAGGAATAGAAGATTAAACAGCTCAGAGCCGAGCACTAAAACAGGATATTTATGATTTAATTTGCAGAAGACCTATACTATTTCTTTGTTTGCTTATGTTTGCTGGGATGAAGTAACATTTAATTTTTTGAAAGCTTGGATTTGATGAGTGCCATACATCTCCCAAGACACACAACTTGGATGCTGGCATTCAATCGATGGATTAAAAAAATAATGACTATGTTTTTGTTGGGGTGCATTTTTTTTTGTGACATTTCAAATGAATAATGCAAAGACTGAACTACCTGCATTCATTGTTTTACTGATTTAATAATTCATAGTCTTTGGCTTTTGGGTGCACAGTAGGGCGACCGCTGTGTGTGCAGCTTTTGAAAGCTAAGTGCCTTATTAATATCACAGGTGATGGAATCCTAGGCTTTAATGAGGCTTACTGTCAGCTTGAACTTTATAGATCAGTTCAAGGAGGGTCTCAGGGGGCTTCTCGAACACACCCGCAAGATTTTTTGTTACAATCAGGGTGCAGAGAGAGCCTTAAAATTAATAAAAACATGCTGAGCTAAGTGCACCACAGATTGATTACAATAGCATGCACATCATGCATAATGGGTTAAAGGACTTGCAACACGATCTCCACCATCACCATCCAATTCGGCAATTCCACAATCACTCCCTCCAAATCAGCCAGGAACCTCGGGGTCATATTTGATGAACAGCTGTCCTTCAATGATCACATTGCAAAGTCAACGCGATCCTGTCGATATGCCTCATTCAACATTAGAAATGTAAGACCCTACCTCACTGAGCATGCGGCACAACTCCTTGTCCAGGCCCTGGTAATCTCAAGGTTGGACTACTGCAATGCTCTACTTGCTGGTCTTCCTGCAAAGGCTATCAAACCACTCCAGCTGGTTCAAAACGCAGCAGCACGCCTCATATACCAACAGCCCAAAAGGGCTCATGTGACACCCCTTTTCATCTCTCTCCACTGCCTACCGGTTGAAGCCCGGATCAGATTCAAGTCAATGATGTTTGCCTACAGGACTATCACTGGATCTGCGCCGGCATACTTTCACACCCTATTACACTCCTACACCCCATCAAGAACCCTGCGTTCAGCAAACGAGCGGTGCCTTGAAATGCCTTCTCATAAGGGCATCTCCTTCACAACTCCTTCCTGGTGGACCATTCTTCCTAAAGCGGTCCGGTCAACCACATCTCTCACAAAACCGCTAAAAAACGACTTCAAATACACCTGTTAAATGACTAAATGTAAATATCTCATAACATCGGGCCGCTGCACCACACTATTACTCCAACAAGTACATGGAGTGAACCACCCTTCATGATAAAGTGTAATGCATAGTACAGAGTGTCTCACTTTTCTATTATGTAAGTACAATAATGCTACATTAATCTGACATTTTTTCGGGACTGGTAAAAGGAGAATATTAATCTGAGTCTGTTTCAATGCTTTAATATGTGCTTTAACATTTTGATTATAAGATGAAGTACTGCAGATGTACAACCCCAAATGGCTCAATTTCACTCGTGGATTGTAGAAATAAGTTGAGTAATTCTTTTTATGTTTTCCCTAACGCGATTGTTATTAGTTGAGCATTCGTGAACCAGGGTTCCTCTCTGTAGGTGCCTGATGGCTTTATGGGTTTCACCTCTTGTTGACCAGATCTATTTCATACTGAACAGAATTGCTCTGTTCAGTGGCATGCCAGCTTTGCTCTAAACTTCAAATCATTTTGAAGGGCACATTATTCACATTGCCTACGGGGACAATTTCCGATGGATTCATTTATTTATCACTGCATAGCAACTTTGCTGCTCTGAAATAAACAAATTAAACTGAAATGAATTAGATTTCATTCTTATTTTCAGAGAAATGAAAAACAAGAGAAAAAAATATGAACTGTTTGCGCCTTTTCTTTGCGAAAGCATTGGCATTAGGGTTTTTTGACAAGCACAGTTGTTCCAGATTAAAACTGGGAACATTTATTTTTAGAATAGTCGAATAGAATAGAACAGAACAGAATAGAATAGAAGTGTAATTATGGAATGGATGTTAACATCATGTTTTATTAAAGACTGCTTTGTTGTTAACATCACGAGACCGCTATTTGTATTTTGTATCATACTGTACCTATCACAAGGGTCTCAGCACTTAGTACTGAAGGGACAGTGAGATGCTGAACACAAGTCATGTGATTTGCAGATAATTATGCCCGCTCTGAACAATCTGGAAAATTGCAGTAGTTTTGCCAAGATGACTGATTACAGTGCTGAAGTATGTCCATGGGGTGCCTGAAAATAAGCCAAGCAGATGTTTCAAGTACATTTTGTCTGAGTCAGGCTGGTGCTTTAAAGAACAATAGCAGTTATGTGCAGCCATCATGTTTTTTTCGTTGCAAAACTTTGGCATTCAAAAAAACCCAACCTTTGCGTTTTTGAAAGGTCATTAACACAAAAAGTTAAATTACTTATTTGGGGTAAGTAATATTGCAGTTGCGGTTAAAAAGTCAGATTTCATCTTGGTTAAAATACTTTTTTCTGTCATTCTTTGCAGAATGTTTAAGGTTTATTGTGTTGACTTACCTGCTTAACTTGCTTTGAAATGTGAGTTTAGTAATGCTGATTAAACAGTGATTATAAATTTGTTCTCGGTGGCTTGAGAACAAATTGGGGCTAAACATTTCATTCTACCCCGAGCTGCTCTCCCGGCTCTCACTGTGCTTATTACATTATCAAACCAAATGGGAAATAAAGCTGTAAAGAAAAATAACTCTCAGCACACCGAGCAACACAATTACAAAATGAAACAAAGCAAACCAATAGGCAAAAAAACCTTACAAGAGGAACCAATACAAACAGAATCTCATTAGGAATGACACAACTTTTAGGTTGTATACTTTTGATACACTTTGGTTGTTTAAACGTTTTACATGCAACATGATTTATACTACTTTTGTAGTACTGTATGATTGTAGTATAGTTGTAGTGACATGTCAATGCCAGTATGAACAAGACCTGGCAAACTATGCCAGTGTCTTGCCAGGATAAGATTTATAATGCCTCTTTTATTGTCATTTTAAAGGGATAGTTCACCCAAAATAAAAATGATTTTGTCATCATTTATTCATACTCATGTTGTTTAAAACCTGTTTATGATTTTTTCTTTCCTTGGAACATAACAAATATATAGTTTTAGAAATGTTTTTTGCTTTTGTGTCCACTTGAAGTCAATGGGGCTCCAATCTGTTGTCTGTGTAGCAGTACTGTTCTCTGTCATTGGGGTTAGTAAAAATGAAGAGGGTTTGCCCTTTAATTGCGTCCCTTGCGTATAATTGCGTCTGGGTTCATCTAAGCCTCTGTTGGAAGTTACTGTTTGCTGTCTGCATTGTTTTGCTGCCTGTTCCGCGATCATCGTTTACAGTGATTAAACCTCGGGTTTAAAGTGGGACGGGATTGTTCTGGTTGTGACTGCCCTATTCAACCGGGAGACATCAGTGTCATTAACTCCAGTTTGCGCGTCTACGCGCTGTGCTTGGTCCCTCGTTTATCTCTTGCGTTCGTGGTGCTGAACGCGCTCCATCAGCTGGACCGACAATTAGGGGCCTTTGGCGGAAAGCTTTGAGTGTCGATTATGTATTGTGAGTAACCAATAGGAGTCAGATCAGCCACGTAGCGGTCAACATTCTTTTCTGCAGTTTTCTTTAAACATTATTTGATTTTCATTTGAGTTGATTTTCGTTGTGTGGTTTATATATTTTTCCTTATTTGATTTGAGTTGTGCCAAGTATATTATCCATTACATATTTTGTGTGGGACTCAAGTATTTTGTTTTATTTATTTTTCTTGTGTGGGCGACTAAAGGGTAGCCTTTGGAAGGTGGTTCTTTTGTTTCTTTTGTAATTTTGTTTGCCGTTTTACCCATTTCTGTCCATCCTGTCATTGTCGGGGTGACCGGACGCGGCACCTCTAGTTGATGAGCCAAAGTGATATGGTGAACTCTTTTAAAAGTGTCTCTTAAATTGTCTGTTGTTCTGTTTAATGTTTTTGTGATGGTTGGAATTTCGTGTTTTGTTATTTACTTTCTTCTCTCTTCAGAATTTGGGCACCCATTTGCGGAAGATTAGCATCTCGTCCCGATTGTGGTGGTGGGTGCTTTTGCCTGAATGCTGTGCTCACGGTGAGGTGTGGTGTGAGTGTGCACGTATGACTGCCCCATTCTGAAGTGAGCGTTTGTGGATTGTTTTGTGTATAGATCATTTTCTTTGATTTATCTGTGTTGTCGTGCTCAATAAAATTTGATATATTTGTATTAATGAGAAAATAAAGTTTCTATTGTTTTATACCCAACCCATGTCTGATACCTGACTCTGATATAATGAACCTCTGAGCCTTGCTCTTTATATTCAGTGCATTTCCCCGGACAGAGGTCCCGGGGTGGCGTAGTCGGTAATTTTCCTAAATCTTTAGTGTACCTCAAATCAAAGCCGCCACATCTGCAAAAGAAGAAGTACTCCTTCCCTTCTTTGTATGAACTGAAAGATTCCTGCGTATATGCAAGTACTGTGTTGTTTGTTTAGATTTATCTCTCAGCAACTTGCTATCACAGACAAAATGCTAATAGATTGCAAAGCTTCCTTCCTGCAGAGATACACTTCTTTTACCCTGTAAAAAGAAATTGTACTTCTTTTACCCTGTTAAAAGAAATTGTACACTTTTATTACAAAGACAGTGACAATTGGTATTGGTTCTCCTGTGTCATGTGAGCAAATAGCGCCTTGAACTTTGGTCTGAATCCTCACAGAAAGCAATATAATGGGTTGGAATGTAGAGCATATGTGCTTTTGGCTACTTCTTTAGTGCTTTACATGATTATTATATGGAAATTGGCATTCAGTAGACCTCTTTATATCTTTCATTTTCTGTTGTTCTAAGAGCGAAATATTTCGAACATACGGTGAATGATGACAGAGGTTTCTTTTAGGTGACCTGAAGATTGAATTCAATATTGCAGCCCTGTAATGTGTGTGCTGCCAAGCCATAAAAAACAATAGAGTTTTAAAGCAAATGTCACGTTTGTTTTATCATTAGAAACTTTTACATTTTAAAACCACATTTGCAAAAATAGTTATAATTTTTATATTCACAAAGTGAATTTCTAAACTTGAAGAATACATTGATTTTACAAGGTAATGTTGACATTGTTGAAGCAATAATTATGGTTATGTGCTGCTTTTCTCATATATGAGCCAAAACTGGTAATGATTTTGGACTTAACAAGCTGTTATATTTCCCTGGCTTGTCTTAACAATGAGGTGTCTTCGAAACAACAAACAACAGAGTCGCTCCAACATTTGTTAGAAAAAAACGTTTTGTTTTTGAGAACGAGGTAGGCTTATCACTGTAATAAAGTTCCATAGAAGGGAAGGAAGGAGGCGGGAACCGGCGAACATTCCAACAATAAAACTTTAATTAAATAAACAATAAACACGGAAGTAACCGGCAGCCACCTCACGGTAGACTGCCGGCCATAAAACATACACAAACTAAACATATGTCCGGGCCCGGTCCTCTCTCGTCAACAGTCCTGCCGATCGTCCTTTTAAGCTCCCAATCTCCTCCGTGATAATATGCGGGACCGGTGCGCGCACAGCTGCTTGCACTGATCACTCACCCCACCGGCCCCGCGTCACGGCTCTCGTCCCGCCTTCCTCACCACAATCACATAAATAATTTCTCTACCACAGGTAAATTAATGTTTATCAAAGGGTTTCTTTGTTTTGTCAGTCACTAAACTTTTGTTATAGCACCCACAGATGTTTCAATTGACAACATAGGATACTTTTATTTGTCTTTATCTTTATTGTTGCATAATGTTAAATTTGCAAGTTAAACTGCTTGACTCTACTGACTGCTATAGAATTCAGTATAAATATTTTTTTTTAAGGTCGTGTCAATATTTGTAGGAAATATTATTGGTCTTACACCGTGTCTGCAGCGGACACGGCACAGTAGATTGCATCAAACCCAATTACAATTTTACATTTCGTCCACACTGGATGCGGCGTTGCGCGACACGATAATCCAATTGTCCCACCGATGTAATGATAGTAATATGTACACAGAAGTTAATTTTACTAGTTACTGTGACTCAAAAATACTCAAGTGGTCTCAGCATACAAATGTAAAATGTTTGTTAGTCTACACAGGTGAATATACCTGTTAGCCATACAAGTTTTCACGATGTGTGAAGGGATTTGTTTCAGAAAAAAACAATTCAGGACATCACAAAAAAAACATTTCAGGACATCACAAAACAGACTTTCATGAACTGTCACAAGCTGTTCTTTCAAAATGTTATCCTGAGACGACGAACTGTGAACAGTCGATATTAGAGCTTTGCATCATCACATGTAGTTACATCTTCTGTTCATCCACATTTCCACTATGCCCGACTGTTGACTCTAGCTTTTCTTATTATTATTTTAGATCAATAGTCTCAGTTGTATAACATAATTGCAATTTTTGTGATTACCCTGTTATGTTACTATATATAACAATTCATCAACTCTGCTTCCATGACATTAGGATTCTCCCCAAACTGTGTCAGTGTAGCCTGCACTATAAATCTTGTTTAGAGTCCATTTAAGCAACAGTATATAAATAAAGTGTCTGACAAAATGAGGGATACACAGAAATGTAATCAGCAAACTCTCATACAAAAACTTTCACAACTTTATTTTGCTGACACTATTTATTGTTTATGTTTATTAGTATTGATCCCAGTGGCCTAATTTTGCAGTAAAAGCCTCAAGAAAATGACGATGTATCTGCAGTTCTGTTTGTTTGCATATATTCATGTTTAAACATTTTAACTTGTTTGCTGCCCCATGAGAAGGCCCCGAATTTTTTTTACATTTCTTTGAACATTTACATACTTCTGTAATGGGGATTTAAATGTGTTAAACTGTGTTAAACAAAGCTGAAAATACACTTTCATTAATAGCAAATTTGACAAAATACCTTAATAGTAGAGGTGCAGGGGATGTCTCCAACATGTCACCTGCTTACTCTGTGTTGGCAAGAAGGTTAAAAAGTTCAGGTTATCTGGCATTCTTCATACTTTACACTAACGTAATAACCAACCTCTGCTCATTGAGGGAGACAACCTTCTCTGACACTTTTTTACATTTCTCCATTAAATGATGCTCACGGCAACCCATTTTGGCATCAAACCATCCCAACATCTCCAATTAGCTGATGCAGTGCTTATGTCAGGTAATTGCAATTAGTCATTGTCTATGGAATTTATTTACTGTCAATTTAACTCATCCACTTTATTTTTTTAAATTATGGATACTTTTGGCTTAGTTTTTGTATTTCAATACTAATTATCTTACATAAAAAGTACATGGGTTCATATGCAAACAACTGCTAAAACCAATACTGCCAAACAAATCTAATTAGTGTTTCATTAGAAATAATGATTTACATGAAATAAGAAGCTATTAATTAAAAAAGTAATTTATTTCATTCTCTTATTTCTTTTCATCCAATCAAGAGTGAAGGGAGGTGCCTAACCTTTTAAGGTGTTGATTTGACACTAAAAATTAAAAGTTATCTGTATTATTTATTTTCTAATAGTTAATCTCATACATCTGGGATCCTCTAATGCTTTGAAGGGATAGGTCCCACCAAAAATTAAATTCTGTCATCGTTAACTCACCTTTGAGTTGTTCTAAATCATATTTGTGTCTTTAAATAAATGTCTTTGTTCTGACGAACACAATGAAAGATAGTTGGAAGAATGCTTGTAACCAAAAAGTTATTGGAGCCTTTTGACCACCATAGTAGGAAAAATTACTTTAAAACTAATGGAACATCAAAGTGGAAAGTGCAGCATCTTTTCTTGTCAGGGACTGTCAGCCAAAAGTCCAGAAACTGATTGTTCTAGATCATTCTAACTTCCAAAGAGACTGCATCACCCTCTACTGTCTTTGCAACCAGTTCTTCACTGTCTCTGTGAATCTCTGTCTCTCTGAATCTTGATTAAAATGATATACTTTCATTTCAACACATTCTTTTTCTTAATCTCTTTATATTTTTGCACCTCGTTGTAAAACCTTCACACTGTCCATGTTCCCCGGTGAATGACAGCCCACAGAAATGTCACTCTTTTTTAACAATTGCCAAAAAGGAAAAAATCACTTCTCCAAAAATGCATCAGCTGTATTCTTTTATTGCCATGAGACTCAAGGTCTCTCTGTTCTGGACGAGTCGAGCATTTCTCAAGCGTTTGACCCCTTAGGCCTTTTTTTTCGGTTTCGGCTGATAGATGAATTAAAACAGAAGTAGTGCTTACACTTAATGCTGGCACGCAAAGACAGGTGATAGCCATGTTACCACACTGCACCTCTGTCATGTGTCTGATTAGTCAGTGGTCAGTCTTGTCTTGTACCTGTCAATCAAACACAGACTCAGCACCACCTACTCTCACTCAAGGTCAGGGGCACGTTTAGCATTAATATTCCAATACAATAGTGCTTCAAGAACATAAGAGAGCTCGTCTGATGTTATACAAGTTTGGATGCTGAAACAATGTAGGGTCATCTTAAAGACATTTGAAGTGTAATACTATGGCTCCTTTAGTGCCTTCCTCCACTATGTTAGATGTGTTTCAACATCTAAATAAAGGACAGATATTCAATTAATGGCAAGCTTTTTAAATTGAATGGAATTTCAAGACACCAAGTCCAACAGCCATTATTAAGCTGCAACTTCACAGGGAACTATGGGCACCAGATGAGTAGAGGGGGTCATAAATTATACTATATACAGTATACTGTATGCTGTTACATCATCAGATCCAAAATGTGATCTACGATGAATCTGTAATGAATCCGAACCTATTGTGCCACATCATTTTACTGACAGCACCACTGCAGAGTGGCCCAGTGGATACGGTGTGATCGCGCAGTACTACTTTCCCATCAGCCGCCATTAATTTACTCCATAGAGATTCCTCTTTGAAAGAAATTAATTAATCGCCGGCAGATTGGCTCTTGTAATAAAGCAGCTGTGGTCTGGTTCCCCCCAAAGGAACCAGTGATATGAAATACAACCTCCCTCTTCGGGGCCACTTTGGGCAGCTAATGAAAACACTAATAGAAACTAATGATACGGGCTTGGATGCGGCCACTGCTACAGCTGTGTATGTATAGCCATTTCAGTGCTCAGTTATTTGTTTTGGTTTGCAAAGATTGTACCTGGATTTAATTAATGACCTTTTTTGCCATTTGTGTGCTCAGTGGCGTCTAATTTGACCTGACTGCGTGTGCAGGCAGTGTAAGGGAACGGGTCTCATAGGTATTGTTAAGTGTTGTCAGTCATTCTGCTTTGTTAAATCAAAAGGTACTTACATGGTCCGAGAAGCAGAGCGTCTACTACTTGCATAAACGGATGTTGTGAACAGAATTCCCGCTTGTATTCATTTACACAAGTGTTTGTATCTGAATAGTCTTCAGACACGACCAGCATTGAAATGGATCTGCTTTCCAGTCATTCAGCTTAATTTTTGCGGTTATTGTGGCTCACTTGTGTTTGTGTTGTGCTTTGTTAGCTGATGTGAAGCTGAATTTAATGATAAGAACATCACCGATGCAAAGAGCATGTGTTTAACCGTGTCTAATGAGGTCTCTATCTTCTCATCCGATATTTTGGACTTGTTTGAGTGTCTTGTTTGCTGAATTGATTATCTTGCGTATTGCAATTCACATTGACTTTTGTGAATATTTTAATTGGTCTACTGGGGCCGTGATTTGGTAAGCAACACATTAGCATTAAGCTCTTCTTAAAGCTGAAGTATGTCATTGATTTGTTGTTAAAATACTTTAAACCACATAAGCATAACATATACGTACAGTATGTAGCTGTGGAAAACATTTTAGAGACTTCTTCAACATCATTATAGTTAAATAAAACTAAAACTATTAAAATATTTCTGTTTATTAATTAAGGGATAATGTAAATACATACAGTACAGCCGGTTGTTATCGCAAGAATAAACCCGATCGTCTGATCAGGACCCGATGCAAAGCGAAGGGTCTTGAATATCACTGAATGGGTTTATTCTGTGATAACAACCAACTGTCTGCACATTATCCTGCTTATCACACGGCTGAATAAACCACATAAGTTAGGTATTTAAAATAAAACAATTATATGAAATATTTTATTAACTCATTATGAACGAATGCAGTCAGACCTAAAATAATACAAGCAATTCTCTTAATTCTGGTCTCTTATTTGTTCCGCAGCTGCACTTCCATTTTTCCTATATGACAAGTAATTACGTTTGGTGACAATAATTTTTACTTTTATGTGTTCTCTCAAAGTTCTATGTTTGTTATTTGACATTTCAGTTCAAAAGCAAATCACTTTGGGGGTTCAATTTACCTTCTGGCACGACGGTTAGTGGTAAAATGCCTCAGTCTGGATTGAATCCTTAAGGCTGTTGACATCAGGTTTTGATACCCGTCTCTGAGCCCGAGTTTGCCTTTGATCTTTACTTGTCCGATCCAGAAAGTTAAATGTGACTGGGAGACTGCACCTGTGACCTGGCTGGAAAGATTATTCTGGGTCAATATTATTAACCCTGGGCCATTTCTATCAGTAAACTCAGTGTGTCACTTTATCTACAGGTGACATGGCCACACGGCTACACATTTAATTTTCATATTTAAATGTGTGTTCTCTCAAATGCACCCTGTTAGCACTTTTAAATCGCAATGTCCTACTCGGCTTGTTCTGAGTAGAGGAAAAATAAACAGAAGTGCGCATGTTTGCTCAGAGATACCAAACAATCTGACACAGTTGCTGCTCCGCAGGGTGTCAGTTGTGGACCGACACTTATAAACTGAGATTATTTATAAAATCATTTCACAGTAATTTTGGAGCAGTGTTGATTGTATTCTTGAGAAGATGAGGAAGGTGCCTTATGAAAAGAGGATGAGAAAACTAAATAAACGAAAAATAATGTTCAAAAAATGTAGTAGCATGATATTTTTAAACCACAATTTTAAATAATTATGTTCAACAGTGACATACTGTATGAAGATACATACTGTAAACAGCCGGGTTTAAAATTAATTGACCATTTCAGAGACTGTTTATCCAATTTTAAGATTTACTATTTATTGGTATAAGTTTAGGTAAAATTATATTTGTTTCATTCTGCGACCTAACAATATTTCTACCAAATTTCTAATTAAAATATTGTTTCTTTTTTCATTAATTACAGAAAATGAAAAGTGGAGAAACAGTTCAAAATAACAGAAAGGTGCTCCGTATTTTTCAGACCTTAAATACTGCAAAGAAAACAAGTTCATATTCACTTTTGAAGTATACAACAGTAACATTACATGTATTTAGGAAAAGCTAAAAAAAGATTTGAAAACACAGATTTTTATCAGTTTTCATGTGTCTTGTCATGGTGTCAGTCTTTCACATTGCTGTTGGATGACTTTATGTCACTCCTGAGGTTTGAGTTTGTTGAAATTCAACAGACACTGGACTGAAATCTAGACATGCTGTTTAGACATTTTTTCCATGGCAATAGATAAGGGAAGCAGTGTCTCTTGTTGAACAAATAGAGCAGACTGAGCTAAAACTGAGATCATTTTAAACTATATAACTTGGTTCATCATAATGAACTTGAACTGAGAATTTTGGGTTTTCTTTGTGCAGATCATTTGGATTTTAACTGTAGTTTTGATATGTATTATTTTAATAGATCAAACATACTGTAATGTTCCTCGTAGTGTTTTAATACTGTTAGACGTTTATTGTTTGCGTTCCATATACTGTGAACCATCAAATGAAACTGAAACACTGTTTCGTAATGCAGTAACAAAATGTAATGTCAGATCATGTTAATCACGTCCTCGACAACTCTGTCCATATGCTGTTGGCATCTTGTGAATTTTTGAACAGGTGGGCACTTAAACTAATGTGTGTGCACTTTAACAATAAATGCAGCAGCTTTTAAAAACGCCACCTTTAGTGGGTGGTTCCGTGTTTCCACATGTCATAGATGAAAGAATAAGCCTTTGGTCCTGGAGAATACAGCAGAAGAACACCAATTCATATTTAACGACAGGACCCGCTTAACCTCTGCTGGGCTCAGTAATTGCCTCTTTGGCCTACGCACCCCTTCAAACAGCAGCAGGTGGGAATCTAGTGCGAAAAAGTATATGCAACGACAAAAGGGTATTTAGCATCGGATTGTTTTGCGTTCAATAATCGAGCCCTTTGAAAGCATATTAAAGACAGCGAAGGGAAGTGATTAATCCCGGGAAGCTTAATGCTTCGCCTCGCACCTCCTAACGTTTGGGCTGATTCCTGCCAGGCTTTGACATATCCACTCTTCTCCCAGCCCCCCCATCACCAGCTCGGCTTATAGACACTGACACAAGCAGTTAAACATCACCGGAAACTTACTGCAGCAAGCCATGGTGCCCATACCTTTCCTTTCTGTTTCAATTGTTCAAGTCTTACAGGTTCAGCGAGGAAAGTGTTTGAATAAAGTAGATATAAATCTGTTAGGTCAAACTCTGCGGGGGTAACAAGCCCTGGTCTGACAGTTTACGAGGGCGTGTCTGTGTTTGATAGCTCTGCTTTCTGAGGTCACTGATTTTCAGCTTTAAATTAGCTGAGGCACACCAGTAAACCTGTGGCCATGAACTGCTGCGGGCCAATCTGAGCCACACTTTCTCTGTTTGAAAGTCATAAAGAAGAGAATTACACAACACTGTTTGTGGTCCACAGGTGCTCTGAAGGGGTTGTGTGAGTTTGGAATCTGTTCTTGCATATTCTGGTAAAGGCTAACTCTTTCCTTGTATGTATTGTACAAGTCTGCTGTTTTTTAATGATAAACTCTGCATATTTGATCAATTTTCTGTGCAGAAAAGGCCAGGTTGGGGAATTTCTTTTTAATTTGAATATTGGCTACATATGAAGAGTTTGTTTCAACAATGAATTTTAACTAAACTTTTTCAAAAATCATATTTTTATTGTGTTTTACCGTGAAAGTTAGCTTTATTTTTTAATTATTATGGCTTATATAAAACCAAACCAACTGCAGTTTGATTGACATTAAGTGGAATGCACAATAAATAAAAAAAACATGATTTTAGGTTTTTTAGAGTTATATCATTTTGGAAATAAACTCTTCATAAAGAAAAATAAAGACTGTACCATAATTGAATTAATTGGAACACTGTCCTGCAACATTTTCCATCTATTACTGTTCAAGTAGGAGAATATAAGAACAAAATGAGAAAACTTAAAATAGTGTATAAAACTGTAATAAAATGTGTGTACTTGTGTATTGAACTTCTTAACATGTGAATTAAGTTATTTCCATATTTGTACGATTACAAACAACTTCCACTTTATCACATTTATTTTGACAGACATCACCATGAAAGACAATTAATGGCTAAAAAGGCTTAAAGGCACAACTTTTCTCTTTCAGATTGGAAAAACAGACTTGCTCTGTGTGAACTACTTAGTGAGGCAATTGATTGTCCTGTGTCATCACCTTCCATAGGCTGCTAATCAACTTTGTCTTTGATAACTTCAGCGGCATCAATCAGAAAAGTGAAGCCAATCGATCCGGACAAACAGTCCTTGAATTCGCATTTGGAAAGCAACACAAGGCAGTCCGATTCTTCTTAATGTTCCAGATGTGTGCGTGTTGTTTTAATGGCTTTAGTTTCATAAAAGGTAATCAGGCAGCATTAACCGTTGCTTCTCATCTAGCAAACTTCTAACCTCAGATTTACCGCACAGTTTCTTCTCAGAGCAACTAATGCTGTGTTTTTCCAACACTATTTTTTCTTCCATCATTCACTAAGCCGAGACCAAAAGAGCATTTGGATTTAAGTTGTTAATGTGAGGCTAGCCGAGCTTGAATGGGTTGCTGCCTTGAGAAGCGATCATCCGTAGATGGGCAGGAAAATTGGTGCCCTAACCATGATGAAGTGTTGGTGCTGTGTGACTGTTACTGAGCTGCCATAATATTGAGGTCTGCTGGAATCCCTGCTGGCTGAAATTGCAGAGATATTGGTCAGAATGATTAACACATGACACCTTTGTCTGTAATGTTGCTATATATCTGGAGCTGTAGTTTGTGTAGGGCTGTCGAATGAAAATGTTTATTTACAGAAGTGAAAATAAGATTATACAGTAAAACATATTAAAAACATACAATATACATACATACATACGAAGAGTTTGGTTCCAAAATGAGATATCTCAGTTTTTTAAATTTTTCTAAAATCATGTTTTTTTATTGTGCATTCCCATTACTTTCAATCAAACTGCAGTTGGTTTGTTTTGATTTAAACCATAATAACAAAAAATACAACTAACTTACACAATAAAACACAATAAAGACATAATACATTTTGGATCACATTTTGGAACAAGTCATTTTTTCTAAAGTCCATTCCATGCTGTATCTGCTGCTGTAATGCAATATTTTCTGCTTATAATGTCATGGTGCTAACTTATTATTTTCGGGGTAATTCACTCTGTGCTGTAGAAACCCAGACTGACTTTATGTCTGTCACTCATTGTCACGAAATGGCTTAGGACAGAACCCAGATGCAGGAAGACGAAGGGTTAACGTAAACAAACTTTTATTAAATGAAACATCCACAATGGGAAAAACATGAACCAAAAAACAAGGCAAACAAACACCTCCCACGAGGAGGAGAAAACAAGGGTATTAGTAAAAATGAACTAATAAGTATACAAACTGGAACAACATGTTATCCAATGACGGACATCAGCATTGGGCATAGAGACAAGAGACAATAGATAAAGACAATGCACCAACACTGAACAGAGAGAAACTGAGACCATATAAAGGGAGACACTAACGAGGAGTGATTACATGGGGAGAGTGGTGACAGCTGATGGGAATGAAACCCTAACGAGGTGAATTACAAAACAGACGATGGGAATGAAACCCTAATGAAATTACAGGAGATAGGAGGGTGGGGCTGAGAGACATAACAGGAAGACACGTGGCATTAAGTAACAACATAAAGCCACATGTCTCCACACATAACACAACAGAAACCCGAAAGACGTGGCAATGTCATGACTCTGCCCAGGGAGCTAGAAAGCTCGAGACAGGAAGGACAGAGTCCTAACATTACCCCCGCCCCCAGAAACGCCCCATGGCGTCTCAAGGGAGAAACTTCAGCGGGCCAAAACACCAAAGCACAAAGACAAACACCACAAGCACAACACAGAACAAACTAAGGGGAACATAAGGGAGGCTATGAAGGGGTTCGTGTGGGTCAACAAAAACAACAAACATGGGAGGGGGGGTGGGGGAATGGGAGGCCAAACCTTGGGGACACCAGAAAAGGGTGGGACAGGTTGAGGAGACTTGAAACAACCGGACGAGACCGGCGGGGACTTGAAACAACCGGACGAGACCGGCGGGGACTTGAAACAACCGGACGAGACCGGCGGGGACTTGAAACAACCGGACGAGACCGGTGGGGACTTGAAACAACCGGACGAGACCGGTGGGGACCTGAAACAACCGGACGAGACCGGCGGGGACTTGAAACAACCGGACGAGACCGGCGGGGACTTGAAAAGGCTAGGGAGAGGTGTGTGTCCAAGGGGGAAAAAAGTTTGAGGTGATGCCGGCCGGAGAACTGGCTGAGGCACCGGCTGGAAGTCCGGCTGAGGCATCGGCTGGAAGTCCGCCTGCGGAAGGGCAGGCCTGGACGCCTGCTGATGGGCAGGTCCTGAAGCCTGCGGAAGGGCAGGTCCTGAAGCCTGCGGAAGGGCAGGTCCTGATGCCTGCGGAAGGGCAGGTCCTGAAGCCTGCGGAAAGGCAGGTCCTGAAGCCTGCGGAGAGGCAGGTCCTGACGCCTGCGGAGAGGCAGGTCCTGACGCCTGCGGAGAGGCAGGTCCTGACGCCTGCGGAGAGGCAGGTCCTGACGCCTGCGGAGAGGCAGGTCCTGACGCCTGCGGAGAGGCAGGTCCTGACGCCTGCGGAGAGGCAGGTCCTGACGCCTGCGGAGAGGCAGGTCCTGACGCCTGCGGAGAGGCAGGTCCTGACGCCTGCGGAGAGGCAGGTCCTGACGCCTGCGGAGCGGCAGGTCCTGACGCCTGCGGAGAGGCAGGTCCTGACGCCTGCTGAGAGGCAGGTCCTGACGCCTGCTGAGAGGCAGGTCCTGACGCCTGCTGAGAGGCAGGTCCTGACGCCTGCTGAGAGGCAGGTCCTGACGCCTGCTGAGAGGCAGGTCCTGACGCCTGCTGAGAGGCAGGTCCTGACGCCTGCTGAGAGGCAGGACTGGATGCCTGCTGAAGGGCAGGACTGGATGCCTGCTGGATCGCCCACTGGAAGGCCGGCTGTGAAACCGGGTGAAGAACCGGCAGGAGAACCGGCTGGGCTGGTTTACGTGCCCCCCTCCGTTGCCTCTTCCTCTTCTGCCGAGCCAATCTCCTGGTAGTCGGCTGGAGGAATGAGGTGAAGGACGGGGCTGGCTCCGCGTTGGAGGCCTCCGAAGAGGACCCCCAGGACTCTCTCCTTCCACGCTTGCCCTGAAGACTGGTAGGTGGTGAAGAGGTTGCAGGGTCCGAGGCTGATGGTGCGGTGGTGGTCACCACCCCAAGCTCCAGGGTGTGATCCTCGGGGATGGGGCCCAACGGAGAAGACAACCTCGGACAGACGGAGACACTGGGCTCCGGTCGGCTCATGGCGAACTGGAGCACACCCTCGAAGCCAAGCGGTCTCAGCCTCATCATCTCCGCAGGCGATAGGGGGCCCCTCAGTCCGCTGTTGAACGCCGCCGTCACCTCTTCCTCCCCGAAGAGCTCCTCCACTGCGGCTTCCAGGAACCTGTCCAGGTACTCGTCCCGGTCCAAGTTCCCCTGGCGAATGCTGGAGAGGGGACCAGGCTGGCGAGGCCTTGCAGGGAAAATCGCCACCTGCTGGGTTCTTATGGTTTGGTGCATTCTGTCACGAAATGGCTTAGGACAGAACCCAGATGCAGGAAGACGAAGGGTTAACGTAAACAAACTTTTATTAAATGAAACATCCACAATGGGAAAAACATGAACCAAAAAACAAGGCAAACAAACACCTCCCACGAGGAGGAGAAAACAAGGGTATTAGGAAAAATGAACTAATAAGTATACAAACTGGAACAACATGTAATCCAATGACGGACATCAGCATTGGGCATAGAGACAAGAGACAATAGATAAAGACAATGCACCAACACTGAACAGAGAGAAACTGAGACCATATAAAGGGAGACACTAACGAGGAGTGATTACATGGGGAGAGTGGTGACAGCTGATGGGAATGAAACCCTAACGAGGTGAATTACAAAACAGACGATGGGAATGAAACCCTAATGAAATTACAGGAGATAGGAGGGTGGGGCTGAGAGACATAACAGGAAGACACGTGGCATTAAGTAACAACATAAAGCCACATGTCTCCACACATAACACAACAGAAACCCGAAAGACGTGGCAATGTCATGACTCTGCCCAGGGAGCTAGAAAGCTCGAGACAGGAAGGACAGAGTCCTAACACTCATAGTCTGACAAGCTGTGACTGAATGTTGAGCAGATCAGACATATTTAAGGTAATGAAGGTCATCAAACAGTTCATTGTGAAGAGATTTTAGGGTGATGCTGACAACATATTATGAAAATGTAACATTGTTAATCTGATTTTAAATTAAGCATATCGATTTTCAACAGATTGGTTTTTCCAATAAATCTTCATTTATGGTTCGACAAAGCCCCACAAAAACATCTGGAATGAACAGAATGAAATAACTACAAATAAGATGGATGAAAATGAACATGGATAGAATTCAGCATCATTATGGTTGAAATGTTTAAAGCTCCAGTGTATGAAATTCAGCAACGGCTCACCCCAATCCTCCCTTTCAAAGCACTACGGAGGTTGATACAGAAAATAAGATGTTTTTGCTTCTTTGTGGAAGGAGATAACGTATTTACGAAACACGCTCTATATAGCAAATTGTCCATTTAGGGCTAGTGTAGAAACAACATGATGAATTCCAAGGTAACAAGAACACAATGCTTCACTATGTAAGGTCTTTACACACCTTTAAAGACATAGTTATGTATATTATATAGCATTTCTGTCTAAAGATCCTCCATAAAATGACACACTGGACCTTTAAGTTAGTTTCAGCAGTCTGAAATGTCTCAGCTAGTCTTGTTATTTGAAATATTAACACTTTTGGAAAGGCTCACGTGAATCAAATTATAGGACCAATCAAGTGAACCAGAAAAGCTCAATGTGCAAGTCAAGATTGAAAATTGAATAAAAATGACAAGCAATTTCGATTTTTCGAGCTGTCCAGCAGAAAAGGCTGTAATAGTATGTATGTGACATGGCTGAAAGCCAGAAAAGACACATGTATTCACACACTCTTTCTCACAAACTATTTTAGAATGCTTACAAACAGCCCAGGTCACTGTTATTAGTTCTAAAGTGACATTTTGTGTTGAACAAACATAATATTTGAAAAGAAAATACATAGTACAGAAAACTACTATGTGTACTTTGTATATGTTAACCATGGCTTGCATGAATCTATGTCTGTGCATTATTGTTTTTTTTAATGATTCAGTGGTCTGTTGTCATTTTAGTAAATTCCACTGACATTCAAGAGGGTTTTCATTCTGTAATTCTACAATATGTTATTGGGCTTTTGAAAAACGCTTGTGGTGAACATGTATATTAATGAACTATAAATACTTATATCTGATGTAGCTTCTCTCATTTCTCTTTGTTTAATGATGCAAGTGTCTGTGCAGAACAGCCAGCAAAGTTGCACCATAATGAGCAGCTACTGCTTTCAATACATACAGATCCTTTCAAAACAAATTCCCTTGTTCATAACCTTTAAGTGATAATTAGTTTTCTTTTGTGAAAAATGCAGTTGACTCACATTATGACAAGTGATTGAGAAATAGCGAGTTAATTTCGCAATCTGTCATAGTGACGGCTTCTTGGCATTTCTTTTAAAAAACGTCCATTAAATGTCATATGAGAACATTTTGATTGATTTTGTTTTAGATTATGATAAAGCCTTATGATGTCTGACAAAAGTTTATCGAAATGACCTTGACACGGTAGGAGATAATTTGTTTCTTAAACGAACATTTTCATTGGTTCATTGGTTTGTTGAGCCATTACTCTTCAGTAGACACAGTTCCACTCTAAAGTAAAAAGAAACACATAATCCCTAGTGACTAAATATGCAATAAAAGTATTTTTCTGTATTTTACTTATAGCTGTATTACACCAAGCACAGTGCAATTTTCCATTGTCTCAATGCACCAAAGCAACATGCTTTACAACAGAAACATCCAATATCCATAATGTCACCAAGAGTAATGACTTGTGAATATACCGTATCAAGAAAAGCTTTACTTTGATTTACTTTTGCAATTGCAAACCCAACTGCAAGACTCAATGATATATATTAAAATCAGAGCTTCTTCATTCCCATCTTTAAGGTTCCTTAGAGCCAGTTTATTTGCAGCGCCAAGATGAACATGGGCTTTATGAATGTTCTGTACGAGACAACTATGCAGACTAATTGCTCGGTGTACAGGTCAAGCCACCGTGGAATGACTGGAAGTATCCCAAGGGTTTTTGTAGAGAAATAGGGGAATGATTTCCCTGTGCACTCTGCTGTGGTGTCCAGAGACCTGTTACTGACTGATCCAAGCCGTGGAAAGTAATAACCCTCCAGCTGTGTTTGCTTTTGGGTCCAGCTCATGTGAAATTGAAGGGAGGAAGAACATTGATCCGTGCAGGGATGGAATAACCTCAGAAACAAATGTCACTAAAAGTCTTAACCCTTGAACTTCTGCTTAAAAGCTGTTTTTCTTGGGATCTCTGCACGATCCCAGTACAATGTTTCAACTCCAGGGGCTTTGGTTGAGGTCGGTGCTTAAGCCACAGTAGGAACACGGTCGATGTGTCACCTTCTAGAATAACATGTCTGTCTTTCCGTCCTTTCTGTCTCTTGGGTCTTGGGGTCGGACTAACACAGACATCTTTCGTTCCTCGGAACATTTTTCAGATAAAGACGTGAGCTTCAGAAGCAGGGCTGAGACATCCACCCCTTTGATTCATTTTTGTGCCGCTTCATTCTGCCATTCTTAACTGGGGCTGTGTCGGCTCTAGGGCCACAATATGGATCAGCAAAGGCGTGAAAATGCAAACGGCCTTATTAGAATTCCATTTGAATTCCCCTGCTCTACTGCACAATGCTATTAGGTGTGATTATTTCCGGCGTCCGGTTGAAGTGCTTTCGCTGGACCATCTGTCGATCACGATAGCGGGCGCAGCGCAAAAACACTTACCCTACTTGCCACTCAGAATCGTTGCTAGATGTTCTTTTGTATTTATAAGGTTTGATTTTTGCATTCCTCTTATAGAATTATGTTTGTGTTCGATGGGTACGATAGTTTGAAAAGCAGAAATGCAGCCTGTGGGCATCTCGTGCGTATTCCTTTCCAAGCATCACAGTCTCGCCGTGGATTTATCTCCTGCATACGACTTTGCAGGCTTTAGAGAGCCGGCATTATCATCAGACATCTTGGCTTGAGCACCTTGTTGAAGCCACTGGAAGTCCAGCTTTGTAATGATGAGTGTTGTATCAGCAGGCCGCAGATGTCGGTCCGACAGGGTGTCAGAGAGCAAATAATCAAACCTCTTATGGCTGCCATAAAGGAGGCTAAAGCGGTGAGCTTAAAGCTACTTTTCTTTAATCATGACCATCCTGTGACACAAGGCTTAGCTTGCGCCGCATTAACCTGCCAGTTGGGCACTTTGATAAAGAACACGCTCTGTGTAGGGCCGCGGTCCTCTTAATGGGGTCTTTTGGGCTAACCTTCCATGTCCAGCTGTGGGAGTGAAAAATGCATTCTCGTGATCATTAATGGAGGACTTTTTCATGTAAAAAAAGGCAGCGATATGTGCCGTGTGAAGTGCGAGCTCGTCTGGGTCGTTATGAGGGTGGGAAACAGTGTTTCAGGGCACATTAAGAGCCCAGTGGACGTGGCTGTCCTGTTGTTTGTTCATTCGGCTAATGTTCCCACTTATTGTACATCGGTGGAGCCGGAGAGAGAAAGTCGCAGTGTTCTATTATGGTGCTTTTCAATTAATCCATTAGCAGCCTGTGCAGTCGACCATAAAGATTGCTAAAAAAACTGCTCTGAAAAACAGACTGAGTGTAAAAATATAAAAGGCATAACATGTTTCGTATTGAGTAAGACTTTTCAAGATAACCATTGTTTGACATTATTGGGCAGATCAGAGCGGTTGTCAAGAGTTTGATTAATATTTTTTATTTATTTTTTGATGCATTTGTGTCCTCTGTGTGTCCCTCAAAGCAACCCTTGTGTGTATAATATCACAGGGGTGAGGGAAACTCTCACTCGAGAGAACAGACATCAGCATTTGAGTTTCTGATTTATCCACATTAGATTAGTTCTGTATCCTCAGTTATACTCTCAAACCATAATATTGCTTCCTTGGGGGAATGGCTCTGGGTTCAGTGGTATATTTGTGCATTTTTAGAATCTCTTATTCATGATGGCAGAGAGACTACAACACATTTGTGTTTCAGAACCATTGCTGCGTTGTGCAAGGTGAGACCAGGTGGCGTGTCTGATATTCACAAAGGTGTTGAAGTTGAGAGAGAGATATGGCGTCTCCTCTGTATAATTAATTCCCAGCATACAGTTCAAGCACCATCATCATCCGGCATAATGCTCCTCTCTCCGGGTTACCTGCACACCCAGCCGCTCTCACATTATTACTCTCCAGCGGAGGTTAATGGAAGCGCTTATTCCATTACCTATCTTCTTATATTCTGGTAATAGTTGTTTATTGTACATGTATGATATTTGATATGTATATTCAGTATTTATCTTTTTTTAATCATTTTTTTTATTCTGTGTTAGTGTTATTTGTATGCACCATGGGTCTGAGAGTAACGCAATTTCAATCCTCTATACTGTATATATGTACTGTACATGTGGCAGAATTGACAATAAAGAAGACTTTGATTTTGAGGTGCAGCTGACCCGGCATCACTGCCGTAAACGTGTGCTGTGAGATTACAAAGTGCAACAATGGTCCAATACAGTAGTCAACATTTGAAGTGGATTAAAAAATTTTCATCAAAGTTGTCCTAAGACAAGAACAATACCCATTCTTGTCTTAGGACAACTTTGATTCACTTTTTTGATCCACTTCATTGTACAATTCAGTTATTGGACAAATATTGTAAGATTAGTACTTTGTCTAGGTATACAGCTTTTATGAGTTGAAGGGTCTAGTCGACGGAGCAATCAGAGGAACGTCTCGGGTTACTTGGCTGTAACCCTGTTCCATGAAAAAGCGGGAACGAGATGCTTCGTTTCAAACGCTATGGGGTTGTGAAGCACGTGTGTCAAACACGGCAATTTTTTTTGGCTTTAAATAACCCCGGCAGGTGATTTGGCTAATTACACCAACACCTGCTGGTTATAAATACGAGAAACGCAAGCGCGTCTTCTGGTTCCAACTTTGTCTGAAAGGACGTTCACACACTTGCTGCAATGGGACACCTCTTGCTAAGGCCATAGAATATGAACCCACCTTGTTGAATGAGCTCTGACACCTAGAGGTGAAGCTTGACCGTGGGCCTCATAGGCCAGAGCGATAGCATCCCTTACCCAATGTGACATTGTTTGCCTAGTGGCAGCCGCACCTTTGTCGTGGCTGCCATAACATATGAAAAGCTGCTCAGATTTACGCCACTGGCTAGTGAATGTAATTCTGAAGAGCACGTACTGGACACAGTAGGTGTAATTGTTCCTGCTCTGACGTCGTGAACGGCGGAGGACAGACTGGATCCACCCGAGACTGTGTGTCTGGTCGGGACTTGGGAAATAGTCTGGAGTGGGTGGCCGACACTCCAGACGCTTGGGCACGATGGGGGAGATACCTCACAAAAGCCTCCTCGTGGCGGTTCACCTCCCGTAAACTGGTGACTACGGTGTTAACCGCATCCCCAAACAGTCCGGAAGGAGAGATCGGGGCATCAAGGAGGAATGCACGGTCGCGGTCCTTGATGCCCATGAGGTTCAGCCACAAATGTCTCTCCTTGGTCACTAAAGCAGCCATAGAACGGCCGATTGTACGTCGCGCAGCAAATCAGCCTGGTATTCCTGCAAACCGCCATGGTGTGAGTTGCAGCACCAGCCTAACCAACTGCCTGAAAAGCCTTCCCCACCAGTGCAGATGTAATCCTGCAAGGCTTGGTGGGGAGAGAGGGCTTTTTCAAAGACTATGATGTCCCAGGGGAGAGATAGCTGGCCATTGTCTTTTCCACACTGGGCACCATCGTGTACCTCCGTGGTCTCGTGCCAACTAAATTGAGGTAGACGGCACGAAAACACAGAGGAATGAGTTTTTTGCCCTTACCAAGACTCCTCGGCGTGGAGATTCTCAAAAAAGGGGAGGGCCCGACTTTTGGGCTCGTCCATTTGGCCACCCGACAGATACCTGTCGTCTAGTTTTGAGTGCTTGTGGGTCTTTTTTCCTGCTGCCAGTCGAGCTTAAGACGGTTGACTGCATTCGTCACCGCCCCGAAAGGCTCATCTAATGCTTTTGCGTCGCAAGAGGAACGCCCCGAGCCGGAGCTCTCCAAGCCCGCAGAAACAAGGGATGCCCTACTTTGCGTTATACTATGTCTAAACGCTATCGCTATATAAAACACACATGCACACAAAGCGGTCCTTAAAGACAAAAGAACCTGAAGACCATTCGCGCCATGCGTATTCATGTTGGTGTTGGTGTAATTAGCCAAATCACCTGCCGAGGTTATTTAAAGCCAAAAGAATTGGGCGTGTTTGACACTAGTGCTTCACAACCGGTCGAACAAAGACGTTCTCCCATAGCGTTTGAAACGCAGCATCGAGAGTAGCTTTTGATAGGGAACCGGATCCGGGACCGTGTAGTTCACTCAAAGTCAAAGTTTACTAAAGATGGGTTCAATATATATTATATATGTATAAATGAGGAAGTGATGAACATATCACTTATTTCTGAACATTTCACACAATAACAAGATAACACAATAAATCTGACATTTGTTAGGTCAACGTGTGAGAACGCCGACATAATGGAGATCCCTTAGAACAAACATATATCTGTCCTTGCCTGTTGGAACATATATATTCACAAACAAATGTCAGAAGGGCCTCACTGTATAATTTTGCCTTCTGCCCCCAAAGGTTTGTCCTCTGACTGTGGGTTTGTAAATTTGTCTAGGTCTTTGTGCCACATATGGCTTGTTTAGACCGGATTGCACATGGTTGGAATGACAGAACAATGGCAATAAAGCAGCTTCACTCTGTGACTGATAACATCTTACTCTAGGGATTCCCAGCCTGGTGTTTGTGTACCCCAGGGGGTTGTTTTTCGATTTCACTTGGTTTAAAGTTTAATGTTATAAAAGAGATATTGTGACCAAAATTATTGAGCTGACCGCAAAATATTTTTTGGTCCTTGGTCCCAGGTTGCTCAATAGCTGCGTTTGATTAATGATACAGCACACCTTTTCAATTAAATACTATTATTATCATCACTGCACAGAATGTGACAGGAAAATACCATTTGTTAAATATAGCAGAACTACAAATGATGAATGTTATTTTTATGTGCTACTATATTAAAGCAATAATAAAACAATCATATTTCATATTGATTACATTGAAATATTCATATTTATTATAACAATAATACTGTGATAAAATATTGTGAATAAAGTATAAAACATATTTATTTATATTTTTCAGTTCTTTTTTAATGAATTGGTTATTTTAGGTTACTAAAATTACAACTTTGAAAGCGTTTTTGTTTATTGAAGTAAAATTAAATATTGGCCTAAAAATCTTTAGAAAGAATTTACAAATATTTGAAATGTAGCCTAAGATATAACCTGAAATAAGTTCAAAGAAAACCATTATAATAATAAACAAAACTAAAACTAATTAATATTATATAGCAACATAAGAAATGAAATATAAAAAAGACAATATTTAGCAATAATTTTTTAATTAAAGAAATATTTTATAAATAAATATAATACACATTTATATAAATAATATAAACATAATAAATAGTATTTGAATATAAATATATATAAATCCACATAATAAATATTTACTGAAATATTATTATTAATAAAAAACATATTCTGGGTTTGATGTCATATAGAAAATACTGTATTGGGCTTTGACATCATAGAGAGGTAACTGCATGCTGCTTTCCAGAAATAAAAGTTTTGAAATTGAAAATGAATTGATCTCCTAAAAAATCTCAATTTCACCTTTCCTGAAAGATCCCACGTTCAGTGTCCGCCGAGTTTGTGCAGCCGCAACGAGAGATGAAGAAAATGTGTGAGAGACTTTTCCTACATAAAACAGCAGAGCACATGTGTGTTTGCCCTTTGGGGCAGCAGGTGGCCTCTCCCAACAGATGAATTAGTCGGGACGTGATTGTGGTCTATCACATTGCTGGAGCAGGTGTAATCGCTCCGTGCCCGTGTGCTGCCATGCAAACAGACATTGGAAGGACCTCTGTTACAAGGAGAGATAAAGTAAAATACGATAGATTTCACTGCCAAATGGATAATAGAGAGAAACAGGCAAAGATTGAAACGTGGACACTCTGAAGACGACTCAATTATTCAGCCATCAATCAGCTGGGCTCTGATTGGTGCTGTAGACAGGCCAGGAGTGATACTGTGTTGGATCGATGTTCCACTAGTTTCTCTCTCTTGGTCCCAAGCGACTAACCCACCCACCAGTTGCCCAAACGAGAGCTCCGGATGATTAACAGGTTATTCTAGTCAATGTTGAAGTCTGCTTCATTACACCTAGGGAAAGACTGCTTTATCCTATTAAACTTTACTTACAAAAACTGTCAATGAGCAATGGGCTTTAGAGCAGACCAAATTATATACAGTGTCTGTCTATGAATGATATACGGTGTTAAATTAAAACAAATATTAAATACTTTCTTTTTTAAATAAAAAATCACTATTTTTTCCTCTCACCTAGTTGCTTGCCACTTACAATTGTAAAATCATAATCCTAACAGAAAGGCTCTTTTGAAGTCCTTAGCATTACAGTGCCTTCAGAAAAATTGCCTTTTTCCTTTTTCTTTTGTCGCATAAAAATGGTGGAGGCCTGGTCCTACGCTGGCTTTACTGGTTATTATTTAATAGATACAACAAATAAGTATTGAATTGTTTGGAGAGGGGCGATGCCCTCCTACCCCCCTAAACCTGGCCCTTGTGGGGTTGAGAAAATTTGGTTACAAATCTACTTACAGTATATATGTTTTACATATATGTATAAATACTGTGTTGTTACGTCTAATTTGCAATGGACTGTTTAACATAATTTTTTGAAAATTTTTGAATTATATACTATTGCAAACCACTTAAACTTCTGCACAGTTCTTGTGAAGAGCAGCATTGCTGTTGCATATTTTGGTGACCGATAAAAGATTATTGAAATATACTGAAGAAAGAATGCATTATGTGCAGGGCTTCTGATATTGTTTTTTATTCGATCATCTCTACAATCATTCCCCCAGCCTTTAGATTAGTCGGTACTATTACCCACTATAGGTTATATTATTGGCTCCATTCATTTCCAAATGGCAAATTGTTGGTTTCTTTTGAATCACAGAACAAGAGTGTATATTGAATTTGAATCACATTTCCGTTCCGATGTAAACTTTGAGTTTTAAATAGATTCAATGAAAAAGTTACTAAATGTTTTGTCCCATGGTATGTATTTATAAAAGCGAAAACTGGCTCATCGTGAGATATTACTCAGTAGCAGTTCCACCTTAGAAACCAACTTAAATCTGCTCAGATAACAAACATTAGGCTCCCTCATCCATTTCTTAAGTTATTGCGAGAACTTCATGTCTTCATACATTAGTCATTGACGATGCTTTTAGTCCGAGATGGTTTTATCAGTGCCAGTTTGAAGGCCCTTGAAGAAAGCTGCCAGCAGCTTTAGTGTGAGGTTTCAAAGAGCAATCCATCATAATTTTCCACCCGCACACTTACAGAATCTGATGTATGGAAATACAAGTAAAACTAATGTGACATACTGCATACAGTACATGTTTAACATTGGTCAATGATGTGTAATGACCACTTATATAGTGTATGACCAATAACATCAATATTTGTATTAAATTAAAAATGAAATCTAATATAGTGTATAATAGTATATAGTAATATAATTTTGTGGTTAAAATATGAATCTCTAATACATGATGTCCAAGGGATTTTTTTTTAAACATCTATACCTCTATATGCGATTTTCAAGAATAAAATGAGGAAATGGTTGAATTTCAAAGGAAATACAGAAATCGCTTTATTCACGTTGGAGGTTGTCAACTTTTGTTTGCTTTCTTAATGTAATTTCGCACCTCCAGGCGCCACCGGAGTTCAAAATAACACAATATATCTTCACTTGACGGAAGGCGATTAGTGGGGTGAGTTGCCTTGTTGCTGCTTTTCAAACCAATGGGGGCTAAAAGGCAAAAGCCTTGACATTTGATGTGATGCTCATAAGTGTTCCTCCGCAATTAACTTGTATCATAGCTGCAGGTGGTTCAGAAATGTGCCTCTTAACATCCGTAACAATGATATCAGTCGACTTGTAATCAGTAATCAGGCCAAATTGTCCCACTAATCAATGCAATACGGAAGCATGAAGGACTGTGATTGCGCGAAAGGGTTCAAGCAGACTGGTTTGTAAGCATAGAGTGCCTCCCGTTATTCTGTTCATTCACCCTGAGACAGCTGTTAACCCAACATTGCTGAAATGGGTGTGCGTTGTGTCATGCTGAATAGCGTCGCGTATCTTGACTACGTTGTTCAGTACGGCAACGTGAATAAGAAACCTTGATTATGATGAATCATAGTATGCCACTCTAGGCCTCTAAGAGAAAACAAGAAACGGGAGCTGATGAAATAACCCTATTTATTACACAGCGCTTTGGAATGCTTGATTCTGATTGGTCATTTGTGGAATTCTGTTGTCAAGTGCTATAGTACAATGAAAGCTCAACTGTACAGTATATTTGACCGTTGCCCTAGATCTACGCTGCGTTACTTTTATATCTGTTATTCGGTCTCGGGCTTCACACATGAACAACTAATTCAGTGACCGTCAGTGTGGACTTTGTTTCTGAATGAGCCAGTAAGTGCATTTAGTGTGTGCCTACCCAGGGTTCAAAGTTCATGTTACAATAAAAAAAACAAGACATTTACAGTTTATTTAATGTGTAGCTGTGAATTTTAATCAAAGTGGCTGTAAAAAACTTTTTATGTTGATGTTGAGTCTTACATGAAAAGAGCGGGAGTGCAGCAATTATAATATCCACCACCTGGGGAACCAGAACAGTTATTTAAGTTATATCATAATTAAACATGTCTTATAAAAACAGTTATAAACAAGCAATGATACAATCCTTTAATTTCATAGAATTCTGCTACACTTAAGAATTGGGCTTTAAAGCAAAATATTTTCTTGAAAAAAAGTTCTCTGACTACTCTGACTCTTTGCCTGCATCTTTGCTGACGGACCCTCCATGCCTTTTGCTCATATCTCATATCTTTTCTCCCTTTCACTCAAATAACTTATTCTCTTTCTTTTTTGTGTGTCAATGTCATGGAGATAGCTCTGTTTCCTTTTCTGCAAATACTCTGCTCTGCGTTCAGGATCAGCATTCCAGTGACTTTGACTAAAAGCTTCATATGAAATCATGATATAAATGAGAAGATTTCTGATAATTGAAAAGAGACAGTGGACTTACCATGGGCTTCTCTTCATAGATCTCCAGGAAATTGGAAGAAGGAAGTCAAGTGATGTCATCAGTGTGACTTTTATTTAAAGATAGGAGCTTTTTTGTTAAATGGTAACACCAGTGACACAACTCCAGGGGACCACTACCTTCATTATATATTTTATAATATTTATTTAGCATTTAGTTTTTTTATGTAATTTACATCATATATTTGATAGTTATGGACACATTATTGTATTTTAAATGGAAGAAAACACAGTTTTTTACCTCAAAATAAAGCATTTTCCCTCTCTACATGACTGTGGGGATGAGCACTTGGTGCTTGGAATTCTAATTAATGAATAAAAATCTAATATTGCCAAATTGATGGCTCAAGAAGGTGTAATTGTTCAAATAACATATTGTTTCATTTTAAAATATAAAAACATTGTAACCCTAAAGTGTTTTTCAAGTGTAATATTTCTGTAAAGGCTAGGGACAGAAAAATTGACATTTCCGTAGAATGACCCATCTGCTAGAACTGACGCTCAATCAGACCACCAACATTTCTATTAAATTCAGTCTAAGTCAGTGAACACAGACCGTGAGTCCATTCCACATCACTCATAAAGCCTATCGAGACGTTCGCTGTTGCATGCCTGCTGTGCTAGTGCGGGGCATTAACACAGACGTCTGCCGAAGCTTTTTCAAATTAGCACATTACATGCATATTTTTTTTTCATGGGCACCCCATGCCGCCCGTGGAAGATGCCGCCCTGGGCGGAGCCCATGTCGCCCATGGCTAAATCTGCCCCTGTTCATATTCATGTTTAAACAACACAATACAAAATGATTTCATATGCATTTCAGGATTAGTTTATGATGGAATAAGTCTGTTTTTTAATGAATCTTTGAATTCTCTTAGTCTTTCACATTGCTTTTGGTTGACTTTGTTATTTATTAGGTTTGATCCTGTTGAAATTCAACAGACACCCTACTGGAATTGCCACAACGATTAAATACAAAACTGGTGTGCTCTCTTATTTTTTATCTGTGCCTGTATATTTGTTAGATTTGTTAATGTGCATTGCCATTGGGTATGCCATGAGGGCGGTAGTGCTTTTCCATCACCACTACTTCCTGTTGTTGTCACCTTTGCCATCAGTAGTGCTGAGTGCTGCGCTCAGGTCGGCCCCTCACCTGCTCTTCACTCAGGTAGAGGATGTTGAAGGGAGCCTGCATCGTCCGCCCTTGCCATTCTGCCACGGTACAATTTCGTTCAAATGACGGGGTTCAGGCAAGCCATATTGGCATTCGGCTTATGCGGTGAGGCTGCCGCTCTCATGTGTCCGAGATTCATTGATGAGCGCACAGTTGCTGCATTCCGCGCTTATAGCTTTGGAACGTGGCCATATGCCGGTGACGCACAGCCAATTCATTAAAGACTGGCTGCCTGCCCTGCGTTCAGTGCACTGACACACCTGTGTCGCTCAGAAGAAGTCTGTGCCTTACTGAGTTCGACAGCCTGAATGTGGGGGGATGGAGCCACAGTCACTTTACAGTAGCTCGTACTTCACTTACACTGATTGTCTGAGAGTATTACTCAGACTTTTTATGCCACTAGAGTTTCTCATAATGGAACTCCATTTCTGCTGCACAAGCACAAGGCAAATTAGCATATAATACAAGTTGCTCATACTAAAGAAGCCAGAAGAGAAATGTGCATGTCAGCATAAATTTGACATGTATTCAACAATATTAATGTATTAGACACCAAAATTAAAGACAGAAATGTAAAATCAGAAGAGAAGACAGCAATCAACACAAATGTTCCCATGATCATATATAATATCTCTGATATATGACTTCATTGTTTCCTTATGTAAATATACAGTAATCATAATAATGTGTAGTCCTCACAACTAGATTCTATGATGTCATGCTCACTTTGTGAGCATGGTGTTCATAATATAAAACTTAAGCACTCCACTTTATTTGTATTTATTTAAAATTGTATTCATTAACTTATTTGGTAAGTAGTTGTGTAATTAGTTGTGTAATAATTTACAGAATCCCCATTATGCAACCATGCACTGGCCGCCATAAGGATAGCTAATAAAAATGCAGCGCCGTTAAAGTTTATATACTTGTTTACTGAAGTGTTTCTAAGTTTCATTGTTAGTGAGAGAGATTGTTCTCCATACCTCTATGCATTCTCAACTAAAACTAAGTGCTTTGTGTTGTTGCTATAGTTACTTGTAGTAATGAAGTGAAGACGTGGTGATTCTAGCGGCATCTCATGGTGAGGTTATGAACTGCAAACAACGACTCGCACCAGGCCCACCCCCCCATTCGTAGCACTATGGCTTCTCTCACAGGACAAATACGCTGTCACTTTGACACTTCTTTGCCGAAGGAGATAATGTATTTATGAAGCACGCTCTGTAGAGCAGTTTGTCCGTTTAGGGCTACTGTAGAAACAAAATGGTGAATTCTATGTAAGGGGACCCGCGGTGTATGTAGATAGTAATAGCTCATTCTAAGATAATTAAACATGAAGGTGCATCATGTAAGGTCTTTTTACACCTCTGAAGACATTACAGACTTTACACTGTGTTACACTGCTAATTGATATTTCAATCTGTATTGATTTAATTATCAATTTTTATGTAGTTTTAGTTTTCAGTGACACTCATTTACTGACTTCAGTTTATCATTTGTAGGTCCACCGTTCCCTCTTTGTTAGACGACACACCACCTGTCAAATGATTGAAGAATATTAAACCCCATGGTGACAGCCACCTAACCCGAATCAGGTAGCACTTACCTACAGTCAGATACTGCAAAATAAACCTCTTCAAAATGATACAAGACACATCCTGAGTCTTCATCTCACGAATCCTTTCCACGTAAGTTTGATACTGTTTCAACAATTCATCGCACTGTAAAATAATAAGTTAGTGAGGTAAGTGAGGCACTGGGCTATTGCACTCATAAGGCCAAATGCAATGTGAAGTTGTCAGGTTCATCTGCAGAATGGATGTGACCAGCACTGGGTTCTGTAGCCAATAATCGCATTTCACTCTAAGTGATATTTACAGCAAATGCCCGTAAGTACTCGGCACCACAGCAACAAATGAAGGTGGAAAGCGTGATATATTTAACCATAAAGGTGTATTTTATTTCTAGATCAATTACGCATTAATTATGGGAAAATACAATCTCTCCAGAGCCAAACAGACCTGTCTACTGCCCTAATGAATGTTTTAGTAGTTGCTGACTGGACTAAAATGGAGGGAGTAATATTCACAAAGTTCTTGAACTATTTCATACGTTTTCACTTCTTTGGTCTCATTGAGAGTAAGATCAATTTTTGTATGTGAAAATATTGTTTAAATATTTATAAATTTTTGCCTCGATGATGTATTGACAAAATGTTTCAAACCCTGTTGATTTTTTTTGTAGTCCCTCATAAGAGCTACAAAGGAGAATGAATGTATTAAATATTGGTACGCTCGAATGTAATGTTGTCGTGATTTATTAACTCTCTAGTTGTTCTAAAAATTTAGAAATGTCTTTGTTTGGTTGAACACAGAGAAAGATATTAGGACGAATGCTTGTTACCAGTTCTAGAAACCATTGACTACCACAGAAGGAACAATTTCAATGGTAGTCAAAAGTTCCACAGAACTGTTTGCTTTCCTACTTTCTTCAAAATATATTTTTCTTTGTGTTCAATAGAAAAAATACAATTATAAAGTATTTTTTCCTAGTATGCTAGTTAATCTATATTGCTTATTAGCGTTTTTCAAATATCTTTCTCTACAATACTTTTATACAGATTTCTACAGAGATTTGGAACAACACAAAGATGAGCGAATGAAAACCAAATTTTTACATCCCCTTTAATATCATAAAAAGAAAAGTTTGTACCTGGCTTCAGCTAAACTCTGTTGTATATTTTATAACTTTACCTGTAATTGTTGCCATGGCCTCAAATTACCTTCTCTGGCGCTAGGCAGGTTTCCTACAGTTGTGGTGAGCAGTTTAACTTTTTGGCCTATCAGTTCGTCTCGAGACAGCTCGTTGCCCTCTCGCTGTCTAATTGACACGTGGGTGAGCGACAACTTACAGTAGAGACTTTCGACAGGCAGTCCTCCATGAGGAATGCCAAGGAAGGCTAATCAATATCTATAGCAACAGACTCAAATTAGAGGAGCTGACGGTATGAACGAATTGCTTAACAGTCTGGGCATGAGTGCGTTGCAGGCACTGGATTGGTAACACTGAGATTTTTAATAGCTGGCAGTCAATATGTGCTACCTGAAAACCATGTAGAGTTTGATATTGGATGGATAAGATCAAAACCAAAAGTAGCATATGCGGTGCTGTGGGAAACGAAATCTCTTTTCTTCAGGGGAGCCATTTACACTGAACTAAAATCTGTCTGCAGTGCATTAAAGATGTCGAATGTTTATCCAGTCTTCTCTGAACAGCAAATTTGTGACTACGGCTGACTCCCTTGGATTTGACAGAATTCTCATTAAAACACAATGTAACACAATTTGACATTGTTTGGAAGTGCGGGATTAGTAAAGCTTAGTAAGAGATCAGCAAGATTGGAAAAAAGCAGATTCTGCTCTATTGAAAATTCTGGTTTAAAAGGATAGTTTGCCCAAAAACAGAAAATTCTGCCATCATTTATTCACCCTCATGTTTTACCAAATCTGTATAAATGTATTTGTTCTGTTGAGCACAGAGAAATATATTTGGAAGGATGCTTCTAACCACCATTGACACATATAATGGGAATAGTTGCTTTATATGAAGATATTTTCAAGAATGTAGTAAAGCAAACAATTCTGAGGTACTTTTGACCATTGTAATTTCTCCTACTATGGTAGTCAATTGGTGTTGTGATCTGTTTGGTTACAAGCATTCTTCCAAATATCTTTCTCGGTGTTCATCAGAAATTTGGAACTCGGGGTTGAGTATATGATGACAGGATTGTCATTTATTGGTGAATCATCAAAGCGAGTTGCTAGTTGCAAAAACCTTCCCAAACAATACAAAGTTAGCGCAGCATCAGTATTCAGTACAGTGAAAAGTTGTTTGACAGTTTGCGATGCTTGCCAGATGGATGCAGGTTCTGCCAGCACCTTTGATCCAGCAGTTGATGATCTTTCCAGGTCTGGCACACACATGCTGTCCACTCCATCATGCCAGGCAGTGTGTTTCAAACCATATACACTGCGTCCCCAAACATCCAGAAGGAAAGATACCCTGCTTCTGTTAACACCGTGCTGGGGCTGTCAGTGTTGATAAAGGGTCTGTTTTACTGTTAAACAGCTATGGCTGAGAGGAAAATGATGGATGTAGGTTTGTTTGTACCCCAGTGGGCATTCTAACAGTGACGTTGCAGGCACTGCATATTTCTTTTCGACACTAAGGCATTCTGTGCAGCACCAGCCTGTGAGGCTTAACTAATGCTGAATTTGTTTGAAGACTAATGCTTACAGGCTTACTTGTGGTGCTCATTATACAAAGGCTGGAATTTTAAAAGTTCCTTGTTTACCGGCTCTCTAGTGCACCTTTGAGTCTCCAAGCTGTTGTGGTTCAATTAAAACACTGGCTGGAAAAAAGGCCTTCCTATATCTGTTAAGATTTCCCAAAGGAATAAACATGCTTCACTCCATAGCAGCTCGTGCATTACATTATTTCTGGGTGGTATACTGGATACATGGTGGATTTTACAGGAGTAGTTGACGTATGGAGCCGGTTACGTGAGCTGTGTTGCCATTTGGTTTCTCAGCTGTTCGGCGAGATACACCTCAGGTAGGATCCCATTAATCTTTCAGAGTCTCGGTCTCACAACATGGCTCTGGCATTCAATACTTCTTGTTTGATGTGGAAATAATTAGCGAGGGGCTTGAAGTTCACAAGGCTCTTCAATATGTTTGTACCACAAGGAGCAGTTGTGCTAATCAGCGACAAAAAGTTAGCATTCACAACAACATGATGTTAGCGGCAAAGATGATGTTTACTCTACAGATCACCACCAGTTGATTTCCTAACAGGGTTTCCATATCTTTTTTTTGTTGTTTTACATTGTACGGATCCCAATATCTGACAGATATGTCCGACACAATTTCCAGTGAAAATATTAACACGAAGCAGACAAAGCTACGTTTTGTTTTATTCAAGAGAATTCCCTACAGAGAAAAGATGTTTGAGGTTGCCTTTACTGAAATTTTATAATATTCAATAAACATTGATGCACAATGCATAATGCTGCCCGTCATTCTGACTAATCAAAACAAGAAAAAAATATTAAACCTAGCCGAGACAATGATTTGTTATGCAGCCCTTGTGAGTCAGTTGTCAATATTTTAAATCTTTGTTTTTAAGATTCGTGTTATTTTATTGTTTTCTCAAAGATGGAATGCCGTTAAAAAGTGAAGTAGCTATGAATTACCACAGTTAAAACACAATTGACATACTACATCCCTGCAAAAACAATAGAAACCATAAAGAAGTTACAATTGTTTTAAAAGGATTTGCATTGGTTTAAATGGAAAGTGTAATGGTTCTACTGGTATGTTATGGATTCTATTGGTGGGATGTTAAATCCTACTGGAATAATGCCCAAAACACTACAAGAAGGAATTTTCATAATAGTTCATAATGTTATTTTAATGGAAACCATTAGAATTTCTCTAATGGTTTCTATTAGGTTTCCTTATGTTTATTTTCATCAAATTACCACTTTGAACCATTTGCTTTTTCCATTAAAACCTTTACAAATTTAATCTGCCATAACACCCCACCAATAGAATCTGTCACATACCAGTAGACACCAGTCTAGTTCCAATTAAAACAAATAAAATTTCCTTTACATTTTCTATTGTGTCTTTGACATGGTTCTATAATTTTTTCCCAACAGACTAGTCATGATGCAGAGCACAATAAACACAAAAATTAGCTCACTTTTTCCTATTTGTCCATTTGACATTCCTAAATATGTCGATAGACACCAAATATGTTTAGTGGAAACTGTGCTTCATTCAAATCCCAAACTGGTCCACAACTGTCTATTGTGTGGTCACAGGCCTTTATTTAGGTGTAGGGCAAAGGTATATGACAAGAATTCTGATGTTGGCCAACAAGAAACGCGGTTAAGGGTATACGGTTAAGACCTAGTGGAAATTGATGGTGGTGATGCTCGGCAGTTTATGATGTAACGTAGATTTTATGGCTGCACAGAAGGTCACCTCATCAGATGCTGGTTTTAGAACGGGAGAAGAACCTCGGGGGGTAATTTACAGGAAGACAGATGGCATCCTCTGCAGCCTAGCTGCTTAGACTCCAGCTCTGAAGGTCTATAGGCAGGTTTGACAGCTTTCTGTGCACAGCAGGAGCTCCCGAAGTGCCACATTATGTTTCCAGGTCCCATGATGCATTTTTTGTCATCACTTAATAAACATATCAAATATGTAATACCACGGAAAAGGACCGGCGCGTCTTTTGAAGAGATGATATGACAGTACTGAAGTGCATGAACACGCACTCTATATTTGTATTGCTGGTTACTCTATATAACGCGGCGTTTCATAAAGCGCTTGGCACAATATCATTTGTTTTAGTGGAATTGAGTGTCAAACAGGTGATGGATCCATGGCTTGACAGATCTATTAAAGATTTATTCGAGTGATATCACACTTTGACTGCCTATGCCTTTATTACATTTTGCAGTCAAAAAGTCCTTGGAATCAAATGGTTTCTTGTCATCTTTGCAAACCGCTTGCTGGGTTTCAAGCATATTGTTTTCCCCTTTTTTCTTTTTTTGTGGTGTTTTTTCTCTCCAGTGAGACAGGACACGGGTTCTGCTTGAAATCTCAGAAGAGCATTAATGTCCTTTTATGCTGTTTCCATAAAGAATATTGGGTCCTCTTTAATTTAGCATTATTTAGGCAAAAGCAGCTGGAAATTAATTTAGCATTTTTGATGTTTAATGTTTAATCCTCAGGTTGTTTTGATGTTCAAAGTGTCTTTTAGAAGTTCTTCAAAACGATCAGATACCAGCATGGGATTCTAGATCAGACAGCAGTGTGAGTGTGACAAGTACTCATCAGATTTCTACACTGATTGTGTAGTTCCACATTTTGTTATAATTGCACATCCCACATTTTTGTGGCATGTTTGCATAGTTAGTTTGCATATTTACTAAATTGGGTGTAAAGCAACAAAGATATATCTTATAGAGTCTATTAAGTGTTTGCAATTTGAACAGTAAATGATCCTACTAAATATCCAGCACACCTGTTGTGATTTACGTTTTCAAAGATTTTACCTTTTCTGTTACTGAGGTGGTACCCCTAAATGCTCCTTTTTGGACCTTTTTGGGTATGCGACACAAAGTATTTTACCTTTTTTGGGTACATTATGGTATCCTAAGGACCTATTGTGTACCTTAAGGACCTGTCGTGTACCAGTTTAATATTTGGGTACAAAACATTTAAATGTACCTTTGGAGTTATACAATAGGTCCTTAGGGTGCAATAATAAACCCCAAAAGGTTACCAGTTATGTTATGTTGTTCTATATACCTGTATAGGCCTTTGTTTCTGAAATGAACATGTTCATATATTCCAGTAATTCCATTAAAAACAAATATCATACAATACCATATTAAATAATTTAGAAAAATATACTTTCTCTGTTCCGAAATGACTGTTCAAGTCACTGATGGGTTTGGGTGATGGAGTGTTTGGCTCAATGGTGTTCTGCTGGGTTCAGGTCCGAGCTTTATGCAGACCAGTCAAGTTCTCCACATAGTGTATTTACACCTGAGAGTGTGAGTTAAGCGACTGTGAAACTCCTGCCAACCTACAACTTTCTGAGGAAAAAGCGAGTGAATCAGACAGGCTCAGGAGACCAAGCAGCTTGCTCTACATGATGTGTGCTTTGTTTTTTAACACACCACAGGCCTAAGAAAAGTGAGGAGTCCCTAAAGTGTATTTTGGGTATGTCTTGCTCGGATGAGCTTCCAAAACAAAAATTTAATCAAAAATTAGTTTTCAAGGTGTTAAGCTCAAAACTATTTTTAACTAGCAATAGTCTAATCTGTATGTAATAACACAATCTACTCTAAATAGATTTGCTTAGATATGCCTTTACATAAAACGCCTTTTGGCCATAAACCGATAAAGAGGAGATTTGACTTCTATTTTATACGGTAGCTTTAAAGAATTAATTGAAATGGTTTCCACCAGAATAATCACTCTCCAAGATATAACTCTTGTAATAGAAATTCATACAATAATAATAATAATAGTAACAATCTGTAATCATATTCTCTAGCTGCTCGGTTCATTATCATCAGTGTTCAAGAAAAAAACATTAAACCGTGATGCACAGAACTGGTGATAGATGTGTAATTTTGCATATGTAATTAGGGGAACATGATTATTTCCCATTAATGTGGTGAGCAAAACAGCCCTGCGGTGTGATATTGATTGTGCCTGGTACTTATTAGCCGTCTGAATTAATGCGCGCTGCTGCCGTTCTGACTTTTGATCTTTTCATTTGATCTCTTTTAATTGTCTGGTAAGGGAGAGATGACGGCTATAGACATAAGGAAAGTAAAATCCATTACTCTTGTGATCGCACAAATTGTGTACAAAGACAGAGCAGTAGCTTTTGTCAGACTTTGTGGTTTTTCTCACGGCTGATGAGTGTGTGAGGTGTTACTGCGTGATATAAGTATTAAGAATAGAATAATTGTCAGTAGTCTGTGCTATATTTGGTGCTGGGAAGTATTTTTTTAGAACAGGAGTGACAATTTTGTGACAGCATCGACAGAATCATTTACTTTTAAAATGCATGTGCGCAAGGGATGATGATGATAGAAACTAGTGAAAACAGTCACTTTGTAGCTGTTACCATGACCAATTTTATACAGCAAACATGAAGCATTTCACTTATTTTTTCCTCATACTGTATAATGAGAGTAGGGTCATGATAACAGCAACAAAGCGATTTTTTTCACTCATTATCAGTGGCATACCTTAGAATCAATGCACGCAATTGTCTGGGAACTGACCTGACCGAGCCTTTCCAATACATGATCACACACTGAATCCAGTTCTCCTTGTCTGCTGTTGTAGTTGACTGATGAACCATGACAGATTTGGACAAACAGCTGTCCCTGGCAACATATATAGTCAGAGATCAGACACTGTTGAACAAATGGAGGCAAGACATCAAACAATCTGACAGTTACCTGTCATCTTGCTCCTAACAACCATCAATTAGGTTCTAAGCAAGGTTGCTGGGAAAAGCTTCACATCAGGAAGGCAGTTGCTTAGGTGACGGGATTACATTACTTCACCGCTTTAATGCTCGCAAAAGTGTTAAAGAGATTATGAACGCTTGGAGAATGTGGAGAAGTACGCAAGCTGCATCTCCCGCAGGAAGACCAATACATAAATATAATAGTTTATTAAACCAATAAGTAGGTTATTGAAGTCCACTAAAGCACTGGGGTGAACTGGTGGCCGCTCTTTACCTAACCCATGGGTCGCGCTTTGCAATTTTGAGCAAAGGACATCTATTATTTATAAAATAGACTCCTGGGGAGATGGGCTACATTGTAATGTGTGCTCATCTTATTAAAATTGGCCACCTTCAGTCAAAGATTTACAGGTTTCATTTCACACGAGTGTGTGGGCGTCAAGCAGGGCCGGACCAAATGGATTAGATTACTCGCCGCTAAAGCAGACAGCGCAGAGGTGCTACAGGCTGTTTCTATGGCTCTTTTATAGCTCAGACCCATGCGAACATGCAGCAGCGGTTGTCAGCGTTGGTCTGGGGAGGGACTGACTCTGAAGTGCTTTATCAGATACATTGAAGTGTCTGATCAATTCACTGTACAGATACCATCGGTTTTGATATTATATTCACCTCCTGTTGTTCGCTTGGCTACTTGTCTTTTATTTTTCATCGGTCTTGCCAGTTCGTCATAAATGTTCAAGTCTCTGCCTTTTGTATTAATCATGAAACGCTCGGCTTGATCTGTTGACTTAGTTATTTTGTTGATGTATCTTCGTGACGGAGTGAGAATAGATGGATTTCTTACACCCGAGCTGACTGCGTGACCCTCACAATGACAGCGAAGTTCGGATACCAGGAGCTGTATTTTATAGTTGACACTAATCTTTCCTCAAGGCTGTGATTTCTCCCACTGTAATCCGGGGTCACTTAAAGTTCTCAGATACCTTGACTGTCATCAGGCCGCACTCTGGTTTATAGTACCGGCTATAAACTCTGTAAAGTTATATGAAAGCAAATAAGAGTTGCTTTAATCGAATATGCTTATGATTCCGTCAATGGAGTTCAGTGATAAGCAATGGAGGAGTGAACTCTTATTAACGCAGCTGTGTTTCGAGTGGTGCGTTGGAACCTCATGTATAGGTTAATGGATTGCTTTTTTCAGTCAAGAGAACCGTCTATTCAAGGATAAGGCATTTTAAATGATTTCAACCCCAGAACCCTTATTAGCATAGGCTTTACATACAACTTATGAAATCCAATTATCAAAGTAGAAGTATATAATTTGCACATTTTCTCTATAATTAGTGTGTTCTGAAATAGTCTCTAAGTGATGGCTCTGTCTCCGGAGTGAGAAGGTTCGAGACCTTTCAGCACCATTGCCGTTCTCTCTATATGTGGGATTTTCAACTCAGCCAAAGTGGATTTAGGGCCTTATTTTGCATTGTGTGAATTTATGATGTCTTTCTTCGTATCTCTCTGGACACAGTTATCACAAATACTGATTTCTCACATTTGTCTCATTCAACCTCCAGACATTTTCGATGATGCCTGACCAATGATTCATTCATAGTGGTGGTCTCCTTTTCCATTTCACAAGGTTATAGGGACAGATCATGAATGTTTGCTGGACAAATGAACCTAAACACAATAGGTACCAGCTCCAGGGATTGTAATAGACTGAAGCATTTCTATTTCACACCTGATTTCTTCAGAGCTCTTCAGAGAGATTGGCAGCTTGTTCGATCTAGACATTACTGAATAGGGCTCTTTGCCTTTTGCCCTCCTCTGCATTTTCTCAGGGGGTGTCGAAATCACACCAGGCTTTGATGGAGAAGTTTCACTGCTTTGTATTGCATGCTAAAAGTAATCTGCGTTGCTTTTGGATAACAAATTTTGTGTTTTGTTGCTCATCGGTGTATTGGGTGTTTTGGTGTCGCCACTGGGATTTTTAACTAACTTAACCGGCAAGATTTCTTTGTTTAGTCAGCTGTTTTAAAAATACAGCGCTGGTTGTGTCCAACGTTTAGATTTGTTTGTTTACTTCTGACATACCTTCTAGTGCTTCAACACTCCCTTCATCCTCGAAGTGGTCACCTTTCACACAAAAGCAATTGTATGTCATTTTGCAATGATCAACACAGTAATCACACAAACAGTCCAAATCTATGAGGAGATCCATACGCCTGCCACAGTCGCCATGTCGCCTTCGTTGCGGGAAATGGAGTGAGAGCTGCCTGCCCCCCGCGCAGACCGCGGAGCTTGTTTTCACTCAGCAGGGGTGGCAGCTCCTCGTGGCGGACAGGAATTTTTCTGCCGTGTTGTTGAAGCGCAATTACCGCCGAACAGAAGCTCAGACTACCTGCTCCCCAGGTAGCTGCTCACCAGCCGAGCGAGGAGCTCAGCCCAGTTCTCATCAAACCCCATACGCACCACTACAGAACTCAAAAAATGTGTTCACAGCTGTTTTTTTTTCTTTACTGCTATTTCTGACATCTCTGACAGTGGAAATAACAAAGGGCTTATCGTGCCTTAGACGCGGCTTTGTTGAGAAAACGCCTCATCCGTTGAGCACGACTTGCCGCTGTTCATGAAGAACATCTGAAAAGACATTCAATCCTCTGAAGACTCATCTCCTAACGCTAAACAAATGACTTGTGCACCTTGTAAAAAGAGTGTTCCTGCAGAGAGGGTGATGTGGCATGTGTAAAGTTACATTAAGAATGGCAGCCAGCAGTTGCTGGTGACAAGAGTGGCTTGTTGATGGCAAAATAAACATCTGGTTGTGTTAAGAAAGAGGGGGAAAGTGTCCCGGCGAAGTGTGTGTGTGTGCAGAAATCAATGGAATGATGTAACCGAGGACGCACTGGTGGCATGACCAGCGTTTGAATCTTACATGATGATGTTACGTCTGTCAACCATGACTGTCAGGGGAAAACAGATCTGGTTTGACTCTAATGCCTTCTGACAATTTTGCTACATCCTTTCATTTGCTTTACTGCCGAGCATATGTCAGCTGTCCCACGGCAGCACCGGCCAAAAAGTCTTGTTTGGGATATTTTTCATGTGTAGCCATAAAAATGAAGTATTAAAGTAACTCCAAGACCTTCAAGTATGAGTTAGACAGATAGATGAATAGACAGACAGACCTCAGTTTGCAAAAATGAAACTGGAAACCATTATTTGTCTGTATTCTCCTCTTAGTTGGATTTGCTAGATAAATAAATATACAAAAATGTAAGAAAGAGTGAGTCATGTAGAGACTAAGGTCGACTGAACAAGCTAGATTAGCCACAGGGAAAAACTCTATATAAAAAAATATCTCCAGCCGAAGGAGGTCATTGAAGAATTTGCAAACCATGTTGTAAGACTGATGATGCTCTGTCCTGAGTGCAGCCACTGTGAAGGAACCTGACAGTGTATTAATATCTACATGGCTTAGATCTGTTCTTGTGAGAAGCTGAGAGTACAGACGTGGGTGGAGTGGCGACCGAGTGGACTGTGAGGTTCAGAAAGGGTATGTGACCAAACAAAAACCTTTGAAAACTCAAGAAGTAATGTTTTGTTGTTATGTTTGGCCGCGAGGGCAGATGTTATCTACTTTTATCTACAGAATAAAGCAATGTAAAGGTTTTTTGTAATTTATGTTTTTATCATTATGTTAAAACAGCTTATTTAATAATATGCATTTAACTGTATTTAAAGGGATGGTTTACCAATGAATTTTAATTCTGTCATGAATTACTCTCTCTTTAGTTGTTTCAAACCTGTATAAATTTCTTGTTTGGTTAAAAAGATATATGGACGAATGCTTTTAACCAAACAGTTCTTGCACCCTATTGACTACCATAGTAGTAGAAATGACAATAGTAGTCAAAAGTGCCACAGAACTGTTTGCTGTCCTACTTTCTTCAAAACATCTTCTTTTGTTTTCAACAGAACAATTATAAAGTATTTTTTCCAACTATGGCAGTCCAAGCACTGTTTGGTAACAAGCATTATTCAAAATATTTGTCTCTGTGTTCATAAGAACAAAAACATTTATACAGATTTGGAACAACTTGACGGTGAGTAAATGATGACCTTCTTTTGGGCGGTGAACTATCCCTTTAATTATGTTATAACAATTATTAGAATTTTTTTAATTAAAACATCAATTCAACCTAATGTTTCAACTTTACTGGGATGATTGTACAGAATAATTTCTCTATCACATATTCATTAAAATCTAGCCGCATTATATTAAACTTTTACTTTATGGCATATTTCTCCAGTAAACCAGAATTCTCATGAAATCAGAAAGCTTTATTTTAGTCACAGCGCAAACTCGCCCTCAGGGTTGTCTGTTTCATTTGCAATTCTGTTCCACCATTGTTTCTCATTTTCAATGTAGCAGAAGGTGAGGAGGTGAGCTGCTATATGACAGCCCGTACACCTTATATCTGTAGAAAGAAACTTTGTTGTTGGCCATATGCAAGGCTCTAAATATAATGTTTTACGAAGTCTGTGTAGTTGTAGTCTCCTTCCAAGGGTCTTTAATGGCCCTGCGTGATGGGAAACAATGTAGCTAGTGCACTTTAAGTAAGTTTCAGTAAATGGCACAGCAATTAACTAATGCACGTCTGGATGAAGCGAGACTCTGATGTGCGGAAACCCGATTAATTGTGATTCACAGCAGCATCACGCCGCCTAAATCTTACGATCTGAAGGTTTTTAAAGTCAGTAAACAGAGTAGATGTGCCCTGAAGCTGTAGATCACAGGTGGTTGATTCGGAGCGTTGATAAGGTGCCTCATCACACTTGATGGCAAAGCAAGCGTAAAATGAACCGTGCGCCCGGTGTCACAAGGGCATTTCAGAGAGGCAGTCATGTGCATTGTCGTTTGTCTCCTTATATCTGTACACAGATTTCTTGCTCTGGGGTCTAAGAAGCACATTGTGAAGGCTGTGATTACTTCTGATATTTACAATGCATAGGACTGTCGAGATTATGTTATGCTAACCTGAAAATAAACTTCAATCCAGTGTCAGCAGTCAGTTTATAGATGCAGCGGTGGGATCGCAAGTGTGATCAGCTCAGTTTACTTTAAAGGGAAACATGCAGGATTTGCAACTCGCATTCTAGAAGAAGAAATACTCGTTCATTGGGAAAACCAGAGATTTTCTTGGTTTAAAGTAATAGTTCACCCAAGAATGTAAATTATGTCATCATTTAGTGGACCGCTTGTAATTTTAAACTTGAATTACTTTCTACTTTTCGTAGTTCACAAAAGAAGATATTTTGAAGAAAGTTGGAAACCAAACAGTACTGGCCCCCTTTCTGTTCTATTGTATGGACACAAAACTAATACAAGCAAATGGGGGCCAGTTAACAACATTATTTCAAATATCTTCTTTTGTGTTCTGTGGAAGAAATAAAGTCATACAGGTTTGAAATTACAAGAGGGTGAGTAAATGATGTCAGAAAAAAAGTTTTTGGGTGAACTATCACTTTTAGATAAGCCAGAGCTAGAATCTCTTGTGGAACTGTTTCAAAGGCGATTTATCTTTATAATACACAGGACTGTTTAGATAAGTTATGTTGGGGTGGAAAATATCTTTGGTATCTCATTGTTTCAGAATCTCTTCTTTTTTATCCAATTTATGACCACAAGCAATGATGAGCTTTAATAATTTTACAAGGCAAAGCATAACATTTGCAATCTATTGTCACAGTTTTAGTCTGCTTTGGTGTGTTGCTTTGCCTGAGTTCTTTATTATTTAATTAATCCCGCACCTGTTTCTGTTCTACCTGATTATGTTCCTCATGTTTTTATAGCTCTTAGTTTTTCTTAGTCTAAGTTTCCTATCGATACTTCAATCGTACTGCGTCGCAGGACACAATGGGGAAAAAATATTTTTCTCAGATGACTGAAGCTTTTTCCAATAACACATGGAAACTGCACGGCCGTTGGTTTGTGAAAAGTTGCACGGACCTATAAAGGAATTTTCCTTCGCTACTCGGGAGTGATTGCTTTGCCGTCGGAATGCACCTGCAGCAGATTATTTTCCCTGCCGCCATCCGGCAACTCTAAAAGAGCTTGTTTCTGAGCAAATTTCCTGCGGCGTTGTTTCAAATGCCGTGCCGTACTTGTCACTCATGCAGGGTTTTCCTGCACGCTGCTGATAGTCACGGTGAGTGTGTCTCGTGCTCGGGGGCTTCCCACGCCGAAGACGCACTCAAATGCTCTCATTGCGAGAGTATGAGTCTCTCTTCTCTACACTAGTGGATCGCTTTCTTTTCAGAGAGCAAATCTGCTCCCGCCTAATTCTTTGCAACAAGTTGTGAGGCGAAAGCAGCGGGGTAGAGGACCTAAGTGCTCAGTTGAGTGCGGGCTCATGCCTTCTCTCTGTGCCTCGCCTTCTCCACGGAGAGATGACTCGCCGGTTAGTTTCGCTTTGCCTGACCAGCGACCCTTGGCTTCAGACAGTGATATGGTCTCGTTTGGCGGAAGTGATTTTGAGGAAGATGACAGTATGTCATTAATGGCTTCAGATGCGGAGGAGCTGTCAGGCTCATCTTATGACCCCACCCCCTTGCCGTCTGCAGAGCCCAGCGAGACCAAGCCACTTATGTCCGCCCACTGCCATTGGATGGACAGCAAAAGCAGCCTCCAAAGAATGGATGAGTCTGGGACGACCCGGCATCATAGAGAGAGCTGCGGGGTGCGACAGATCTCTGCATGCGGCCGCTTCAGTACTGACTGAAACAGAGAGTTCTGCCACAAGCTTGACATATCGTAGGCTTACGGGTCGAGTCGGCCTCGCCGCCCTAGCTCCTGGAAGGAATCCCCTCTGGCTAGAGCAGGGGGTGCCCCTGGCCACCACATGCAGATGCATGGTTGTCATGACAGATGCCTCCAACAGGGATGGATCCATTTAGAACTGGCTGGATCGGGAAAGAGGCCTGCACATCAACTGCCTGGAGATGCAGGCAGTATGGCTGGCCCTTCACTACTTCCTGCCGGTTCTACCGGGATGCCATGTCTTAGTCCCCTCGGACAGTATGACGGTGGTTTCTTACATAAATCATCAGGGAGGCCTCTCCTCGACGTGCCTTTTCTCCCTGGTACTCCGCTTCTTGGAATGGACCCACACGCTCACTGAGGGCAACACATGTGCCGGGCAACCTGAACCGGAGCGGTTCAGACAAATGGACACTCCACCCTGGTTCAGAAAATCTGGGAGATCTTTGGCAAGGCAGAGGTTGACCTCTTTGCCTCAGAAGACAACTCTCATTGCCCAACCTTCTTTGTGAAGGACTGGAACGCCTTGGCCCATGCTTGGCCCAATCGGCTCCTCAAACCGAGACTTGGCTGCGTACCGAAGGTACTCTCTACCCCGTTTAGGGTACAGGTAGTGATGCTTTCTGCGCACCCCTCCTCCGAGCAGGACCCGGAGCTAAACCTGCTCTGCTCTGTCAGAGAACTGGAGGTTTACATTGAGCGTTCCGTAACCCTTCAGGCGCTGGGAACCGCTCTTTGTTTGCTTCGGTGACTGCACCAAGGGGTCCCCGGTCACAAAGCAGAGACTTTCTAAATGGATAGTTGAGGCTCTCACATTTACCAGATTCTATAGTCTGGATGTCCCAGTCTTTGAGGCTCGGGTCCTCCTCTGCTTAAGGACTTGTACTAGGTTGCAAGCCTATGGTGGCTCCAACCGTGCTGGCATTAGGCACACTGTCGTTGGGAGATTTCCATACAGGGCGAATTCTTTGCTTCCCCCTGCCGCTCGGCAGGGCTTCCCTACTCATGCTTGGCCCCCGGACATTGTTCTCTTGTAGCACGGCAGGATTGTATTGTATCCCGTAGCATCCTGCTATGCAGTACTAGTGAAAGATCAATAGGGAACGTACTCGGTTACTTACGTAACCTCCATCGCCATAGGTACGTGCAGCCTCGCCGAAGTTTTACTTTTCACAAACTAATGGCCGTGCAGTTTCACTGCGTTATTGGAAAAAGCTTCAGTCATCAAAGAAAAATGAGTTTTTCCCCATAGCGTTCTGCTACGCAGTACTCGGTTCTCAGGGAACCGAGGCTACGTAAGTAACCAAGTACGTTTTCCACCTATTGTTGCACTTGTGTATATGGTTGAGTGACAATGAAGGGTTTTGATTTTGATTTAGTTAATTGTCCTGTTTAGTATTGGTGTATAGTATATATTTAGTATTTGGATACCTTCTTTGATGTGCGATTATTCATATACATGCAATCCTGTGACAGAAAACCGGGCCATATAGGTACATTTATAGCGCCGTTTAGTGCAGTTTTTTCCCCTACCTTATGTTTTTGGTTTTTCCCTCTTCCTTGATGGCTTCCCCAGCCATCCAGCTGATATTCGCCGCTTCAGTGGAGTGGGTGCTAGAGAGATATGGACTGTTTTTTTCTGTCTGCACCGCTGAGGACATCTCCAAACCCAGAGACCAGCCAGCTTCCATCCAACTGCACGGAGCATTAGCCAGAGCCCACTGCAGACAGAGAGCCGAGTTCTACGAGCCATCGCACAAGAGCAACAGAACCGATCATCGCCCCGGAGTCAAGTTTAGGAGTAAAAATGCTGCGAAAACACAGTTTAAACACCATATTAAAGGCAAGAGATGGTGTCTGATTGAAATGCAAAATGCACTCTGTGAGCTGCACCCTCTCTCTTTCATATTTGCCATCTGACTCTCAAGGAAGAGTGTGCTTTAACTGTAACTTTCAGCTATCTGATGACACTTTCATTAGTTCACTTTTTGATCCCTCAAGGTTTATTTTGAAAAAAGAATTTGCAGGCAGACTGGCTGCTATATCTTCTCACTTACCGGCTCTAGAAATTGCTCATGTATGAATGCATATGATCTTGGGGACTGAGATTCTGCGATTGCCGAAAACCAATTGGCTCGTTCCACGAACATGAGATCATATTATCAGCTCTCTCTGTGAAAAATGCACCAAGTTCAATTCTGAAGATATTAATCCTCAGATTTCTCTCCACGTGACACAGCTTGGGGAGCTTTTATGGCTGTGTTTATTTGGCAGGTAAATCAGAAAGTACAATTATAACTGTCCCCACAGGGCCAGGCTTTTATCAGCATACCGTAACCATGCAGTAATATTGATGGTTATTTTTGGTTGGTTATGGTTTGGTTATTTCACCTCTATTTCATGCTACTTGTGATTTGTTAATAATAAAATTCAGAAATATAAAGAGTGAAAATGTCTACTTTATTTATCTTGAATTAAACTTTTAATTAGGGAACATTCTTCATATTTCAATGATGATTTAGATATCCACTGCAGGGTTGTGTCTGAATAAAAAGCTTGTTCACTTGCTGTCAATTTCAGTCAGTTTTTTAAATATTTGTTCATACTGTACCACATATATTTTTTTAAATTTTAGATTTCATAAGTAGTTTGATTTTGGGACCTACTTGAAAATGAGATGCCACATCTCAAGGGGCTATCCTTTCAATAAATTCAAGTTTTGGTTTCTATACAAACATAATTGTAAATGAACGAAAACTATTGAGGTCACCCCTCAATGTCAGAATCATATTTTGGACAAACAACTTTCTTGTACCTTACACAGTTACAGGTTAATCCTTCACTTTCAAAGTCCAAGCAGGTAGGGCATGAATATCAATATTAACATAAGAGAAAGCAAAGATAAAACGATGCAAAACAGCGCTCTCTGCCTAAGCTCCTGGCTCACCGAAATATGTTCCCATAAGCACTTTCATGCATACGATTTGTATCAACTGCGAGAGAAAACAGTCTGACAAGCAATTGCTTTGAAGTCTAGAGAGCAAATCCCCAGCTCCATTCCCTCCAAATGTGGGTCTGAGAAAGAGAACGACTTCTTCCATCTACAATGGCTTAATTTCCCTTTTTATCCTCTGCTGATGTGAGCAGACCTCAAAAGGGATGGGTGCTAGGACAATTTACAAGCAGCTGGCACCCAACAAGGCCTCTTGAAGGCCCTCTGCATTCTAAATATATGCCTCTACTGTAAATAATATTTTGGAAATGGATCGATCATTAGTGTTTATTGTTCTTGCCACTCCAGAGAAGTAAATTGCTCTGACAGAAAGGAATAATGGTATTTACCATGCAAATAGATTCTCTTTTGATTCGTTTTGACTCTTTTTTTAAATGCAAATTAAGTCGCGTTTGTATTCTATAGCGCACCCATCTATGCAAACCGAGACCTATTCATACTAAATCAGAGTTATTACTTTTTTCACTGTGCCCACGTACGTATTATTCAAGTAGAGATTTTCTGACAGGGGGCTGTGTGGATTGATGCAGTAGATCCTGAAAACATATCCTCTATTCTCTTACTTTTTGTCTACAGCGTCTCATTAGCATGCCAGTTCATGCAGCTGCGTGTGGTATTACACTGGGGTGCATTTACTAAAGAGTTCCATTTGCATGATAAAACAAGCCTGCTGATGACACAAAGTAGATATGGTAATTACACCTTTATAAGCGCGAGACCCTCATCTCACAGAGCGTCTCCATGTAATAATAGACGCAGCCCTGAGAGCTCTTGGATGTTTTTCCGTGATCGTGGATGCTTTGGCTCCGTATCCCACATCATTGTATTCAGTACCCACACGCTGTAATACGGACGCCAGATTGTGATCAAATTGTTGTCTTTTCCATTCAAGTCCACAAACAGACACGAAAATCATTCAATAAGGTCATCAAGAGCCTTCCCAAATAGGGCCCTATGATTTCCGTGATGCGGAAAACGCGGACGGAATCCAGGCATAAAAATGGCAAATATATTGCTTACCATTGTACAGTAAAAGACGGAAAACACAGAATCCAGAAAAATAAAGATGGAAAAACGGAATTTGGGAAAATATTAAAACGGATTTAATAGGGCCCTACCAAAACATGCATATAATGATGAATAGATAATGACTACTCAATTGGCTCCACTAGCGAATCGGGTCACAATGCACCGTTTTATTACATACATTTTTTTGTCTCGTGCAGTATTTTTCCATGACGTTTGGAAGTGTCCCTTACCACGTTGAATAAAACAAACCTTCCCTGATCATTGATGATGACAATCAGAGGTAGCTTGAGCCTCTCAGACATCCTGATTGAACGTCAGCCACAAGAGAGCAGACGCTGGCAGACGAATCAGGATGGAGACGGACTGGGGGCAAATTAAACAGCACAGCAATCACCAAATGGCTCCTCCAGGGCCAAATCAAAATGGTGATTGCAGGGCTGGATAGATTAGTTTGAACATATCCATACTCACTTATTAGAATTTGAAGCCTGTGTGCACCAAGTTATCGTACTGCACCTGATAAGGTAACCGGATCTGCAATTCAGGGACATTTACATGGGCTCTTGTCTGTTCTGTATATCGACTATGAGCTCAGAGGTGTTGTGCCCGCTCTCAATCTATAACTCCAAGTCCCTTAAAACCGCTCCTGAAATTTAATGGTAAGGAAGTGCAGCAAACGCTGATGCATCTACAGCCGAAAATAGACAGACCATTCCAAATTTTCCTTTATTCAGCATTGCTAAACATATTGTGAGCAATTCAGTCAGTTACCTTTAAGACTGACAAGTCAAAATAACTCGCCTCAAATTAAGTTCACATCAGCAACCAGAGTGAACTGAGGCACAGAGGCATAAATAAAACCAACAATTTGATGTTCAAATTACTTGATAACAAAGGTTTCCTCCTTTTGTTTTGAACAATGTTTATCAAATTTTCTCTTTTTTTCTGAGACTTGATAACAAAGTTTATCCACAGACTGTTTGTGCTTTGCATTTTGAATGACGTTTTCCTCATTTCTTCTTCTTTGTTTGGTGGTTGGCGAACCAACTTCGGTGGTTCTTCCTCTTTACGAGATTCCTAGTGAACAACCCCCCAGATGGCGGAAAGTTCCAAAAAACTAGCGCGCACGTTTAGAAAGATTATATGATTGGTCACTTAACTGTCACTCATACGTTTCCTCCCTCTCAAGAATCACCTTCCAAAGCCACGCCTCCTCCAAAACACGTGAGCGCACGTGTAACTGGTTCTACTCGCCCTGCTCTGCGCGGGCCTCGAACCAACATCGGTCCAGATGGAAGACAGGCACTCTAACGAGGAGGCTTAAGACTTAAGTGTCTAGCGTCTGTCGCTAGAGCATCTCTGTTGGTCAGGGCGGCGAGGTTTACACACTTCACAGCTCTTCACTAGCTGGCCTCCGTTACGTTATGGGAGATGCAAAGTGGGATGCAAAATAAGCTGACTGAAAAGTGGCAGTAATTGGTCCAACGTTTTTTGACCCTACGCCTTTCACGGACGAAACATAATTATAAAATACCAATGTTTCACTTTACTTATTGATTGCTATCAGGATGTTGAGAGACTTCCAACCATCATGACAAAAAAACTTTCTGGACAGGATTGCCTACTCTGCCTTTAATGTAATATTTAAAATGCCACATGGACACAGACCTCAACGCTTACAAGAAATATGACAAGAGAATCAACTAGCTGATCATTTTGAACAGAAACAAACTTGTCATGTTTCTTACTACTTGTCATCTTTCCAACTGACCTGTCATACTAACTGCTTTCCAAAAAAGATCTATCTAGGATAATATTTGTTTATGCATTTGATCTGAGAATCATATTTCTGTATAACAGAAATTCATTTTAAAAGGTTAAGTTTCATTCAGCAGACATTGTATTGGAATTGGCACTCAAGTATGAAAGCTTCAGCTACAGTATTCCTGCCCCCCCCCTCTCTCTCTGCTGTTTAGCAGACTCATAAAACTACAAGAAGGAAATAATTAAAGCATAAAGCGTTTTATCTCTTAAAGGAACAGAGCCATTGATTTTCCTCTATCTTCTTCGCCTGTGCGCTGCTGTGATCAGAGAAGCCTTTGTATGGCGGGGTAAGAATTAAAGGGGACCACAATGGAGACAATGTAAGACAGCCACGCTCATTATCAGCAGAAATAAAAGTTCTTGTGAAACTCTTGTGAACTGTGTAGGAAATACTCTTTATTTTCCCTCCTTCTGCTCTGTGAGGGTCTTTGATACACTCGCGTTTTTATACCTTAATGAGCAATATGCTCTAAACCTGTGGCATGCTCAGCAGTACACTCTGGATCTCTTATGTAGCTGACTAAACCCGAGACCTCATTCTGTCCCGTTATCATCAAGGGGGGTTCGCTTGTTTTGGACATTTCTTGTCACAAGCTCATTCTCATGCTCGTCTGGTGCTTTGGACCCCTTTAATTCAATAGACCCCTTCTAACTAAGACAGGTGGTCTGTATTTAATACACTGGTCTCCAATACATACATTTTTACACTATTTGCAGTGCCACAAAATAGGTACATAATGCAACAAGGAATCAAATGGTAACCTTTGCAAGAAAATGATATTATATTGGGGTGTAATGATTTTCAATTTAATCAGATGGATTTTGTGTGTGTTTATTATATCGTAGGCTATGCACAATTCAGTCGTATTTGAGCATTTTACCCACCCCTAAATCTAACAGTTATCATATTTGCCGCCCGGAACGTCAGCTTCGACAGTGAAAGGGCATTGGCTCTCGTGTGTCATGACTTGTTGCATCATTACGTGATAGATAACATAATTTTTATTTTCCTCAAAACTGTAGCAATATGTGCCTGGTGGTACCGAGGTACGTATTTCGTATGAGACCAGGTTGGTTTTTCAGCTCCAAACTTCTTTAAGCAAAAAAAGAATGAATTACAGTTGGGTTTATTTGTATGTATCAACGCTCTCATTGCTTATGACTGATGAATGATGTATTCTCATCAGTTTTCACCCCATCAGGATATTTGCAATTGTCCTAACTGAACCTGTTCCACCGCACGCTCGGCTGATAGTTCAGTCTGACAGTTCAGTTACTGACTGCTTCTGTGGAACCAAAGGTCATTAATGCTTCTTAAGGGTTCAAATGGGTTTAGCACTATCCATTGAGCGGAGAATTGAAAAGCGGCGAAAAGATAAAGTTTAAATGTATTTTCACTCTGTGTTTACCTTTCATTATACAAAACTATTAATGAATCTTTAATGACACATAATTTTTAGTTTCACACATAATGTTAAATTGCAAATGTTTAATAAAATAAAGACCTTTGTATTAACCTACATTTTCCTTCCAAACGACACAATTATGTCTTTCTTAATGATGCTGATTTCCAGTTGTTTTAGGTTAATTGCTTAATTTTTCGGGTTTATATTGTCTGTGTTTTTAAATTTTAAACCTTACAACAATAGACTTACAGCTCTCACCCTTTACAAGAATTTTTTAAAGGTCACATTCTGTTTACATTCTTTACTTTTGTATTGCACTAAATGTTCTTAATGTCAGATTTTGAATATATGCATGCTGCTTTTTTCCAATCCAGTTCACTTTTGTTTTTCAATTACACATATTTAAAAAGTACATACTGATTTTGTATTGGAGAAAAGCTAATGCTATTCCATTACCCTTTTTGCCTTTTAAAACGACTGTGAGAAATTGTAGCTCTAAGGTAGTGTAAGGACACCAAGTTAAATTCATTATCTCTCAGAGTTTTATGTTTTTTCTCTATGTTTAGGCTGATATTAACAGCAACAAAGGCTATTGAAAGATTTATAATTGGCCCTGGTTCCCTGAGCAAATGAGATAAAGTACAACCTTGTCGCACAAAGTCAAATCTATGCTCCCTAAAATAGTAACCATGGTCCAACACAGGGCCGGCCCGAGGCATAAGCGAACTAAGCGGCAGCTTGGGGCCCCCTGACCACCAGGGGGCCCCTCAATCGTTTATTTTATTTATTTATTTTTACAATTAAATAACTTTAACAAGTGATATAAATGAATGAACCAATGAATATGAATGAATAAATAAATGAATAATTCAAGACAAGAAAATTCAGATTTCCCGACAACTGCTGCTGTGTCTGCTGGCGTTTGAGTCATGCGCAATAGACATCTCGCGTGCGTTGACAATTAGCGCCGGTGCGCAAGTGCGCGTCACTGTAATAAATGGTAAGCCATGTAACAAAAAAGGATGTATCCTCTGCTGCTGAAAAGAGAAAGAAGAAAAGGACAGAAAATGAGAAAAATGAGCAAGATTAGCGGTAGCACAAAGTTTGCTCACGTCACTTCAGGTACCATGATCTTTTATAAGCCATCACCAGAGCTAACGTAAACGTCGCCGCCATCAAAAGTAAAATGTCTCGCATTATTAATATACATTTATCTAGGTGTAGTTCACGTATTGATTATATATATATATATATATATATATATATATCAGTTTAAGTTGGTGAAAACAGCCGAAGGGGAACTTAACCTTCTCGGTGAAAGCGATGCCAGCTAGCATTGCTGTGTGTGTTGAAGTGAACGTTAGAAAATATGCCTATACCGTGGGGAGACTTCTGTGATGAAAATAGACTTCAATTTTATTAATATGGTGGCGAGTACTGTAGCAGGGCTATCCTCATATTTATAGGCTGCAGTTATGCGATTTTGAGGTCATTGTTGTACAATTGTCATTGTTGAACCGCTTGCTGTTCTTATGTTTGCTTTCATTATTTAAGTATCTATTTTTTTGTAACATTCTGTGGTATTGTAAAGATGATTTAAGAATAATCCAGGCAACACGAGAGTAGTGAATCCGTAACTTTCTTTACTCAACTTTCTTCTTCTTTCGTGTGTCATTACGTACGTAAGTCACGTCTCATCACGTGACAACAGCAAGCGTTACTATTTACAAACAGTATACACAAATAGTAATATTGCACATTTCTCATGAACACAACACATTCTATTTTTGATTATATTAATGTTTGTCTATTTTTGTTTTATTTTTAAGATTGCAAATTATTTATTTTATGTTTTGTGACAGTTTGTATTCAGAAGTTTAAGAGTAAAGTATTTTATTTAAGTATCGATTTTGTATTATTTATTTTGTATTAATACATAACCTCACTATATAAATTTATAATGTTACATTATAGCATGACATTTATGTCAATAATCTTCAAGCAAATGGTGACTCCGCGTGGTGGGAGGGGGGCCCCCAAATCAAATTCTGCTTAGGGCCCCCAAGAGGCTCGGGCCGGCACTGGTCCAACATATATCTACCCCAGTAAGTGTGAATATTTTAGGAGGCTACTTTGTCTGTACTTGCATGCAGAAAAGTTTCACGCCGATCCACACCGCACACGTAAGCAGTGTGTAATTTCTTTATGCTTATATTGCATATCAATGAGGGGAAAACGATTGCATTACGCTGGCAATGTACTGTCTAAACCCCACTCTCATCATTATGAAAAAACAGATAAACTACATAGACATTATATGCTTTTATTGCGTATGTGTGAGAGAAAATTTATCTCATCACAAGTCAATCACTTTCTCCTATGGTGAGTAAACCTTTAAGTGACTTAAATCGTATCCTTCAAAGCATGATGGCTTTTTAATTATAATTTGTACCACGTGGATCTAAAAGAGCATGAATCGGGCGGATAAAACAAATCAAATTTATACATACACTCAGTGTCGTTACAGTTGACCGGCCCCAGTGAAGGCTATTGCGACTGGCCACCTGGGCTGCAAGGTTATGCAGCACATGCAAACACACAGTGCTCGTCTTTAGAAGGGAACCCATATAAGCAAATGTGGGTGTCTAATCTACTTAATTTAAACCAACTAAAATCAATATCTTAACAATTCTATGAAGTAGGCACAAGACATATTCAAGAAATCTATTAAAAACAGAACAACATATTGGCTGTGGTGAAATGGTTTGTTCGTTTCTTAAGCACTTCAATCAATTCCACACCGACGTTCTTGGTGTTCTTCCCCTTTATTAAATCTAGACAATTGGTTGATGCAACATTGATGTTCTTTATTTCATGAAGCTTTATTTCTAAACATATTATTTCTAAACATATTTCTTACACATCTGCCAATACAACAGTGTGCAATTAACACTCACTTTCTATACCTTGATTTCTATACGTCGCTATTCTGCCCAAAATAAACATAAACATTGGAAAAAAACTATATCAACTATGAATTTAAACACACAACTAAAAACCTTATAAGCAGAAAATTTGGTTATTTCAGATCGTCATTTTGACTGTAAGTCAATGGCGCTCTCTGTCAGTTGGTCAAACCAAGATGGCAGCGCGATCGCTTCCGGTGGGTACACCTCCTGCCACTGGATTACCGTTCTAGGCTGGTGGTGGATGGTTTCGCGGAACGCTTCACAGCTGCGCAGAAGTCTTCGCAGGCCATGAGACACTTTCTGCCGAAGAGACCCGGATCCAGACCGGTGGCGACCCACCCTAAGCCAGCTCCGACGCAACAGCCGGTGAGAACCCCTGCTGCTCAGAAGGCTCCGGGAGCTGACAGCTGTCAACGCTCCCGATCTGGACGACGCTACCCGCATCCCCCACGACAAGGTCCCCGGCCTAAGATCACGCTGGACCCTGCGCCTCAGGCCCAATCCTGAGACCGATGCGAGGAAGAGGAAGGCTACAGGGCCCGCTCCGGCTGGCCCTCCTTCAAAGACTGCTCTCATGTCCGCACTGGTCACCCCGTTCAGTTCCGGGTGCCGGCAAAAGGTTGATAATGTGCAAAGTTGTAAGTGCAGGGCCTTTTCTAACGCCCACACCACATTCTGCAAAATGTTTAATAAAACACAACCATTGTCAAAAAAAGGACGAACTTCCCCCTCACATTGTCCTTGGGAGCCAAGCCCCCAAAAGGCGGCCTACCTCCTCATTGCACCCAAACCCTTGCCACCCGGGCCGAGGCCTGGAGAGCCATCCCCGGTGTGTCAGATTGGGTTCTGGATATTATATCCCAAGGATATTTACTCCAGTTTGCTCGTCGACCCCCGCGCTTCCGTTGTATCTTACATAAATCATCAGGGAGGCCTCTCCTCAAGACGCCTTTTTTCCCTAGTATTTCACCTCTTGGAATGGGCCCAGTCCAATCTGCGCTCACTGAGGGCAAATCATGTTCCAGGCAAACTGAACCGGGGAGCAGATATGCTATCTCGGAGCAATGTTCCTTCGGACGAATGGACGCTCCACCCCATGTCGGTTCAGCAAATCTGGCAAATCTTCGGCAAGGCAGAAATCGACCTTTACGCCTCAGAAGACAATACTCATTGCCCGACGTACTTAGCCAGAGTTGTGGGCTCTGCACCTTTGGCCTCTCAACGGGAGCCTACGGACCTCCCCGAGAGCGTACTGAACACCATATCCCAGGCTAGAGCCCCGTCCACTAGACGTTTCTATGCCCTCAAATGGTCTGTCTTCGCCTCCTGGTGTGCACCACGCGGCGCTGACCCGGTGGCCTGTGACATATCGCTGATACTGTCATTCTTACAAGAGTTGTTGGATAACGGCCGTGCCCCTTACACGCTCAAAGTCTATGTGGCAGCTGTTTTCAGCCTCACATACCCACATCGGAGGAAAAGGAGTGGGCAAGAACGACCGTATCGTTCGTTTCTTGAAGGGCTCCAGGCGGCTACACCCCCCTCGCCCTCTAACAGTTCCCACTTGGGATCTGCCCACGGTCCTGAGGGCTCTAAAGGGTCCTCCCTTTGAGCCTCTGCTATCTGCGGACCTCCGTTCATTAACGCTCAAGACCGCTCTGCTTCTCGCTTTAGCATCGGTGAAGCATGTGGGTGACCTACAGGCTCTCTCTGTGAACCCATCCTGTCTTGAATTTTGGCCTAACGACGCCAGGGTCGTCCTCAAACCACGGCATGGCTATGTACCTAAGGTGCTCTCTACTCCGTTCAGAGCACAGGATATTACGCTCTCTGCTCTCCCCTCCTCCGAGCGGGACCCAGAGCTTAGTCTGCTCTGCCCAGTCAGAGCATTAAAAATATACATTGAGCGCTCCGCCCTATTCAGACGGTCGGAACAGCTCTTCGTGTGCTTCGGTGACCGCACCAGAGGGTCGTCGGTCTCGAAACATAGACTATCAAAGTGGATAGTTGAGGCTATATCGCTGGCGTACTCTTCCTTGGGCCTTCAATGTCCCACGAGAGTTAGAGCCCATTCCACTAGAGGCATTGCCTCTTCCTGGGCATGGTATAGCGGTGTCTCTATAAAAGATATCTGTGCGGCGGCCTGCTGGGCTTCGCCGTCCACTTTTACAAGATTTTACAATCTGGACGTTCCGGCCCTTCAGACCCGGGTCCTTTCTGCTTGAATTAGGTCGCTGAGCCCTGGCTCTATAGCCACGCCAGCGCCTAATAACTTTGGGATGATAACCGGACTAGGCCACCTACTAGCTTGGCCTTCTCCGCATTTCAGGGTTTCCCTGTTTTACCCCGTCTCCGAGCCAAGGCTCCGAGACTATCTGTGCTTTTCGTTCCATCTGTAGCATGGCGTGATTATACTGGTTCCCCATAGCGTCCTGCTACGCAGTACGAGTGAAGTATCGATAGGGAACGTACTCGGTTACTAACGTAACCTCGGTTCCCTGAGATACGGGAACGAGTACTGCGTTCCTTGCCGTGCTACGAGCTGCATTGTCGTCGCTTCAGTCGAAGTAACCTGAGGACCCTACGGCGATGTGTCTGCTTATATAGCCATAAGCCCCGCCCATTTTGGCAGGTGCCATCGCCATTGGTCCGGCAGCTCCGCTACGATTGGTTTAAAGTTTTGCTTTTTTCCAACCAATCACCGTGCAGTTTTCACTGCGCTATTGAATTGCTTCAGTCATCGGAGAAAAAGGAGTTTTCCCCATAGCGTCCTGCTACGCAGTACTCGTTCCCGTATCTCAGGGAACCGAGGTTACGTTAGTAACCGAGTACGTTTTTGAAATCACGGTGAGTGCTAGTTGCCGCTATTATCAGTTCTCTCTTCATGCTCATGCACAATGCGCAGACTTCACACAGACGATTGAGCGATTCGTTCTGGTAAAAGCAAAAAACACACACAAATGTATTCTTGCTCTTGATATAAAATCACTGAACCCCTTTGGCTTTAATGAGAAAAAAGTTTACGAGGTGGATTAGAACCCTGAACCTTAGAAAGACTTGGCAAAAGTTCTACCACCAGACCGTCATGCAATGTGGGCAGGATCCTCACTCGCTGCAGGACATGAAATAAGCTTTTTGATGAAGTTTTGTTTTTAAAATAACATTATGCAAAATTGCATTGTTGTATTTGTAGCACCAGGCAGCGCAGTGCGCGTTGCATATGCTGCCGGTGTGAAATGACAATGGCCAGGCACTGCCTTACGCATGCAGCATGAAACGGGCTTATTATCAGTTTGCAGAATTAATATTACTGTCATTTGATTTGACCAAATCCGTCTTTGGCCGCAATCGACTGTTTCCCATCCAATCAATCACCCATGTCCAATTAAACTATACGGTATGTCTCCAGGAAAGTTCTGGAACTTCTGAACTTTTTTTTCTCAGACTCTTTAAGCCAGTCAGACTTTCTGAGCTGCAGTCACGCTCTGTAGACACCTGATTAATGCTCTCCACACCATGTCCGAGGAGCAGCGGGAAGCTGATCGGACTCCACTTCCAAACACTGTTACACGATGGACAGATGAGCTTAGGTTGTTAGTGGTGAACACATTTATTTTTATCATCGCATCTGATTCATCTACTGTCCGCTACAACAAAACAGCAAAGGGTCTCCTGTCCCAGCAGTGTTCATTTATTCAGCATCCCTGGGGTATGGACGAAATTGGAGATTGGAGACAGTTGATTTTTACTGGCTTGAATCCCCATCTCACATTTTTTCATTCCCTTAGACCGTAGGAAAGTGTTAGTAATACATATATTCCACCCACACTGAGGGATCTAGATTCAAAGTAAAACTAGAGGATGGTTTCAAATTGCATTTAAATATAATAAAAAGATATATGTTTTTTCGGGAATTCCTCATGTTCAGGGCTCACTGGTGCTGTGTTAAAATTAGTTTTTCTAAATTCTCAAAAATCTTAAATTTTTTAAAGCGATAAATCATCATGTGCTCATCAAACCTCAAAAGTCATTTCAAACCTGCATGATTTTCTTTCTTCTGAAGTACACTAAAGAAAATGTTAAGTGTGTTGGTAGCCAAACAACATTGACCACAACATTGTAGGGAAACAAAACCACTGAGACATTTCTCAAAATATCTTCCTTTGTGTTCCACATTAAAAAAGAATCACATACAGATTTTGAATGGCATAATCATGAATACATGATTGCAGCTTTTTGGGTATAAACCATCCCTTTTACTCTCCCTTAAAACAGGTTTGGTTTTGAGCTGCAGGTCCATTGTCCTGCTGTGGGTGAAGTGTTTCGCCATCCTGATTGGATGTGTCATTATAATTATGTGTAGAATTTTATTATAATCTGTGTGCATGAATTATTCACCCGGAATAACATGCATCCTTAATTTTATCATAGCATTTATTTTTTAAATGTCATCTGTCTTGATTTCATGTCTTGTTTAACAAAATAAACATACACACACACACTCATACACTCACATGAATAGTATAAAACACACATGTCCTTAACCCCCTTTAATTGGCTGCAGTGGTTAGTGTTAGTTAATTGATATGACTCATGAGTCCTCATGGACCTGTTTCTCTCAAAACCATTTTAATGACCTTTGAAAATTTTGCCAGAAACAACTCATTAATTTTCATAGATGGAGATCAGGGGGTGCTAATGCAGTCGTGTGTCACTGCATGATTTAAAAATGCAGCCGGGCTGCTGTGTAATCAATGACTCATTAAACAAGCTGAGAATCTCCAAATGGCCAAGTTGATCAGTCTGGATTTTTCCAACTTCACCAGTTGACTTCTCAATAGTTTCTTAAAGCCTACTGCAGATGTAAAAATAAAAAGGTAGAGACTTTTACTTAAATGTTTCACCTATGTTCTGATCTGTCTTTAAACCAAATTCTGCAATCAAAAGTCAGAGTTTTTAGACTTTAGATATACCTAGAGAATACTCTTCTAAATCTCAATGAAAACAAAACAATGTAAAATAAGTAATGTAAAAAGTCTTCTTAGCTATTTCTGACATGCCTGTAAGAACTGTTTACTTAAATGTGTCATGAACCGCTTTTTAAAAATGTTATAGGGCAATTCCAACGTTATGGACGTTACATTTTGCTCTATTGACAATTGACAACAATTAATTAATATATTGTCATATATTGAACCATCTTTTTATATTTTACTAAACCCTTGTTGAGAGAGTCCCAACATAATATCAGTCTATGAACAAATTTTCTATTTAAAAAAAGGAAAATAAACATGAGTTATGGATGTGACAAAAAGGACGCCGTTTTTGGGAGACAACAAACTTTGTTAGATTTCTGTGAAAAAAAAATGTACAATCCTGAAGCAATAATACCCAATTAATTGTAAAGGGATCTTTATATAACATAAAATATTTTCATGTGTCGATTTATGAGGAATAGGGACCGTTATGGATGTGACAATCCTGAAAATGGCACTTACCAGACTATGAAAAATCAACAAATGCTTTACAAATTTGAACAGAGATCTCACATGGGTATTTGAACAACCAAATGTTAATATCTGTGCTTTTACCATAGTAAAAAACGAAATGTTTTCGTGGTAAGGTTGACATTTTCACGGAATTGCCCTGTAATGTTCTCTAAAGTTTAATTATATTGCTATCAAGATTTGTGCATAATTTTTTTTCTATATTGGTTCTGATTCTCTCTTTGAAAGAAGCTGTTTCATGACAAAATCTGACAAAGCATTTTAGGATGTTTTTATAGTATAATTGAAGAGTTTAGAAACAAAACCCTCTAAAAATCACTTCTGCAAAAAATAGATTACAATCCTGAGTGAATGCTCTCCACACATAGTACTGTGTACCGAACTCAAATAATTTTGCTTCACAACCTGCTAAATACCACACTCTGCCCGGTCAGAAATATCTGGTATTGCTGAAAGTAAATGTAGGAGTCTGATGAAAATTAAAAGGAATGTCGGACGGATGTATAGGGTATTGCATCTGAACGCTTATATATCAAAATATCAATGACAATTTAATTTCGTGATTTGTGATCTTTTTATGTCCAGAAAGCACAGACAGTTTTTATCATTAAATCAATTTGATTATCCAGAACAACCAAATAAATGCAGTGTGAGCAAAGGCATCAAAGGCTTTGGTAAAGCGATTCTTATTATGACATGGTTGAATTTAAGATGTCTGGAGGTCTGGCACTAACATGCAGCCAAGCAGCTGTCACTGCCTTTCTGTGGAGTTATCGCAGCTTTTGAACGATCTAGGTCAAAGCTGCTGGCAGAATTGCAAGGGAAATTGAGCCAAATTCTGCATTTAAACACAAAGAGGATGATGATGAAGCCTAGTGTGTTTCATGTGCCAGACATTTAATAGTTTAGTCATCTTCTGAAATGCCAGCGAAGCGTCAAAGCCATGGCATGTGTGACAGATTTGGCATTACATTGTAAACATTAAACATCTTATGTTGTTCATTTTAATGAGATTCCTCCTTTCATTTCACTGACTGAACATTCCAAAATCTGAAGGTTTCATTTAATTTACTACGTTAAATCTTTTAGCATAAAATGTAATACTTGTACGTCGTGTATATGCCAACTTGGCAGTGCCATTACCCACATTTTCCCATTCAGAAGATATAAGAAGTGATGATTTGGGAAATACTGTAACTATGGGTGTGTGCAAGTAGTTCTCTGACATCAGCAGAAATCGTATTGCTGCCCAAGGTCAGTCTCACGTATGTGTTTTACCATTACCATTACGCCATTACCCTTCACTCCACCATTCTGCAAGTTCAGCATAGTGTTCCAGCTTCCTGTCAAAGCTTCTGGAGCGTGGGCCACGGATTCCTCTGCCAAACGTCTGGGCTAACCCTGGGCTTTCTCCTTCTCTCCCACACTACTCACTTTTTTCCATTCCATCAAAAACTCCTAGCCTGTCTAGATTAAAGATGGCACGAAATAGATGCTTGTATATTTTCAAAGGGGTTTTGGTTTATCTTATTTTCTATAAAGCCTCAAACCACACTTTACACCCTCATCAGTACTTCCCTGAGTAATCTTTGATGGCACAACCATATTTATATTTTTTGTCCTAAATAGAATATCCAGTGTATCTCAAAATGTGCTGAGGTTTTGATCTCTTTGATTTGAGATGGATAGTGACTGTTTTCGAACAGAAAAGCAAATTTCAGTAATGCTGGGTCATACAGGGATGCTAGTTGTAGCATGTTTTACTCCTGTGGGTAGGTGTACTCTCAGGTTAGATTTAAGTTTGTGTAGACATACCTTATGCAGCAGTGAACCGCATCAGGCGCTGCGACCGCGTCTCTAAGTCTTTCTGGACCGGAGATACGGACCGGTTAATATTGGTTTGTCAATCTGAAAAAAGGAAATTCTTCCTGAACCGTCATCGTCCCGCCCGGGACTTTCAATCGTCAATAACTCTGGCCTCCGAGGTCGCAGCGGGATGAACTCAGGTTTTTGGAAAGTACTCCTCCTGGCCTCACCTTCCTCGTCCCCGGTGGTTACGGTCTCCAAAATCATCGAATTCTCCGGCTCCCACATTGATGGAACAAAGACTATCCAACAACAGCTTCTCCTTTGTTGATTTTTAGTCATTTTGTTGCTGGCTATATCTGCCCTTGCCTGAAAATGGCTGACAGCGTGTCTCTGGCGGAAGGTGGAACTACGCGCTCATAAGGGGGAGTATGTGAGCGGTCATGGGCGGGCGTAATCAATGTAACCATCTTATTGGTTGGATCGCCAAGTTTTGTGTCATTGTTGTGGTTTAAAGGATATTACAAAAAGAAGACTAGATGGATTTGTATAATTAAAGGGTGTTTCTGGTAGACAAATATTTAAAAGTGCATTTTCTGGGATAGTGGCCCTTTAACACAGTAAAGAAAGGTATTTTACCTTACAGTGCTTTCCTATAGAAATTCGCATAGATCATTATGCAATCACACTAACCACATAATACATTTACAATGCCAGACTTGAAATGCAATACATTTTATAAACTTATGCAAAATATTAAAAAGAAATGTATTATTATTTTTATCAGCTTTTCTCTTTTTTTCCGAGACTTGATAACAAAGTTCATTTGCATGCTGTTTTGAATGACGTTTTCCGCATTTCTTCTTCTTTTGAAGTTTAATTGTGGTTGGAAAACCAACTTCCGATGCTTCTTCCGCTTTACGAGACAGCTGGTGAACAACCCCAGATGGCGGAAAGTTATTAAAAAACAAAGCACGCCTGATTAGAAAGATTGGTCAGTTTTACTGTCACTCAAAATGAATCTCTCTCATTGGTTTCCTATAGTGCTTTCAGCATTAGCCTCATTGAATGCCCCTGACGTAAGCGCGCATTTGACTTCTTGCAGCATGCGCAGGCTGCGCAGACAGTGTATGATATCACAGAACTGCGACTGCTCCGTGATCTTGAAATTCTCTCGTGAGAATTGTAAATCTCACGTGGATAGGGTCTGTATTGATTCAAGAAGTCAAATATACATATCTATTAGGAAAAATCTGCCAACGTTTATTGAAAATAATAATTTAAAGTTTTTTTTATGATTTTTCACGACAGTTTTAGTCATCACAGAAGGCCCTGAGGGTTTGCTACCACCTGCTAACTTTCTGCACTTTGAGTGTATGTTGTATTGCTGTCTATGGGGGTGTCAGAAAGCTCCCCGACTTCATCAAAACAATCTTTATTTGTGTTTGGAAGATGAATGTACATCTTAAGATTGTGGAATCGCTTAAAGGGATGGTTCAACCAAAAAAGAAAATTCTGTCATCATTTACTTTGTCATTCAACATGTCTTTGATCTGCTGAACACAAAGTAAGATATTTGGAAGAATGTCAGTAACCAAACAAATCTCATCCCCATTTACTGCCATAGTGGGGAAATAAATAATCATTGGGAGATGATATCTGTTTTATTTCTTTTCACATGTCCTTGTCTGTGTATACCAGTATCACACTGCGAATTTAAATAAAAACATTCCTTAATGTCACATTCAAATAGCAGACCCTCTGGATGTTAACAGCTTTCTCTAATTAAACGATTATTATTCAGATGTGCAGGGCCCTCTGCAATCACCTACTATGCAGAGTCATTAACATGAAAGTAAAGCCTGTGCATGCATGAGGTGCATTCAATTAAAAAGACTTCGGGGTGGAAGAAGTGTCAGGATGAGCTCAGGTCTCAAAGTCTGTAAGAAGATTATCCAACAAATGGCAAATTTACGAAACCCTCTAACTCTGACGGACGGAGCAAATTGGACACTCAAGGTTTTGCAAGACCAATCTCATTTGAAAAAATCTCACCAAAGTAATTTTATTTTTTCACCTGGCAAAGCTTGAATAATTATAACTTGCTTTGGAAAAAATGTCAATGCCAAATCAATCAATCTACTTACACAGAGAAAGACCAACATGTTTAACATAAATGTAATGAGAATTGGCTGAAGTAAACAAAGGTTTATAAAATATGTATTAAAGAAACAGCTTTAGACATTTCTCTTGTTAAGTTTTGTTAGGTTTGTGAAAACATTTGCCCTTATTGATATTCGGGCAAGTATTTTAAATTTACTTTGTAACGTCAAAGTGGAAAAAGAGTAGAAAGTAATAGTAAGAATGCCAGCTGGCCTGTTTTCGTAGCTAGAATAATTCTGATGGATCGCGCAATTGGATAGCTTCCTCTCAGGATTAGCCAAATCATCTGAAGAAAATAGCTGGATGATATTTAGCACTATTCATGTTCTGTCTGTAAATCAATGTATTTTGACCAATGGTTGACCCAAAAATTACACATCTGTCATTATTTACACACCCTCATGTTGTTACAAACCTGTATGGCAAGTTTCAGAAGGAATATTCAAACCGCCCCTTTAATGCTCATATCATGAAAGTGAAGGTAAAGGAAAACATAAATGTTGATAATTAATATAATTTATTATAATATAAGTTTTTATTATCAAATTATTTGAATGAAATACATTTCTATATTAAAATTAATTTTATTTTATTAAAACAGAAATAGTTGAGTTTCACCTTAAAATTATAATATACGTTATTATGCTATGCTTTTATTCTTTTTATGTTATGAACACTAAAGAGGGTATGCATGTGTTCTCGCTTTCACACGTGAACACCACGTGTTTTAATTCCAGTTTCTTTGCTTCTCCTATTGAAAGCAACAATTTTGCTGAGTGTTTTACCACTCAAGCAGGCGGGTCTCGGGGCCATGTCCAGGAAAGTGACGTCAATGTATACCCTCTATTTGAAATACCCATGCTTTTGTCTAAAACTTGTAATGGCACGTCATTCAATAACAGCAAATTCATTCCGAGTTTTGTGAATTCTGAATTACATTGGGTCGACATAAAACTCTGTGCTGAAATGCTTAAAACTCAGAATCAGACTTGAATGATCGGGGACAATCATAAAAATAAACTTCAGCTGCTTGCTGGGATGCTTTGAAAGGAATCCGGGATAGCAGCTGCAACACACAGGGAGAAACGTGCTGTTTCTTGGCAAACCTTCCATAATTTTCACTCATTAGTTTCTCTCATGATTAGGAAAAGAGGTTGCTAGTGTATTTCACCCACCTCTATGTGACTGTGCATGGAGATTTCAAAAATCCAAGGCCTTTTTGCATTCTTTACCCACATGTTATGCTCTATGCACATGCACCGTACATGTACACACAAACACTGTAAAAATGTTTTATAATTTACATGAATATGCTTCTAATCCAAACTTGAACTTTAAAGGTTCTTAACAAATATTATTGAAACAAGGACTGTTGTTTGTCAATGAAGTTATTAAAATCCTTGTAAATTTCACCTTGAAATCAAAAAGACATGGCAACAAAATGATTATAGACTCACCCTTAAGAGAGGAGAAGGTTACTACTTCAGAACTGCATTGTGGCACTTGTCAGTAATTCAGCACAGCGGGATGATCTTCAGGTCATAAACATTTAAAATCAACACACGGGCTATCATGCTGCTTGTGAAAACAGTGAATGCAAATAAAATTTAAGAGCTGTGAAGGGTGTGATTTAGATTTTTAGTGAACAACCACTGCTATCTGTTCCATACTTAATCTGCTCTCTCCTAGTGTACAACCTTCAAAATAATATAGACCTTTATATTTGGTTAGAAAGCACATGAAAAAAATTATCTTATCCAAAATAATATTAAGGCTTGTAAGAATATGGATTATTGCCAATGGTGGCAGAAGGACCACTGTGAATCTGGCTGCTTCTCCTCTTCACTCCAGTTAGACATATGAGGGCAATACAAAAAACAGAGCCGCTACACAAGTGACAGCTAATATAATTCAGCAGTAAAACACTCTTAAATCCAGCCCACCAAACATTACCGGATTAAATAGATTTCACACCCTTTAGATGCTGAGGCAAAACATTAACTCTCATTAAAGAATTCCATGGAGACCTCCGCAATAACCAAAGCTGGTTGGCAGATGTACTGTTGGATAAGAAGATGATGACCAGGTTGATTCTTGTATTGGTTTACCTTTTAATGTGGATGGCATTAGAAGCAGAAAAGCATAATTTCTCTCCAACAAAATCTTGATTTTTGAGAATTTTTTTTTTTAATTAAGTTGAAATGGGAACCATTTCGTGCTGTCAGTGTGGGCGGAAACCTTGTATCTCTATAAAACAATAACTTTTCAGAAAATTTAAAACAAAAACTTTAAACATTATGTTGTCAAACTCCTTTTAACACTTTTTATTTGTTTATTTGTTTAAGGACCCACAGACAAACATAAACAGTGACCAATTTGAATGATATTAATAAATAAACAAATAAATTGAAATATGAAGATACAAGGCTTCCGACTGAGAACTAGAATAACAAATAATAAATAGAATAGACATCACATGTCAATATCATTAGTTTAGGACCACTGGCCTGGTTTTTCTTATTTAATAGTAACAAGATGGCGGCAGATGTGTTGGGTGGTTTGTCAGGCTCCACTCCAATACTTTCTAACGCATTTTTGCGAATAGTTACTGGTTCAAGAAGAAAACAAAGAAACCAGTCAAGTAAAACTTATAGAGAAGAAGGAAACGTTTGCGTATTTCTGCTTTGCTGTTGGCTTCTGTTGTTGCCACTTGGACAACATTTAAGCGCAAACAAACAGATGTCCCAGGCTGACAACCACCAGTCAGTAAATATGAATGGATTACCGAGATTAAACTTCTTCGGACATGGATACCTTGTCATCTACTCAATCATTAAACAATCTGATCACCCCCGTCGCGGCACGCCGAGCAAACAAATCAACATTACCATCTGCGCGAATATTAAACGAACTGAACCCACCCACCGCGGCACGCTTAGAAAGCGGGATTATCAGAGAGGATGCAATTGGCGTGGGTAATATGGTAGCCTATGTCTAAACCTAAGGGTATTCTAGGTGGACATTTGAACATTCGTAGTATATTGCCTAAATTGGATCAGATCCAACATCTGTTAACTGACTCTAATTTAGACTTTTTAGCGTTGAGTGAAACTTGGCTGAACAGTAATATCCAGACCAGTATGATTGATGTCCCTGGTTACATTTGTCATAGAAAGGATAGAACATCTAAAAAAGGTGGAGGGGGAGTACTATTCTATGTCAGAGACACTCTGAAGTAAGTAAAGTAACGAAATCAAACTGGATACGCCATTAGAATGTTTGGCTTTAAATGTTGTATTATCCCCTAAGATGAATTTTAACATTATAGTGCTGTATAACCCACCATCACATGATGTTTCATTTTATGATGATTTAGACAACATTTTTAAATGTATAAATACTCGCACCGAATCTATTTTTCTTGGTGATTTTAATATTAACTGGCTAGAGAAAAGCCGTAGGAAAAACTTAAAGAGACTGTTGTCAAAACACAGTCTTCATCAGATGATTAAAGGTCCAACAAGGATCACACGAGCGAGTAAAACTATGATAGATTTGATAGTCACTAACAGACCAAAGAGAATCATCAGAATTTATAATTACTTAACAGGGCTCTCTGATCACAATATGACCATGGTTGCACGGAAACTCACTAAACAGCGTTTACCCAAATTTACGAATGAAAGTAAATTAGGGAACTTGGGTATCCCCAAAAATAAATTGACACAAGTTAAAAATTATTTAGATAATTTGGATTGGAATAATGTTTTACAATCGAATGATTTAGAAAATTTTTGTAACTCCTTGATGAAAAACCTCATAAATCTGATTGGGAAATTACTAAACAATTCAAAGGCACGCAACGAAATGTGGTGGGAGCTGTGTTCATATACCTAAAAAAGACCTTTGACACAGTGAACCACAACATACTCTTGAATAAACTTACCACCTTCAACTTCTCCGAGCATGCTATCAGCTGGTTTGCATCATATCTGGAGCATAGAGAGAAACAGGTTAAAATAAACACCGAACTCTCGACACCATTACAAACCACAACGGGTATTCCACAAGGCTCCATTTTGGGGCCTCCTCTCTTTAGTTTATATGTAAATGACTTACCTACATGCTGTCAGTCAGCCAACTGCCAAATATATGCTGACGATAGAGTAATTTATGCATCAGCTAGGACACTAACTCGAGTAGCAGAGACCCTGACCAAGGAAATGGAGGGTGTATCCCAGTGGCTTAAAGAAAATCATCTGACACTTAACGTCAAAAAGACGGTATCTATGTGCTTCTCAATTAGAGGAAAAGCTAAATGTACTATTAAATTAGATGAAGAAGCTTGAGAAAGTTGAGGAATTTAAATTTTTAGGTATTATTCTGGATTCCCAACTCAAATTTAATAAACACATTAACAAACTCTGTAAGACTGTCCGGACAAACCTGAATTGTTTTAAATTGATTAGGCATCATATGCCTGGCAAGGCAGCTTTGCTGTTTTTTCATGCTATGATACTTTCCCATTTATCTTATTGTGTTACTGTATGGGGCCAAGCATCCCAGACATCGGTCAAACCCATCATATCATTATACAAACAGGCACTGAAAATAATGGATCAGAAACCAATCATGTGGCATCACTGTTTGATTGTACAGAAATATAAGCTTTTAAATTTTGTTAGTTTTATTAAGTTCTCTTTTCTTAAATTGATTTTTAAATGCACAAATAATTTAGCTCCAGCCGTACTCTGTCCTTATGTGACAAAAATAAACACAAGGAGAGTGGCCACTAGGAGAGCAGTGGGTGGCAATTGCATAGCAGAGGGACTCAAAACTCCTTTTGGCCAGTCAAGTTTTTCTGTAATAGGGACCCATTTTTGGAATGATTTACCAACGGAATTAAAAACAGAAACCGACCTGAAAACATTTAATAGAAAAGTGAAACACTGGCTGAAAGAAAATCAAACATGTTGTCACTGAGGAATTCTGTTTGGAATGCATTGTCTGTACCGTGTGCCTAAGTGATGTGTTGTTTTGCGCATTGTGATTGTGTAAAATGTTAATGTTTGTGCTTATAATGTATTTGTTGTGTGAATGTGTACATTTTTACACTATGTAGTTTTTTACAATTAATATATTTGGATTATGTTTTTAGAAAGGTCTGACCAGGGACTGGGGTTGCAAATTAGCCTATTGGCTAGAAACCTTTTATGCAACACATTTACACTTATTTTTATTGTTTTGTCTATGATAATTATGTATGTAATAATGTGCGCTGTATTGTCCCTGACAAATAAATGTTAATTAATTAATTAATTAATTATTACATTATTTTAAAATAATTGTATTACTTTCTACAGACATAATAGACACAACTGTTTTTGTTAGAGAGAAATTATGCATTCATGCAATGTAATCTATATATTCTAGATTCAATTCTATATTCAATCAGCATATTTTAAGCTTTCTTTTTCATTCACTATTAGAGTAATGACAGGGTAAAAATATTTTGGCTTGATGCAATAGACTAAAGTCTTTTGGGGTTTCCCAAAAGTTATCTTCAAAGTACCCAGCAATTTATTGTGATGAATGAAAGTATTCAAATCTTCATGCAATTTTCACCGCTCTGTAACCCTTTGACAATACAAGGATTTATCTGTAAGAAATATGGGTTATTAGAGCAAATTGTGCATTTGTGGAACAAACCTCTCACCATTGGAATGCCTGAAGTCAAGAAGGCCGAGAACACAATGTTAAAGTCACCACACTTCATCTGGTAAGCATTCATGCATACTACAGAAAATAATTCAAATATTTAACTCTCATAATATGAGGTCAAACTGTACGTAGGACTGTGGATTGTGCATAAATCTCTAAAATCAGTTTATAATACGTTTCTCATCTTAGAACAGTGAAATTTCACACATGAAAGATATTGCTATTAAATCATCAATACTGTTTTAGTGTCTCCTTTATTGCAATGAAGTTACATTAAATTTTCTTTTAGTGTGCTTCTGTGCTATAACAGTTTGAGTGATCAATTGAAGTAGTAAAACGGAAAAGTTGCTTTATTCCATAATAAGTCTTCTCTAACTCTTAAACTCTGAAGAGTTTGCAGGGCCTACATATGTAAAAAAGGCTTTATATTTGTACAAAATATATTTACACGGTAAAAAACGGAACAGCAGTTTTACTTTATTAGTATGAATTCACTGTTTTTTTGAAGAAAATATTGTTTAATGAGTTAATCAACCTGACATTATTGGGTTACACCATCAAAATAATACAGGTTAGATCAACTAAAGGAACGGTTCACAAAATGAAAACTCTGCCTTCATGACTCATCCTCAAGTTGTTCTGAATCTGTATAATTGTCTTTGTTCTGTTGAACACAATAGAAGATATTTTGAAGCATTACTACTATAGTAGTCAATGGTGGACAAAAGAACTGTTTGGTTAGAAGCATTCTTCTAAACCTCCTTTTCTGTGTTCATCTAAACAAAGAAATGTTTACAGATTTGGAATGACTCAAGGGTGAGTAAATGATGACAGATTTTTAATGAGATTTTTTGGATGAACTGTCAGTTAAAGGTACAAACACATTTACAAGATAAAAATATACCAGTGGACTCCAAAATAATATTGTCATGAGAATGTTGAGATTATGGGTGCACCCTTTCCTTTATTTCACAGTACTCTGTCTGAAAGCAGGTAACATATTATTATGAAATACAAAATAACACTCATTGTGCTCTTGTTTGAATCTGATGCTCTCCATTCACAGATTTCCCAACAGATCTAAGTTGTATGAGATACAGGAGTGCTACACTATGCAATATAAAAACATATAGGTTACTCGCTAGATTATCTATAAATCTGACAGCTCTTGAAATCTACTGAAATGTTTCGTCTTTTAAAAAAATGATAACAGATGAAGACTTTTCAAAAACATCAACATTTAAAGAAAAAGAAAAATACAGTTATACAGGTATTTTCAGAAGTTTAAGGCGGTTGAAATAAAAAAATTGGACGACCCAGTAACATCCTGTTTTTCGGTTCAGCTGATCTAGTGGCAACAGTTCAGCTGAATAATGTAGTCCTTTTCTATCATGTCTCATCCTCATGGTCAGAGCTGATCATTTCCATGTCCGTGCAGTGGCGTTCAACATTTATAAAAGCATTTATACCCGCCAAACAGTAGAAAAGCCTAAAACAATACCCTTAGATTTATAAACTGTTTTCTGATTAAATATTATTGACAGAAATGAGAAATACATGACACTGAAAAGAAGAAAGAATATAACTCGGCAAACAGCATAAAAATTTTAAATCAGGTGGTTAAAAAAACAAAAACTAACTGCTTTTTGTTATTTTGTATGTAGTACATTCATTCATTGGGCTGTTGGCTCGAGATGGGTGGAAAACATCTGCAGGAAATGTGTGATGAGCTGCCAACCAAGCACTTTGGTTCACGATCAGATCCCTCACTATTATTAGGCATCTTAAGGTCAAAGCAGAAGTGTTGTAGTGGAGAATTACTGATAAACAAATCAAAACGAACTACAGATTCTTTTTATTTTACCTTTCTCTACTTTTGACACTGCAATCATTTATGCAGATGTTTTATCTACACCATCCCAACCAAACTGATACACTTTGTGGTCATGATTTACACAAATGTAATATTTCATCAGCCTTGGTGTAATATTGTGCGGTTTGATCAATGGCGTGGCTTAAGAAAGAAAATTGGCAAAGCAAGGTTGTGTAAACCGTTGTCTAAAGGAAAATATGCCATTTCATTGACCAGTGCAATGTTTATCCATCAGGACGGTAAACATTCATTTAAGGACAGATAATATCACAGGAGCTAACTCCAAAATCCATGGTCTAAACCTGAATCATACACATTATAGATTTTTTTCCATTTTTTAACAGCAAACGTTGCAAATATAGAAACAGTATCTGTACATAGTTCATTTGTATTTAGAACAACTCAAATATTGGGAGTAAACTGTCCATAAATTACAGTGGTCCTGCAAGAAGAAATATTAAGATTTCAGAAGACGTCCGTCACTGTTGGATTCTTTTGAGTCTCACAGTAAACAACAGCAAATCCACTGTCACAGGACTTGGCCATGCGGAAACCAAATACTAAAAATCCATTTCAACACATATATATATATATTTTATATTTGCAATATATTCTCCTCTTGTTGCTTTAAGTAGCATCTTTTGGTACACAAACCTTTTTCCCTAAATTGTAATTTTTTATTCACATTTCACAAGATTATTGGGCTTAATTTCTGTCCTGTTCTTTGTAGTCCATCAAAAGTGAAAAAGACACAGACAAAAACTGATTTAAGATTTTTGTTGAGCTGACACTCCCTTCCAGTAATCTAGAATGTCATGCAGGTCTTCATCCTTAGCAAACTGCACTTTTTTCCTCAGGGCATGGCCTGCAGCCATATACTCCTCGTCTTTGTGTCGCTTGCGATGGAGTTTAAAGCGCTCCCAGATGCTGTGTGACGGTTTGCAGTAGTACTCAGGACTAGAAGAGTAACTGAGATTGTGGTACTGGGGAGAAAGCTGTGAGTAAGCCAAGTCTCTGGGCCGAGGCCTTGTCAGGGGCTCCAAGATCGAGGTTTTCCGGCTGTCTGGTCCTTCCAGCTCTTCGATTTGGTGGGAATCAGGGTAGGAATGCCGGTGCTCGCTATACTGGCGAATCTTCTCAGCTTCTGCCCTTAGTATTGCAGCTGTGGGTGTGATAGTCAGAATGGTCTCCCCAGTTGGTGAAGTTTTCTCTATGTACTTCGACTCTGAGCGATAAGGCCTTGGACTCCGCGTAGGACCACCGGTGGCTGTACTTGGGCGCTTTGGAGAGGCATCTGATGTGTGATGTCTTTGTAAAGAGTGGTGGTAGCTGTCCTTGTAGACAGGTGAAAGGAAGTTGGACTTGCTTTGAGGCTGCTCTGAAATAAGGACTAACTGAGGTTCTGCTGTTGACACTGCACCAGATTTCCCCCCTTGGAAGGACGTGGACTCTGATTTTAGAGCATCTATACAATTGTTAATGATCTGGTTGACCTTGTCCACCTCCTTTGCAATGGTTGAGATCTCTGCAACAGAGCCTTGACTGTTGCTAGGCAATGACATCTCACATTCCCTTCGATCTGGATGCTCCCCTGTCCTCACTTCCATGTAATTCCCTTTGGCCATTTTTGGTGTGTCGGTTATATCTTGCAATTTGTATTGCTCCATGTCGCTGCCTGAGGGTAGATAGGGCATTCGGGTCATGCTTTCCCCTGCCATCATTTGCTTTTGGGACATCCTGGAAATTGGCCCACCTTCCAGTTCCCCACCGTATTTAAGCTCAATTATGTTTTTCTTCAAACTACCTGCCTTTTTGTGCTTTTCGTCTTGCTGTCTCTTTTTCCGTAAGCAATAATAGACTATGCCTAAAAATATTACCATACTGAACAGACATCCTAAGATGGTCATTATGTAGTGAGTGGCTGTTGCATTAGTAACTACTCTCTCTTTTCCATTTCTAGGCCCTGTAGATAGAGTCAAACAGGTGTGATTGAAACGCAAGGAGTTTCTTATTGAAGCCACACAGTAAGTGTAGTCGGTGTGGGGTTTCAGGTTTCTCACTTCAATATCTTCCTTTTGGCGTTTGAGATTTTGTATATCAGTGAAGAAACTGTTGTTGTACAGAACAAGGATGTACATTTTCTTGTAGGGGTATGGAATCTGAACAGTGATTACTGCATTTGTGTGAGTCACCTGCTTAAGTTTCATGATTGGTTTCACATCTAAGTCTATGTAAGTGGGACTGATGCTGATTTCCTCAGGCTCGGTCCCAGACGGACAGTCTTCCAGCCCACACGGTGTCGAGTCTGGAGGGAAAGTAGTGGTCTCAGGAGGCACATGGATGTACGGAGTCACATTTTCCGTGCACACAGTGGACATCATATGCAGAGCATTATGGTATGTCGGATTGTTTGGGTTCTGACTGAGGAGACTGTAGCCAGAGAATCCGGCAGGAGAATCACACACCATCCGTTCGCTTGTTCTGTTAGGAAAGACTGAGAGCCAAATGACGAACCCAAAGAGCTTGCAGGAACAATTGAAAGGATTGGTGTACAGCTCACATGTGGTCAGCTTAGTCAAGCTAGTGAATGTGGACCCATCAAGCACCTTGATGCGATTCATGGAAAGGTCAATGTTTTCTATATTTGGGCACTCCCAAAAGGCATTGGGTGTCACAGTCTCAATCAGGTTGGCCTGGAGGTAGAGGTACTGCAGCTTGCCCAAACCCCTGAGAATCCCTTCTGTTAAGTTCTGCAGTTTATTAAAGCCCAACTGGAGAACCTGTAGGTTGAACTGGGCTGAAAAAGCCCCATCTTCAATATAATTAATCTCATTCTTTGTCAGATTCAGATATGTTAGGTTGGTAAAGCGGCTAAGGGCAGAGTAGTGGATGCTTTTGATCTTGTTCTCATTCAAACGAAGGTCCACTATGGTGCTGTTGATGTGCTGAGGGATAGCTTCATAGGGTGGCTGGTTTTGGCTGCAAATAGCCAGCCATACAAAGCCCTTTTCTCCTTCTATAAGCCAGCAATCCCCCCTTACTCCAGCCATGCGAGTCAGACAGATTAATGCCACAGACCAGAAGAAGGCACTCTTCAACATGCTTCCATTAAAAGCTCCTGAAGCCCTCCTGGAAGCCATGAGCAATACCAGCTTGGAGTACCACTTGAATTTTAATAGGCTGGATGGAACCTCACAGTACTTTGGCAGGGTAAAAAACCCTATCTCTTGATTCAACCAAGGGATGGAAAAGTCCAGTGTCTGGTCCAGATAATTATTTCACATGAGTTGAGGGTTTTTGTACTGAAATGTCAAGCGTTTTATTGAAGACCATAGCTTATGCATTTACAGGTTGGGTCTCCAATGGAGAGCTTTTACTATAGTGGAGTGGTAGAGCTGGGTCTTAATGTTTCACCAAGTCAAAATGGTCTGTGCTTATTTCCCCAGAGTACAGAATTGTTGATGGCTTTCATCCTCTTGTCTCGTCTTCTCACCCACCATTTTAGTCTCATTTATGGGCCCAGTGGTGCACCCTTGTTAAGAGAAAAGAAGAAGAAAGCAATAGCTGATGATTATAAAGTCTTTACATTTGAAAAGCAATATTCAATATGAAGTTTATACCAAACATACAGCAAACATTACGAAAAGCCTGTTATATATCATCTGATTACAATTGATTGCCCAAATATTTCTAGAATACATCAATCCTGTTAAAATGTAGAAAATAAGATGACACACAATTACACAATTTAAACAGCTCCCTGCAGTTCCTGTGACATATTGCTATTATCGAAAACCATTGGCCAATTACCAACTGACAGCAAATAGAAAACAAAAGTGTCCATGTTCTCCTACCATTAACTCTGAGACTCTCAAAGTGAGAAGGGTCAATACTCAGGAGCTAAAGCAGAGATCAATTACACTTTGTGCTTTAAAATGTTCACGTGAAAAAAACGGTGACTTTTGAGACCACTTTCATAAGCATCCGTATAGCATAGTTAGGAAACATTTAGCAGTGCTCAATTCGGGAATTTTTTCCCCCCTCTGGTCACTTTATTTCATACTTAAAGTGATTTAAAGTTCTAAAGTAGTTTCTGCATAAAGGGACACTGTAAAATTTAAATTCTGTCATGAGTTACTTACCCTGAAGTCATATGATAACCCTAGGACCTCTTCCCTATAGACAGCAATGTAACTGACATTCAAAGCACAGATTTGCGTTCGGGAGATATACGCAGGTCCAAGAGTTATCATACAACTTCAGGGTTAGTAGTTCATGACAGAATTTTCCTTTTATTATCCTTGAATAATAAATCATCCTTCGAGTATCCTTCAAAAAACAGAACAAAAGCCCAACAGAAGACAAAGTATGTAAACATAAATTGTCAAGTATTAGCTTTTCTTGTGAACTAAGTTGAAATTATAAAAAGTGTGAGAGGATTTCTTTACTTACAAGATGCTTTAACTGAAGTTTTTTGTAAGCTTATTCACAGGAGAAAAGGTAATCACATGGGAATGGTGTTTTTTCTGAAACAAACTACCCTCACAAAGAGCAGGTACGCTCCCCAAGGCAGCCACAAGGGTAAAGCATGCTTCAGTTTACATTTATCCCTGACAGGCTTTGAATCCACATTGAGATAGCTATAATCAATGTTGGTTGTATCACACATCGTTCTGTGAGTTAAGGGAGGATGGAAACTGGTGTGAAAGCAAAGTTTTTTTTTTTTCACTGCACCTCTTCTCCTAACAATAGATATAATAGGATTTTTTTCAAAGTGCGTCTGTGCTTCCAATAACCTGAGTGCTATGAATGATCCTAATGTAGCTTTACTTCCACAGTAAGGGACTGATATATTGCCCTGTAACTAAAGCCCCTTTTGTCCTCTTTTATGTTAAGTAATGCATGTCACAAAGATCCAACTAATATGAATACAACTATGCCATAATACAGAACATTCACAGACTGCATTTAAGAAAACAACACAAAAACGCCATTCATGACAGTGCTGTGTCTCCACAAAGCTGGTGAAAGCTCCTTAAAGCCTCTTCGCTAGATGGAGGAATTACAAGCAAAGACTGGCACAATATTGAATTGTTACTGTGATTTCCATAGCGGCAAAAACTTGTTTTAATTGTATCTACTTGACCCCCTGTAAGCCATGTAAGGACATAACAGCTCTATGAAAGCCCCAATAACTGAAAGAAGGAGAGCATGTCTTGCCATTACTGTGAGGCTGATTTGCATTTCACTCAAGCCATCCACAAGTGAATTATGCAAGCAGGGCATGCTTTCATTGAAGAGGAAAGAAACATTTCCCATGTGCATATATGCGCATGGTTCATAAAGCTCTGTGGTAGGCAGTGGATCAAGGCTTTTACTGGGTTACGCCTGGGTTCCTCCCGAGCGATGTGTTAGGTCTAGGCTTAAGATCGCGCTCTGGTGTAAATCATAAATGACGTGTCAGGAAAGCTTCTGATTAAACATGTCTTAATCAGCATCACTCACTGGAAGTATATGGTGTGTTTCATAAGAGGGGCTGCAAATCTATGTTCTTTTTTGTTGATAAAATATTATATGTGTTATGTAATGTACTATAGAAAAAGTCATCTTCAATAAAACCTAAGAAGCTAGCAGACTGTTCCACACACAAAAGCATATTTTTCAGAATATTAGTAGCCAAACAACATTGTCCCCGATTGACTTCCATTGTATGAACACAAAACCACCGAGACATTTCTCAAAATATAAAAATATTGTGTTACACAAAATAATAAGTCATATATAAGTTTTGAATAATATGAGGGTGAACAAATTACTTAATTATGTTGAACTATTCATTTTTTTATTGATGTCAAAATCATTATGTGATTCATAGTTGCTAATGGCATGTACAATGACATTATATGCTTTTTGTTCACACAGTAGTTGCTGTGTTGAGATACCATTGTTTACACTTTGAGACTTAATACTTATATTCTTTCTGTATTTACGTTCATGAAATGACATTAACATGGTCATGATTTATTATTGATACCAATTGCCTGTTTAATAAAACTGGGAAAGATTACTGTCATAATCTGCATGCATAAATTCTGAACTGGCACAGCGGGGTGCTAGCTATGGCAAGATCATAAGTTTGATCCATAGGATGGACCCTAAATGATCTAAAAGTTGCTCTGGATAGTGTGTGTTAAATGTATTCATATACAGTATATGTATATCACGAGCAAGGCGGGACGAGAGACATGAGGGAAAGGCCGAGGCCGGATGCGTGTTGCACCGGTCTCGTATCTCTCACGGAGGAGCTCCGGAAGCAAAAAAGGACGATCGACAGGAGGGTACGACGAGAGAGGCCTGTTCCCTCACGGCTCTCGTCCCGCCTTGCTCATCACAGTATACTTTAATGAATGTTTTCTCAAAACACTAACCACTAAACTGCACTGAAATAAGAATTTGACTTTTGGTGTGGTTATAAATCTAGCGTGCAATTCCTTTAGATTGCAGAATTTTACATTGTCATCTGTGTAAGCCAAAGTCAGGCCACTGTAAAATATTTAAATAACAGAAGTTTGAACAGTAGGGAATATGAGGTCATTTCAAATGTCCTTAAAATATAAGACCTCCCCCAAAGAGCTTCTAACATTTGCCGAGACTCAGCATATCTGCTCAAAAGCACGCTGAAAAACATTAGCGTGATCCAAAGTACCACACAACCTTCTGCCCACGGGCTGTATTTTCTCCAAGATTGTTAAGAAAGCGACAGGACAGTACGCGACAGTCTGATAGACAGCTTCTCTGTGCAGCCCTGCCTTTTGAATGGTTTAATCCTAAAGCCTGTGCTTCTAGCTGCTTTCGGCTGCCTCGGCGCAAGAAGATTTCCTGCTGTCCAGAATGGCAGCCGCTGACACAAGGCCGTCACAGAGGTGTCACAGATGCAAGCATCTCAGCAGGTGGAAGTGTTATGTATTGGAGAGAGACCTGAAGGACAGCTTAGTAATTGAACCTACAGCATCAATCAATCAACCAATCCGATCCATCAATACCATTTAAAGGTCAGAGGTCATATTCTTGGTATGCTGACCTTTCACAGTATGGTCTGTCTTTTCTCAGACAGTAGAGGTCATGTCTATTATGATGAAAGTGGAAGTCAGATGTTAAAAAGATTAGCTCAAACACAACACACATACTCAGATTTCCTTAAAGCAAAGGGATTATTCCACTATATTTAACACAAAAAAGTAAAACCCTTAATAATTTACTGTAAAGATGATACAGTAGATTCGTATGCTTAAAGAATACCATGATAATACCCCATTCATTCATGGTATGAATTAAACATGAACGTTTCTTACTTTGCACACATATTAATATTCAACAACATTGTTATTCATACATACCAGGTTTCTGATTTGCAAGAGTTTAACATCCTTGCTATCATTCAAAGACATGCAGCATACATACTTGGTTTATTCCGAAAGCCTCTGAGGTTGTATAACTTAATGAATTTATCATAAATAATTAATGAGAGCAAAAAAATGCATAGTAATGTAAATAAAGTTATTTCAAATTCCATACACATTCAACCCTATGCTCCATTCATTTGCTCATTAAAGGACTAGTTTAACCTAAATCCACTACACAAGTCAGTCTGCAGAAAACAAAAGGAGACATTTTTACTGTAAGTCACTTCGGACATAAGTGTCTGCCAAATGCGTAAATGTAAATACATTGCTTTTGATCGCTAGCCAACTAGTAGCGAAATCTTGACTTCTGACTCAAAGAGTAGCCGCTGTTTCTGCGTGGTTTGTCTGGGTCTGAATGAGCCCTCAGGGAGAGATTTTATCGAATTGTTATTCAGCCTTGTCTGTTTTGCATTAACGTGAAATACGAACAATTCGCAACAAAATTCACTATATTAAACTAAAACACTATGCCAAGCAGTACCGTCTCCCCTCCCACATGTTTCTGCCTTCTCATCGGTCTATTCTGCATTTTAATCCACACATATTAATGACCTCTCTCTGCGTATGCCATTAGTGGCTGCTGGCAGGCGCGGATACAGAAATTGACTTTGTTTTCAGGGCGCCTGAGGAGGAGCACACACAGCCATGTGTTAGGAGCAGCTTGGCAAGAGCTATTGGATGGATGTAAAATTGGTTGGAGCGCAAAACCTGCGTGGATGTGACCAGAGCCCTTCACATCAGTAATGGTGCTATGCAGTGACATTGGGTTGGACCGGCTTTTGAAGCAGCTCCCTCTGAATAAAACAGGACGATATATACTGATAGATACTGAAAACAGGATGAATAAAGCAAATGTGTTAGGATTGAAATTCACATTTGGTGTTTCAGCCAAAATTATAGTAATTGTAGGTGAAGAAGATGGAGACATAATGATAAATTATAACAGAATTTGTATTCCATTGAACTGAACTCAAGCAGTTTGCTATTCTTTTACTATTGCGTGCAGGTTTCATACATTACATTTTTACTTTATATTTTGGTCTATATATTTAATATTATAATATTGACTAAATCTTTTTGCTTTCAAAATTCAAGTGTTTTTTACATTTTAAATGGACATGCAAATATTATATGCACATGGTTAAGGTATTGTTCACCACAAAATTTGTAAATTAATTTACTCTCTCCCCTGTCATTTCAAACCTGCATGACTTTCTGTCTTCCGCAGAACACAAAAGAAGATATTTTGAAAAAAGTTGATAACCAAACAGCACAGGAACTCATTCAATTCTATTGTATGGACACAAAAGCAACGCAAGTGAAAGTCTGCCGGTTAGCAACGTCCTTCAAAATATCTTCTTTTGTGTTCTGCGCCAAAAAAGAAAGTCACACAGGTTTGACAGAAGGGTGAGTAAAGGATGACAAAATTATTGGCCAGCTATAACTTTAAGCCTCTCAGTCCAGTGGGACTTATTACCACGAAAGTGTAACAGTGCAAAAGAGCATTACCCTCACATCCTGCTCATCCTCATCATTATTTTAATCATTAGTTCTAGTTCTAGATATTTGTCGTTTGAGACACTCTGGAATACCAGGAGTGTCGTAAAGTAATGAAGTTCCTCATGGGCTTAGTCTCCAGCTGAGCATGAAAAGAGAAAGGACAGGCGAAACATAGTGGCTCCTTCTTTAAAAACTTTACCTACCAAACTCAAACGTCCATGAAATGAATATGAGAAGTCCATCAATGAAAAAAGCGCTGTAGAGTGATTGATGGCTTTAAGAGAAATAAAAAATGGACTCCTCTCCAAAGTCCACTCTCTTCAGTATGTGCCCTTTAAAGCAAACAAAATGTCAAAGGCCAGCAGCATGCATAACCTCACCCATGATTTCTCTGAGCAGGATGTGGAGGTGGAACCCCCTTTAGGTAAACCAATAGTCTCAACTCATTAATATAACATGGCTCACTTCAGATACACACTGATTTAACCACAAAGCTGGTATAAATCAGATTAGCCACTTGCATTGGTAAACTTAAAAAAGAGATGGTTACAGTGTCTATGGATAAGACATCATTTATAATCAATTCCTTAAGCTGTTGCTCATTGCCTCATGCTCCTTAAAAACATACAGCATCTCTCGCATTAATTCAAAAAATGGTTCCCATTAACAACATGGGCATGCTATTCAGGTAAACAGTACTACCCCTTGAAATGAGCTTTAGAAACAAACGCTAATAGTGTCTACAGGGACTTAGCTCCCACACAGTCCGTTTCTATGGTCCAGAAGAGGCTATTGTAGGGCCCTCAAACCTACTCCCTTGTCTAGGGACACTTTCGCTTGGCCTGCATGCAGAGCAGTGATGGCTTGTCTATTGTTCTCTGTGGACGACCTAATGAGACAGTGGTAGATAAACTCAAAAGGCTTCAGCACACATTAAGCATTTATGAGGTGTTCATTAGTTCTGGCCATTTAGGGCTGTGAGCTTTCATTTGTAGCAGTTCCTCCCATAGGAAAGAAAAATCACACAAGACCCTTTGAAATCTCATTTGTTTCTCTAGACATCACTGAGATTAACTGAAGATCAAATAGAGAGTTTTGTATTAGGAATTCTCGGATTCTCCTTCTGAGACAAAAAACAGCAATAGCTATAGGGTGCATAGACGTAGACTAGACTAGACTAGACTAGACTAACTACACAGGAACTTACCCAACAACCACAATGAAACAGCACAAAACAGAAGACACAAGGGCATTAAATAAGGGACCAAGGTAACGAGAGGATGGGAACAGAGATGAGACCAGAGAGAGTGTATGGAAGGCCAGAAGGGCCATAAATACCTCTCTCCACACAAAACATAAGATTATGTCATGATCCTGCCACTAAACCAAGAGAAACATGACACGATGCGGCAGAATCATGACAGGGTGCCAGATTTAAAACGTTAAATAACATTTACGAGTTATAAAATGTAGATGTTTGTCGTGTTATTTAGTATATTATAAATAAATATTATAAATACAGTATCTACACTTGATGTAAATTAGCAATTTGATAATTTCACCACATGTTAAAATAAGTGAAAATTACGTATTTCTTACAGTGTTTAAGCTCTTGTGTAGCGCTTCGAGTGTTTTAAAGGGATCTCAACAATTTCTCACACTCTGCACACTTGTAGTATACAAAAATACAAAAGCTAGTATTGATTTTGTAACTTTAAACTATAGTTGCAACGTCGAAAATTGTCTCAAGTGTCTTAAAGGGACAGTTCGCTCAAAAACGAAAACATCTATCACCCTCCTGTGCAACACAAAATCAGAGTCAGTGGGGTTCAATGTTGTTGGGTTATCAATATTTTCCTAAATATCTTCTTTTGTGTTTTGCAGAATAAAGTCATGATAGTGAAATGACATGATAGTGGGTAAATTATGAAAGAATTTGAATTTGTGTGCAAACTATCCCTTTAAGAAAAACTTTTGAGGGGAAAGTTGATACTGAAGTGGCACAAAAGTAAGAACTTATTTATGTCTTCTGAGCTTCTCATGAGCAATACAGTTTTTCTTGATCTGTGATATTTGCCAGCATGTGGCTTGGCTCTGGAATACTAACTATTGGCACTGAAATTATCATAATAACATCTATACATATAAGGATCTGAGTTTCAGTTATATGCTGATAGAGTGTGGTATTTGTTGTGTAGCTCGATGGAAGCTCTTTTAGTAACAGGAAATCCTGTTGTATCCAAGGGGGTAGAATTCGGCTGTGCTCCTATGTCGAGGCCATGGGGTTCTACACTCTGTGATGAGAACATCACTCTAAACAAGTGGTGATAGTTGGTCCTTCACATAGATACACTGACCACAACAATCTCACCACCCAAGAAAATGTATCATTACATATCACAACCTCCCTGTTGTTGCCTCTTTCTGCCCCTGTCAGTCCCTTTCTCCGCCCCTCAATTACCTAAGTACCCCTGTCCTCATTGTCATTTCCCTCACCAACCTTATTTTCCGCTTCCTCCCTTTTCTCCTTCTTCGACATTCTGGAGTTGTCTGTGTTCCTCTGAGGCTGTCCCTCTATGATGTTATCCGGCTGCTTATTTGAAGTAATTTCCAATTCATACGTGTGTCACAGGAAAACATAAAAGAGAAGGGGCTCGAAAGTGCCGAAACAATTCAGTCATAATGAAACTGGCTCTCGTGGGAAAGGAGGACATTCGGTACATCGAACCCTTGAATTACTTTCGAGTGAGAGAGAATTAGAAGCAGACGGGAGGCGTGCTTCATTTGTATCAGACGGTATTAGCGTTGCACGTTAATTACGGGAGTAGAACTAGCTGAAATAGAGTGTCAATGGTCCTGCCCTTTCCAGACCCTCACTGTGTGTGGGGAGCTGGACTTTCATGATGGGAGAGACACAATTCCAAGTCCGGCTTTTAAGTTTGACACCAATGTCGCTGTCAAGAGCACAGACAACCTTGGGGCCCTGCACACTAATTATCTTTATCTAACGTTACCCTGCTGATAAATGAAAGGCGTTGTGCCGAATCAGAGGCTTTGGATTCATTTGTTTGCAGGACAAAGCCTTTTATTTCCTAATGTCCATTGGCATCAACTGAGAATGTAAACTGAAGGGCAACGGATGTGCTTAAAGTGACCTTGTGATATTGGTGTTAACGCATGCTCTGGGCCACAAGGACATTCGGTTCAGAACACAAAAGGTTCAGTCCCAATATCTTACCAACTAGAGGATGTGAATATTGAAATGCTTTATTGTACAATACTTTTCAGATATCACATAAAAAAACTGTGATATTCAAAAAGCTTACATAAACCTAAATATTTGCGACCTAAAAAGTGCACTTACTGCCACCTCATATTAGCACAGTTTTTCAATACTATACCAACTGTGCCAGGGGTATTTAATTAAAGTTCCAAGAGGTCCGGTCTTTATATTTTCTTTGTAACAGAGGTCCGGACAATGTTTTTTGAAAATAAATAAATATTTAATTAATTTAGCCCAGTTGGATATACTGTATAAAATATATAAGTATGTATAGGCTCTATGGCTTTAGGGGAATGCCCTCCTAATAGAAGTCTGATAATTCATATTTGTATATAAAAAAAACTAATGACAACAATTAAAATCTTACTAAGTTACTTACTAAACTAGCCAATTGAAACTTCTTTCATTACAAAATGTGAACTTGCTTGTGAAAACCCAGCAAATGTCCTTCATAAAATCATCCTACAGAATATTCTGTGAAAATATAACAATATCTTAAATATTGACTGAATAATACCCAATTCTTGGTATAATTAATGCTTGAAATTAATCTTTGATGCTTGTTGCCTATTAAGCAATTTGATTATAAGACTTTAACCTGGATTTTCACCAGATCACAAAAGTTTACATGCTGATCAATAATGCTAATGCTAAATGTAGATAAAAACGTTATGGTTAATAAAATATCAAAAATCTGGTTGAAAGGTTGGAGACACATAGCAAACAGTAAACAGACTGACGGATACAAATGCTTTAATATTCGCTGCATTTTGTTTACGGTTGTGTGTCCATTTACCTGCTCTGCTTGTCTGCACTAGCGTTGTTAAAATAAGCATGTGTTCTTCTGCTCTTCATGCGGTGCATCTTTGGCGGGAGAGAAGCAGTGCGTGCGGAGCGGAAAGGGTTAAAATAAAGTGCATGTGGCGCTAAATAAAGATATTAGAGGCTATAGCGGCAAAAGATAAATTACATAAATGTTCCTGAGAGCTCCTGAGATGTGATTCTCCGTTGTGAAGCCCCATGGTTCAATTTAAACAAAAAAATAGTTTTAAATGGTTTATAAGGCTGTCTCGCAGGCCAGATGAATCGAAGCACAGGTCCAGGATCCAGACCGCAGTCCGCCTATTGAGGATGACTGAACCATACCAACCATCATGACCCTGTTCTAGTTTTCATCTTGTCCGATGAAAACTTATGCCAGGGGGTCTTTTATGTAATTTTAAACTTAATATTGTTCTGCTAAATGAGTATCTAAAATACATAAAGAGACCCTTTCTGATCCCAAAAATGTTTATATTAGTACAACAATTAGTTCCAGTCCTTGAATCTGATCGGAAAAAAGGTGCTGAATTACTATCTACTAGCATTACTGTTTATATTACTCTAGCATTGACAAACAATGTTACACTTTTATTTCTAGGTTGACTCAAGAAGTGTGAAAACATGACCAACCAGACCCAACAGTAGTTCCACTATGTGGCAGAAGTTGAGGGTGGGACTACAAGAAATTACACACTTTACTTTTAAATGCCACATACTCTGACAGCCCATGAACATTTATGTTTTAAATCCATAAAGCCTTAGCAAGCAATGACAAATCTTATCAAAGGAAGCCAAGAAAACAAAACCTTGAAGGGCTCTATTCATTCAACGAAGGTAATTAAGCTTAAATATGACAGTAGTCAGGTTGTAAAGCACCTATTTCTACACAGAAACGTTGTCAATCCATAACCAAACTAATTCGATTTAGCGTATGAAATGAGGGTGATAGACAGAAGAGTAAGACCTTCACTTTCTAATGCAATTTTCCAAACCATTAAGCCAGTGCTCGGTGCAGTGGCCTTTGGGTGGAGCAGCTTCAGGCTAGAGGTTGGGAGCTGATTTCTTTCCCACTGCTGACTCAGCACATGGAAGCCCACAGCACACCATCAGCCAGCTCTGGTCCAAATAAGATGGAGAAAGGATGACACACAGCTTGATAAGTTAACATGGCCCTGTGCACCTGAAACGGCCTTGATGAGAACTTTTTAGTGAATGTAAGATCATTTAACCTTTTAAAATGTCCTACTATTAACCTTTTAGGAACAGATGTGAATACTTTTGGTATCAATATCTGTATTTACATTTGATTTACCATATGCATTCTTTAGGTGCAAATGTGTTTTTGAAAGGGTACAAACCCAGTGAAAGCTTTTGTACCTTTTTTTTCAAGAGTGTAGTACATTTTAGTGATGGGAGTGTGAGTAAGTGACTGACAATCTGAATTAATTAACAGAAGAATAACGTTATTATACATTTTTTTGAGTATTTTCAATATGCTGAAAGAAACTTAGGGCTGTCAACGTTTACGCGTTAACTCATGTGTAAAAAAAATTCTTCAGATGAATGCGTTAAAAATATTTACATTTAATAGAAACATCAGTTGCAGTACTATAACATTAGAATTTTGCTTTCATTCATAAAATTATGTTGTTAACGAAATCTGTTTCTACACTGTAAAACTTTGCTGTAATTTCACAGCAGGTTTGCCAGTAACTTACTGTAGATTTAATGTACAATTTTGTTTTATGCATAACCTTACCTAGTTTATATATTTTTCTTTCATAAAGCAAGACTAAATATATTGGGTCACTTTTATTGTTATGTAAATGTAACATTATTGAAGAATTTCCTTTTACAGAAAACAAGAGAAAAATGCTTATTACTAATTAAATCTACAGTAAGTTACTGGCAAACCTGCTGCAAAAACTACAGCTAAGTTTTACAGTGTACATTCATTTGGAGATTAAATGTGAATTTATTCGAATGTAAAAGTATATTTAAAAACATTAATGTTATGTGGGATTAATTGTGATTACTGCACTAGAGAAAATTTATTTGTATTCATTTATGTCCAATATTTGGATCTCAGAATAAAAGGGATAGGTTACCCAAAAACAAAAATTATTTTATGAATGTAGTTGTACCAAACTTGTATTAATTTGAATGATATTTGGACGAACGTCAGTGGCCAAACAAGAGCAAAGGACAATGGTAGTCAAAAGTGCCCCAGAAATGTTTGCTGTCCTACATTCTTCAAAATATACATTGATATACACCATAGTGGTAGTCAATGGTGGCTAGGAACTGTTTGGTACAAGCATTCATCAAAATATCTTTCTCTGTGTTCAACCAAACAAATAGAGAACATTTTTGGGTAAACTATCCCTTTAAAAATGTATTTTATTTGGAATATGAAACAGCATGCATAAAAGTTATTATGTGTTATGTTTCCTCTATCATATATTTTTTCCTGTTGTGTCAGTGCAGTATTAGTTTAAGATAGATTAATGTGCTTTACTCTGAATGATGATGTACGGTGGTTGCCAAACCATTTGAAGTGCATTAAATACAGGCCATGTGATGGTTTGTCAAGCTTTTACATCCCTGTGTACTGGACACAATTACTGAAAAACCTGCATAAGGAATCCCTCTTACGTAAACATGACACAGCAGAAAAGAAAGCAAAGGCTTTGTTCCGTTGCCATGGAAACATCTTATAAGGCCTCAAAATCGCCAAGTGAACTCATAATGGGTTGTGGGAAGAGAATCTGGCTATTTGAACCCATGTAAACTGTTAGCATGCTCTTAACCATGACAAATATCAACCTCAGATCAGCATCAGTACAAATGAAAGCATCTCGATACTGCTATTTAAAACCCATCTCTTCTGTGAATACTTGACGGACAAATGAAAATTTAAAAAACTTTAATGTAACTCTCACACTTTCCCTCAACAGGTAGTGGTCTAGCTTGTTGAAACTAGTAACTTTGTATAAGCACCTACTGTATTGTATTATTGCTCCTGTATGACATATCGCAATTGCTCCCTGAACTCTTTGTAAATTGCTTTGGATAAAAGCGTATGCTAAATGACTAAATGTAAATGTACTACAGTAACATCTGTTAAGTATATACAGTATATGCATTTATGCATCCAAAGCGACGGCAAATAAAACCTTCAAGAATAAGCTATATAGAATATAGATTGTATTTTCTTTATTAAGTGGTCCATTTTACTCTCTGCCAAGGTAATCCTGTATGAGGTTTGTATGAGAGCTGTGTGCTCGCTATGGTGAGATGTCTTACAACCCCCGGCTGTCATGTCAAGGATAAACAGAGATGATGGTTTGAGAGCTCTGACGTGAGGAGATGAAGATGCATTAACATAAGACCCCGCAGGTTAACCGATTCATGGGTTTCATTTCAAATTCTGCAGTGCTTTCATTTTCTTATAAAACATTCAAACCAGTCTACATGATTCCTTCTGCCATTTTCTGCCGCCTGGCTTCCAACAGGAAAAAAGACAGGATAGTGGATTTGAAACACTAGCCGAAGAGGAGAACGCAATCAGTCTTGTACATTGTTTCATTTGACTTCACTGTGTTCCATTTCCTTCCTGGTGAAAAGATACATTAAAGGCAGCTAAACAAGAGCTTGGAAATAGCAGCACCTTCAACACAATGTATGATGTATTTCACTTTAATTCGAGAGATAAGCGAAAAGACCATTTTCCCGAGCAGAGGAAATATGAATAGCAAATGACGGCGATGAGCGGAGGAATGATGCGAAGACATTGGGGAGGGGGGATGTTGGATGGCGAAAGGGAATCAATCACGCTGAGAATTCGGAGGCAGTGAGGACATTGGGCCTGTCAGAATATTCCAGCTCCTGCGTGTGTGATCTATCCACAGCGACGTAGCGACTGCGGAGACCGGAATGGGAAATTGGATGGAGGTGGATAGAAACATTGAGAGCTGTCCTGCCAGATGGCTGTTTTGGAAAATAAGGTTGTTTTTTTCTCCTCCCAGTTTGAGATGAAATCATTTGACATGGCATATTCCTGAGGGCAGTGACTGAAGAGGAGGTGAAGTGGTGACGGAAAGACGAGAGACCTGGAACAATGGAACAGGGATGAGCTATGTAGCCGAAAGAACTACATTGTTTCATTCAACACTGCATTGTTTGTCGAGCAAAGTCCCTCACCGGGCATATTGGTAAAGGCTATTTTTGGCCATGCACTTGAATAAGAAAATAATCAAATTTGAAAAACTGTAGGTCTACAGTTCCACTATATTTCAGTAATATTTCAGATTAGGAAAGCAACATCATCATAAAGTCAAATTGTTTTTTAAATAGCCCAACTATAGCTGTATTTTAAGGGACAGTTCACCCAAAATTTTTAATTCTGTCATCATTTACTCACCTTCAAGTTGTTCTAAGTCTTTACAAATTCCATTGTTCTGATGAACACAGAGAGATATCTGGAAGAATGCTTGTAACCAAACAGTTCTTGGGCACCAGTGACTACCATAAAAGGAAAAATGACAATGGTAGTCAATGGTGCTCCAGAACTGTTTGCTACAGAACTACATCCTTCAAAATATCTTCTTTTGTGTTCAAAAGATACATTTTTTTATAAAGCTAATTTTCCTACTATGGTAGTCAGTGGTGGCTAAGAACTGTTTGTTTACAGGCATTCATCCAAATTAAGAATTTATTTCCAAAAAGAGATGTAGTTTTTAATGTGTTATCATGTTTTTATTGTGTTTTATTATGTTAGTAATCTGTTATCATGACTTAAATAAAACAATCAACTGCAGTTTGACTGATATTAATTGGAACGCACAATAAATTATTTTGGGAAATAAACTTTTCGAATTTCTTTCTCTGTGTTCATCTGAACAAAGAAATTAATACAGATTTGGAACAACTTGAGAGTGAGTAAATAATGACAGAGTTGTCATTTTTAGGGGAACTTTAACATTACAATTTCTTCCATTCATATATAGCATATAAAATGGACTCATCACTTTATAAATAATACCTTTTACATAAAGGCTTATAAAGATCTGTCTATGATTTTCGTGTTGTGATGCAGATGTCAGAGGAAGTTATTGCTCCCAAACAAAATAGGAAGGAGAACTAGGCGATTGCTAACACATTTTGATAACGGCTGTTCGAGAACTTTGGAATTAGCATTTTTATTGCTGTTGCTTATTGATGTTTTTAAAATCAGAGAAGGCGTGAGGAAAAAATGTCTTCAAAGCCTGGAGAAGCATGATGAATACAAAATTTGCCACGCTCATGCTATTCATTAAGTTTGAAATGTTTCTTGAAGTGTGCTGGCCACCGTCTTCCATCAGTGGGAAATCATCTTTCAGGCCCTGGTAATTTCCATCAGTGGGCCCCTGACAGAGCACCTTGGCCAGCCCGCCCTCTCCTCTCATACACCGCCCAGCAGCCGACCCCAGGTTCCATCTTCCTGCAGAGGTGTCAGTCAGCCAACCCCCCTCACAGGCCGCAGCTGTTCCACTGTCTCTGTGCTTCCCCGGGAGACTTCGGTCGCCATTCCTGCCCAGCTGAGCTCGCACCATTACCTCCACAGGCACTTCTTATGCTCACATAAGTAAGGCACGAGTATCGCTCGCACTCGCATTCTCGCATTACCAGACACCTAATGAGAGAAGCACAACGATTGGAGGCGCCGCTTGAAATGCTGGTTCCTAAGCCCTCGCAGTTGCTATCACATAGCAACTGCAAAGACACCACAAGTCTCTGTGATATAAAAGGGTTGGTTTTATTGCCATAGCTAAAAAATATTTTTCTTCAGTATGATATTTTTATCTTGACTATTGGTTTAGAAAAATAAGAAAATTGCCTTTCCCTCACTAAATCAAACTAAGTTTGGTAGAAAAAAATATTGAAATATTAGAAATATTTTATTATCTGAAAACTGATCTGAAAAAATTTTTGCCAAGTAAATGTATCTGTTTTGAGGACGTTTTAATATTTTCAATCTTGTTTCTCAATGAACACAGTTGACAGTTTTAAACTGTATGAGGGCAATTTATGTTGACATTTTTAAGAAAGATCTCTTAACCGTGTGTGACAGGTTCTTTCAAGGCTCTGTCATTCTTTTGGATATCCTCAAAAGAGTTTGTAAATCTCCTTTTTGTTCAGAAACAGTCAGCGTGTCCATATCAGATGACAACATCTAATCAAACTCATCCCTATTTCACTTCTGAAAAACTGTTACGGTTTATTGGCTTCTCCACACTGTAGTTTCTTTGTCATTCTTTAAATCCTCACAGCAGTCTTGAATTCCAATAAGACTATCTATATGGACTTTGGTATTAGTCGGATCAGCAGTCACATAATACTTCGCCGCTTCCTGTCTTCATGATTTTTTTGTAGTGTAAATAAGAAATGCACAGTAAGAAATTGGGTCACATTTGGAAGGAATGATTCCGTTTTTGTGTCCTTAAGCGTATTTATTTATAGTCTGTTGGCTGATAATGCGAATCATCAATCAACTCTCAAGTGTTTTATTTATTGTTTTCTGCAGTTAAAAAGTAAACAGACGTTCGTGTGTCATACAGTATTTGCTGCTTTGCACATATGGGGCACATGACATATGTACATTCATCACTAATAAGTCAAAAGTATACCGTAGCTTTTCGAGGGATAATAAAGACAGTAAAGTTGCTAGAGTAACTTTTTTATAAGAACTTGTATAAAATGTACCTCTTTTTCAGTTTATTATTTTTAATATTATAAGATATTATTAGAGCTGAAATTGTGTGAGGAAAGAATATGAAGCATCTATGAGAACTCAAACGTAGTAAAATGAAAAAGTTATATTTTATCTTACGTTATTTTGTTTATTTACTTAATATTATAACGCATCCATTTTAAATTACATTTTATTACTTTTAATATTCTGTTTAAAATATGATATATTTTCTATTTAATATTTTTTTTAATTTTACTTTATTATTTTATACTGTATAATATTATTTAATATGTTTTAAATTATATAAAATATTATAAATGCTTTATTTGAAATATTAGTTAGATAAAGTGTTAAAAGCAAACAACAATTGAATTTATCATAAATTGTTATTGGTGGGCTCAGTATAACTAAAGTTTGCACATACAGTAACAGAAGGGTTATAGGATATACCAATGATAAATTCGATAGCTGTCAACTATGTTATTTTGTTCAATGATCAATCTCGCCACAAATATATCTGGAGACCATTTTTACAGACAACCAGTATAATGTCTGTATGTACATGGTAAACGGAATAATAACAAACACAAATGTTCCAACATTTTATACCAAAATTCTCTAATACTTCTCAAATGTAGATCTTCTGTAGATTTAGGAGTTGACACTTGACACTATCAAAATATTTGTCTTATCATACAGTAGGCTAGTATAAAACTGGGGAAGTTTGAAAACCCATCCCAGAGTCTTCATTGACTTTTGAAGTGTCTGCTTCACACACCCAGCATTCCTAAGGATGAGCTTATGGCACGATAATGTGTTTTTGATAAATCCACGAGAGACAAGCTGTGATGAAGTGCCAAGCAAGATGAAAGAGGAAGCCTTTAAAGCCACTAGAGGGCACTTTGTACACTTCACACAAAGCATGTAATTCTCACACCTCTCTATCTCACGTCATCACTGAGATTACTGTAGGCATTATACAGCTATTACTACTGCATCTCATGTCTGAAAGAACATACTCAGCGCCCCAGCTGCCCAAATGCACTCCGTTCTCTTATCCACATATATAGAACGTCGACTGTGAGACCATTCGGCTTAAAACCTGCACTGCCATACCAGACCCTTTCAAGAGATCATAAAAGCTTGCCGCATGAATAAATGATAGTTCGGAGGAGAGAGTTTCTTCAGAGTGTAACGCGAGTTTGATGTGGATGCTGAGAGCTGGTTCGATTTACTGTATAAAACGATCCCTGAGTTCACCTGCCCTACGGGTCTTACTGAAAGAAAAGGGTATCTTTGAAGAAGGGGCTCGATCCTGGGGCATTTAGTTTCAGAGAATCCTTAAATGGGGTGCAGTGGCGAAGCAGTTGGTTGTATTGCACGATGATTGACGGTACGGTATGATCAGGTCTCTATTTAGAATAATAAAATGTGTTCTCTCCACCTCATGTCTTTCCAAACCTGTATGACTTTCTTTCATCTGCACAACACAAAGAAGTTCCCTATCGATACTTCACTCGTACTGCGTGGCAGGACGCTATGGGAAAACTCCTTTTTCTCCGATGACTGAAGCGCAGTGAAAACTTTAAACCAATCGTAGCGGAGCTGCCGGACCAATGGCGATGGTACCCGCCAGAAAGGGCGGGGCTTACGGCTATATAAGCCGACGCATCGCCGTAGGGTCCTCAGATCTCTTCTCCTTCGGCGACGACTCTTCTTCGCTTCCCGAGACTGACTGACTTCACCGTCGAGAGAGCACCTGCAGCGGATTCGGCCTCCTGCTCAGTGGCTTCGCTTCAGCGGCTTCGTTCAGCGGCTTCGCTTCCGGCGGATTCTGTTTGCGGCTTCGCTAGCGAGCGGTTTCGCTATTCAGCACGGTCTTTTCCCTGCTGCTATCCGGGCGATGCTAAAAGAGCAATTTCTTTCCCGACGTTGTTGCAAATGCCGCGTCGTCCCTGTCACTCATGTGGGGTCTTCCTGCACGCCGCTGACGGGCACGACGAGTGCTTCTCATGCTTGGGTCCTTCCCACGCTGAGGACGCGCTCAAAGAGACGGAATGCTCTCACTGCGAGAGTATGAGTCCTCTCTGCGCTCGCGGATAACTTTTTTTTCAGAAAGTGACTCCGCCCCTCGATCCCCCCCGCCTCAGCCCGCACAGGCCTCTGTGCGAATGAAGCAGCGGGGTAGAGGAACTAAGCGCTCGGGGAAGCGCGAGCTCATGCCCGCTCGGCGTGCCTCGCCTTCTCCAGAGACAGAGCTTTCCCCTGTTTGCTTTACCCAAACAGATCAGCGTCCACGGGCATCCGCCAGTGGCATGATCTCGTTCGGTGGAAACGAACTCGAGGAGGACGACACCATGTCGTTAGCGGCTTCGGACGGGGAGGAGTTAGCGGGCTCAGTAGATGACCCTGCCCCCTCTCCGTCCCCGGAACCCATCGGACACGCGGCAAGTGCGGACTCCGAACTTTTCCGGGTTATCACAAAGGCAGTCAACGAGCTGGGTTAAGAGTGGTCTCCCCCAGAGGAACCCGCTCGCAGCCGCCTGGATGAATGGTTCCTGCGCTCCCGATCGGGACGCCGCTACCGTCATCCCCCACGACAGGGTCCCCGGCCTAAGATCACGCTGGACCCTGCGCCTCAGGCGCCCTCCTGAGACTGATGCAAGGAAGAGGAAGGCTACAGGGCCCGCTCCAGTTGGCCCTCCTTCAAAGACCGCTCTCATGTCTGCCCAGTCACCCCATTCAGTTCCGGGTGCCGGCGGAAAGTTGATAATGTGCAAGGTTGTAAGTGCGGGGCCTGTTCCAATGCCCACACAACATACCACAAAATGTTTAATAAAACACAAACATTGTCAAAAAAAGAGCAACATTCCACTCCGCCCCATTCAGACGGTCGGAACAGCTCTTTGTGTGCTTCGGTGACCGCACCAGAGGCTCTTCGGTCTCGAAACATAGACTGTCAAAATGGATAGTCAAGGCTATATTGCTGGCGTGCTCTTCCTTGGGCCTTCAATGTCCCACAAGAGTTAGAGCCCATTCTACTAGAGGCATTGCCTCTTCCTTGGCCTGGTGTAGCGGTGTCTCTATAGAGGATATCTGTGCGTGGCCTGCTGGGCTTCGCCGTCCACTTTTACAAGATTCTACAGTCTGGACGTCCCGGCCCTTCAGGCCCGGGTCCTTTCTGCTTTGGATTAGGCCGCTGAGCCCTGGCTCTATAGCCAAGCCAGCACCTAATATTTTTTGGGACGATTAACCGGACTAGGCCACCTACTAGCTTGACCTTCTCCGCCTTCTCAGGGATTCCCTGTTCTACCCTGTCTCCGAGCCAAGGCTCCGAGACTAACTGTGTTTTCGTTCCATCTGTAGCACGGCGTGATTATACTGGTTCCCCATAGCATCCTACTACGCAGTACGAGTGAAGTATCGATAGGGAACGTACTTGGTTACTAACGTAACCTCGGTTCCCTGAGATACGGGAACGAGTACTGCGTTCCTTGCCGTGCTACGAGCTGCATTGTCGTCGCTTCAGTTGAAGTAACCTGAGGACCCTACGGCGATGCGTCGGCTTATATAGCTGTAAGCCTCGCCCTTTCTGGCGGGTACCATCGCCATTGGTCCGGCAGCTCCGCTACCATTGGTTTAAAGTTTTACTTTTTTCCAACCAATGAGCGTGCAGTTTTCACTGCGCTATTGAATTGCTTCAGTCATCGGAGAAAAAGGAGTTTTCCCATAGCGTCCTGCTACGCAGTACTCGTTCCCGTATCTCAGGGAACCGAGGTTACGTCAGTAACCGAGTACGATATCTTGTCCAGTCCAGTTGGATTGTATTGTTTTAAACCACAGGTTAAGTACAAGCTTGTTGTTGTACAGTATGTGTGCCAAAGTTACCTTGCCTTTTGAGGATTACAAGAGATTATGGTGTGGATGGCTTAAGTCTGTCTATTTTGCCTCTTAGTGTTTGTACTCAGTTCAAAACAGCAATACTGCCTGTGAGTGTGTAGGTGTGTGTCATACAAATCGCCAATGAATGCATTTGGCAGATTCTTTTATCCAGGCCAATTTAAAGTTAATTCCATGCATACATCTAATCAGTTTGTGTGATCTTATCAGTTAATACCCGGGGTTGGAACCCATGCCCCTTTAAAACAAATCCTGATCAGCTGAGGCACAGAAACAATACTATGCAAGTTCATGTAAAGTTTATCCCACGACAATGTCAGCAAAACAGCTTTGTGCGTAAATAGCTACACAAAGCAATGGCAGATGGTTACGCATCTCTGTTCTGAGGTGAGTGGCGTCAGTCTATAAGCACAACAAAGGTTTAAACCTAAGACAAGGTATTCTCCCGAGCCTCAAATCAGCCCATTGTCCCAAGAGTTCAGTGTGTATAAGCCTACTACAAATGTGCATCTATTGACAGGACAAAAGGTGAGGTCTAAGCAGATTTTTTCTCTCTCACTCATTAAACCAGCATCTTAATATAGTGTCGTTTTTTTCCATGATAAAACACTTTTCCCCCATTAATATGCAGAGAGAGGTTTATCTGCACTTTTTTGATTGACATAGGTGTGTAATGTAACCATTTGTGGAAGTTCTGTGCAGGTCATGTGGAAGAGGTGGTTCTTTTGATCAAAAACCTTTTTTGTCATTTCCCCTACATTTTATATTTAATTTTGAGGTTCAAATACTAACTCTTACACTGTTTATGTGAATGCCCCACTCTCCATACAAACGGTAAAATGTGTAATCAGAGGACCACTACGAATCCAGCTGCTCATTACAAATACTCAGATGAACTCCTTGTTCTTTTTTAAGGGTCCATTTGGTAAATTTTACTATTAATACATGAACTAACAAACCTGCACTAACATGTAGTTAAGCTGGACAGTTTTAACACATGTATTCCATTGACTCCAGTATCACCTAAGGTTAGTCCTTTCATGGCCGTAGTCAGGGATTGAAAATTAGAGAGTTCTGTGGTGGGGTGACAAAAATTATACCTAATATTACCAATAAATTGAAATCATTCAACTTTAATAAATACAATGGATAATAAAGTTTACAAATTATAAACGTATTATTATGTTATAAACAGGGCTTGATACTGTGGCTATTGGTTTTCCAAAATGTCTAATTTCTCAGAGTGGGTTTGATCCAGTGTTTATCCGGTATGGGATAGGGCACGCTCTAATGCTGCGTTCCAATTATAAGTGACTTTGTCGCTGCAAGTCGCCAGGGTTTGCCGTTTAGGTCGCTAGTGAGCGTTCCCCCTAGTGGTTGCCTGTGTGACGACATCCACTGATCACGTAAGCTCTACTATCTTCCTATTGGCTGTCACTCCTGAAAGTCACTCTTCACTTGCATGAAGTTGAAGATTTCTCAACTTTGTCACGTAGCTAGACAAGCCCCATCTGGTTGTCAATGGTTGCTACTGCTCGTGTCGCGGATGTCACCAGAATTCGCCAGCAACCCATTTAAATGAATGGGATCATGTTGCTTTGTCGCTTGTAATGTGAACAAGGAGGTAACAAGGAGGCTAAGCATCTGTCGATAAAGCAATCCTTGCAGTCGGGGAGTCAGGTTTACTTCCACAGGTCACCCAGCATTTTAACTGTTAACAATTTTGTTTTTGGGATATGATTTTATATCACTAAAGTTGACAATGGCATGCTGTGAGATCATGTGTCGAAAAACATGCCCAAAAAAATGTTCCGGTACGTACTTGAAAAATAAATGCCTGTACGATATGTTTTGTAATGTGAAAATGTAGAAGTTAGTTTGGCGAAAGGAGGATTCGAACCTTATTGATAGTAGCAAATCCAATATTACTTGTTATACATCTTACTCGCTGCGCCACTGAAGCTGCAAGTGGTCTTGTTTTTTCACCCATATTTATTGTGATTCCGACGCCCATGATCCAAATGATTGGCAGTTATTAAATGGACAGATTTTCATTATAAAATAAAAAATACTTAAATTCTGGACCTTTGACAGTGAGGGGTGGGTCGTTCAAACCACCTGTGAGAGGACAGAGATGAGAGATCATGTGCCTTGCAGCATCAGCGGTGAGAAAAGTCACACCCACTGTAATGAACATGTGACAGCTGCATGTCACCCTCCACTCCACAGATTTCATCATCATTATTACCTTTCTTAGCCCGAGTGAGCCTCGATTAACAAGCAAGCAGTAATTACTCTCATTATGAATAGTGAGCAGACGCAGACGTTTGACTCTTTTACATACAGTATGCATGCAGATGCACTGTACGGGGCTATAAAAAATACTAATGATTTCACAGTGCTCTTCTATTATATGTTATCATTAGCATGGAGCCCAGATCAGAAGGCCGTCTGCTCAGTCATCCCATGCCTCCAGCCCTTTCTCCGGTACACATTTGAACCATTTGGAAGACTGTTGCTGGGGAACAGACCCACGTGAGAGCATTGGGCTCCACTATAGATGACTTTGCGCTCTCTGCAAAGTGTGTTATTAATTCCTGTATGCTATGCAATGGGAGTTAAATAATAGAGTTGCTTTGTGGTCAACTTGAAATGACATGCTTTTTAGCAGAGCCCTTTGTTAAACCAGAAATAAAAAGGGATTGTGTTTTGAAGGCTCTTAGATTTACTTCAGTAATCCATTCAAATAAGTCTGAGGCTCAAGTCATTAGACCTCCAGTCTCAGATCGGCAAACGGTCCATGTTGCCACCCACTGTGTTGAAAAGGGAAGAAACCATCTTACCGACATGAAACCAATCACAGATCTTTTTTGTTTACAATAATAATAATTGTGAATTCCTGTCTGTTTACATATTTACTAAACAGAGCAAATTAGCAAGAAAGAGCAGTTTCAAAAAGTGCTGATGGGAGTGGAACTTTCTGAGGGTGATTTACTGACAAGGAGCACATTAAGAAACACAGGTGCAATATCACATTTCCATAATGACTAACACAGTTTACCAAAATGAGTGAAACAGCATTAGACGTGCTTTTTACTGACCGTTACATAATCACACAAACACCATTAAACTGTGCAAATGTTAGCAAATCATGTTGCGTGATTCATTGAAATACCTCCCATAAAGTTTTTAGTTTGAAAGGGAAACTCCTACAAATGCATATATGCAATAAACAATCCTGGCGGTAGTTTTCTTAAAGATCCAGTGAATACAATCTAGCGGCATATTGTGGTGAGGTTGTGAATTGCAACAATTCACGGGACTAGAGCTGAGGGAACGGCTGAGGCCTGGTGACGTGAGTGATAATGAGTGTCAGCTGCACGTTGCACCGGTCTCGCATCTCTCACGGAGGAGCTTCGGGACCAGGCCTGGACTTTATGTTGTCTTTTATTATGTTTGTGTGTCATTTTAAGTTTGTTTTGTTGTTACGGTTAAAGTAAAGAAAGAATATCAATAACTGTTATTGATAAGTTATATTATATTCCATTTCTGTCATTACATCCTCCAAAATTACACATTGGACCATTAACACCAAAAGTGGTGTTTGCACTAGCCCAAGCTGTGACTAAATCTGGCCTAAATGTAAAAAATTAAGTGTTTCGGAAAACAATATGAAATGTACAGCCGTGCTCATGAATATCATGCTTAAGTGCGTCCAGCAAAACTCTAAATATCCTTCAATTGTCTGATGCCACAAACTTGGCAAACTTTGTCAAATCCAACAATTACTTAATTCTCAAAGGCATTTGTTGTAACAGGCAGTGTGCACTTACATCCCAAAGTTGCATATCGTAAGCCAGTTCCATTAGAGCTTGCCAAATCAACTAAAGTACTTTCCAGTTTTATGTGTAATATGTATCAGACGATCAGCTAAAAGACTGTGGGCGGTTCGTGGGCGTGCAATCTAAGGCTCAGATTGTTAGACATCCAACCATAAAACTTACTCTATGAACTGTTGTGACAGCTTCGCCATGGCTGTATTTCCCATGTGACAATGAAAACATATATATATAGAGACATGTACGTATGTCTCCACACTACTAATGTGGCCAAATGTAGCAGCAGATATTAGCAGTTCTCGAAGACATTTGGGATCAGAAGCAGAAGCAGGTGAGATTGTGGATTCTCCCTTAAGGTGAAGAGAAAATCTACCAGCAACGTTATTTATAATGCATGAACTATTTATCTCATCGGACTGGTTTATCAGACACTTCCCATCAGAGGGGTTCATTGAAAGAGTCGTTTCTAATGGGCTCTCTGCCGTGCGGAAGGTTGGGAATTGCATGTGTGCTGATAAGCTATCACGTCCGCCGCCAGTTTTGGATGTGCAATTGGCTTGTATTAATCCTCTCTGCTTTCAGCATTGCAGCTAGTTTTCTAAATGTAAGTCATTAGAGATGAACAAATGCTTTACGCTGATGCAGCACGTAGTGGCTCTTTTTCATACCCCAAACAGATGAAATTATTGTACGGTGGAGCTAATGGCCATGGCTGTGGGAGGGATGTCTCTCCTCAGCTGGAAATAAAAATGATGACATTTAGGAAATGCAACTGACTGATTCGCTGAGAAGAGATACATTAGCAGCGCAGCGGAAATATATTTACCTATTTCGGCAGAAACGTTAGGCTTCGGGGGTTTTAAGAAAGTCACACGACGAACCGGCGCAGATGGACTTTTCTTTTTCATGTAGTTCCACACCAAAAACACAGTTTGGTGTGTGGAAAGTGGAACGGCGCAGAACATTTTGAAGTTCTAGAAGTTCTGCAGTTTGAGGGCTCAAATGTAAAGGGAAAGACTGTTGATGAATAGTGAGATTCACTCAGGGGTGGAAACAGTGATGGGAGAAACTATATCTATTAATACATCTATTAAGGCATAAAGCCAACAGAGGCTGTGCATTGCTGTGATTTTAGAAAACAGAAACAAAATGAAAAATGCAGTTACATTTGTTAATCTCCATAATTCGTAATAAACTATATCCCTCAATGTAACATAGTTCATTAGCCTAACTGTAGGCGGTATATGGTTACCAAGCAACGTAGCAACTTGACACATTAATGGATTTTTGTTCAACTACAGGCACTTTTATGTCCCAGGGGTTGTTTTTCTTATTTGATTTTAAAACGTTGTTCTGGTTTTTATAAGGTTGTGAAAACTTTAAAAAATGCATACAAGTATGTAAATTGTAAATCTGCACATGACAAACGTGTCGGTGTTATCATGCTTGAGTCTAGCTGTAATTTTGTCAAAATATGCAAAAAGTGTGAAAGTATTATTAAAGTGTGTGAATGAAGGATGATAAAACTAGCTATAAAGTAAGCAAAATTGTCTGTTGCATAATTTTTGTGTTTTTTGTGAACAACTATTTACATAATTTCAGACTACTTCAGAAGACGTAAACAATGCTGTTCCAGAGGAACTTTCTGCTTCATTTTTTGAAAACTGCACACACATTGGAACATAATACAACCAAAAGAATATGTTAAACAAATATTTTTAGTATTTCATTTGGTAAGATTTACACAAACAAATTTTGAAACTGGAAGTAGTGCTGGATCATTGTTTACATGTTGCAAAGAGATCTTTACATAACATTACATCTTTACGCTGTCCAAGAAGTTTATAAACATCTGAGGTTCCTTGTTAACAATATCAACAAGCAAACATACAAATTACTACTTGTCTTGGTTTCAATTTCTTTCAAAGTGCAGGTTTCTTAAAGCTGTTTGCTGAACATGGCCAAACAATACCTATAGAACAACAGCCTTCTGGTAGCTCAACTGGTATATATGGCACTAGCAATACCAGGGTCATGGATTTTAATAACACACTCATAAATGTATGGCTTGAATACACTGTAATTTACATTTGATTGCCTTTTATCCTTGCATCAGCCAAATGGGAACAAATTTAAAGTGCCATCATATACTATAAAGTAAATTATCCACAAAAATATTTTTTTCTTCAGCTACTAGAATTGAATCATTCAAAAAAATAAACATTTTGAAAGTAAAAACAGGTCTACGATTCAACACACAAGTCGAATGTCCGCCTTTGAAATCCAAAGAGTGAGTCTCAAATGCTTCGCATTATACAGGGAAAACTGTCAGTCAAATCAAGCTGTCTGGCCAAACAATGAAACATCACTGAAATTTCTCTCCCATCAGACTGTCTAGTCAGTTGGGTTCTTGAGTAACCCGCAAAGACTCGCTCAAACAAGCTGTCGATAGCAAAACTGATGGCTGCAGAGTTTAAAATCTGTTCGATGGTAAAATTCTCCCCCACTATGTGATTTGAGATGCTCGTATGCTCGGCTTCATACAGAATATAAAGAAAGAATATCATCAATAAATTGCCTATGACTGGGATTCAAAGCTTGCAAAACGTTTTAATCCGGTGTAATATGTTTCTTTCCCTCAATGAGCACTAGCTGTACAATTCCATAAAAGTGATGACAAGCCCAGTTTTTTTGTTCTTTGTTGATGTATTTCCTAAATGGCAAATTCTGTGTGACATATCGAGGGATTGTCCTCTGTTTTATAGAAGGACATTTTCATTCTAGAGAATATATGAATTGGACAAAAACGAGTAGATGAATCATAAGCGTTATTGATCCATTTTCAAATGCATATATCTGTAGCACCATGGGAATATATTTCTTCCTTCTTTAAGATGATTTTTGAGACATGCTTGACACTGTATCTCTATATTTTAAATGCATGAATTCAACAATGTATATTTGCAAGACTCTCTCAGCTTGGTTCTCTCCCATGAAGACAAGCAACTAAAGCAGCATCTAATGACTTTGGCATTGCCCCACCGGAAGTCTGTGTTGCATCAGCCAGTGTGAAGTAGAAAGAATACTCCAAAACTCAATGAGTAGTGCACACACTTGGCAATATGCTGCAAAAGCACGGTGTCCAAAAGAATATCCAAAAGAACCAAGCAAATGAAAGTCCCTGGGCCGTTCACTATGATCAAATATTAAAGCGTTTCACATTTGGCACTTAATGTGATTTATAGGGACACATCAAAGGATCGGCTGGTTCTTACTAAAATTTTGTTGTCATAAGGTTATCTGAGAATATGCATGTCATCGATCTGTAGATAGGGCAGTGGCTGTCAGCTGTAGACCTTCACTGAGATGATAATTAAAGTGTTACTGACAAAGACGATTAAAACAAGAAGGTAAATAGATCTGAGTTTTCATCTTGTATCATCCTCTACAGCAGTGTTTCTCAAACTTTTTCTGCCATTCCCCACTTTGGAGGTAGGGAAGGGGTCCGAGCCCCACCTGTCCCCGATAGCCAAAAACAAAAGGGTAATAAACTTTAGGTCCACTGTCTGTCTTGGTTTTCTCTGCTTGTGCAGATAAATGTAAGGCTTACATTTAAATGTCATTGTTTTGTTTTGAGTGTATGGTCAATAATAAAGTAATTAATAGAGATAGGCACAAAAATGACAAAATGTCCACCCATTTGTCGCGCCCCACTTGTCATGTCTCAATTCCCCCACAGTGGGGCCCGCCCCACACTTTGTGGCGCTCTCAGTTTTGGAATATTCGAGATGAGATGCTTCAATGATTCAGTCTTTGTTCTGGGGAAGATTGTGAATTTTTAAATAGTGTGACACATTATTCCCATGTACTGTATGATTTTTGAAAAGCAGTTATTGTAAATGAAATGATCACAGACAACAGTTTTGATATACTCTGCATTACCGAAACCTGGCTTAAACCAAATGATTATTTCGGTCTAAATGACTCTACCCCAACAAGCTACTGTTATATGCATGAGCCAGTCTGGTTGGTCGAGGTGGTGGTCTCGCAACAATCTTTGTTCAAGTTTGCGGACTTATTGTCAGACCTATTGGTAAACGTTGATAAAGAACTGATTATCAGAGATTTTAATATCCACCTATAGGTCTATAGATAGTGCTAATGATACATTTGCAGTGGCATTTACAGAGCTAATACACTGAGTTACACAAACATCGATAGACCCAGTCATCGATTAAATCAAACATTAGACATGATTATAACTCTCGGAGCCTATCTATCCAACATAGATATTATACCTCAAGCGACAATGTCATAGTTCCCCATCTTATAACATGTACACTGCAGAAATCAGCCATATAACTCCGTAAAGGAAGAACAATTAACTCAACTATTAAAGATAGTTTCACAAAGAACTTCACAGATCTGACTCCTTTAATAACCATACCAATAAATACAGAATTGCTCAATGACATGACCAGCAACAAAACTGTCGCACCTATGAAGTAAAAAAAAGATTAATGAGAAAAACATAGATACATGGTACAATAGCACCAATCGCTACGTTAAAAGAGAAACACGTAAACTGGAGCGCAATTGGAAACAAACCCAATTAGAGGTATTTAAAATTGCGTGGAAAGAGAGTACAAAAAGGCACTAAAAGCAGCAAAGGCTGGGCACCTCCAAAACCTCATAGAAACTAACAAAAATTATCAAAGGTTTTATTTAGTACAGTTGCTACATTAACAAATAAACAGACATCACCTGACCAGGTTATTCTGCCCCTCCTTGGTAGCAATTGTTTACAGAGAAAATAGAAAAATATGAGACAAAATAGTAAAAACCGAACTTCCCAGTCTTCCCTATGAATTAGTATCAACCATCACCCCAAAATTTCCCCTTTAAAACAGGAAGATTGAATTAAACTTATTGCAACATCTAAACCTACAACCAGCTTATGAGAGAGTACTTTTGCACATACATTACTGTGGGATTTTTGGACTGCCAAGATTTCACATCATATTTACGCTTTTTGATCGTCTTTCTGTGAACTGCTGAACCGGAGTTGATGCTGTAATCTCCCATGCATCGGTGTCAACAGGAGTGGTTACTGGGCTTACACCTGCAGCCGAAGTACTGTTGGAGGGGCACGGGTAAAGTCAGGGACTGTGTTTCATCCGAGCTGCTGGGAGTCAATTTAATTTTCTGTGGCTGTATATCTTTGTAGCCACTTATCCATTTTCATTTAACAACCAGTCGAATGACATGCGGTTCGTAAAGACGTGCACTTACGCATTATACTTGAGTGGAAGCATATTTTTTTATTGGATGTCATGATTTTGACCTTTTCTGGCACAAACAGACTACTATTTGTATATATTTATATTTAGGTTGTGAGAAAACTTACTTATCAGACAGACATCAATTTGTCCATTTAAATGGGGAATCATCAAATCTAATGCAAGAAAATTATGGATTACCTCAGGGATCGGTTTTAGGACCCTTGCTTTTCCCCATACATGCAGACCCTTGGCAACACTATTAGAAAACATGGAATCAGTTTCCACTGTTATGCAGATGATACTCAGCTATATATCTCATCAAGACCAGATGATTCCTAGCAGCTATCCAAACTGGCAGAGTGCATCCAATATATAAAACATTGGATAACTAGTAATTTCCTTCTTTTCAATTCTAATAAAACAGAAAAAATATTTATCGGACCAAATACAGGTGAGCAGAATATTTCGGATTAAAACCTGCAAATTGAAGGCTGCACTGTAACTACAACAAATACAGTTAAAGACCTAGGCTTTATATGAGACGGAAACCTTTAACTTGAAAATAACATCTCAAATGTCACAAAAACAGGCTTCCTCCACCTTATAAATGTTGCCAAATTATGAAATAATTGTGTTGCTAACGCAGAAAAGCTTATTCGTGCATTTGTGACCTCAAGAATTGACTATTGTAATGCACTGCTTAGTTGTTGTCCTGCATCGTCAATAAACAAACTACAGTTAGTTCACAATGCAGTTGCCAGAATTCTTATCAGATCCAGAAAATATGATCACATAACCCAATTTTATCATCCCTTCACTGGCTACCCATTAAGTATCGTGTTGACTTTAAAGTTCTTTTAATAAGTTATAAAGCCCTTAACAGTTTAGCCCCTACCTACATAAAAGAGCTTGTATCACACTACAACACATTACACACTCTAAGAGTGCTTTCACACCCGACTTTTAGTATGGTTGAATCGCTCTAGAGTTCGTTATTCTTCTTTCTGTGATTTGTTTGGGCAGGTGTGAATGCAACAATCGCACTCGATTGTGCACCAAAAGCAGACCAACTAAGTGTACACTTAAAAACAAACCCTGGACCGGTTTGTTTGTCATGAGAACGTGATCCAACCTCACACAGACTCAAATGCAAAATGTACTCCATGTTTTTGTTTGTTGACAGTTTGCATTAGCATGGCAGCTCGCAGACAAAATTGGAGTTGTGAGGAGGTGCAGAGCCTCATAGAAATATTACAAATTAAGGGGGATTTAATAGATCTGTGAAACACTGCCGGGTTAGGTAAAGAAACTCCGCCAGCAGTATATCTAAGTGCAGGATGTAAAAGTTCCCCTGGTATGATGACCTCGATAATATAATTTTACTTGGGACAAAACCGGATGTTGATCCGGTGGATGTTGTTAAGATCACTATTGGCGCTTAAATGATGCGAACAGATGCTAACACAGTTTACCAGGCTAACGTACCACATCTGACTCACGATGTTGACAGTGAGTTTATTTAGTTTAAAAAAGCAGTTTAGGAAATACATTCTCGCCAACGAGTGATGTGGATGTTGTCATGTGACTGCATTTTGGTTCGTTTCAACTGGTTCGGACCAAAGCAATCAGTGCAGTGTGAAAAGGAACAAACACCGGTGAAAAATGCTACATTGGTCTGGACCAAATGAACCAAACTAAAGGTGAGAAAGTGCCCTAAGATCTCAAAACTCCGGACTTTTGATAACACCTAGAATAACTAAATCCACCAAAGGGGTCGAGCGTTCTTTTTTTACGTAGCACTTTAACTCTGACATGCCTTCCCAGATACTATTTGAGGGTCAGATACACCCTCCCAATTTAAATCTCAAATTTAAATTATTTATTTCTTGCTTGTTCTATAAACACCATGCGCTGTGTTTAACCTTTTATGTGTTTTTCTGTTTTTTAAACTGCTTTGGAACAATGCACATTGTAAAAAGCGCTATATAAATTGAATTGAATTGAACTAATGTACTTTTTGAAGTCTCAACCCGTTGACTATGAATCTAAAGGAGGGCTTGTATTAAAACATGATGTCAAAATAACAGTTGGCAACAGGGTATCAGTTACCATAGTTACCACATGGCCATTAAAAAACTTTCCTAAAAGTTGTTTTTTGCATGGTAAATAAAGCAAACAATACACAATCGTAATTTGTCATTAGCTGAATAAGATAAGCTCTATAATGGCAGCAGTCGATTCAGGCACATCATGGCATGTCTGGAGCAGACCTTATTTTGCCCATTTTATTACAGCTAAAAAAATAAATAAGGAAATTCAGTTTAGTGAGATTTTCACTGAGTAAACCAAAGCTTGAATATATATTTATGTTGCATTACTGGCTGTAACTGTGAGACTGAATTAAACGCTACAGTATGTCAGTTTATATTGATTTTCATCAATACAGTACTATATATAATGGTCAGTACACCAAAAGCATTTACTAACATCTATTTTCAAAGGAGTCCACATCATCTCTGAATTGCTTGTTCTAATTGGTTAACTACCTGGGAAAGAATCAATACAAGCACACAGGTTCAAGTTTCCCTTTTTGACAGAGACTATGAGACGTGGATATTGATAATTGAAACCTTTATTTGGTACTAGTTGTAATTTTAATATATGACCATAAATAATTAAAAACTGGTCACTGCAATGGTGGTAGTCAGGAGTTCAATCACATGAAGCAGACAATTTTAACTAAACAAAATAGTACACAAACTTCGGGAACTGGGATCACCAGTAGTTGAACAGGCTAGATCCTAGGCCTCCAAAATGGCCGCAAGGGTCAACCCGTGCACCAAACAGACAACCACGACACACACACACGTGGAATACACGTCAAAAGAAAATATAAAGAAAACTACACTTGGTAGGAAACCTCTGGCACCAGGGATAACTAGCCTGCCCACTCTGGACTCCTCCCAGCTCCTAGAAATAAAGAAAATAGAAATGGAACAATGATTAAATTAAACAAAACTATAATGAAAACAAGAAAACTAAAGAAATAAGTATAAAAAGGAAATCAATTAAACAATCTTCTAAATGTACACCAGAAACACCGGCAACCACTAGGCCACCGCACACACCCCTGGGCCGGCTAGCGAGAAAAGCGAGCAAGCAGCAACCCTGAAGCAACGCGAAGCAAAACAAAAGCAAAACGGCAGTATTGAGACATCAAATCTTGCAGCGACAGAGCACAAAAAGATGCAAGGATGCACTGGTTTGTATCTAAAATATAAATACACAATTTAAAACAATGACTTCACATACCTTTCAACACGATCGTAAAAGAAGAGTAGGTTTTACATACCCACATGCGGGAAAACCTGTCACCTATCCGGCGGAGCACCTTAAGTAACTACGCGAAAATAATGGTAACAATTAAGAAAAGATCTCTGACATGCATATCGCGTGAAAGTACAACGATACCTACCGACAGGAAGACAGCGGTTACTGCACGAGCTAGTTTATTTCGCAGATGTGAATTTTTTTTAATAATCAGCTTAAACTGAAAACATATGACATTTAACTTAAATATAGTCAATGAAAAATTACAATGTAGATTTAATCATAAACAAAATAAAAGGACACACTTAAAATAGTGGATTAATGGGAAAATGTTGCTAACCAATAATTCATGTTTCCTCAAACATATTAGTGAACTTTTGTACTAGTATAGCAATTCAAACTTGTAGAATTCAGGTTCAAACTAAATGCAATGATAGTTTTTAAATAAGCAGTCAGTCCACCCCGACAACAAATGCTGCCAAACTAGACTTGGTCTGCCAACAGCAAACAACACAGAACGGGAATAGAACAGGTCACACAGAACATGTTCTTGCATTTGGTAACATCTACTGAATTGAACAGAATGTAGTGGTCCTTGAAATACGCAGATGCAAAAAATGGGTTCTCATTACCGGATGCTAAAAAAACCGCATCATAACATACAGACAGACCAGCTTTTAAAAATCACACTGATGAAATGTGTTGCGTAAACAACTACGGAAATCACAGATAAATTAAAAGGAGATCAAATATAATGACCTGTAGAGAAACTTTTATAGTGTGTTCAATACTTGCCACAACATTGTAACATCTTTGAATAATCTTAATTCAAATTCATTTTTTAGGAAAATATTGTTAAATGCGATAATGATTTAAAAGATCTTAACTGCTTTAGAAATAAATTTAGCCATTTTTGGCATCACTTGTAACAAGTAGCTGTAGAATTAAAATGATCATATCGGTGCACGTCAGGCATCAGTTTCCATTTAAATGTCTCAAAGCTTTTAAAGATGTCTGAGAGATGTGTGAATGTCACATTATTGAAAAGGGAGCAGATCCAATCAGAGAGGAGAACACTGTGGCTTTAGAGCCATCTTTCATCACACTATTCACAGCGCTCTTGAACACCCTTACCATTCAGGTCATAGAGCTGCTCCAAAAATGACTTACCCCGACTGATCTGGTCAAACTGTCCAGTTATCACACACATGTTTGAGATCCACCATCAATATCTGGCATGTCTCTGTTGAAAAAACAACCAATTAGATAGATAGGAAATATGTATGTTTACACATTTCAATTTAAATTATTACAAATAGTATTACTCTTATGGATTTCAAAATATCAAAAATTGTGAACACAAACTGTTAGACGGACTTTCATTACAAAACATTTGCCATTCTTCCTAAACTGTGACGTAGAAAGCTTAATGTTACACCGCATAAAAATATTCTTTTTCATGATGCGTGGTTTATCCCAAGATCATTTCTCTATTTATATCTTGCATTGCTTTATGCCATTTCATAATTAATATTCACTGCTCAGAAGATGCAATGATATGCTATGCAAATAAGATGACACTAATGAGTTACCGATTATAAACACTCCATTAATTCAGTACGTCTTTTTCTGTGAGCTCCATGCATATCAGCTGAGAGTGCTAATGAATGTTCAGCTAATACAGCAATGTAAAGACATAAAACCAAGACGTTTATACTTCTATGTTTGAATGAATGGGTCTAGGTTTAGCTGGTTATGGTATCGTGTGCTATTGAAACACCATGTGGCTAAAAAAATACATCTTTCTCTTTCAAGAGCCATTTAGAACTGTCTGTTAATTCTGCCAAAACAATTGCTTTCACGTGTTCACCAAAGTCTGTTAGGTTATCCGCTATTCTCCCCCACTGTTTCGACATTGTCTTGGTGTGGTTCGCCTGAGCACATAAGGATTACATCCTTTAAGGGTCAGACCGGGTGTGGGTAAAGCCTTAGACAAACTATGGGGCCCTTGGGAGCAAACAGGTTAAATGACTTGTTCAACGATAGCAATGGAAGCAGTTTGAGTGGGACGTTATCAGTTGATTTGCCTGACAGCTCATGTACAATGCTCCCACTCAGGTAGAAAATTTCAGTATGTGCCACAACGTTAATTCTTTACGGTTAAGCGACAGAGGATTAAATTACCCATATCAGAGATGGGTGGCCCCACACACATCTCCTGTCACGTAACAGCTGCTTCACCATATAAACCTAGACTCTGTCCATTGATCTTCATAAGTGTTTTAGTATTTAAGAGACAGATCTGTCAATGATAAGCAAGTAAGACCAAGTAATTGAGCACTTTTTGCAGATTAGATAGAAATGAATACTCTGCAATCAGTCTGAATGACATAGTGTGACTGCAAATGAAGATAAATAGATATTAATGACCATCTGCTTGTCCTTTGGATCCAAATAAGAAACACACCACGTATTTTTTGTTAGACAGCTAAGTCACATTTTATCTGTGCTTTATCATTAGCACTTTTTGTCATTATTGGGCAACATGTTGACTCAAATCTTCTGTATTGGCTCTTTGAAAGAAATTGTTGTTTAAATAAGTTCATAATTGAATAAAATAAGTTCTGTCTGGATAATTTTTATCAAAAACCATTGACAATTAGCATACAGTTTAGATTGGCAGTATGTTTCTGTTCTGGGCAAAACTCCCATCCTTGCAGCCAGCATGAATAAGAGCAGGGAGAGCAGCGATAAGGTGAACGGAACATAACAAACAGATGTCATAAGTTCTCAATGACATTTAAGTTTAACACATAATAAAAATGTAATTAAGACTTATGAAGAGAGATATCAGAAAGTCGAGTCCTGCTTGTAAATTTGAGGTGAAGTTGGGGATGGAGGAGGGTAATTCACTTGTGAGGAAAGCGATAAGCTGCTGATAGCTGAATGAATTTAAATCGGAAGCTGTGATCGCGTCATATTTCTTGATTTTTAGCTTCATTCACTGACATGCTTAGCGAACTGTGAATAAACAATATGCAATGTGTTCCTTGTATATTGCTTTAAGACAGCATTTCAGAAGTGAACTGAGGCAAAATAAAATTGTTCTCCACCGAAAGCACCGTCTGAATGATACTGTATATAGAGTACAGTCGAGCAACCACACTCAGATTGTTTGCTCTGTTTTATTTGTTTATTATTATGGCATAGTAAAGTCTGCCGCAGACAAATTATTTCAATAATGACAAAGGCAGACCAAAAAAACTATGCCCTTATTTTGTAAATTTTTCTGTAAGAATTGCCATCAAAATAAAATGTGCAATTTTTAAGGCTATGATGTAAATGAACCTTTGGCCATCACCAGTTTTGTTTGCTACTATATCAGACGATGTACGAACAAACTGTGTGAAGACTGTGTCTAGAGCTGACACTACATAATTAAGATAATTCCCCTTTTTGAACACAAAACAAAATTGTTTTCCATGTATATTCTGCAGTAGGTACTGTGTATTTCGGCGAAGCAGGGAGTTGATAATGATCTGGTCTCATGATCTGACCAGAAAGTCATTTGCATTCCGGTGAAAGAAGTGATAGTCAAAGGGCCTTAGACAGCTGCCATCCAGCACAACCCTGTGAAAGCCCCAAAGCAGCGGAACCCAGAGTTTTGCAGAGGCAAGCTTCATGGATTTCTGTCCTATTCTTTTAGTTACTCATCATAATGACTCCATTTAGCTGTTCAATGACCCATTTAATGGCACAGAGCAGGCTTTGGAAGCACTGTGTCCTTGGCAGGGCAGATTTTGCAGCTGCCCTGGCGTATGCTACCTTTAACCCAAACTGTGGTCCATCTACACCGTCACTAAAAACCCCCACCCATCCACCTCTCCTGACTCCCAAACCACTAACACACCCCTTTGCATCACCAAGTTATCGGGGACCAGAAACAGCACCAAATGGGAATCCTGCATCACCATTATGCATCACAAATACATTTTTCATCATAATTTAAGCAAATGCACTGAAGATCTTGTGCTGGATATAAAAAAGCAAGGTTTAACTACATGTTTGATGTATTGAACAAATAAAAAGCACATCACATAACAGCTATTAATGCTCTCTTTATGCCCTGCCTTACATGTGATGTAAGCATAATAGAGTGAGCCGTGAGGGAGACGTTGCCCACAGGAGATTTGGACCCCATATGGTCCAAAGGAGCATATTACACACACACTGACCATGACCACCACTGTGCCCCCTTGCATCCCACTACCTCCACTCAGAGATGATTGATAGCCGCTGCTTAGCTGCTCACAGCTGAAGGAAGCTACACTTGGGAACGTGGGCAGAAAAACAGCCTTGTCGTGGTCCACTTTGATTCTTCAACAGCTGCTTCACGAAAAAAAAAACCACATCCAATGAGTCTTTTTAGAGACCTGTGTCTTTTGAAATGCAAGATGGCATTGAGCATCCACTATTCAGATACTGGAAACTTTTTCATAAGGCCACTGAAGTTTGTATTTTAGACAACTGATTTCATTTATCAGTAGCAATGCTAATGACATGTTATCCTTGTCATCCATAAACTGTAGTTCACCCGATAATGAACATAATTTTTGCGTTTACTCAACCTCATGTCATGGTAAACATGTATGCCACAAAATAAGATTTTAAAGAACACTGGTTTGAAAGAATGGTTAAAAATGTACCCAAGATGGGGTGGTACCTTTAAAAAAAAGTACACCTTTTCTGCACCTTAAGAGTGCATTGTGTTATTCTTTTTTTTCGGACAGTGTACCAAAACAACATTGGACCCCATTGACATTTCTCAAAATATGTTATTTTGCTGCAGAAAAAATTGTTATATACAGGTTTATTCAACATGATGGTTTACATTTTAGCGAGATAAAACTACATGATTTATGAAGGTCAATGTTTCTTTATGACTCACATAGGATCCTACAGTACCCATAGTTAAGCGCTGAAGGGGATTTTCCCTGACACATAAGCATTAGGCACAGAATTTAAACTGATTTAAAAATAATCTCATTATCTTCAGCGCCCTGGTGCTCCTGACCTTTCAGTTGTCCCTACAGTCTGGAACTTCTCAGGTAGATGCAAAACTACATGTTGAAACTGAATAACCAGTGCTAGTCTATAAACTGACCAATATTTAACACGTTTTATTTTATATAATAGCAGCCTTTGATCTTTTTCTCGACAGTTTTCTCTTCTATTAAATCATCCCCAGTATAAACACGCCTTTGGTCCACAAATAAAAGAACATGAAGCAAACTAGGAATGAACGGAGACTACGACATTTGTTTGGACTCAACTGACAAGGCATTTGTGATGTCAGTGTGTGTCAGTCTATTTGTTCCTAAAAGGAGCCAGACAAACCCCAAACATCACGGAAGAAACACACTGGCAGCCGGGCAGTATTGATTTCACTGTTCATTCCAATGATGTAGAGCTGCATGTGGCTATTATGAAATACAGAATGTCTGTTTATATTGGCAGCATCAAAACATTAGAAAACACATGAACGACACTCATTTGTTACCCTCAGGACAGCCGAGTAAGCGCTTCAAAATCATGCTTTACTGTACTAAGACCAAAAAGATTCCCAGGTGGATGTAATTGGAAATGATACACAATTATACTATACATGTGTGACCTTATGAAGCTTTGACCAGCTCTAAATTTGAAGGTTCTTGACTACGCCACCTGGTGCCTCTCACACCAGGATATACTCTGCACTTCAACTGCCAAATACCTAATCTAAGGCAAACAGGTTCGTAGCACTACACTAAAGATGAACTGGACAGAGACGTGCTTCCGATAGAAAAACAATACTTTATTACACACTGTTATGATTAAAAGTGCCGCAACATCATGTTCGAGGCACAATAGGTCCAAAACAAAAGAATTGGCCTCAAGAGACCCGACCTGGTATTGGCTGATACAAGGAACAATATAATTAACCATTTAATAGGGAGAAATACTTATTCACTGTCAAGGCAAGTTACCTGTCCGGGGTACGTGTGACATTCACCACCCGTGCTCTGGACTCTGGTGTCCACCATCACATGCACACACACACACACACACACGCACACACACACACACACAGGCACGACCACTACAAGTCAATGGTTCAATCAATATGGTGAAGTGCAGTTTACCACTACAACACGTGGTGCAGTGCGCGAGGACGGAACCAGGAACCTCTCGTGAGCAGCTACTCTAGCACTCCGGAAGAGAAGGAAAAAAGACGAGCTGTTATCACTAGCCGTGTAGATAGAGAATATAACACTATATGCTACTAGAACAGCCAACACCACATCGGTCAGACAGAGAATTAACTGGGGCCACAACACAAATAACGAAAAGAAAAATATATATATAAAACTTAATTTAGGCAAGGCTAAGCAGCAGGAGCAATCTGCCTCAATGTTGACATACGGAAATGACACAGTGGAAAAACAGCCCCTTTGCACCAGTCTTCACAATCCTTTTAGACGTCGCGTCTTATTTGCGGTACAGCTACCTGGCGGGTGCTTTGCCCAAGACCTTCGGTAATCCACAGCCCGACTACCCGGAAGTATCTGGCAATCAGTCAAACCCCTTCGCTGCACAGGAGAGCCACATACCCAAGTCCTAACAAGACCGAAGACCTATCTGGACACCAGCGAATATCTCAAAGCCCGACCGTGCAGACCGTCTTATAGAGACTAGCCTAGCCACAAATTAGTTGTTTAGCCACTCACGGCTAACCGGGTGACGTCAGAGGGCTGCCGTAGCTGCAGAGGGACAAACTTCAACCCGACAGTGACTACTCTGCCGGTTACACATGGTTTTAACAACAACACAGCGCTGTGTCTAGTTAAATGGATGGTTCACTTTCTTTCTTCTGCCGAACACAAAAGAAGATATTTTAAAGAATGTTAATAACCGATCAACAGCGGCACCCACTTCTGTTGTATGGACACTTCAAAATATCTTCATACAGGTTTGAAATGACAGGAGTACGAGTAAATAGTGACGTCATTTTTTTAATAATGTTATAAATTAGATAACACAAAACATTTTATATACAATGTTACTTTGAAACTTTATGTGTTAGTTTGAATTTGAATTGCAAATAGATTTAACTCTGTACATTCATTCGTTTTTCGTTTTGTTTTATAATGTTTATTTCATTTTCATTTTGGCCTATAATTGTCTGTTTAGTGTTTATTTGAATGACACCAAAACAGTTTTCACTTCATTTGCATTTTGTGAAAATGACTGCTTTTAGTTCCCTTTCTGTCGGTCTCTCGACGTTGTGTCGAAGCCGACAGATGGACACAACGTCTTGTTCCCTCCATCAGGGAACAGAGGTTACATACGTAACCGGGACGTTCCCTTTCTGTCGGTCTCTCGACGTTGTGTCGAAGCCGACAGATGGGGTTCGCCCTTGAGAACCAATCGTCTCTGACTATTTTGAAAAGGCCAATGAAATTGGCGAATGAAATTTGCATGCCGGGCTCCGCCCCCGGATATCCGGGTATAAAAGGGGAGCCGGCGTGCTCATTCATTCACCTTTTGTTCTTCGGAGCCTTCGCATCTGATGACATTCTTCGAATTGCCGATTTCTACGACGCGGTGCAGCGGAGATTCCCCTGGGCGTCCTGGCAGTTCCTGAGGTATTTTTCTAAAAGAGCAATTTCCTCAGCGTGGCATTGCCCGCTGATCTCTTGGGTGCAGTACACTCATCGAGGACGGGGACGGACACGGTGGTTGCCGCAAGTGTTCGGGGGTCCGATCACTGTGGCAGCCTCGTGGATTCGTCCTGCCCGCACGGCGCGCGGATGGCTATTCAGACGTTGCGTCACTGCGCGCGGATGGCTAGTCAGACGTTGCGTCACTGCGGGCGGACGGCTATTCAGACGTTGCGTCACGTTGGCTACGTTCTGTCAAGAGCAAGCCACCACCTCATTTGCTTCCCGTTCTGTGACCGCAGCGGCTACGGCCCTGCCGTCAGCGGCGGCGAGCAGCGAGGGTGATGTGGGGATTATCGTGAGCGTTAATCCGTCAGCCGGTCGGCTCGCGGACCGCTCGCGCCCCGTCTCGCTTGTTTAGCAGGTCCCCAAGGATGGTCCTAAGCCATCTTATTCCTCAGCCACGCGCTCGGACACGAGCCGTGGAGATGAGGTGTCTCTTGCAACATCGGAGCGCGACCTGCTGGCATCAGACTCTGGCGATTCCCTGAAGCTCCCTCCCTCGGGAGGTCGAGCACAGGTGAGAGCAGACGTCAAGATGTCAGCCATGCTCGCTCGGACCGCCGTGAGCGTCGGGTTGCGGTGCAGCCCTGGTGCTCGCGGCTGGGTACTCGCACATTGGGCCCGGCTCAAGTGCCAAGTTTTACCGAGCTGCATAAGAAGTTCAGTAAGACCTGGAGCGTCCCTTTCGGCGCGCTTCCGTCTAGCTGACTCTATCGCCCTCTCTTCCCTCGGGGCGGGGAGGCAGCTAGGGACTATGTCAATGCACCCTGGGTGGAGCATGCAGTCGCGGGTATCCGCAGACGGCGGCCACCTGGGGGGCTTGACCTAGACTCACCGTCCAGGGCATGTAAGGTCTCAACATCTCTGGTGTTGAGGCTGGCAGTGCCGTGGACCAAGCTGCCTCCACTCTTACGCATGGCCTTCCTGCAGGCCAGGGCGCTACAGAGAGCCCCACGGGGTAAGACCGACCCAAGTAGTGCCGCCGCCGACTGGCCCTCCGGGGACCGCGGTGGCAGCGCAGGCTGGGTCGGACGATGTCCACATCAGTGGCCCGGAAAGATGCCTCGGACCCAATCTTGCGCAGGGGGGCGATGTCGAGAAAGGCCACTTTCCCGACTCCCCTCTCGCAAGGTCGGCTGATTGGTGGCGCTGTCAAGGACTGCTCCAGCAGCCTTTTGACAGTGTAGAAACAGACCGGCCTGCTGTGACCCGGCCGCCTTTCGGCCGTCGAGGTCTCGCACGTGGTCTGCCCCCAGCAGCCCTGGCCTTCTCCAGCGTCGACTCCGGTTCTGGTGCCCCCGCAGGTGGCCCCCCGGAGGAGGACGTCAAGAGAAGGACCACCTAGAGAGATTGAACCATCGGGCCCGACCCAGCCTGGGTTGCTGGATGGTCGGACTGGGGCGGTCCCTGCCGCGTCCCAAACACCTTCTGGGCCCCTTCGGGGGCCTAGTGCCCGCCTTCTCACAAGGAGAGGTCTCTCTCTGGGTCCCACTTGCAGCCGCTCTCACCCTCTGAAAGATGGTGTTCGGCAACTCGACGTTGCGTCGTGGCGGCACGCAATGACGAGTATAAAGCAGCCCTCAGCACTCTCGCTTCGACGGTGCGTCGAGCTGCGCCATCGCCTGGCAGGTGATTTAGCGGAGCCGTTCCCCCCGGGGAGAACAGCACTGCTAGTCATTGAACCAACCCCCGCGGGTTGATGAAGTAGATCGCAGCCCCCCCTGTGAGGTCTCTGGGTGCTTGGTTAGCATTTCAAACCATCACGGTGGCTGGGAGTGTGGTCCGTCTCGGCATTCGATCCAGCTCGCCAGACCTCCGCCGGACTTCAGGCATCCTCTTACCTCAGCAGAGGCAGGGATGTTCCTGTGCTCCAGGCCGGGGCTGCCACCCCTCTGGCGAAGGCGATCGAACCGTCCCCTCGGCCGAGATGTCCAGTGGCTTCGACAGCCGCACTTCATCATCCCCAAAACCAGGGGTCGCTGCATACCTTGAGCAGCACCTTGCAAGGGTGCCGTTCGGGAGGCGCAGAAGCGCGTCCTGGTGTCTGTCAGACGCCAGGAGTGGTTCATGACAACTGACCGCATACTCTCATGTACAGTTCCCTCGGCACTGTCGAGGGGCTGGCATGTCAGTAAACGGGTCAGCCGGGAAAAAGAGAGCAGCTCTCCCTGGCGCGGAGCTCCCCCTTTTCCTGGTAGAGAACTCAACACTGTCTCCATGACGGCGTGCTCGCTCACGAGCACGCACAGTCAGTGCTGAGCTGCTTGAACTTTCAGGCAGCAGCCAGCGGTCCCCTGAAATCAGTTTCAGAGGCTCCTGGGCATGGTGTCCTCGGGGGTGGCCTGTCCCCCTCGGGTTGACGCACATGGGACCGCGACAGCACTGACTACAGAGATGAGTTCCCTGGAGAGCGTGGCGCGCCGGCAGTAGGCGTATCGTCATTACACCTGCTGCCGTCGCATCCTAACCCCGAGCAGGTCTTGAGGCCGGTCGTGGAACGACAGACGCCTCCCTACGGGGTGCGGGTGCGGTGTGCAATGGGCGCGCAGTGTCGGGTCGCTGGACGGGCCCCCGCCTGCGTTGGCAGATCACTGCCTTCAAGTTGCTAGCTGTCCTGCTTGCACTGATGAGGCTCCGGCCTCTCGTGCAGAGCCAGCATACTGGCCCGGACAGCACGACCGGCGTAGCGTACTAAACCTCAGGGTGGCACTCGCTCGCTGCAGTCATCGCAACTCGCCCAAAACGCCTCCTCCCGTGGAGACAGCAGGTGGCAAAGCCCCTGCAGGTCACATGCCCACCGGGCGTCCTGAACCAGACAGCCAAGCGCTCTCTCGTCAGTTGACACCCCGTGGGAAGTGATGACTCCACCCCTGCGGGCTGGCCTGGGTGTGGTTTGGGCGGGCACAGGGGGACCTGTCGCCTCCCTGAACACCACCCAGTACCGCTGGGCATTCCTTGGACGAGGACCCCCTCGACACGGAGGCCCTAGCGCGCAGCCTCCAGTGGAGACAGCAGGTGGCAAAGCCCCTGCAGGTCACATGACCACCGGATGTCCTGAACCAGACAGCCAAGCGCTCTCTCGTCAGTTGACGCCTCGTGGGAAGTGACGACTCCACCCCTGGTGGAGACAGCAGGTGGCAAGGCCCCTGCAGGTCACACGCCACCGGGTGTCCTGAACCAGACAGCCAAGCGCTCTCTCGTCAGTTGACACCTCGTGCGAAGTGACGACTCCACCACTGCGGCCGGCTTGGGTGTGGTTTGGGCGGGCACAGGTGGACCTGTTGCCTCCCTGAACACCCCCCAGTGCCGCTGGGCACTCCCTGGTCGAGGCTCCCCCCTCGACACGGAGGCCCTAGCGCGCAGCTGGCCGCGGGACAAGCGGAACTACGCTTCCCCCCAGTGAGCTTCATTGCGCAGGTCCTGTGCAAGGTCTGGGAAGGGAGTATCAAGTGCTGCTAGTTGCGCCTTACGGGCCCAACTACACTTGGTCCTCGGAGCTAATACTCCTGACGACAACTCCCCCTGGCCAAATCCCCTGGCGAAGGGCCTACTCGCAGGGGATGGACACGTTGTGGCGTTCGAGCCGGACCTCTGGGTCTGGCTCCTGGATGGGACGAGGAGTTCCTGGATGACCTACCCCCCTCAGAGGTGGAGACTGTCACTCAGGCAAGGGCCATGCCCACAAGGCTGGATGCCTTTAAGTGGCGCCCCTTCTCGTCCTGGTGCTCTTCTCGAGGAGAAGACCCGCGGAATTGCTCGCTCAGGAACGTGCTGTCCTATTGCAGGAGAGGCTGGGGAGTAATCTCCCCTTCCACATTGGAACGTGGGTACCCGCTGTCGCGGTTATCACGTACCAGTTGCTGGTGAGCCTCTGGGGCGGCATGACCTGATTATTAGGTTCCTCTAGGGCGCGAGGGGCTAAGGCCTCGTCCGCGCCCCGTACCCTCTTGGGAACTTAAGGTGGACCTTTGGGTCCCCTTTTTTCGGGCCCTGCCGAGAGCCCCTTCCTCGTTCTGCGAGGGGGGTTGGCTCTCCTGCTGGGGCTCGAGTCCATCCAGAGGGTGAGGCACCTGCAAGCATTCCGTGTCCACCGATTGCCAAATTTCAGGCCCGGTGACTCTCACGTGATCCTGAGACCCCGGCCGACTTACGTGCCCAAAGTTCCGCCGCCCCCCTTTGGGACTAGGTGGTGAACTTGCAGGCGCTCCCACACCGGGAGAAAGACCCAACCTGTACGTGGGGTGTCCAGTAAGCGCATTGCGCCTCTACTCGAACCACACTGAGGGCTTCAAGGCCCTGAGCAGCTCTTGTCTGTTATGGAGGTCAGCAACGGGAGTGCTGTATCCGAGGAGAGTTGTAGCGCTGGGTCGCACACGCCGTCACTACGGCGTGCCGATCCTAGCCCGTGCCCATTTGAGTGACGGTACACTCCGCTCGGGGTGTGACCTCCTCGTGGGCATCGGCTTAGTGCGCCTCTCTGGCAGACATCTGTAGAGCTGCGGGTTGGGCTACGCTATACCTCGCAGAGGCTTACAACCTCCGTGGGGAGTCGGCAGCTCGAGTCTTGCCAGCAGGTGAGACCAGCAGTCGTGGGGCGTACGCCTGCGCATAGCGCCATTCCCCTTCTGAGGTGGACCAGTGCGCTATGGGCTGCCTCCCTTCTTTCCCCAAGGGTGAAGAATAGGCAGTCCGTCCATCCATCAATAGCACTCAGGGCGGCGGGCTCGGCGGAGCAGCCCTGCCGCCTATGGCCGGGTATCAAGCTGAGTTATTACATATAGCTCTAACCGGACCTAGTGCCCCACACGTAGTAACCCCCCACTAGGGTGGTTCCGTCTGAGATGTCGTCATGAGATGGTTCCCCGCGTGGCAACCCATGACCTCCCCAGGTGGACATCCACCTTGCGGCATTCCGCACATACCTCCCATGAGTTCTCCCCTATTTGGTGAGACCATGTTGGTGTCTCCACTGTATTCCCCCCTAGGGTGGGAAGTGGTCTCCGTACGCACGTCCTCATTGAAGGAACAGCGCTTACCCAGTAGCCCTACGACTGGATGGCCCTCGCCAATGGGGCCGTCTGAGTTGGCAGAGGGCAGGGGCTACTCATCTTTGCCAAAAGCTCTGGGAGCCCCTGCCTGCCCACTGGAAGGTTACAAATTTCGCGATAGCGCTCACGTGTGGCTCGCCCAGGCCGGTCAACGTCGCTTCGCTAGAGATTGTGACGCGGCTAGTGCCGTGGCGTTTTCCATAGGAACCCCATCTGTCGGCTTCGACACAACGTCGAGAGACCGACAGAAAGGGAACGTCCCGGTTACGTATGTAACCTCTGTTCCCTGATGGAGGGAACAAGACGTTGTGTCCTTCTTGCCACGACAATAGCCGTCCGCTGCAGCAGTCACGAGATGCTCTCAGGCTCCTCAGCACAAAAGGTGAATGAATGAGCACGCCGGCTCCCCTTTTATACCCGGATATCCGGGGGCGGAGCCCGGCATGCAAATTTCATTCGCCAATTTCATTGGCCTTTTCAAAATAGTCAGAGACGATTGGTTCTCAAGGGCGAACCCCATCTGTCGGCTTCGACACAACGTCGAGAGACCGACAGAAAGGGAACGTCCCGGTTACGTATGTAACCTCTGTTCCCTGATGGAGGGAACAAGACGTTGTGTCCATCTGTCGGCTTCGACACAACGTCTTGTTCCCTCCATCAGGGAACAGAGGTTACATACGTAACCGGGACGTTTTTATGTATTGCAGTGAAGCTTTAGATTTCATCCATTATAACTAAGCACCCCAAATTGCAACACTTTATCAGTAACAGCAGCATATTCAAAACAATACCATCATCGTTTGTGTTACGGGTTTTGTTCATAATGAACGAATAATGAAATGTGCTGCAAAAGTGCCATTCTTGCTGAATTTAGCAGTAAATTGTGACCGATATGACTCTGGCATCTCCGGGGCATTTATGAATCACCAGCATGAACTGAATCTGCCCAGATCTCATGTCAGATCAAATAGCTCCTGAATGTACTCCACCGCAGAACATATCAGAAATATATTGAAGGGTTTTGAATGAGGCTTTAAATTTCCTTTTGTGTAGTTTTCACAGTGTTTTTTCCTACAAACCCTGTTTTTAGTTTTGAATCTTATTTTCACTGTTAGCTTTGGTTAAGATCATGCTGATTATTTTTTTATTAACACTGAGAATGCAAAACTTTTGGAAATATTTTTAAATCGTTTTTATACCAGCTATGTCAACGCAGCCAGCAACAACATTTGCTTAATAAGAGCAGAAAGCGAATGTCTGCACCTTGAATCCTTGGCAATGAGAACCAAATGCACTGAGAATAATCACAGAAGGATTGAGGCTTTGAAGCCGCACAGTATGTGCAAGTGTCAGGAGAGGATGGGGGTGTCTGAATGAAAAGATGCCTTCGGTCGAGGACTGATGGCTTCTTCTCTAGTGGCCCCCGGTGCTGATTTTAAGGTTATTTTCAGACGGAAAAGTCACGAGGCTCCTCTCTTGAGCATTTCAGAAAATCCCTTTAATGCTCAGACGTGGTATGTACAGATGCACGAGTCCAGATATGTGTGTGGCACCTTTAACATATGGTTTCAGCCAACCTCCTTGCTGCAGATCAGCAGGGACAAAGACCCGGTGGCTCAGTATGAGAATCTAAAAGAAGCTGTTTGTCTCTGTGATGAAGCGTAGCGCAAAATATTTTGACCACGTAATAAATATGACTTTAATTTGGATAAGAAAGAGAGGCATTGTAGTATTGTGTTGTCATTCAGAGAGATATCTATCCCTGCTACTCGTGGGATCATACGCACATATGCCATGAAGAGAAATATAATGAAAGACCGTGTGATTTCAATGCAATCTCATTTCTTTATGTTGTGCGATAGGGGGAAGAGAACAACAGAGGGGGTCTCTGTAAACGTGATTTCACATCTGAGCGAGTCTGTCTTCTTTAGACCTGGAGGTAGGAAAACGAAAAACACACTGTTTGTTTCCCCCTAGTGAGACGAGGAGAGAGAAAAGGTTGAACTGTTGGACCTCCCAAATAGCCAGAAATCACTCCGAGCAAAAATAAAGGCATTTAATGTACAATTTGCTGCATTTCTGAATTGATTTTTACGGATGGGGGCTGATGGGAAGCCTTTACAAACCTCAGTTCTGGCATACAACCAAGACATATTCAGGCAGGGCAAATGGATTTCTTAGATGTACAGTGTTTAGATTTGTTTGGATTATTTTGCACAAAACAAAGCCTTCACAGAGTAGATAAAGGCTGTACTGTCACTGTCAACATTTGTGTCATTTGTTTCTATTTTATTCCTCCTTAGGAACTTTAGCATTTACTCTGTAACGCTTTAGATTGCAGCCCTCAATGTAACCGCGTAATTACCCAGGATTTACAGCGTAACTACTTGTAACAATAATGTACCTCTTCAGTACATATATGTAGGTAAAGGGTACCAATATGTTCAGTTTGGGGAATAAAGGGGTAAGAGTAAGGAAAATGTAAAAAATACAAACCTAAAGCGTTACCATTTACTCTTAAGATTGACGCCTTATACATATCCCAATACGAGAGTCAAGTAATTGTTCAGCCCTGAATAATCTGCCTCAAAATACCAATGATGTCTGACATTGTGGTCTGGATATTCTAATTGGTCTCTGAGGGCCGGACGCAGCATCTGTGTAATTGTGATGTATTGTGCGGATGTTCAACCATATGCTAAAATGGATTTCATCTCTTGTTATTTGTAGTTCATCAGACACAAAATATGGTGGCAGATCTGCTGTGGTCGGGTATTACTCACAGCAGATGTACACATTTCATTGTAAAACAAATGGTGTCTTTTAGGGGGCTATTTCTAGATTGACTCATCGGGTTATGCTAATTCATTCATCATGGCCTATAATGAAGACAGGTGGTGTTTGAACAGTTTTGGCATTTCAATCTATCGCTGTCAAAATCTGGTAAATTGTTTCAGAAAAATATTGTAAATAAATAATAAACCGGCAAACGCTTTATAGAACAGATCGTTCAGAAAACCTTTCAGCTGTTTAATGTAAATACATAGTTTCAGGGGCAATTCTTGGATTCCCATTTATGGAGGGCAGAGACCCCAAGGAGGATATTATAGTAAAAAAATAAGATAAACGTTTCACTTACAGGGTAGGATGATAAACTTGTTACAGCATTCCATTGTTTTGCATAGATGGGTATAACATTTGAGTACTGAACTAGCCAAATACGAGTCTTCCTGAACAAACACACACCTGTTTGCTGTATAAACACAACATTTCACTGTTTGCATTACTAGCGCAAACCTCTTTCTATGTTCAAGTGCAAACAGAAACAGAACAATTTACAGGTAACCAGAAAACAACATATAACTTTAAACTTACATTTACTATCCATATTAGCAATATAACCAAAACAGGTGAGGCTGGAGTCAGTAAATCCCACAAACATTGTAGCATGTTTTATATGGACAGTTACGTTTTCAAATGAAAACAGCAAAACATGATTGTTTTATAAAGTAGACTCTACGTTCATATGTGTTAAAAGCTTCATTTTCCGGAGGAAACAACTGTGGTGTGGTGAGGGGTGCAACGAAAATGTGACATTTTGTAAACTGTATTTATGACAAAGAACTGCACAGATGCAGATATTCTAACAATCAATCGAAAAACACAGACCTTGTCTTGTCTTCTGCTCCTCGCTTTGCTACTGCGGATAGAAGAATGCGCTGAAAGACGGGGAGGAGCCGAAGTCTGCCGCCGTTTTCGTGTGAAATTTAAAGGGGACTGAGGCGATCACGAATTTGTGTACAGTTTTACCGTTTTTACAATTTTTAGAGGGGCTGAGTAGAAATGTGCATCATTTCAATGAGAGAAGAAAGTCTTACATTTGTTTCTGCAAGAAGAAAAAAATAGCCCAGAGTGGCTTTTTTTGGAGAATGATTATAAAAGCATGTGCATTAAATGAGTTCTATTATTTTTCTTGACCGACCAAAGCAATATTACTTTTCTTTTATACACTTTGTATTTCATTTGAGATTTTTGAAATCAACTTTTAGTTGTTCCACACCAGACAGAAATCCAAACGTTCACCATTCCGTAAAACCAGGTTGTTTGTCTCCTCAGGATTTGGGTATTGAAATGTAACTCATGTGGCATTTGCAAATTTTTACATCATATTTTATTCCGTCCTTTAATGTACCATCCAACAAGATGGCATTTACATACAGTACACGTGAAACATCAGTCTATTTTATGTGGAATATGTCATTCTAAAATGTACAGGTAGCTCAGATATGATATTCCGTTGTGTAAAGTTACCTCCTCCACCTGTCAATATTACAAATGTCAAACAAGACTCACAGCACTTTAAAGTTGTGCACTTAGCGTTCGCTCTATAAAAGCAAATTGCAGATTTGCAATGGCAGTGTAAGACTCCTTTTGATACAGGCACTTACATAAACCACAAAACCAGTGTAAAGAACGAGTAAGCGTTGTAGAATGGAGAGAAAGCCATTGTCATTTACCATGTCTGGATTTTGTGCCGCACCTTGCTCGAGGGAAATCATTCATTTATCTGCAACGTTCTGCCTCTTCGTGGGAAAATTTGCGTTGGAATTGTAATATATTCCAAAGGATGGCCCCAAATACAGATTTGTGACAATGAGATTAATGTACGTCCTTCCTGTTACGGCACTCAAGGATTATACAACAACGGAGCTCTCATAGGGCCAACTGAAGCTCTGTAATGACTTTTGTGCCTAATCTATGGAAGATATCTTGAGTGACGCGGACAGTAATTAGTTTTTATATGGAGTATGTAGGGTGGAAGGATGAACAAGCCGTTCATCAAAACAGTTTCTAGTCTTTGGTCATAGCTACGAGCAGTGTCTATTCACAGCATATGGACCTCGGAATTGTATTCATGATAAACAAGTCATCTAGGATTGTTTTCTGGAGCATGACAAAGTGCTTGATCATTGCTAATGTATAAGGGGATTCTTTCAGGATTGCAAGTATGAAACCACAAGGACATTCGACTGTCTACCGCTGAAAGCACCCTAAGGAGCGGTGCAACGTACACTACATCCTTGTGATATAGAGAGAGAAACACACAGCATAAATATTACACAAGCCGGGAGAATCGATTAACCCTTGAGCTCAAAGACATCAAAGGCTGTGTTTTCAGGTATCACCAGAGCCTTGTTCCACACTAAAACTTTTCAAGTGTTAATGAAACAAGCCTATCCTGTGTGTTCTCATAATTCACATGTCCGATAACATAGCATGCAACAAAACAGATATTCATAAAAACAGAGGCTTAAGAGACCAACCATCACCTAATAAAAGAGAGAGCGTGCATAGTTTGATGCTGTACGGCTATCTATTTTTGGATCAAAACAGCTCTTGATGTTTGGCTAGCTATTAATTAAACATGGCCCGTATCATATTTTTGTATGTACTGTGCTCTGTGGAAGATTAATTTCCTCCATATTTTCCCTTACGGTTGTGAAAGAGAAAAGCATGGCACTTTGGAGTCTAATCAGGAAAACGAAAACAAAAGGGGAACTAATTATCTCCAGTCCTCGAGGATGCAGGTTTGCTCGGGGAGTTTGTGTTTCTCTGAGCTTAAGTAGCCAGGAACGGTGATAACCTCTTAACCAAAGATAGATGCTTTTTCTGTTTGCAAACACGGGCCGCTGGTTGATGATGTAACTGTTATTTCCAGGGGCGTCATGCATCTTTTGGCTTCATAGTTGTGACTCATCCAGTGCTTTCAGTGAGAGAAACAAAGGAGGAAAATCCTTATTAAAGTGTAAGTTCTGTTGGCGTGCTGATGCAGTTTTCATTAAGGAGTAAGGGGACCTTTGTTCAAATCCCAGTCTAATATGGAGGAAAGATGAGAGGTAGTTCCCACATACGGATATTGTAAATATTCCCGCAACTTTATGGCCAAAAGTCACAACAGTGTGTTCTTTAAAATGTAAAAAAGTTTGTTTGTAAAAACCAATGTCAAAATTTTCATGGGTTTTCACATTTTTATTATGTTTTGTAGTAATACAAATCTTTTGTTGTTGTTATTATTACTTTATAAAAAACATCTGCAATTTGATTGATATTAATTGGAATGCACATTGAAAAAATATTCTATCTGTCAATAGTAAATATAGTCTGCAAGTTATGACATTTGTTTTTTTAATAGCTGTGATAAACACCACAGTAAATCACAAAGTCACAAATTAACAATATAACGTATCTTAAACAAACATTGACAGGACAAAAGTATTTAAGCCGCATTTGTGTTTTAAGTTAAAATAATTGTCATATAAAATATACTGGGTGATGGCAACTTATAGTGTGATAATATGCAAATGCTAAAGAAATTTAGATTTCAACGGTGAACATGAGTTCCTCAACAATATTTTAGTTTTCCTTTACAAATATTTTTACATTGTACAAAAACCCTGTGAAAATAGTAATATTCTATCCGCTGGCGCTACAGAACAATCCCATATATTTTATATATATGTTTTTATATATGTTATTTAAACCCGGCATGAAAATTTGCAGTCAATGTCTGTATTTTTTTCAGCATTTAAAAAAAACGTCCTTATTTTGAAAGTTGCATTCAATCTGAATCAAATCCCCTCTCAATGGATTTACAAAGCACAAATCTTCTTTGTAAATTCTACAAAGATTTTACACAATCCCACTAAAGCTGTATCAAGCAAGGACCCCTGAAGTATCCAGCACTCCTACAGCTAGAAAGGCATCAGTTGACTTCAGAATCACGCCGCAGTCTTTGAGCGAGCGCGGAGAGCTGAGAATCCTTAATGCATCTGTTCGTGTTGCAAGGCTCCGGATCAATCGCTCTGATAATCTCTGGCTGAGAATGAAGTGAAGGCCTGCAGTGTGTCCAATCAGCCGACTGACAGCGTTGCCAGGAATGGATGAAGGATAAGTATTGTCATCAGGACCATTAGTGTGACTGGACTCTAATTCAGCTGAGGTAATTCCACAGACAATGAGTAAGACCACTGGAGCTCTGTTGAATAATACTGCGCTGCTGAGACCATCTTTTTACACGATAACATCTGAACATCCAGACTCTATTCACTCCCAGTGCACAATGCTCAGCTCCGGAGAACAATAAAGCGTCTTTTCACAAACCAGAATGAATTAGCGCTGACATTTCATAATTTGAAGTTCTGCACAAAATAATACGGAGCAGATGAGACGGAACACGCACGTTTCAACCGTTTCTCTCCACTCAGCTGACAATTGTAGCACACCGTCACAGACAAAAGACTACTTTGTCGTGCCATTGATGAATTTATGATTAACGTAGTTCATTTTGCTATCGTTCCTGTCAATCAAACTCAATTTACGAGGTCCATGCTGAAGAGGAGGGATGGTTCAATGCATATGGCTGAGCCGTCTCGTCTCTAAAGCATGTCACAAGGCCACCCATTAGAGCCTCTATTTTTGTTGGGGTGGGTCGCACGGGGTAAACTTTCACAGCACCAGTTTGCATACTGACACCCTTTTGGGTAAACAATTCCTGTAATTCCGTATCACATGAAAGGTAGGAAGATAAAATGTAGCTTTTAGATGCACAGGGTCACCCTCAGTCTCTCCCCCCAGTGGTGCTGTAGCTTGTTCGTGGTGAGAGGACATGGTCCTGGCTGGTTGTTTGGCACGGAGAACACTTAGCTTTGCCCTGCAGGAGGCATGATGGGAGTGAAACTGCAGAGCGAGGCGTTCCAGTGTGTGTTTAACAAGCTTCCTCTCACCTTCCATAATGTGCAGCTCATATGCCGTCGTCCTGCTGTACGGTACCAGACGGCTCTCTCCCATGCTTCATCTCTAAGGTTACGGCTCTGTAAGCGTAGCGTGAGAGAAAGCTATCTCCCAGCTCTTTCATGCATTAATTCCTGGCCATTAAAAAATTCGCCATTGATAAATGTGGAAAATCAATTTGCCGGTGTTGAATCTCATCCGCCGGCTGCTCATTAAGCCTCTCGCTAGCCTGTTTCCATCAGAGCACATTGTGCCTGTGCAGCTTAATGGCTGATGGAAAGTTTGGTACATACACGTGGGCACACATGCCGTGTCAGCTTTTCCTTCACCTTTTATGGGTGGATAGAGGGGATATGACCCCACTAATTAAATCGCAAACCTTTCCAAAGGATGGCAAAAGAAAAAGTTAAAGCGGTAAGTCACATGACATTTACAGCTCAGGGGATTGGCTAAACAAGGAAGAGAGTGCCCACTATCAAGTATGCTAGCATGCAGGTCGCGTACTTACTGTAAACCTGTGCCAACAGAGCACTGAGCTGCCATAGTGATGAACGAGAACGCTAACGGATAGCTCTCTACAGAAATTATGCTCAGACAAATACATTGCAATTCTATTTGGTGAACAGATTACACACTTCACCTTTAATAGTCTGAAATGAAGTTACGAGAAGAAGGAATCCTAAGGAGTCACATTCGATCACCGAGGCAGAATTCTGAGGTTTTTACACGTTGAGATCGCAATAGCCTTCCAAGAGGATGTGTTATCTATCCTGCACCTAAATAAAACATAGTACTTAAAACTGCAAAAAATGTCCAAGTCTGAGGAATTCCTTGATCGATACTGGGATAATTGCATGCAGGACTCATGCAGACTGTTTGGGCTGTTTACTTGGAGAACACTCAATAATGGAAAGATTCACTTGCGAAGTGTTTGCTCTGAGGGTATTAGTCAACGTCTGGGTATTGATGGGTCTTGCCACAGTTGATTCATTAAAGGGACCTAGAGGAACTAGTAATACACTTGTGGATCAGATAAAGCCACAATGCTGACACGCAGCCAAACATTCGACAACAGAGAGCTCAGCGTGCCCACCTGCCATCAGACATGCATACCGCACACGCAGAGTTAACACGAGCAGCGCCGCGGACCTCACACACAGCGTCCATGCATATTAAATTACATTCGGACCCGTCATGCTTTAAATTAGAGAGAGGCTCCATTTGAACTTGAGACTTATTTCAATATAAATTGAAGTTGGGCTAAATGAATCAGCAAAACAGTGGAGGATGTTGTTTTCTGGGAATTTTTACTAATACGTCTTTGTCATTTTCCGCTCGGGTATTACTGTTTTTGTCCACTTTAATGATATGGTCCTCACTGCAGAACACAAGATCCAGGGGGAAGGTTGGATCCAGATCAAACTCCTCCCACTTTATATACTTTGCAGAGTTAAGTTGCAACCTTTTGGTCGCCAATGTTTGCTCTTATCAGTGTAATCCTAATTTAGTGTACTTCTGTGAGCAATGATCACAGTTATGTTAAACCTACCCTAAACCTAAATCTAATAAAATATGTTATTAAAAAACTTTAGTTACGACTCAATGCGGAAATGTTTGACGCAAAAATTCTGCAGAAATCTGTTGACCGATCCCATCAGAATGGGGGGAGACTGGATCCAACCTAGCCCCCTGGGACTCCCATTCTGCAACGAGGAGCTACTGACTTTAATGGCCACAGTTTCAAAAGTAAAAAAGTATAGCAGTGGTCCTCAAACTGGGGGCCCCACGATGGATCCAGGAGGGCCACAGATTTTGTGGCATTTTATAAAATATAGAAATGTATCATAAATAAAGACCACCAGCCAAAAGAATTGATGTTCCAGCATTGTATACCTGAATATGTTTTTGGTTGAAAGATTTGTTTATTTTGGGGGGGCGCAAAGTGATGGACCCTACACAAAGGGGGCCTTACAATGAAAAAGTTTGAGAACCACTAGAGCATAGAACAAAATTAAATGGACAGATTTAGCACAACTTTATTTAAAGTGTAATTCATAACCCGGCAATGATTCTCAAATAATACTTTATGTATTCATAGCACCGTGACTCTTATCTTTGCATTTTCTGTTTGACTTAATAAAACGTAATTGCCGGTGGCAATCAGTCTACTTCATTTCATTTGGTCTGCGCTACTTCATTTCATTCAAATCATTTAAATCACTTTAAATGGATTGTGGCACAATGAATATAATTTTTCAGACTTTTTAAAAGGAGGATGGGCAATTAACGCTTGTCAATTAGGCCAGTGTCAGACAGAATACATCTCAAGAAACATGAAAACACTCCCTCAGAGGTGATATCTTTAAATGAAAACCTGACATCATTAGACTCGATCAATTAAATATATCTGAGTGGAAAATTTTAGCCTTTTTTCAGACAGATTAGATATCAAATGAAAGCTGTAAATTGAATAAACAATGCAACAACACTGCAACTCAGATTCAGTATTACAGACTCCTTGAAATTCAAATCTGTGGTGATTTTTAGCTTTTGGATCATATAAGCTTTAAAATAATTTATGCTAGGATCTCCTAAAACATTGACAGAGTAGATAAAAGTACTTAAAATTAACCATAAATGTGACTAACTTTGCACTAGACAGAATTTTGTCTAGTCCCAGCAAGACATTCTGTTTCAATAGAAAAATTTTAATGCGTGTTTTCATTTGGACCTTTAAACAGATCGCTAAAATCGTATGATGCTTTTGAAATGGCTTAAAGTTGCAATCTGTAACCTTTTTTGTGTGAAAAATAAACAACATCAGTTATTAAGCAAATACATGAAAAGAAATTCAGCGCTGAAAATAGTCTCCGTACCATCATTTGCTATAATAATGATTTATAATTTGAACTGTTTAGTACGCTTTCACATGAAGTGTCAGATTGACATAATTTCACTTCAACCCACGTGAAGATACCTATATAAAGTAACCTGCAATTTTACATTTCAATAATATCGATAATAGGCCAAAAGTTACAGTGTTGTGCAGCTTTAAAAAGAAAAAGGAAATCAGCCTAGAAACAGCAGCCAAGAAACCTGCTATGAAATCGCATTGCCATCCCCCCCGGCAGACAGTCTCTGCTTGCCGTATTGTTTACGTGCATCTACGCTAGGTCCTCCACATTAGAATGGGATGGCTAAGCCAATGGACTCCCACCGTTTCTATCATGGCCGGTGCTCCGACAATCCGACAGCAATGACACGCCAATCAATGCTTCAGGAGAGATTGATGAGCCGAGACTATCGGCTAGCAAAACCGTCTGGAGTTGACCAAGTCCCGATCTATTCACAAGATGAGATTCAGCTATTCTCTGGTAATCCTGAGCCTTGTATTATCAAAGTGATTCATTACACAAATCTAACAAACGTGAATTACACTGACTGGATAAATGGCCATCAGCCAAAGCCACAGAGAGCCACCGCGCAAAAAATGCCTCGTCATTTACCACGCTGGTTACGTGATGTGGTGACGGCCGGTGAAACCACGGTACATCTGTGAGGGTGAATGTAAGGGGCTTATTACAGAAAATGTGCTTTGCCTCAATGCCGGTTGGACTGCTGCCGTACAGAGTGACGTGAGTAATACGCATTTAGAACCCCACACTTATCAAAAATGGTTCCATTGGTTACCTCACTTGTAAGTTGCTTTGGATAAAAGCATCTGCTAAATGACTAAATGTGAAAATACGTCTTTACACATCATTAGACAGTCTTATCTACTATTGCTATTCATCAACCAGTGGCAGAAAAAGAACAAAGAAAAATTCTTTAACTGTTAAATGTTTTGCTAATTTCTGTGATGGTTTCTACTGGGTTTTTAAAATGAATGTTACAAATTCAAGTTAGGATTTTATTCTAGGTTCATGTCAATTTATTTCATTAATTTAAATTCAATTAAAAAAGGTTGCAAAGATAGTTTGGAAACAAAATGAGGAAACTATAAAAAAATGGAACAAAAAATATAAAGCAACATCTATGGCAATAAACAAGTGATGATGTAGTGATGTACTGCCTTCAAAGTACATAACATAACCACAGAATGCATTATAAAAAATGTTCTCTATTTGTGGTAGTTTGACCCAGGATAGCCGCTTCACTGCCCCCCAATAAAACAAATAAATATAAAATTGGCATTTAACTTGTATTCAAAGTGTATTACTATTAAATAACCAGCATGTTGAATTCTGAGGAATACGTAAAATGTCAGAAAAGAGCACAGGCAGGTCTTGACTCTACCTGTGTATTGTAAATTAAACATAACATTTGTCAGAATAGTCAGGAAAACCCCCACCTCGCCGAGAATGAATAATATACCTGAGCAAGTCATATCAAATGGAACTTAAAAAGGTATTTGTCTCTGCTCTTGAGTAATCCAAATGTTTTTCTTTCGCAGCAAATGTATTATTCATCGAGCCTTTAAAAGCCGCGGTAGAGATTGTGGGCACCTGAGTGTGCTTCACAGTACAGTATGGAGCTCAGCGTTTCCACATTCATGCTGTTTAACATCACACATCCTCTCATGGTGACAAATACCCTCCAACACTCCGGAAAATCACAACAGACTTGGACACCGCTCAGATACATCCCAGGCGAAACGGTGTTGCGCGGCTACTGTGAAATACGGCGTTTGGTCCTGTGCACTAGGGCTTTAGATAAGACTTGAATGTTGGCCAGATTGCTTGGGATGCAAGATCGCAGTGAAGGATCGGTCTTTCTCCAGCTCTAAGGATTTAATACCTCTATTGATTTCTCCAGTTTAAGAGAGAGCTTTTCAAATGGCATCAGCAAATGAACTTAGAAACTATGTCCTCCAGCGTGCCTTTGAACTCTGGGGGTTGATGAAGAGCTGCTGCTCATTGTACATGAAATTACATTTTAGCAGAAATGCTCTCTGAAATACAAACACCAAAGGTTACGGTCCGAGGAAGCGCACAAGACAAGCCAGGGGATGGAGGACTAATTTGTGCACATATAGGGACAGGTCAATCACATAGACAGCTCCCGGGGGTTCGTCTGGAGTTTACAATCTGTCTCGTGTGACGTGATGTAGTTTTGATACAGCTGAAGCTTTTGATGATGAGTTGTGTGTTAGATGGTATCATTATCTCTTCTCAACTGCCAGCTGTCATGGATCGACTATTCATTTTTTATGCTATATATGGCATTGAGAACTTTATTTGCCAAAGTTAGACAAGCACACGCAACTCTTACGCAAATAAATGAGGGCTTTTTAATGTGCTCTACTGTACTAATATTTCACATTTTTACCATTTTAACAAATATTTTAACATATTTCCTTTATTTAAATAGTGGTTTGGCCATGCAAGACTACTCTGACTAGCTTTTATAGTTTGTACGCCTCTTCCTTCATTAGACTTTGACATCTTTGATGGATTTTGGACCACCAGTCACCCCCCTCTTCCTCTAGATCTAATGTGAATCAGTGATACCCTGTCACATTGGTCTCTTCTGTAATGAATGTGTTTGACTTTTTACTGTTTGCCTTCAGAATGTCTCACTTGGTGGGAGTCTGACAGTGATTTGTCACTATGGCACCGGGTGTTTTTTGCCAAATTCATTAGAACAATGAATCCACAAGCGAGCAATTCCAGTAGGAGCCAGCAGGACGGTTGCACGCCCAAATGACTCGCTTGCCTAATGAGTGACCGTTCACAGTGTCTTTCGTTTAATTAGTTTTCCATGCCTTCAGTCAGTAAATAAGTTTGAAATTTACACACCCAACTAATGATGCTTTAAATGTCCCTTTTGTCGTTGGTTGTAAGAAATGAATTGTATCTCTGTTGTTTCTCTTACTGAAATTTTTGAACCGATGCATCCCTTCATTTACATCTCATTTTAGGGTCAATGTCTAAAACACATTTTATTTCTGTAAACTGATGTATTTCAGAGTGATACTGAGAGACATGAGGTTGAATTATGAACATATTTGGGCAACATATTGGAATATACATTAAGAATGTAAATACAGTAGGGATTCAATTTGACTCAACACTAAAGAATTAAACTAATATATGACCCTGGACCACAAAACCAGTCATAAGTAGCACAGGTATATTTTAGCAACAGCCAACAATGCATTGTAGGGGTCAAAATTATCCATGTTTCTTTTATGCCAAAAAGTAGGTAAAGATCATGATCCATGAAGATACCCTGTAAATTTCCTATAAATGAAAACAATGCAAATAATATGTCTGAAAACGCCACAATCTTTGCCCACTCAAGTTTAGTATATGTAAAGGTTAAATTGTCTGCTTTTCGGGTTCGGCTACTCCAAAACGTCATTACAGCAGAACTTCAATAAAGAGCCTTAAAACAAAACTGTTTCTGCTTAGCAACAACCTGCTTCATTGCCTCTGATGGACAACTTCTGATGGACACCTTTTATCAATATTTAGATTTTATTTCACCTTCAGATTCCAGTTCTATCTCAACCAAGTATTGACCTTTCCTAACAAACATACATCGATAGAAAGCTTTATTTAGCATTCGGATTATGTATAAAACTCAATTTCAACCCTTTTGACTGCTTTTGTGCTCAAGGGTCACACATTACTTATAGCCCCCCCCCCAAAAAAAATCTATGAAAAATATGATAAAGCATTGCATATTTCATTGTTTCAGTAAAAAAATATACCCTACACCTGTCCTTATCAGGGTATTACTACTCAACTATATTTCAACTTAAAAATGAGTAGCATACCTTTTTATTATGCTTGGGTCGATGTTTAGGCTTTCTTTTCTCCCCTGGCTCTCTTTGCTGTGGTCCCTTTCTCTTTTATTTGGCACAATAGTATCTATGTTATGTAACACAGGGGAACCTTTTGAGAACAACAAAGGACATCTGTCTTTTTAACTGATAAATCCTACGGCAACATCGCGGCTCGAATGAAGAAAAGGTTTGCCAGCTCAGCTCTTTCTTCCAAAACAAAGACTTTCAAACTTTGCAAAGTCACCACAGTCCCCTGTTCCTTTATACATGCCTGGCATACATCACTGGCGTCCTAATCATTACCTGTGTTAACCTGAAATGTAAATGTACAGTACTGTATGGATCGGATTCCCAGACAGGGCTTAAGACTAGTCCCAGACTAATTTAAATGTTAAATGTGTCTTGATCGTATCTTAAAAAAGATAATCGCCATTGTTTAAATTATGTTTTTTAAAACAATTTAATTATCCTAGTCCTGTTTTAAACTAATCCCTGTCTGGGAAATCGCCTTTACGTAGAATAATACAGTATATCCCAGATAGCACAGATATGTCTCAAAGACGTCTGCTAAAGATCTAGAAAACATCTGGTGTTGGAAAATATCTTAGAAAAGGCATTTTTAGATACATTGACATGATTGTATTTAAAAACAGTAAGTCACACAATGATGATGGGTGAAGGGATCTGGCCTGTACCAATCCATCACAAATATTAAGGGTGGGATCTGAACTTGTGAAGTAAAGAGATCTTCCACACCAGACTCATAGATCCTTTTTTCTTAATGCAAATCACTTTTTGCACATGCTGCAATGGAAGAAAAAATGGCCCTTAAGAAGAAGCAAACAGTTCCCTGTAGAATTACCTGTGGATTTGTCTTTACAGAAATCAGGGGGGCTTGCCAAACTAGGAGGGGGTGTACATACTTTTGGTCCTTCAGTGTACTTCACGTTCTTCTCTCAGCTTAGTACACTCAGTTTGACAGGTAAGCAGTAAGCGCTGAGTTCATACAGTGACAGTGAGTGAAGTGTCTCTCCCTCTCGGTTTCGCATGTTTGAAGTCTCTTGCCTGTCGATTCCATTAAGCAACCGAAACGTGAGACAGCAAATTACCCTCGCATGTCACGCCACTGATACGAGCTGTCTGACACACGTCAGTCAAAGTAATGCTCTCAAAGAGTGATCGTGAGATACCCCGACATGTGTTCTGGCCCCCTGTGATTGACTGTATCTGCTGCAGCGAGAGGGACCCGACTCGAGTCTTGAAAGTGGACGTGGATCTAACTGTTGTTGAATCATGCATGAAGCAAAGGTTCCCGGACTACAGGTCGCTTGAGTTATAGTCTTATTTGTGTACTGTGCTCAGAGTCCCCCCTCAGCCCGCCTCTTTCTCACTCCAACTGGTGTAAGCAGCACAGGGGTTCAAACCCTACTGTGACAACTGCGCGATGCAGTCAGACAGGACCTTTACTGCAACAGCGCTGACATGAATCTGTGCCAGCAGGGACAGGGTAGGATGTTTGCTAACAGCAAAGAGCTCTGCACCCTCTCGGCTGTCCCTGCGCCGCGCTGCGCTGTGTAAATCACACAAAGCTCACACATTACGAGCGCTTGCTCTCGTATAATCATTTTCAACATACAAGAAACCATTCCAATGATGTATTCTAGATATAAGAATCAATATCTAATTTAAAAGAACTGATGCAAGTACATGACTGCAATTTCCTGACGGAAATATCTTCTTTTGTGTTCTGCATAATAAAGAAAGTCATACAGGTTTGAAATAACAACACAGTGAGTAAATTATAACAGAATTTGAATTCTTGGGTGAAATGTCACTTAAACTATATACAACTATAACTGATAATAATCTACTTATTGCTTAGAGCAGGGTATCCAAAACTCTTGACAACACCTCACACTCTACTGTAATACAGCAACATCAGTCGAGCTGTACTATAAGAGAAACCCTCCATCACAAACGTGTCTGCAAAGAGCCAAGACTGACACAGAGTCAAAGCCTATGACAGCGTTTAAGAGAACAGGACAAGCCCACAGTGTGTATGGTATGCTTGAAGAGAGTAGCATTGACAACCTCAGGGACTCGCTTTCAGCATTGGATGTACGTGCAAAAGGTTCAGTCGTTTCTGATCAGATATGGGCACCCGCGGAGGCCCCCAGCACTGTTCTCAAACCTGGCTTGATCCACTTTCCCCCCTAAACTTCCACTACAAACCCAGCACTTGGTGCATGACGAATAATGGATTACAGGGATTAGAAGCAAACGAACCTGAGAAGAGCCATATGTTTTGAACCTCCCCCTGACCTAGATGTATGTGTGTGCGAGCGCGAGATAAACTGGCGCATGTGCACTTTGCCAATCGCAATTAATAGGCAAACTGAGAAAGGGGGGTGCCACGGCCGCCACGTCCACGCACGCGTTCAGGGTCGGACACGTTTAGACGGAAGGCTGGAGTTCATTTACAAAAGCTAATTGCACATTGTCTGAAGGGAAAGGATGAGGCAGTAAAAGCAATAAAAGAATGAGTCGACATCGCTATGCACAAATGACGTTAATGAGGACGGTGATCGCGACTAAATTAATCCAATTAAGAAGCTGTTATTCTCAGCCCTCATGAATCTCTGTGTATTCCTCAGAGACACACGGTCACCCTGGAAAGAAAACAGGGACAGGATGGCCAACCCGCCCGTTTCTTATAAAAACATATGCCTACAAATGGGGTCCTTACTCTAGGACAGTCTGGAACATCTGTCTGGAGGAGCAACTGAAATGCCCGGTAACCCGAAGGCTCAAGGGACTGGCATGGGGAAGTCTGTGGGATTACCCGGGGATTAAAAAGCGATAAATGCAGTAACAAAACCACTTTAAGATGACATTTTAATTTTACTGTGCCAAGTTTGAAGGCAGACAATAAAGCAATTCAGTCGAACCCCTGTGGGAGCGAGTGGGTTATAGACAGAGAATAAAAGCAGAAGAAGTGGCCACTGCAGGCCTCCGATTAGCAGGAAGAGGATGAGGAACAAAAGCACTGACTCCTCACCTCCTGAGCCAATGTGAATTGGAGCGATGAAGCGCTTCCTGTCGTCTGCCTCCACTGGCCGCACTGTCACACGCATATTTAAACAAACTCATTCTCTTCCAGTGCCTGCTTAGTTTATGAGAGCAGAAATGTGGCTAAAATAGTGGCCTCTGTGGGATTGCATAAAGGCCCAATAGATTTTAAGAGGATCTGTTGACAGAAATGCAATATAATATACATAGTGTTCAGAGGTGTATAAAGACCTTAGATAATGAAGCGTTATGTTTTTATTTGCTGAGAATTTACTATTTTTATCTAGATTAGATTAGATTCAACTTTATTGTCATTACACATATACAAGTATAGTGTAACGAAATGTAGTTTAGGTCTAACCAGAAGTGCAATTAGCAAGTGCAGGATATACAGTTAGAATAAATACAGAATACAATATTGATAAAATATTATACAGTTATGAAAATATTTTACAGTAGGTATGTTCTATGAAAATATGACAGTAGGTATGTACTATGAACAATATATACAGATGACTATATACTATGAACATTAACACTATGAACATCTACATACACCACCGGTCCACTTGCATGGAATGCGCCATTTTGTTTCTATGGTAGCCCTAAACGGACAAACTGTAGAGCGACGACATCTTAGTATCAGCCACCTTAGTGCTTTGAATGGGAGGGATGGCTTGAGCTGTTAGTTGCATTTCGCCACCTCACTACTAGATGCCGCTACATTGCTCCTTTAAAAACAAATATTAATATGGAAAACTGGACCTGAGAAAATATATAAAAGCTGGATATTAAAAAAGCGAGAACATTTTGTCATGGAAATCATACTGTATGTGAACCAGACTCAATGTGAACTATTCATAAAATCATTTATATACTTTCTGGTTATTTATTGCATATCGTTGATGTCCTGCTGAAACGTTTTAAATCATTAAATACTGTGTTGTCAAAGTTGACAAGCACTTTTTTCATACTTTTCATTGGTAAGATATTTGTAAAACCAAGTGATATACATAAAGTGTGACTAATAACTTTTAGTTAAGATTTATAGCAAAAAAAGGAGCAATATGTGTAACTCCATAAGATTTTAAAATCAATGTTCTTGTTTTTATCTATCTATTATCTGCTTAAACGTTATTCAAAAAAAATTCAAATAATATTAGGCTGTCAATGTTAACATCTCAACGCAGGCGTTCAATATTTTTCAGATTAACATGTTAAAAATATTCCGTTTGTTTTGTCATCCTTTGTCTAGCGTTACATTATGTTCTCATGTTCCTATTCATGTAAAGGCTTTTAAAACACTTAAGCGCGATTTGAAACTGAACGAGTCTGGGACGCGACAAAATGCAACGCGACAGCAGTCCAGTCTGGTATATACAGTCACTGGCTAAAGGCCGCGTCAATGAATCTCTGTCAGAATCTGTCAGACAGCACACCAGAATTGAGTTCTTGTTCGTGCTTGAATGAACAAAACCACACAAGATTATGCCAGAAAGCATGTTTTGTCTAGCATTTATATAAGCACAGACTTCAACGTGTTAAATAAAATCTTAAATGAATGCAGCGTTGTGAAAATGGGAGAGGCGTCAGATCTGCGTAGAGAGACAGCTCTTAAAGGGGCCGCATTCTTAACCTACTGCTGTGGCTCCTGTCCCTAATGTTAATCAAACTAAAAAAAGAAAAGAGGAATTTAATGTGTTTTGTAGCTTTAATGAGAATTCTTCTGTATTTAAGTTCAAATTAAGCATTAGAAACTATAAAGTGTTTGAGAATTTCAGTTTATCCCCTACCTGTTAGACATGAGAGCTCTCACTTACACTCTTGAATGGGTATAATTAATGTTAAAATTAAGAAAAAATGTTGCCTTTCATTCATAAACTAATGCTGTTAAAGAAATCTGTTGCTTCTACATTAATTTAATGTGAAATTATTATATTGTAAAAGTATGTTAAAAATGTATGTTATGTGCAATTAATCGTGATTAATCACAGAAAAAAATTCTGATTAATCAGATACATGTTTTTAATCGATTGACAGCACTAAATGATACATATATTATTAGAAAATATTGAAATCTTTTTTTTTCAAAATAAACTAATCTTATGTCTCAAGTCCAGTGCGAAGTCTAAGATTATGACATTGTTGCTCTCTAAGAACTGAGATTTTGGAAGTCGTAAAATATTTATTTAGTTGTAGGCAAAATCAGCAGCCTTTGATCATTTAGTGCGCCAATGGAAAATTAAGTGGCTTTGCGATGAATGATGATCTGACGTTGAGAGAGACATTGACAAATAGAGTCAGGAACATTCATTTAAAAACATAATCAAAATGTATTCATTTTATAATCACCAAAGATATCTTGTTATTCAGTATTTCCTTACACAGTATCCTATTTTCAAAACTCGTGCTCACTTTAAAGAAATATGCGGGACTGTTTCAGTGGTGCATGTCAATGAGGATGACACAATGTGACACCATCGATCGCCCAGTCAGCACTGTCAACATCCACCCAAGACAAGTCTGTGTATCTTACAGTCTGAGATAAAAGACTGTTGATGTCACAGTCTTGCTTAGGCTTTCATGCAAAATCTCACCCAAGAATCCAACAATCAAAGAGCCTAAAGTATGTACCCAAATATGTCTTTGAAGTGCAGTAGGGGTTCTGGTATGAGAGATTGTATGAAGCAGGTGGGGATCTGAGAACGCAGTAAGTGAACCACGCTATCAGACCTTGGGGAGCACAGATCCGGTCTAGTGCTTCAAGACCCTTGGTGTTTTATGAGTATAAAGGCCTTGAAGCTGCAGAAGCAGGATGGAGAGTCAACAGGGTGTAGCTTACACAGCCACCGAGAAGCTTATCTCGATTCTAAAGGCTAGAAAATCTAAGATCCCATTCACGCACAGTCCCTCTAATCAATGTGGACAGGTAATTCAGATGAGAGCATGAGAGAGCTTTCTCCTTTCAGTTTGGAGCTGCTGCGTGGCAACCGCGAGGCACACAAACCCACACACGCGCACACACTTCTATACCCGCAGCAATTTAATCAAACGCACTTGGAGCAGGCAATAACAACAGGTATTATGTAACATAATCATCCACATGAGCCAAGGCTGAGATTACTAATAACATGAAGTGATGAGCAGAACACTGTTTAAATACCCCCATATTCACTCCCTAATTGTTCTAACCTGCCAGAGATCTCCGCGGCAAGACCCCAGAGAAAACACAACAACGGCTCTTTGGCACGTGAAGCAGGAAAACAAGGACTCGAAAGAGCTAAAACCATTTGGGCAGGATTGGTAAGTGAATTCCCTTCCAGACGAAAAAAAAACCAAGCATATTTGTTTCTGACTGTGGGCACTGGGTGCACACGCTCTGAATGCCACTGGATGAGTCATCAGCATATCTCTATTATGGCCATCAGCTGTGGACCAAGCAGGTGCTTTACTGTAGTGTGTAACGCACCACGCAGGGCACCGCCGCTGTTTCGAGAGGCTCGGCCTAGCCTTTCTCACCTGCTGATGGCTCCTCTCCAACATTTACTACAGTACTGACCAGCTGTTGCAGTATGCGGACCACATCGGTGCTGATGAAACCACACTTTCTCAAATGCAACATTCTGTGAAGGGAGCTGCAAATGAATAAATGGGCTGCAAGTTCAGCAACAGTGCTTTACAACAACAGAGCACTCCATCCATGCTAAAAAATTTAAAGCAGTACATTTGTGCATGAGACCTAGTAGAGTTTGGTTGCATGATTCTGTTATGTCGGGTTCGTATATTTAAAATTCTATCATCATTTACTGACCCTCATGTCATTTTTAATACTGTACGTCTTTCTTTCTTTTGCAGAACACAAAAGAAGATATATTGCAGAACGTTGTAACTGAACAACGGCATTGACTTCCACAAGGAATATCTTTTTTGCCTTTTAGAATAAATATGTTTGGAGTGCACTCCAAAACCTTGACAAAATTCATTTTCAGAAATACAGATCAATGATTTTTATGATATCGTTCTGCGCTTCAGGTTGTGAGTTAAACGAAATACTTTTGCCCGTTTTGAAAGGGGGAGGAAATATTCCACATGTCCTGCCCTAAATTGCTTTTCTATGGGAATTCAGTCTACGCATTTTAAAAAGAACTGCGGATCTCATGGCACTTCAGTGGGTCTTTTACTTTTTTATTTACTTACTAACCATTAAATAAAAGCACTAGAGTGCTTAGATATCATATACTGCTATATTAAAATAAATGTTATATCATATATCACCTTAAGAGACCACAGGATAACAATGGCCTTTAGCTGTGAATATATTCACAATATAGCACAGCGATTTCTAGCTTATTGCTTATGAATGAATTGCACCCACTGATAGGTTTTTGGATGTGCTATCTGCATTGCTTTAGCATCCAATTCACTAAAGGAATTATGCAAATCAGGTAACACTGCAAACAAGCCAAACAAAATTTGTGCTGAACGCAATTTCCACCACCGCGATCTGGAGCCGAAACAGCATCACTCCTCCACTGCGATCCAGAAACCACAACCGGTGCACGTTCACTTGTTTCAGATGCAGACCACACCGCACATCTGGATAAATGCCAGGTCCTAACACTCTTATCATCATTTGATCAACATTTGATGAAAAAACTACACTTATGATGTTTTTCTCTCAAAAGAATGACACTGACTTAGTTTAAGAATGGAAAAATATGGTTCGGTGCATTTAGCAACTTCTTGAGATGGATTTGTGAATTAGAACGTTTTTGAGCTAAAATATGAAACTGTAGCTCAGAACATTATAATAAATAAAGCAAAAAAATAGCTACTCTGCCATTTAAAAATATAACAGGCAATTCCACAACCGTCACAGACTCAGCTCTCAAAAGTGCTTATGTCTAGCTTTACACTTAAATTGAAATTTGCAGCAAGAATGATTTGTACAATGAGCTGTGGCATGGTTAAATATCCCCAGGCTCACTAAGCACGAGTAAAACAAGAAAAAAACAGCTTTCCGCAGGCATACTGTAGTCTTTCAGAAAGTATTTCACTGCTCCTCTACATTTCCCCCAGCTGTACCATGCTTTACCAAAACTCCTACCAGGGGTCAAAGTACATTTGTTTGCATTTGATGTCACGTCAACCTTTTTTTCAGGATTAATTTCCACGTGGAGTTAAAAACTGGCATACAAAAGCCGGCTCCTATCACTTTAGGCCAGCACCGAGTTTGCTTCATTATTCAGTATCAGCAAAGGCAACCAGTTCTCCAGGCAACACATGAAAACAGGCTGTTCAATTCATATGAGTTTTTTTTCTATGTGCCAAACAGACCAAACAACTCTAGGGGTCACACCGAGGTGCATTCTCTTGTCTAGTACAAGAATGTTACCTTTGAGCAGATCAAAGGTCTTCTACAGAGTCCATTGTTCATAGCCCGGGAGGAGTGAACGCAGATGTGCTCCAGCATGAACATCGGCATGACAGAGGCGGTGGTAACCTCAGGGCCCACTGCCAGAATCTTTAGACTGTAACTGTATACCTGGTGCCAAAATTTGTCGCCCACACATGTATATACTGGGCAATCAAATGTATATGAGCTGGTACTATGGAGTATAGCTGTCCTATATGTTACATAATACAGAATGAAGAATGTTAAAGGGATAGTTCACCCAAAAATGAAAATTGTGTCTTCCTTTACTCACCTTTGAGTTATTCCAAATCTGCATTAATTTACATTTACATGTATGCATTTGGCAGACGCTTTTATCCAAAGCGACTTATGTTGCATTATAACAAAGATTTGTTTTAAAGTATGTGCAATCCCCTGGGATCGACACTAGGAAAATGTACTACTTTTAAAGAAAAAAAGATATTTTGAAGAATGTAGGAAAGCAAACAGTTCTGGGGAACTTTTGTCTGCCATTGTCAATTTTCCTACTATGGTAGTCAATGGGGTCCAATAATTGTTTGGTTACAAGCATTCGTCCAAATATCTTTCTCTGTGTTCATCGGAACCAAGACATGTATGGAGGTTGGAACAACCAGAGAGTGAGTAATTAATGACAGAATGTTCATTTTTGGGTGAACTATCCCTTTATCGTTAATTTAGATTCACGTACAAGAATGCAATGAGATGCTGGTGTTGCCACTAGAAATCTCAACTAGATTAAATAGCAATATTACTAGCGAGACTACAGAGAGACCAGCACCAAATCGTCCAATAAAAAAAACATGCTGGTTTTCAGCAGGGAATTAATCTTCTCTTTCGCTTAGCTCCCGGGTAACTCTCCGACTTGCTTAATATCCACAATCCATCCAAATCACTTAGGTCGGGTGACCTTGGATTTCTCTCTATTTCTAGGGCGAGGTTAACACATCGAGGTGACGGAGCTTTCGCAATTGTGGGCCCTTGACTTTGAAACAGCCTCTCGGTTGCGATCCGAACAGTGTCATCACTTTCCATCATTACAATACAAAACTTGCTTTGGTTTTCTCTACTCATTTTTAATACTTTGTTTAGTTATGTTGTCTTAAAAAAGATCTACGGCACTTTGGTCAACCTTGTTTTAAACGTGCTTTATAAATAAACAATGAAAGTCTGACATATTGTACTGCAACGATGCATCATTTCTCTATTTTGAGAACAGGCTTAATTGTATAGATACCAAGTGATTCATTCAGATATGTAACTTTACTTCAGAGACAGCTCTGGATGTGGTCTCAATGGCTCCGTTGTGAACATTTGTTTGCTGCAATATTACGCTACCAGATTTTAGTCGCATTGGATTTTGTGATTTCTCTCTGGGCTTAATGCTGCCTTGTCAATGCAAGAGCCAGTGTTATGAATTAACATTTCCATTAAGTGTATTAATGATGTCCCGGTGCGAGCAGTGCACTGTATTGATTGCAATTTCAAACAGCAATAAATGTTCTAAATTAAAACAAGCAATAGAAGCAATACTGATATCGATTAAAGCTCACTTCCGATATGGACTACAGACAATTTTCAGGCTGTGAAAGAGACGAAAAAACACAGACTATAGCCTGCAAATAAATTTTGGGTAGCACTTTATTTTACAGTCCTGTTTCCCATGTACATACTGTTTACATATTACAGTAAGTATAATAACTGGGTAAAAACTAGCTACTAACCTTGAACCTACCCCAAAACTAAACGCAAGGTAGTTACCCTACCCAGTTCTTTCTTAGGTAAGTACACTGTAAGTACACTATAGGTATTGGTACTGTCAAAAAGTGCAACCGAAATTTGAGTATTACGGAAATGGATGTATGAGAAGCGACAGCAGCAAGTGTGTGATAAAAGTTTAATGCGCTACTCGACGCAGCTGAATTTACTGCCCAGCTGATTTGGGATAAACGGAGGTGATACTACATAAGCTACTGTACTTGCGATGAGACAGATTTCAGAAGGTTAGAGGAGAAGGAGGAGCCTTCCCAGGAATCCATGGTTCACGTCCTTATGGAACATCTAACAGCAAGGATTCCTGCATAATTAAACATTGCAGTACTCCACAGATTGCTTTTTCCATCCGCCCTTGTGTAGGAATACGGGGGTCCGAAAAGAATGTTTGTATTTTTTTTAAACATTACCAACATAGGCTCTAAAGAAGCCGGCGGCTTCTGAGGTTTCTGGAGCCGTGAGAGTAATGAGAGCTGAAAGACAAAACCGACCTAGTTAAAAGTATATAGGGAAAAAGATTTAAGCATTTAACCGTGAAAATACGATCCAAAAAGTGAGGCATTGAGTGTTTCTCCTTCTGAACATCGAAACGTGGATTTATGTGGTGGTCGGACACTATTAGAGTTTTAATCAGACACAGATCTTATCAGAATATCAAATAGAATTAATTGGATTTTGGGGCTTTTTTAATCGTGATTAATGTTGCCAGCCTCATCGCTTTAAGCAGCTGGGTGCCTTAAGAGGCTCAGCGCTCTGTTATGTTTCCACCAGCACACTTGACTCTCACGGGTGGAGAGGAGCAATAAAAGTCATGCTCATAACAAATAAGGTTGACAGCATACGAACTGAGTAGGTTGATTAATTTAAAGGTCATAAGTCATAGCTAATCTAGAGAATTGCGTAACGTTAATCAAGTAAGATTGGGTTTGCCTCAGGAAGGCGTGCACTTCTGTTATTGCCTGGCCTATTACCCGGTCACATCCTTTGAGAGTTTCAGAGAGCCTTATTACATTTTTTTTAATTAATGAAAAAGATAGAAAAACTTGTGTGTTGAGTGGTGGGTAGGCAGACACGGTCTCGGATGTCTTGGGTGGGAAGGACTGCATGGGAAAATATGTGAGGAAAGTTTACGTTTGCAAGGAACCTAAATTTGTTGTATAATTAGTTTTGCTGAAAATATAACCGGGAGCATTTGCTCGCAGCGATTTGAAGATATTTGCGAGGGAAAGATTTACAAGAAAAGGAAAACAATCCGAAACTAACGCAATGATCCAAATATATCCAAAGCTCTTTCGCAGAAGATGTAACTGTGCTATTTTATGTACTCATGGCTTTTCTATCTGAGGCCAAGATGGAAACATATATATACAGTATATATACACACACCACAGACTTGTTTTCTTTCCCTGCAGAACAATATAATATCAACAAATGAAGCTGAACATACTTTTACCATTTTTTTATCTGATTGCAGATCATAGTTACAGACTACAAATCATTTAGTATGTATAAAAGCAGAAAATACTTGCTTCAGCACAAAGCACGCGGTTAAACTTGTCCTGGGTACATGAATTAAATGCAGGTTTTTGGGCTGCGTCGTACGTCATGTTGATTCCTTGCAGCACAAACACACTCTTTCATAAATACTATTAAATGTGCCTCGTTTCCAAAAATTAGGACAATTTTCCTAAAATTGAAAAAAGAAATAAGTACCCTGAATTAATAAACCTTAAATGAAACTTAAAAAAATACGCAAATTCTTTATGTTTACTAATATTTTTAATTTGAATGAACTCAAAATTGTTATGCATACAGTTAAACCCCAACATATTTTACAGTCAAGTGTATTTTGTGATTTTTTTTGTGCAAATCAGGTGTATAGTCCCAGCATGCTTTGCCTTTCATTAGAATAATTGATATAATTTCAGGAGAGAGTAAGCTGTGTACTTGCATCTATAACCTCTGATGTCTTTCCAACTAGAGTGGCCTTCTGCAAACAGTTGAAATCTACTGGACATTTTAACAGCATCTACACTAACTTCGCATTTGGGTAAAAGTGGTAGCGTCGACTGGAAGTAAATACCCAAGGCGTGGCTGGATCACATTTGACTTTCCCTGCTTTTCTAGTCAAGCATGGCCCAAAGGAGACCTTTGACTCGCTCCCTGCCTCCTGGCCCAGGTGGTCAAGCGTTGAATTGAGAAACTATAATTGGCACACAGAGCTTCCTTGAATATACATATTTATCTTTTGGATAGTGCTTCACATTCAATATCTATTGTCAAAGTGAGAAAGTGGTTTTCCTTTCTGTTTCTCTCTTTCTCGCTCTCTTTCTGTCCCTTCGTCTCTATTTCCTCGCCTTCACAATGAGTAATCAGCGGCTCATTCTGATTGGCTCTGAAAGCCAGTGCTGTTTAATGAGAAGCGAGGGGCTTGTGGGTAAGGAGACAACAGGTGGAGCATCAGTCACAAGCAATGCTGCTACAGGCACCTCTGTTTCCACCAGCTGTTGGGTTTAGATAATAATCATTAAAACCGCAGGCCTGCAAATCATCTTCACACGACACAAGTACGGCTGGCGTGAAGGACTCATTTGGCTTGAACGTGTCTGACGTGAAAACGAGAGACGGGTTTTGATCATTTCACGGCATCACCCTTTCGGTGATGCCAAGGTAATTACTGAAATCCACCTGGACTTTGGCTAAGCATGCGAACAGACGGAGAGAAAAGGCGGATGAATGAATTTCGGAATGTAATCCGAATTGCGATGTTCTGGTCTCTGTAAAGGCATTCTTTAAATTTGGCATGGAGCGAGGGTGACTTATTGCTAAGGGCACGCAAATATAGTGAAGTAAATTGATTTAATTCAGTAGGTGTTGCTCTGTGAAGCTGTTGCCCTGACAGTCCAATGCAATGTCCACCTTCATTACGCCGCAATCCATCATCATCGGAGTGGCCGCAGTTGTGGAAATGACTAGGCAGTGGTCTACATGCCTGGGCAAAACAACAAGTGACAAACAGAACCACTTTTTTAAAAGGTTGCAAAATAATAACATGTTTCTAGGACACCGTGCCTCAATAAGGGGGAACGATAAACCACCAGTGAGGTTTCTCAGTTGCTTTTAGATGGGAATGAGGTAAATTGAAAGTCTTCTTTTGTTTAGAGTTCTTAGTAATTTCCACACGCATCTCATACAGATGGTAGAGACCATAAGAGAACTAAAAGATTTGTGCTTAGATATTCAGAATTACAAAATTCCCAACTCAAAAAAGTGTTGCTTATTAACATAATATGTGCTTTACTATATTTACACTTGCTTACTGTTGCTTATTATGATCTCACATGACTTTAGAAATACTTAAATGAAATTTAGCTCTATTATTCTATTCGGTCTGCTGAGCTATGACAGAGAAAACAGTGAGCAATTAAATTTTCCTCTGGGATGTCTTTGGACGGACATCATATTGAATGTGTTTACCAATTAACTCAATTGTTAAGGAAATTAGGATTGACGCCTCCGCATTCAAGAGCCAGTGCATGTCTTTAAAAAATATTCACAATTGGTCAAAAGTTTGGGATCTCTTGACAAATGCGTTTCTCATGTTCTTAAAAAAACGTTTAATCTGAAGGTGTGTTTCAATCTTTGAAATTACTTATGTGGACAATTGTGCCAAAATATTAATTTCTTTGTAGAAAACACATTTTTTATTAAAAGTATTTTTTTAAATGGATTACTTGGACAAAATAATGTATAAAAAGCAGCCAATAAGAGTCCAGCATATATGGAAATTCCAATTCAATTGCAAAAACCTTTACTCGTTCGGTTCCCCTGTGGTGGAACGAACTGCCAGCCTCCGCCCAATCTGCAGCACCCTTCAAAACTTTCATAAACCAAGTCAAAACCTACCTGTTCTGCATTTATTTGACTAACCGATAACTGTCTATGTTTTGTGTCTAACAAAAAAATATTTCTTGTTATTCATTCTCTCCCTTGCTTACTCAAAATGTAGTCCTCCTAATAGCGTGGCCTTGTAAACTAACGGTGCTGTTTAGCATGTTGACAAAATGTTATATCCTCTCCTACTTGTTAGTCGCTTTGGATAAAAGCGTCTGCCAATTGAATAAATGTAAATTCAATATTCTTTCAGACGCATCCCAGGTTAATACATAGAGAAGCTGGCTTATATAATGCCAAGAGAACGATTTGGCAAATTCTATTCATATGGCGATTACTTTGAAGATGTTAAAAGAGAACGTAGAGCTCATTTCATTGAATGCTTTTAGTGGCAACATAATCCCCACAGTTACAACCGTATTATTCCATAGATTTGATGAGTTTACAATAAAAAAATTATAAAAATATCAACGCCCATGTCGGCAACGACAGTGACACCTGGAGGGGCGTGATTGGGAGGAACGGCCCCCCTGATCTGAACCCGAGCGGTGTTCAGTTATTGGACTTCTGTGCTAGTCACAGTTTGTCTATAACGAACACCATGTTCAAGCATAAGGGTGTCCATCAGTGCACGTGGCACCAGGACACCCTAGGCCGCAGGTCGATGATCGACTTTGTGGTCGTTTCATCTGACCTGCGACCATATGTTTTGGACACTCGGGTTAAGAGAGGGGCGGAGCTGTCAACTGATCACCACCTGGTGGTGAGTTGGATCCGATGGCAGGAGAGGAAGCTGGACAGACTCGGCAGACCCAAACGTACTGTAAGGGTCTGCTGGGAACGCCTGGCGGAGTCTCCTGTCAGAGAGATCTTTAACTCCCACCTCCGGCAGAGCTTCAACCAGATCCCGAGGGAGGCTGGAGACATTGAGTCCGAGTGGACCATGTTTTCCGCCTCCATTGTCGAAGCGGCCACTCGGAGCTGTGGCCGTAAGGTCTCCGGTGCCTGTCGAGGCGGGAATCCCCGAACCCGGTGGTGGACACCGGAAGTAAGGGAAACCGTCAAGCTGAAGAAGGAGTCTTATCGGGCCTGGTTGGCTTGTGGGACTCCTGAGGCAGCTGACAGGTACCGGCAGGCCAAGCGGACTGCTGCCCGGGTGGTTGTGGAGGCAAAAACTCGGGCCTGGGAGGAGTTTGGTGAGGCCATGGAGAAGGACTATCGACTGGCCTCGAAGAGATTCTGGCAAACCGTCCGGCGCCTCAGGAGAGGGAAACAGTGCCCTACCAACGCTGTTTACAGTGGAGGTGGGAGGCTGTTGACCTCAACTGGGGATGTCGTCGGTCGGTGGAAGGAGTACTTCGAGGATCTCCTCAATCCCACCGTCACGTCCTCCATTGAGGAAGCAGAGGCTGAGGGCTCAGAGGTGGACTCGTCCATCACCCAAGCCGAAGTCACTGAGGTAGTCAAGAAACTCCTCAGTGGCAGGGCACCGGGGGTGGATGAGATTCGCCCTGAGTACCTCAAGTCTCTGGATGTTGTGGGGCTGTCTTGGCTGACACGCCTCTGCAGCATCGCGTGGCGGTCGGGGACAGTGCCTCTGGGATGGCAGACCGGGGTGGTGGTCCCTCTTTTTAAGAAGGGGGACCGGAGGGTGTGTTCCAACTACAGGGGGATCACACTTCTCAGCCTTCCCGGGAAAGTCTATGCCAGGGTACTGGAGAGGAGAATACGGCCGATAGTAGAACCTCGGATTCAGGAGGAACAGTGTGGTTTTCGTCCAGGCCGTGGAACACTGGACCAGCTCTACACCCTCTACAGGGTGCTGGAGGGTGCATGGGAGTTTGCTCAACCAATCCACATGTGTTTTGTGGATTTGGAGAAAGCATTCGACTGTGTCCCTCGCGGCATCCTGTGGAGGGTGCTTCGGGAGTATGGGGTCTGTGGTCCTTTGCTAAGGGCTGTCAGGTCCCTGTACGACCGAAGCAGGAGCTTGGTTCGCATTGCCGGCAGTAAGTCGGACCTGTTCCCAGTGCATGTCGGACTCCGGCAGGGCTGCCCTTTGTCACCGGTTCTGTTCGTAATTTTTATGGACAGAATTTCTAGGCGCAGCCAGGGGCCGGAGGGTGTCAGGTTTGGGGACCACACGATCTCGTCTCTGCTATTTGCGGATGATGTCGTCGTGTTGGCCCCTTCAAACCAGGACCTTCAGCATGCACTGGGACGGTTTACAGCAGAGTGTGAAGCGGCTGGAATGAAAATCAGTACCTCCAAATCCGAGGCCATGGTCCTCAGTCGGAAAAGGGTGGCTTGCCCACTTCAGGTTGGTGGAGAGTTCCTTCCTCAAGTGGAGGAGTTTAAGTATCTCGGGGTCTTGTTCACGAGTGAGGGGAGGAGGGAACGGGAGATTGACAGACGGATCGGTGCAGCTTCTGCAGTAATGCGGTCGATGTACCGGTCCGTCGTGGTGAAGAAAGAGCTGAGCCGCAAGGCGAAGCTCTCAATTTACCGGTCAATCTACGTTCCTACTCTCACCTATGGTCATGAGCTTTGGGTCATGACCGAAAGGACAAGATCCCGGATACAGGCGGCTGAAATGAGCTTCCTCCGCAGGGTGGCTGGGCGATCCCTTAGAGATAGGGTGAGAAGCTCGGTCACCCGCGAGGAGCTCGGAGTAGAGCCGCTGCTCCTCCACATCGAGAGGGGTCAGCTGAGGTGGCTTGGGCATCTGTTACGGATGCCTACTGGACGCCTTCCTCGGAAGGTGTTCCGGGCCCGTCCGACCGGGAGGAGACCCCGGGGAAGACCTAGGACACGCTGGTGGGACTATGTCTCCCGGCTGGCCTGGGAACGCCTCGGTGTCCCCCCGGAAGAGCTGGAGGAAGTGTCTAGGGTGAGGGATGTCTGGGCATCTCTGCTTAGACTGCTGCCCCCGCGACCCGGTCCCGGATAAGCGGAAGAAAATGGATGGATGGATGGATAAAAATATAAATAAAGAAGAGTGAGTGATCCCAAACTTAATTTCTGAATGAATTTGGAGACCTTCTAGTTTCAATTTTGATATTCTATTAAGACTGTAATGTCATGATATTTGTGTTTCAGAAGTTGCATATGCACCTTTCAATGAAATGAATGTGAGATCTTATCAAGCGAGCAAGAGACAGTTTAATTGGAACGTCGGCACACACAGTGTCCAACAAACTGTGTGAATATTGGCACATTTTTTATAAGTAGATTCTAGTACTCTATGTTTCGGCAACTTCAGGATAGTTTCTATGGTAACTGTGCTGTTTCTCTCCACACTGCAAGGGAATAATAGTTGATTTTTCAATGATTTCTAATGAAAGTAATGCTCTTTAATCATTCGACCTCCTAAACAGGCATTGTGGAGGAATGATTTCAAATAATCTTCAGCCCTTAATTATGGACTGATGCTTGCACTGAGGTAAGTACAATGCGCATGTGAGCCAAAACTCAAATTTATGGTCCGTCGTGGTGGAAATGCTTAGAGGCCCTTAAAATCTGTGAATTCATTAAGCCATCTTGGCAGTTGGTGCAATCTGCAGTCGATAGAATTTAAAAGACATTTTACTTAATTATCTCCTGAACTTTGAACAACCATATGAGTCCTTAATGGAATTCCGGAAACAGGGATCAATGTTTCACATTACCAACCCACAGCAGGGGCCGTGGAAGTTCTGCCCTTTAGTTTTGTAATGCTGTGATTCCATTTAGCGACGTGATGTGTGGAAGACCCCTACTTTACCTTTGATAGTACCATTATAATACTTAGAAATTTGTATAAACTAACAAAAAACATTAAACTGCTGTCTTTCTGAAACCTTGTATCTCCATATTTTGTGTTTTTTGTGTTTGTTGCTCAAAATCATCTTTAAGTTCTTAAAAAATGTTTGTCAACTTTGATAACGCATTATAAAATCATTTCAAAAGTACAGTGTTTTTTTTAGGGCTGTCAAATGATTAATCGTGATTAATCGCATCCAAAATAAAAGTTTGTGTTGACATAATATATGTCTGTGTACATTTTTGTATTTATAAACACAGAAACATACACATACATGAATATATTGTATTTTTAGGAAATATTTACTGTAGATGTATTTATCCAAATTTCCCAATCATTAAAATTTTATTTAAATGTTTATAAATGTTTATGTTTGATATTTCTCTTAAATATATGCTTGTATGTGTATGTTTTTATAAATACAAATATAATATTCACATTACACAGACATATATTATGTAAACACAAACTTTTATTCTGGATGCGATTAATCACGATTAATCATTTGACAGCCCTAGTTTTTTTTCCATTTCCTGAAAAACAGCTCATTTGGACCTAACAGCAATGGTTACATACACATTTTCTTTACATTATAAGTTATATTACATTTTAATGAAAAGTTTCATGTTACACAAAAATAATGCTGTGCTGTGTCTACACATTGTTGGGTAAACATGGATAAACTCTGCTGTTTAGTGAAAAATTAACCCATGCTGGGTTGATATGTCCCAAAATGAACATTTACATTACTTTAAACCAACTGTTGGGTTTGTTCATATTTTACCCAACCATTAACTTAACATCTTTTATAATGTAAGTGCTATATGCTGGAGAACTACACTGTCTCCTACATAGCTTTGCTGACACTGTGGTGCATGTTTCTATGGGTTTAACACAGATTTGTATATAGAATGAATGTTGTCTGTCATTTAAATGGCCCTGCTGTGTCCTATCACTGGACTAACATGTTCTCAATAGCTGGTAATATAAGCTATATAGAAAACAAGCACTTTAACCTGCGATGCACGACTCTGCATTACAGAAACACACAAACACTTGCTCTTTCAACCGTTTCTTCACATTTATTCATCTGTCTTTGTATTTTAAGCTAACATTTTGTGTAAAAATGTGTCATTGGCACCGAAAAAAGAACAAATACATGTTCTCTCAAAGGAATAGAAAATATTCGATATCTACTATTGAATGTCGCCGCTTCGAAAGTGCACAGTTCTTGTCGCCAGAGCGTTCGATGACCCGCCCCGCTCTTTTCTTTGTGATCTTGTCAGAATTTTTTTACTTCTGTACACCTCACCCTGAACAAGATAAGTCTGTCAGAAATAAAGAAAGGAGTGCTCTCTGTACACGATATGGCTCTACACCCAGCTAGATTGCCCCACAGATTCAATTGAGGTTCTGGGGAGGAGGGGCGCTGTCATGTGGGCATGAAGTATTATTTACTGTGATGAACAAGTCACACGGTCAGATTATAAATGAGGTTTTTCACAGGAGAGGGTAAACAGTGACACGGCTGACACAAAGACAGACACCGTGTTTGTTTTCCTCCTCTAAAGCCATATGTACAGCACCATCCAATGAATGATATCACCTTCCATTTCATTTCCTCAGAGGGATCCTCAGAATGTTGTCAGTTTACAGATTTTCTCAATCTGTTAGAATTGTCTTTGTTGAGCAGATGAAGACATTAATCAGATCGGCAAGTATGAGACGGCCTTTTTTTTCGGTGGCCGGCAGCATTCTATGGCAGATGGTAGTTTGGATGCTTCCATGTACCGGCACCTGTTTCTCCCAATTTATTCCTGCACGTTCTTTCTTGTCTCTTTTCAAGTTTCTGTTTTCGCAGAAATAAGCCCCGACAGTGTGATCAGGACCTGACGCGAAACGGAGGGTCTCGTATCACACTGAAGGGGCTTATTTCGTGATTACAGTTATCCCGCTTATTACACGGCTACTTGCCACATGAGAAAAAAAACTGGAAATGTGTATAAATATTTTATTAGCTAATTTTTACCGAATCCAGATCTTCACGCATCAACCATGGAGAGCGGGAGAAGGAGCACACGCACAAGTCACTTTCACTTGTGTGCAAGAGAGAGAGAGAGCACTATGTTCGCCAAGTTCAGCTGTTTTGTTTGTTCACTGCATTTGGGTGATGAATGTTGTATAAACGGTGGACATAACGCTGGATTTGGAGATCGATTGAAACTGATAGATGGAGCGGAAGTCCCAGCGCTAAAAGGTGCCGGACATGAACGGCACGTGGTAAGTGAAACTGATGACTGCATTTTTTAAAGGGTACGATACTTTTCTGTAAGTACTCAAGATTAACATGACATATGCAGAAACTTTCTGCCTTATGGCCGCTTTAAAGTAAGAAACAACGTTCAAATGTCACAAACAGGCAATTGGGTTAAATCATTTGTAAATATAATGTCATATATGTTATTAAAAGACATATTTCTATTTAATTTGTCAAAATGATTTGCTGCATCTGGGTTACCGTGTGTTATTAGTTTTGAGCGGCTGTTACCTGGGAATAATGAACCTGCAAATGTTGTGACTGGCCAATCAGAATCAAGCATTCCAACGAGCCGTGTAATAACTCTAATTGGCTGACATATGCTAAAATATAACAGCCATTTTTTTCCAAATGTACACCAGTAATAATTTTGGAAAGGTGTGTTTTTAACAACGACTTAATGTCCTAATATAACTAAGGCCTAGTCCTGGCTTAATATAATACCTGTCTAAGAGACCGCCCCTTACTGTAATGTCCGGGGCAGAACAAACCTTAAACTCTCAATCTGTTTATGAGAGAGACAATAATTGTTGTTTGACTTCCAAAGAGAGCTGGTAGAAAGTAGAAAGGGGAAAGTATTGATCATGGTGAAAGAGGCTTGGTGCCTTTGTACGTTTCGGTGAGAGACGGGCTGTAAAGTGGAAGTTATCTTCCAGTCATAACCCGCATGTTTTTTCACAGAAAGAGCTATAGTCTATAGTCTTTATGCCTTATACCAAAATTCACTCAGACTGAGAAGAATTATGTTGGCCTTTGGTGCATCTGTGCTTGTGTTTCCCATGGGAGCTAAAAACAGTGTTTGGACTGTGGACGTCTCATTAGGAGGACATGTCACTTGATCCTGCTACACAAAATGACACTACTTCATTGAAACAATCTAATGGAATAAGAAACATACTACAATGCCTTCAACCGAAACTTTTAAGAAGATGAGGTGTTCAGAATCCCCAGGGCATCTGCATTCATTTGATTTAATAAAAATTTTACAGAAACTCATATTTGCATAAGCACACTTCGATCCCATTCTTGTTTTACCTTGTGTCATCCTTTCATTGTATTGATTGACCAATGCTATGGTTCATGCAGCGGTGTGATTATACTGACCCTGTGACCCCAAAAGCACCACAATCCAATTGATATATCTGCACCGTAGGCATATGCTGACAAACAAGTGTGATCAAATTAAGAGAGAGAGAGAGAGAGAGAGAGAGAGAGAGAGAGAGATTTACTGTATAAAGAATGACTGGTCATTCCAAGACTCAATCAATACAAGAACGTCTGAACTTAGCATGGACAAGCCCATTGTGTACCAGCAGTTTTAATTGATTCTCATGCAAAGTTATTCTTCAAGTCAGGCCTGAAGGTAGAGCCATCCCACCCTGTATCCCAACCTCTAATTACTTTGCACGGGGATGTCAAGAAAAAAGGAGGGGTAATGTTCAACATCCCTTATACTCTTGAATACTACGCACCTTTAGGATTTTTCTCATAATAAGAGTGCCAGCAGCAAGCTATATAGCTTTCAATATGTCATTTCGGCTATGGAGATTAATAGCGTAATGATAGCAAGTAGAAATTCAACTCCAGAACAGATTTTACAGAATTTACAATAAGCATTTCCAACATGTCTAATTGACCTATCGATAACCCCCTCCCCTCGAATGCAGATGAGCCAACGGCAGTTGAATATGAGTTGCACGGGGACCGGAACTCAGACAGCTTTAGGTTTCAGCGCCATGTAGAAACATTGTAAGCCCAGAAGCTCTCATCGGTTTTATGGTGTTTATGCTACAAAAAATGATAAAACGATGTGCCTGGGGTACTTGTAACACTAATGCCAGGTGTCCTGCGAGCATGATGAATGGAATTAATTTGAATCAATTTAATAAACCCACACAAAAAGAGCAAAACGTAGGCGCAGTAACCTGATTCAACTCCAATCCCAGTGAAGACAAAAACGTTCATTTTCTGGTTGTCATACTTTCACTAAGTTATAGTTTTCAACTTAAGATTTTAACAACAGTAACTAAGGGGGGCGGTGCTTACAATGTTGTCAATGTTTAGATTTTCCTAAGTGCTTTTAAAGCATTTACTTTGTTTAATGCACCTGCAACTGACATCCGCAGCACTAAAGTTGCATTCTCCAAAGCAAACTAAACCACGGCTGAGAGTGGGCCATACCGCTTGGTAATTGCAAGCCGTACGGTTAATGACTCACACAAGCTGCTGATCCAAGGTGAAGCTGTTAATGCCATTTGTATGCTTTCCAAGAGATACAATCGCAACAACTGTGCAATCTTTGTTTTGTTAAATTGAAATAAAACAGCACTCAAGGGCAACGGCTCCGAGGACATCAGTTCTGTTATTTCAGTCTTATCTGTATATTCACTTCAGATTTGAATTACTTGTCAACTGCAAGCCGTCCCAAGGGTTTTACACTTACTGTCGGACTACATTTGTGATCTACCTTCTCGCCAATGCTGATACTCTCGGTCATTATGTTTTCGATAACAAAAGTAAGAGAATACCTCTGAACTTTCGTGTTCACTGTATTCAAGGCCCTACTTGTGTAGTCAAACCCATTGCTTGCAGTTTCTACTGAACACAAGAGGCATTCCCATAGTGAAGCTCAAAGGTTACAACATGTTCATCAATTTCAAATCAAAAGACATGCATCTGGATCTGTAAACAAGAAACAAAAAGGACACACTTCTTATCGCAATGGAATCAAAGCCCAACGTGACACTTTCGCCCGACGGCCTCTCCAAGGTTTTCAAAGCCTTCCCTATTCAACATTCCTCTGCCTCGGTTCAGGGATATACAGATAGAAAAGGACGCTTCCAGTGTCATCTAGCCATCTCTGCGTGCTGAAATACCCAATGACTGTTTATTACACAGAACAATTTTTATCTCAGCTATGTACTGTTTTGTTGCTAATCTGTTACACTCCTAAAATATAATTGTGCATCAGAAGAATAAATGTATTGCCCTTTCGTGCAACTTTTATTTCATCCATCGTCGGTTTTACCTTACTGGCTGGCGACGATTCTCCATCTCTCAACAGATTTGTCTTTATCCATTATCAACACACTGTGTGGCGCTGTAAAAGCATCAGATAACCTGCACTTCTTTTTATGGCTCTATGTATTAAATAAGCACTTTGGGCGGCAGAATTTATCATTTGTGTCTTATAGGAGTGCTGCATGCATAAAGGATTTATATACAAAAATACGTGTTCAAAGTACGATAATATTATATAAGGCTAATATAAATGTCGCCATTGGTCCATAGTGAAACGCGAATATAGAGTCGGACCTTCTCCTCACATCCATCTTGCCATCTCCCTCTATGTTTGCCCATCTCTCTCTCTCTCTCTCTGTATACGCGGCACGATTGCTCTCTCCTCCACAAAGAGCCCGGCTCAGACACCTTGCATACAAAACAGCTGACTCAATCTTCAGGCTGCATAATCAAGATAAGAGAAAGAGAAAGAGAGAGAGAGAGAGAGAGAGAGAGACGCACGCACGCACGCAGGCGCCTAGACGTGTTTTAGAACGATTTAGATGGATCCTGTTCTCACTTAGCGTTTAAAGAAAGGGTGGAGATCCCCAGTCTGTCACTGCGTCTCTAAGATCTTGTCGTCCAGTCAGCTCTTCCCAGGTGGTAAATCTTTGTCGACCTTTTAGCAATCGATCTTTAAGGAATTAAAAATGCACCGAGATTCGCTTAACATCTATGTTCGGGTTGCTTAGATTGGATTCAATTTATTGTCATTACACACATACAAGTACAGTCCAACGAAATGTATCTCCCCATTGTGGAGGGCCTCCACAATAGGACTTTGCACGGTACATAAAATAGTCCATTTGTACTTTGCGTGTAAAGTTTGGGGTCTTCACAAATGCTTCGATGTGAAAAACAAAACCCCGATTGTGTGTTTGTCCTGGCAGAGTTGATCGTGTCTTTGGATGAGGATATGCGCTGTAGTTACGACCTGTGATGCCGTCGATCCGTGTGCTGATGCGGTTCAAACAGTTTCGTAGACAGCAACTCGTTTCGTGCGTTAGATAAAGTGATATGCTTAGGACTTTTATAAGTGTGAAAGGTCATAAATGTGCAGTTTTGCAGGACAGGTGACAAAAAAATGCATACAATAGCTTAACGCAATCCGTTTTAAAGCACACCGATTTAAAATTGCCATTTGTTTTTAATCCGACGTTGTGCGGTTTTCTTTTTTAAAGAACAACTTTTATCCTCAAAGTTCTAAAGCTAGACAAACCTATATTTCAGTAACTATCATTCAGTGTTTAAAGTAGGTTGTGCGTTATAAATTCCATTTTAGCTTTAATTCAAACTCAACTATTATGTCTCTGAATAATTTATTCTCGCTTTTCGATCACTTCAAATTATTTCTTAATTTAGCAATCCATAAAGTCCAGTTTCCAAAGAAACACTCCTGCGTAGCCTCGCACCGCACTGATTTGACACAATGTATTCAGTAAGTGCAAGCAACTAATAATGTTACGTGAAAACTTCCTGTGCCTTCCTGTTGCTCGGTGTTTAGAGCATGCCGCTAGCAACGCCACTGTCATGGGTTCGAACCCAATTGTTTACCAAATGTGAATGTGAATGCAGATTGATGAACACAGTTACGACGACAGAAAACTTTCGGGGCTTTGCTGGTGTTTACGGAAACGGAAGCTCTCTCAAGTTAACATGCTATGCACAGATTGTACCTATCCTCGGTTGTTTACCAAAATCCTAATGACTGAGAAGGTAGAGAAGACGATCAGATGCAATTTTGATGGCTGAAGGCGAACTCTAGCGGCAAGCCCCGCTGTCCAGGGTCCTGAATCATATGGCGACATTCTGGGGAGGTTGTCAAGTCTCACAGCGCAAGATAACACATCGAAGCCCGTATTATATCTTGCCGACACGCGTTAGAGTTGAACAACCTCCTAAACTAAACAATAATAGAGATATTAATCCGTTAACCAAGTGTTTACCTTGTTATTGCAGCCTATAATGTTTCCGTGTGCAAAAATGCATAATTTCAATATCTTTCATGTTAAACGAAAGATCTTCCCAAAAAGAAACGCGCTCCCAAACCCCTCTTTCCCGTTTTGTTTTGCAAGAACGTGGATAGATGTCACGCAAAATGAAGCGCATTAATGTTCATTTTAAGTCCGTTTACATGCACTGTCAAACTCAAGACATTAAACGATCCGTTTATAAGTTAGTCCGACAGAAGAACACGGAGGCATTTGTTGCAAATGCGTGGATGCACAATACCCACATGGATAACTTACACGACATAATATTCTGTTGCCGACAACACTTCCGATCCTTTCAAATCTCGTCTATCAACACGTTACATTGAACCATAAAGACGTCTTTCCGTGAATGCGACAGAGCTACATTCCGAAACATATTCCACTCACCTCTGTCGCGCAGCGAAGCAAGAGCCCCGTAGTCTCTCCGTAACCAAAAGCGGGGTCCCTATGTCACCATGAACCCCTTGACATTTTGTAACAGGCAGTAGATATCGGACGGGGGAAAAACACAAGGTTCTTCTTGGCCTCGGTATACAAAGAGCTGCAGCTCCTCACTGCGTCAAGTGCGATCCTCAAAGATCCATTAAAGAGCGAGTGATTAATTCAAGGCAGAGCCTTTATGTATTCCGCACAGACAGCGCACATGGCTGAAGTTCCCTTTAAACGCTACACGACAGCTGTGCCTGTCACAGAGGAAGTTATAACTGTTTCCAGTGATTTATTTGTTGGGTTACGGAGCGGAGCCGGAGCACCGCTCATCCACGAGTCCAGTTGGGGCAAAGTTAAATCTCATTATAAGATTGCTGGTTACGCGAGGCTATAAATGGTGTGGGTTCAACACTGAGGGCAAGAGGGCTGTGTGCCACGTGAGAGAACTCTTTAGTTCAACATGTAAAATGTTAACACGTCACGCTGAAAAAATACTAACTTGTATATTTCCTTTTATGTCTGGGTATAATACCAATATATGCTACAATATAATAATAATAATAATTGATATGCACAATCCAACGTAGCTAGCCTAATAATTAAAATTACATTTACTTGTTGCATTGAAGAAATATAATTTTAAGATTGTCTGCTTGAACCCTACTGAGTGGAAAAGAGGAAAACAAAAACAAGTCTTGTTTGATATTGACTTTCCACACTCTTGGGAACAGTAGATATCCACAGCATTCTCTGGATGCACTCAGTCACAATTTAAGGCTTGGAAACTTTTTGAGGTACGATTGACAACCATTCTTCCTACTTTGTAAGCTTGTCTCTCTGGAGGCAGCACTTGGAGAAGGGGGCAGGGGTCCAGGAGAGAGCTGTGGGCTGCTGCCTGTAAGTGTTTGGCACAGGATAGATGCATTGTGGAGGCTGAGGTTCCCTACAGCAGCTCTCTGCAACACTCCTAAAGAGGCATGCAGGCATTGAGTGGGCATCCGTCTGTAGAGAGGTGCTGGTGATCTGGTACGTTACCCGTGGAACGGTCGGGTTTGTGTGTGCGCCTCTGAGTGATGTGCAGCAGGAAGCCTGCTGAGGATCACCGGTCCACACAGCTGCAGGGCTGGGGCTGTCAGCAATGACTGCTCATTAGAGTGGGCATGCTGATGTGACGTCGCAAGGTTAAATGCTTGCTATTCCTGCTGTAGGTAGCAGTCCATCATGCTAAATCAAATGGGGGGCAGGACGGGGGAATTGCAAGGGTGAATCGATCTCCTGGTCAGGTTTATGCAACACTGTAAATGACGCACAGAATTTGTTACGCCATGTTTCACGTTGCACGATTTTGGAAAAAAGGAGCAGGACTGCTTTTGTTTAGTAAAACCATGGTTTAAGAACTGTCATTTTACTTCAGATTAAATTTAGCGGCATCTAGCGGTGAAGTTGCAAACTGCAACCAATGGCTCACTCCACTGCTCCGTTTCGAAGCACTACGGTGGCTGACAAAGGACTAAGATATCATCACGTTTTCGATTCTTTTGCCAAAGAAAATAACGTATTTACGAAACCCGCCCTGAAGAGCAGTTTTTCCATTTAGGGCTACTGTTGAAACATGATGGCGAACTCCATGTAAGGTGACCCACAGCGAAAGAAATAGCGAATAGAAACACGACGCTTCATTATGTAAGGTCTTTATATACCTCTGAAGACATAGTTACAGTTTGTATGTTATATTGCATTTCTGTCAAAAATCAAAGGAGTCAGTAATCAGTCAGTCAGTAATATCTAGCGGCAAGGTTGTGAATTGCAACCAATAACCCCCCACCCCTCCCTTTCCAAACACTATAACGGCTAACTGAACACGGCGGATTACATGTAAGGGGACCCTTGGTGTATGTAGATAGAAATAGCTCATTCTAAGGTAATAAAAACATAATGCTTTATACACCTCTGAAGACATACAGTAGCTGTGTATATTATATTGCATTTCTATCAATAGATCATAACCAAAAATTACGCACTGGACCTTTAAAGCATTTACATATCACAGAGTAACTAAAATCCTTAAATCACAGTGGCACAAATTAGAAACCCCAGTTAGCTTATTTCAAACCAGAAAGGGCAAAACAGATGAAACTGACTGATTAAAAGTGATCGCAGGCCGGGAAGGAGAAGATGCACCTAGACACGCTGTAAATTGCCCATTCAACTACAATCAGTCTACAAATAATGAATATGAGATTTTATCATATTTGCTCTGAGCTGTCTAAACTGCAGCTAAATATTTTAAGTAGCTGTCCATATTATAGAGAGAGGATTCTAACGTCAGTAAATGGCTTTTGTTAAGACGAGAAGACAGTCTGTGAGGTGAATTATTGGTTGTGATTTATTCAAATCCCCCATTTATTTGCTAAGCCTATTAGATGGCAGGGAGAAAGAGGAGGCTAGTTATAATTCTGAAGAGGAAATGTTTAGTGGCAGTCGATATAATGGAGCATCTGCCACCTCCGAACACGGCAGATCCATCTTAACATCTGGACTGTGGGACAGATGCCTGCAGCAATCCTCCTATTGGTGGGGCTGTTTCAGAAAGATGGGATACTATTAGGTACAGCTTTTTTTGTTCGAAATGTGTGCTTTAAGTGCCTAATGGTAACCATTTGTTTAAATGGCTCACCATTTTTCCTTCATAGCAGATGTTGGTGATTGCCGTTAGTGGTTAGTGTCATATTCATTGATTACAGATTTCCCTGCCGTATGGCTCCTTCAACAAGTTTTTTCTTTACAACGTTTTTCATTATATTTTCATATGTCGCCTATGGAAAGTGAGAACTTCAGTTTGAAGGAGAAAGCTAAATATGATTTTCTTATTCTCTGGTATAATTCTCAAGATTGGATAATACAAATGTTTCAAGGATTAGTGTATTTAGAATGGGACTGTTAGTAAGACTGGTTTTCCGGTCCAGATAACAAGTATCCGGTCCAGGCTGTTTACACAGCTTGCATGCATCTGTCTCTTATGCTTCCATGCTACTTGAAAACGTGGCAACAGCGCATCGCCTTACCAGCGTTGCTTTCATAATAAGCATTTGAAAAATGCCGGATTGTCTTTGATAAGTGGTTTGTGATGCCACTCCCCCGGATCGAAATGTCTCATGAATAATGTATGACAGCCTGCGAAAACATTAGGGAATGAACGACTGTACATATGTAATACTCCCTTGAGTTCGAACCATGAGAGAGAGGCAACAACAATGTAACAACAAAAATGAAATCAAGGCTTTTGCTAGAAAGTACAAAGCACACAGCCAGTGTGAACAATAAGACGGGGTTATCATGGCTGCAGATGTGGCTTAAGCAACAGCAACAGCCTCAAATTTGAAGAGTTTTCTAATGAAAAGTGTGTTTTGTTCTAAAAATATAGAGAAACCTTTGTGGAGTGGTCTTTTGAGGTGTGTGATGTGCTATGATTTACATAAACACCCTGAGTTTTCTGTCTGAGGTAACAGCAGTTCATTACGTAGGAGTTGCATTTGCATAGATCTGAATATGCAGTGACACTGGACAAGGTTGGCACAGCCTGCGCCTCTTTTGAGACAGTTAAGTACATCGCCCTGTAAATTTGTGTAGCTTATCCTACCAGTCATATCTCAAAGTGGGGCCATTTCATGTTTTATAATACATAAATAAATATTATTTATGAATCAATTAGCAATTGACTGCTTTAGAGATCAACTCATAGAGCAGTATTCGAACTTTAAAATGTATTTAAATGCATTTTTTTTATTTGTAGCTAACCCCAAAATGAAGATCCACTATAATTTTCTCACTCTCTAGTTGTTGCGAACTTAGATAAAATTCAGTTTTCTGATGAACAAAGAAAGATATTTGGAAGAATATTAGCTATTTTCAGTTCTGGGACATCATTGACTGCAGTAGTCAAATATTTCCCCATATATATACTATATTTATTTTTCTACTATGGTAGTGAATTGTGTCTCAGAATTGGAAATTGCTGAGGTTCTTCCAAATAGATATGAATATGATATTATATGAATTCATCATTCTAAAACTAATATGCCACACAGTTGGACATCTGTGGGCAGAGAAAATGTATTTTAGGGTTTTTTGTCTAGAGATACTCTTGTCCAAAGGGCAAGGAACTCTGCCAGGCATCTGATCGAGTCACATATTGCTATATTCAGATCATGAAAGAAATGGCTCAGGCATATTGTAGCATAACATTTACAAAGTCTTAATTTTCAGCACATCCCCCAAAACACCTGTTTGCAGGATTGGTGGCATGTGATGTGTCCATAGCTGGGAGCAATTCATTTTGCACCTTTCTATTCTAAATCCAAGCTTTCAGAGCCAAGACAGAAAGTCAAGAGAAAAGCTGAAAAGAAAGATAGGCAGCAACAAACAGTGTTTTCAAAGGGGGGGGTAAATGTATTGAAAAATATGATTTTATAGGGACAGTTCATCCAAAAATAAAAAGATTTATGTAATGTTACGAAATGTATGAACGTATGACTTTCTTTCTCAAGAAGACATTTAAAAGAAAGTTGGTAACCAAACAACAGTCGACCACCATTGTACATTATGGAAACAAAACATTTCTCAAAATATATTTTCTTCTGTTCCACAGAAGAGTCATATAGAGATTATGAATGAAATAAGGGTGAATAAATGATGACAGAATTAAAATTGTTTTAGAGAATTAGCAAAAAAATTATAAAAAAAGGTTAAACATTTATTTTGTCATGAATTACTCACTGTCAATAGTTCAAAATGTGTACAAATGTCCTTGTTTTGTTGAACACAAAGAAATATATATAGAAGAATGTTAGTAACTGAGATGTCTGATGTCGTCAAAAAAATGGTTTTTTTTCTTACATTCTTAAAAATATCTAATTTTGTGTGTAACAGAACAATATATATATATATATATATATATATATATATATATATATATATATATATATATGAAAAAAACTGAAACCTCAATTGCTAACGTTCTTCCAAATATCAAATATATGGAACAGGTCAAAGAAATGTATACAGGTTTGAAACAACTTGTTTTTTAATTACAAAAATCTTTGGGTGGTGTATCCCTTTAAGGTGTGTAAAACCACTACTGTTGAAAACAAGTATTTGTGAAAGTTTATCATTTAAGCCGTTGTGACAACTACTACTGTTACCCCGAACAGTACACATGCACACATACCAGACAGGCACAGGGACTGCTCTTTTCTTGACTGCTGGAATAAACAAACCACCAATACTCTAAAAGCTTTACAAAAGAACTACATCTCCACCAACACGCCTCTTTGCACCCAGACTGCTGAATGAAGGGCTTTATTTGCCCCTGTATGAAAGTAGAGTGCAACGGCCTGACGTGTGTGTGCTTTCAGCCGCTGTAGCCTTCCAAAGCCCATGCTGGGGTTATCTCCCTGAGGACTGCCCTACTCCACCGCTGTAAACAGTGCTTGACTCAGATTGATACACTTACACGAAACAAGCGTACAGGGTTATTTGGACAGCGGACGCATGGCATGCATAATTAAAATTGGCTAAGTGCCTGTGTGCCGTGCCTGGGTCATTTCTGCCAACAACTTTCCTTCTGCCTCAGCTAAAGAGGAGATACATTTCCTGAAATATCCAGAGTCCCACAATGGCCACTGTACGAATATTGGCTCATATATATATAGAACGCCTTCATTCATCTATTCAGAGCTTGTGTGTTTTTTCTCTTCATTGTGAACACGTCTCCAGTCTTCACATTGTCATTTTTGTGTCCATTGACGCCCCAGCGAATGATTTGATGACTCTGAACAGCTTATCAGGGGGCTTTGGCATTTTTTTGTGGGATCGCTCGGCTATCTGGTCAGCAGTCAGAGATATTATGTTCCAGACAATGGTAAATTACAGCGTTTGAGTGCACAAGAAGCCTTCTGAAAGAAGGAGTTTGACCGTAAGGCTCAAATGCATTTGAATGCAGCGCATGCATGGGAATAGGGCATCCATTTGCCGGGCTGGCAGCGGGCCTGCTGAACCGCCTTTGACTCCCTGCCAGCACGCTCGTTTATGCACTCGACAGTCTTTCCACCTGTCTTCTGAATCCCTGCATCTACCTGCGAAGGACAGGGGAGGATCTATTGCTGGGCCTGTGGCAGGACATAAAGACGGCATAATTCACGGCTGTATCTGGACACATTTATGAATCAATATTGATAATGTAAACATTCACCAGGATCTGCCCTGCTCTATATCACGGTCATGTCCAAACGTAACGACCTGATTTCATTGTTCATTAACTGTCCTTATGCTCTTGTGCTGTTCAATTAGGCCTAAGGTATCAAGCTGGAAACAACAGGGCGTGTGTGTGCGGATGTACATGCTTGACTGCCTGTGTGGAAGTGCAAATCAATTGAGGACAGCATTTTTTTATAAACATTATTTTTAATGTCTTTATGGACTGTTACTCTGGTACCTGTAAAGGGGTGATGGAGAATTTTAATTACATTTTGTTATGATATAAGTCAAATAGATCATACTCCATTGGAATGCCTATGGTTTTACAAATGCGTGTTGTGTACATACCTTCAAACAAGAAAATGAAAGTAGAATGATGTCATTTGACCCCCTAAAGAAACCGTACATCTGTTGATAGATCAGTTTTACTCCATCCTGTGTTTTCCTCCCTTCCGTTGGCAGAAGTTTAGGACACTCACCGGGTCGCCCACTAGTCTGCAGCTGTCTGTGAACAGCCTGCCAGCATGTTTTCCTCTCTCGCTCCCCCTCCCCATCTTTACCGGCCCTCCCCAGCGCTGAGGCGGATTCCAGAAACCTCTGTGACACCGCGCGGGCTCTGCGAGCGCAAACACAGACACATCCGCCCACGCCTCGCAGTCAAAGTGATCCCCTGCTCACGACGCCAAGGGGAAAACAGATTGAAAAGTGAGTGTGTGGGGGGGAGCAAAAAAGAGTGAAAAATACCTGACTCATTCCCTCCTCTGCCTTTTTCTCTTACAATTATATCTGCCTTCCAGCTCGAGATGGAGGAGATAATGGCCATCTCTGATCATACTAACTTTGCAGCTTTTCCGGTCAAGGAAGAGCCTCGGCCTCTTCGCATTTAAATGACTGGTGGGACGTTTTCGAAAAATATTGCATAACTGCGGTGCGGTTCACTTGAAGTATTTTCAAAGATAACTCTCCTAAAATGGTTTGCCGACACCGAACCTAAAAGCATTTTTAATTTCCAGCAACAGGATTGCGAATTTCAATCATACATGAGCAATCTTGCCAAATCCCAAAAGATTAAAGTGATGTCTTCGAGGTTGGAAATGACTAATGGTCTCAGCGAGGTGCTCTCACGACTTCCTCTTGACTACAACTACAGAGGCAATCGCTTGACCACTAGCACTATAATTATACTATCTGTTCCCTACCGTGCTCACTGCGCTACTTCCATTTCCTCAGCGCAGCCATTAAGCAAGCTGTATATACACCTACGCAAGCACAGATGAGCGTGAAGACATGTCTCATACAATGCTCTTGAAACCCATTCAACTGAGCAATACTTTTGTTTTGGAACATTAATTATTCAAGAGAGCTGCCGCCGACTGTGGCAAAAGTTTAATCAAAATCCCACTTGTCCATTAAAGTCTATGTACCACGTTCAATGAGACACAAATTGAGTCAAGAGGACGTATTGGTTGGTGTGTCCGATAATAAAGGTTTTAAGTCGTATGGAGTTGTGAAAAAATTAAATAAATCAAAACTGGTGGGGTCCTGAAGAAAATAAAAGACGTAACCCTGACGCACACAAACATCTAGAAGACGTCTATCTGATGTCATCTGCAAGACGTGTTTTTTGGTTGTGAGAGGTTTCCTGAGAGATGTAATTTAGAAGATGCCTGTGAGACGATTATGATTTAGAATGTAGGCAAAACTGCCTTTTCTAAGACGTTTATCAGATGTTTTTACACAGCAGATGTTTTCCAGATCTCCAGACATTTTAAAGACGTACCTTTGCTATCTGGGTATGTTTGATGAGTTGAGATGGGGGACATTATCTCCAGAACAACTCAATAAAACAATCCAGTTAATGTACCTACATGAAATATCAGCTGCGTCATCTTTCAGTGCAACAGTACTTGGGCGATGTTTTAATGTTTTAACCGGGTGTGCCTCACACGTCCTGAAAAGTGAAGCTGCTGGCTCTTTGATCATCCCCTGGTGGCTGGCTGCTCTCTATGTAAACCAATGGGAAAGGAGCCAAACTGTAAAATCGTTAGTCAGTTTTTATCACGCCGATGTATGTCCAAGTGTTTGTTTTTTAAAGATGAGGTTGCTGCCAATCTCATGTTAATCTTGAGTACCTAAAGAGTGGTATTGCATACTTCATATCTTTGAAAAGTATTTAGTTGGATCAAATTTACAAAAGACAGAAGCAGCTGTATGATTATTTAAGGAAAAAGACAAGCTCCTGGAGGCATGCAGGGGGGTGGAACTACAGCACAAGCACACAATACATCATGGCATTAACCCTGCATAACTGTTGAATCAAAACACAGACATATGACTTAGTTTTACTTACCGCGTACGGTTCATGTCCAGCATCGTTTAGCTCTGGGACCGCTCCATCTATCAGTTTCATACGATTTTCAAATCCAGTGTTGTAGCCACAGTTTATATAACATTCCTCACCGAAATGCAGTGAGCAAACAAACAGCTAAACTTCCATCAGCCGAGTGAAGCAGCTTTGATGGGCATGCTCTTTCTCTCACATGCGTGCGTGGGCATGCCCTTTCGTTTTGCTGGATGATGCGTGGCCGTGCTTTTCCGGGATAATTTTCTAATAAGGGACTAAGAACCCTTGTTACGAAACGGGAATCCATGTTGGAAAAAACTTTACGAACCCTGGCGGAGTGAATCGAGCGCAGAAATACTACGTCATACAATGAACTCGTTTTTTGAGAAGCCAGCAAGTTTAACAGTGCACACAATTCAGAATGCATGAAGTAGCATGTTATCTAAATACGCTTTAAATAAGTCAATGGCAGTGGCTCACTCTGGCGTTTGGGCTTTATTTTCTACAAAGGAAGTGAAAGGGAGCGCGCGTCTATATTTTATACAGTCTATGGTTTTAACAGTAAAACTGTTTAACTACAGTATAAAGAAATCAATATAATGTCACATACTGCAATATTACAGATAAGAGCAATTTGTGCTGAAAATGAACATTGAAATTAATCAGCCATAGGCTTTTTCTGTAAATACCAATTCATCCTGTTTTGAAAATTGCTTTTTTAAAAGAAAGAAGAGAAAATCTGATGCTCACCAAGGCAAAGATCACACCCAAAGAAAGCTACAATTACATTTATTAATATAGAGCGTACATAAAGCTTTAGAGAGTTCATCAACATCCTATCTTGTCTGTCAGATAACTGAGCGTATCAGTCTCTTGGTCCTCTTCAGCTCACACGCTCACCCTCCTCAATCTCTCTCTCTCTCTAAGACTCTATGAATGGTCTGGCCAGAACCTCATCAGTTTGGAGGCTTACGTGTGGACGTAGCGCTTGGCACATCTTTCACAGCAGCACGGGCAGAGTACCAGTGAATCCGTCCCCGTTGGAATCTCTGAACCCTTTCACAGGGGATTGAGCCCCTGCTTGACGTCTCTGAGAGATGTGAAGTCGCATAAATGCTTCAGTAGTCGCAGCCAAGGGCTCTCAAGGATGCATGAGTTATTTCCTGCCCGGCCTGTCTTGCACATTCTAATACATTTACAGACCCTACAAGTGCATATATTATTTAGACAAAGATGCGTTTTGGCTGCATTCTCTCAGACCGTCAAATGCATACTGTTATGTTGCTCAGTGCACCTGGAATTTAAGCCATTTAAGCTATTTGTGGACATTGTGTAAAATAGAAGACACCTGTGCAAAAACATTTACGTGCCTATTGAAATATAAGAGATACATTCACTGTAAAACGTGCTATAGTTTTGCAGCAGGTTTGCCAGTCTGCCAATGAATAGAATATAAGTACACGTGTGTTAAGCCAAAAAATCTGTCATTATTTATTATTTATGTAGAATTTTTTCCTATGAAATACAAAAGGAGAAGACTTAACATCATTGACAACATCACTGACTTTTAGTGTCCAGCATGAAAGCTTTATCAGCTGAGATTTCTATTGAATATGGCATAAATTCAGAGTACTCAAAATATAGCACATAATGCAGTTATTTCATGGTTACTTTTAATCCTTTATGGTTTCTATGAGCAGCGGTTCTATGTAAGTGCTGCATGTTTGAAGAATCTGAAGAATTCTTGTGCTTCACAGACACAAAAAGAATACTAGAGCGACAGAAGGGTGATAAAATAATGACAGAATGTTCCTTTTGGGTGAACTGTTCTATAAAATCGTAAATGTCTTCAGGAAATGTGTGACAGTTCAATGTGTGTTGTAGACATTGTTTGTATTGTTTTGTCACACAATTATATAACACATTAACCTATAATCCTATAATGTCTCTGTTTGGAGACACATTGAACCTCAAGACAGATCGGTGATTTTGAAGAACAATACCCAGGCAACAGGTTTAGTATTCCTATGTTTCCTGCATACGATTAGCCTACCTAATAATACTTTACTAGCTACTAAGTTTGTAAATGTGTTCATTTAGTTGAGAATGTATAGTTAGTGGGGGAAAGAAGGTACTGAATGACTATTCCACATATATAAACAATAGAGGAATGTTATTAATGTGTCACAAAATTAAATTGTTTTTATAGCACTGAACTGCTAACACACTATGCCCACTCATAGTACAACATTATTATATGTCTTCAACATCAAGCTTCCTACTACATCGATTAACCAGTGATTTGCGCAAAATTGCAGCAGGGATATAAACAAAATCAATAAATAAATCAATACATTTAAATGAAGAAAGCCAATTACAGAGCCTTGCTAATGCTATCACGTTTTGTTGGCAAACAACATTAAATAGCACAATTGGTAATGTATGTCCAAAAGAGACCTACGGATGTCAACATAATAGTCTGGGTGTAATTACAGAGGCAGGGAAGGCACATTCTGTGTTTCACTTTACAAAAACCTTTCACTGCATCTTGACCCAGAAAACAAAATGTTTGCTGTTCTTAAAATATTACTTGGTTTGAAATGCAATATTTACAACATAGCTTTTAAAGTGCTGAGTGATTGCATTGCAGTGAAGTCTTTGTACAAATTTAAGAGGTCAGCAAAAAAAAATAAAAGGGGGGAAAGTGTGTTTCTTAATGCACTTACAGGGTAAACTAAGCGTTGGTCACAGTAGCATATTAATACGATATAGTATACTGATCAAATTCCAACTAGTTGTCATTTGAAGGGATAGTTGGTTTTGTGTCCATACAATACAAGTCAACGGAAACTGCAGTTGTTCGGTTACCAACATTCTCCAAAATATCTTCTTTTGTGTCCTGCAGAAGAAAGAAAGTAATACAGGTTTTAAATGACAAGAGGTTGGGTAAATGATGACAGATTTATCTTTTTTGGGTGAACTATCACTTCAAACAGAATGCCTCCAATGTCAAGCAATTCTCAGATCAGCAATAAATACTAACGTGAATTGTTAGTATGCGCTATATATAGATAATGAGCTGTCCTGCAGTGCGAAATTAATAAGAACACGCAGAAAATGCAATTAAAGTTGTATGGGAGCAATGAGGTGGGTCATTCTCTCTATGTGATTCCTTTTCAGTCCCTGAGGGAAAAAAATGTCATAAATTTTAAGTCAGGATTGTAGTTGCTCCTAAGAGGAGAGGAATAGTATGTTATCGTACGTTTTTATACAAGATTTCAAAACACATTTTTTAATATTTGTCAATCTTGGACAGAAAGACATGATATTACCAAAGCCGTAACCGTAGACATACAACGTGTCAACAATGCTGCCATATTGTAGAGGGCAGGACTGTTCTATAAACACAGAAAAGTAAACTGGGGAGGTCAGTTTTTTCTGACTAAAAAGCTAAATAACATATACAATTGTCAGCTAATTTAATGGTTTATGATGAAAATGGAGTACAAACAGGTTTTGTGTCCAGCAATTTATAATCTTATAATCTTGATAGTTAAGAAAGCTTAAGTTTTGAAAACGGACACTTATCAATATTTTATTTAGCTTTTTTGTTTATAATTGTGCCAACATCCCTAATGTAATATAATTTAATCACATTAGGGATATCCATAATAATAAAGCATGCAACTCAAGATGGCAACATGACATGACATGATATGAAACTAAATTAAAGATGCAATTTGATACAATCCGATACTATATATTGTGTATATGATATATCACATATATGACACTGTAAGATATGATTTAAAGTAGACCCAACCAAGCATTTGCAACATGTCATGACTGTAAAGAATGACCAAGGTGATATTTTTGTCTTGATTCTTAAATGGTGTTATGCTGCAGCTGTTGCAGTTATTTCAGCAGTTTGAGGCAGACATTCTAAGATAAGCTGACTGTATTTCGGTCCATGCGCCATTGTTTGCAGCACAAAAGCAGAAATGATTACGTGGTCACATCACAAGTGCCGTAATTCTTCAGAGCTCCAGTTTTTCATATTTTCATATAAAGAAAATCTTGAATTACTTGCTTTTTTATATTTGCTAAATAGCAATGTTATCTGCTAGCACCACCGTAAATCGAGATTATAGGCCTAAGCAAAACACTGAAGTGTGCTTATTAGTTACTTTATGTAGATTATGTAGATATGTACATGGAAATGTGTCAAAGCTAATTAAAAGATGAATAAAGTTACATCATTTGTATTTTTAATTCATGTACTGATGATATATTACTTGGTCATAAAGCGGCTTTTAAGCATGAATGAAAGTTCGTATAAATCGATGAACAATTGAAATGAAATAGATTCTACGCTGCACTAAAAATGGGCTATTATGTGCTCAAGTACCATAATAACACATTTTATTTCACTAACCAATTACAATGAAATAAATGATTGTTGTATGCATCCACGCCGTTTAGCACATTATTTAGTGTTTATGGTATTTCTCAAGCACATTTTTCATCGTACACTGTTGCAAAGAAACATTGTACATGAAAGTGTAAAAACTTTTGTGAAGCAATGGCTGAAGTAAACTTCACAGCTTTCCATACTATAAACAATGTAGAAGATTTGTATTACAATGCAAATATTTGCATTGAAGACATAATGAAAACGTAATGGTCCTTGTGGTTTGAATCAATCTTCTCCTGGATGAGATTCAAAAGGCCAGACCCTCTTGAGTACACAGCAGGCCAGGCTGCTAGAAAAAGTATAAATATAGTTTGACCTTATGCCAGATAAACAGATGTTCTTTTGTGATTGGTTTTTCAAGTGTTTGGACGGTTCATTTCACTGATATTCTATAAACCTGAACCATCCAAGCATTCGACGCAAAGAACTCCAACAATTAAAAGCAGACCTTAAATGGATAACTCGTGGGACTCGTTGACGAAAACACGTCATCTTCGATGATTACAATGTGAGGGAACGAGGCAGTGCGGAGCGCCGCTTCTCGCGGTGACTCAGCAGCCGGAGCAACAGTCAATTAAATCTCCTCGAGCCTAAGATCCTGTTAAACTTTTCCTTGCCTGATCAGACGTGATGGTCTAGGTGGTGAAGGGTCTATTTGTCAAATTATGTGACCTTTAGGGAGAACAACTGATGAGACTTCTTGGATGAAAGCCACTCCGAGCTAGATTGATGAGCTACACGCCTGATGTTTTATGATCTATAGGATCGACGGATTAACGGCACGGGTTTGCTGTTGACAAGTGCTCTCATCGTCTGGAGCTAACCGTGTGTGTCGGCAGTGTTTGCTGATGGTGACATGTCCCTCCACAAACAAAGACATGTCATGGTTGTTTAAACGGGTGCATGGAAGGAAAGTCACATACCAGCGATCCAAGCAAGATTTTCCCCATTAGGAATTGCTAATAACTGCGACGACATGTCAATGCTCTCTTGTTTAGAACTTGTATTTACTTCTTGAGCTAGAAAAGTTAAATGAATGATTACTTACATATCGTCCAAGCTAAAGGATACGGATGCCTGCAGGCTGCCTTTGAATTGGTAAAACCATAGACATGCGCTAATGAAATGCGTATCAGTTCACCCAATGTCACTTGGGAAACTAATCCGACCTTTAGAGAAGCACATCAGATCTGCATTCCCGCTCTGAGATGCGTACATTTTAATTGATAGGGACAAACTTAACTGCTGGGCATGTCTGTATAATGTCATGTTGCGAATGCTGTCTTCTCACCCGTCGGCATGATTGTATCTTTGATTTCTCTGCGTATCATTTGCACTGTAATGTGCAGATGCGTGGCGACACGGATCACCTCCTGCGTGCTGCCGGGGAGCAGCTCTTTCACTCTGGCCTTCAACAAATATTTGCATTTGGAGACAATGCAAGTAATTAACATAAAACAGAGAACAGCCAGACGAATGAAATTGCATTTATAGATTAACAAAGTGACAAATGTATCTCCAGCAACCAGCCTCCTTCTGCATTTGAAACTCTTCTACTTTGTTGTTTACAGCAATGATGGTGCAGAGACTGATGGTGCATATGTATTGAAAGAAGAGCATAAAGAGAAATCATCTTGAGACGGCGGAGAACTTTTAGGGATGGCTGGTGAGGGCACAAATGCACTCTACCATTTCCCTTACTCACGACGTAGCTTGATACAAAGCTGCAAAAGTCAATTTACCTTCTAGCAAGAATATAGAAGAGCCATTTACAGAAAGGTTTTCAGCTGACTGGATGCATTGAGAATAGTGATACAGTACGACGATCTGCCGCACTTTGCACTGTACACTGTAAATCATCACTGCACCAGTGCGGTCCAGCCAACTGAATCTCAAATTAGTCTTTGAATTTCTCCAAAATTATGAAGGGTGATTTCATGCAAGAAAAAGAACGTTTCTACCAGAGGTTTTACTAAATGTGTAATGAATTATGTGACTGTTCCTTTTTTGGCCATGTGAGGTCCTCATAGTTTCCTTGGTCACATGTTCTCATTATTGATTTGTTGGTTTCACCTGAACCTTGTTTAGCTGCCTATTTAATACCCCTGTCATTTTGAGTTCCTTGCTCAGTCTTGAGTTGACACTGGTGAAGTCATGTTGACTAAACCTGTCCGTGAGTTAGTTCGAACCTCAGTTAGACATATAATATAACAAAATGATACACAAATCTGTAAAGACCGGCCACAAAATATATTCATAATGTCACAGTTGTTTTAACTGTATTTTACATTTTGCACTGCAAATTAAATTAAATTTTAGCATTAATGGAAATGTCCGTAAAATAAAGGGAAAATGTAAAGGGTAATGTTCTGCCAGTAAATTATTTTTACAGGATTTAGTTTTTACAGTGTAGACCAGTTGTCATAATGGTGGTTTAAATACCCATGTGAGGTCTCTAAGTCTCTAAGTGATAGTTCAAAAATGAATTAAAAAAATTCTGTCATCATTTACTCACCCTCTTGTCATTTCAAACCTTCCGCAGAACACAAAATATCTTTTGAAGAATGTTATAACTCACTACCCGGACTCATCAGCACTGATTGCACACACACCTGCAGATCATTCACATACACATATATACCACTTCCACACACCCATTCTTTGCGAAGTCTTGTTTAGCCTGTCTGACATTTCTGAGCGATTTCCCTGTGTTTATTCCTTCTGTGCATTATCTTGGACTGTTGATTTGACCGTGATTCTCTGCTGCCTGCCTCGACCTCTGCCTGTTCCTGTTTATGATTTTGGATATCCCTTGACACCCCTGACGCTGTTGTTGATCGCTGCCTGTTTGACCATTCTCTTTGAATAAAGCTGCATTTGGATCTAACCTGCCTGTCCCGGAGCCGTTCATGACAACAGCACATATTCCCCACATGAAAATGTTCTATTGTATAGTTTATAAAGAGCTATTCCTTCTCTATTTGTTCTGGTTAGCCCTTTTTAATTCACAAAAATCCTACAAATGATCTCAACTCTCAAAAACGTGGCCTTTTTTGTCACATCCATAATGAACGTACTGTATATTTCCCTCATCTTAAATAGAAAATGTGTTTCCAGACTGGATTTTTTCTGATGTCTGGACTCTATCGACAGGGGTTTAGGAAAATGATCAGAAAATGCAATATATTAGAAACGAATACGCTCAGTGAGAGTTTAAATGCAGAGATTTGATTGAAAATGTCACATCCATAACTCTGAAATTGGCCTGAAACTGCTTGTCTACACCGCACATTTAGATATATGCCCGACTATAATTCTCTCCTCCATTATATTATTTCAATTAAATGAATAACTGCTACTGTTATGAATATCAAATTTACACGGACATCTTATCAGAATTAAATGATATTTACAGCATAATACAGGAACATAGAATGGCGCCAAAATAACAGACAAATACTTACTTGCTCTTGATTTTTCAATTAGGCATGATTTTGCTGAAAAGAAAGACAATTACCTTATTTGTAAATGTGCAGCATTATTTTAGCACATTAAGTGCCTGATTAAGCTGGTTTATGATTAACGAATAAAACTAATGCGCAGAAATAACCGTGCACAAAAGTGGCACTTCTGTTTAGTAAATTCACCCTGCGACATTTTAATTCCACCTCGATTGTTTTATTTGTCTCTGATAGACAAGATTAACATCTGGCATTAATTTGACTAATCGTATGTAAAGTCAAACACTAAACCGGAGAGAAGAACATGTTGTGCTCATTGTCTGTCATGACTCATGCGGTCCTGCCAGCAGTCATAGGGAATGGTTGTTTCCGCATGAAACAACTCTTCAGCTCGCCGTTGTCCATTCTTTTGTTTGCCAGGTGTGTGCCATTTTAGAGACACTTTAGATGTTCCACTGGCATGGGACGGAGTTGATGGCATCTCACACATGTACCCGTCAGAAGTCCTGGAGACAGAGTGAGTGCGGGGACAGGTCCACTGAGAGCAGCTCCTGCCCTTTCTCAGGCCCCGTGGCTCTCATGTGTGAAGAATGCAGCATATGGAAGCAGTGGTCTGAAAAGCCTGCCGGGCACCTGAACAAAAATGACACATTGAGTACAACTCTGTTTGCACCATGGTTACATCTGTCAACTGTCAACTGTCGTGGTAGAAAGGGCATGAAATTAAAATCCACTGTACTTTCATGCTGATGCTTAGGCAGGATATTTTAAAGGTTTCATCCCTTTTACCTTTTCATGTGACAAATAGGCCAATAGAAAAAAGCTACAGATTTGGTAGTTGGTTGCGGGTGGTATTGGCAGTAGTAATAAATCCCAGATCATCCGATTGGACTAAAATCTGGGTGGTGCAACATGAGTCATCATTACTTTTACACTGTCATCCCAGAAGAGAAAGACTTTGTTTTAAAGGGAAAGTTCACCCAAAAATCATCATTTACCCGCCCTCTTGTCATTACAAACTTGCAAAAAGAAAAAGTCTGTGCATTACAATAATTTGAGCACAGGTAAAGGGGTTTTAAGCACTTTGCATCATTAAATTACAGTAATGTTTGGACGAAGTAGCCTTATGCTTTTTTCTCCATTGACGGACATTCTGAGTAAATACTGTACATTCACATTAACAGCCCAATGCATTTGCTTAAAAACATCTCAGAGTGCCTATGAGCAAAGATGTTCAAATAAAAATCACCAAACATCCAAGCACCTGCCACTGAGATGAATGGCATCACTAATAAACGGCTCTCTCTGGGTATTATAGACCACCCTAAGCCATACAATCCCTGACATCTTTTCGTTTATGCACTATTACAATGCATGTCAGGGATAATGTTCTTTAGACTCTATCAGGCGAGAACAAGGCGTGCGTTAAGTATTTATTGATCCATGTTTTCCTGCGATTCTTTTCCGTGATGGAATTTTTATTAGTTTTCCGTGCCCTTGTCCGAAAGTGTCGCCGTAATTGGCTTGAGTTTAGTAAAAAGTAAATACCAAGAGTTCATTAGAAGTCTACCTGCAGTATGAGTACCTAAGCTTGAGGTGAGTAGATTTGTTTTTCCAGTCCATCAGAAAACACTGAGAAGAGCTACCGCACAATTTCGCATATGACAGACATATCGTTCGTCTCAGGGGAAATTTGGGTCGAGCCTTCTAGCGCCTGATGAATAGACAGAGGTCAAGAGGTGGTCAATCCGGTTCAGTTATGCCAGTAGCTTGTGGGAGGTCAGTTCAGAACAAAGCTGATCCTTATCTTACAAACCCTGGAGGTTTTGTTCAACCTAGACGCACCTTTCCTCAATACTGTCAGCCAGCTGGATCCGTGTTTGCTTCTGCTTGAATTTTGTGCTTTTTCAAGGGCAAACAGTTCCTCCACGTGCAGAAATGTGCAGTGTGATCAGAAACTAATAGAGTGTTTGTAGAGGCTGCCAAGAGGTGACAGATGTTCATCAGATTGTGAATATTAAAATGTATGGCAAGCATTGTTTGTACAGTACAATGACATTTTTTGCTCATCCGTGGCAAACGTAAACACCTTGTGCGTACTAAAATGAAAACAATGGCATAATTGTTATTCAACGCTCTATTAAGATGCAATGCATCAACTACAAATCTATGTTTAGTCTGTACAAGCCGCTACACCCCTCACCACAGCTGCCATCATTAATGACAATGTGAAGAAGCTTGTTGACATAGATTAAAAGAGGGTCATGCACAAGAAAGGTGGCTTTTATTATTTCCCTGACATCTTGGCCATAGCAATGTCGTTGGCTGTGATTAAAACCCATATGGCAGACGTAAAACACGCTATCCATTTCAAAGATGCATTATGCTTAAAATATTGCGCATAACACCATGAACATTACCCTTCAGTAATATGCACATGTATACTTCGTGCGCTCAATGCGCTGTGTATGTGCACATGACAGTGATTAAACGTCTCCACCCAACCCAAATATCAAATGGCAAACTCTTCAACATTAGCCGGGTTTCCATTACAGATCTGTGCAAAACGAAAGCGATATTTTCTAAATGTGTAATAAAACATATTGAGAAATGACAGCGTTTCCATTAAACGTTGTTAAGCGACTGAATACAGTGACTGTATTTTTTTTTCTTCTCGCGATGAGCAATTCTAGCCACACTTCTTCTTTTTAGGTGTTATGGCAGGTTGCAAACAAATGTTAGAGGTGCATATTGCCACCTACTGTTACGAAAAAGTGAAGAGAAATGTCTAAATATATATACGTATATATTTTTTATTACCTCACTCTTCCTCATAAATCTCCATACTGCACTCACTTGTTTTCCTGCATTTGGGCCATCATATAAGATATTACTTAATGTGCATTCCTAACATCTTTCCATATGTTCTGCCCAAACATACTGCGACTGGTCATGTGACTTCTTCTTATACCACATGAACTGTAAATACAGCAAAAAGGGTTTCCATTGCAGTTTTGCGATACATGCCTTTATCGCATTGCCTGAAAAACACCTCATGCGAGCGTGAAAACTTTTTCGCGATACTTGGGTGTTTTTGCTAAATTTAAGTTTTTCCATTGGGCGTATTTTCAATGCGCCATTTCAATTTGCGCTTTTTGAAGGGTAATGGAAACGCAGCTACTGTTTCAACGTGCCTCAGTCAACGTTTCTCTGTCAATACAGTAATTGTGTGCCCTTTGACGGCCACAGGCATTATTGTCATTCTGCAGTCAGAATCCAATGCAAGGATTTGCAGATACTGTGATTTGTGAATAAACAGCTCTGTGTACATTTGAAAGCGAGAACCCAAACAAATGTCAGGTAAAATGTATTCACATTCAAAGATACAGGCCTTCCTTTGCCTTTCCTGTGAATAAAAATGAGCCAGAACCAATATATATTTATATATTCAACAGCAACAGCTTGAAAACTGATAGACATACAATAAAAAAAGAATTATAAAATCAGAAGTCGACAGCCCCCTGTGAAATAGTTTGACACGTTCCTCCTTTTTGAAAAGCCAATTTTGTTTACACTAAAGCCATCAACGTGATTTAATTTTTTGTTTCGTCAAAAGTAGACGTTTTAACAGGCATGAACATCCCCTTTGTACAAATGAGTACAATATAAAGATTGTAACTATTAATGTTAAAAATGCATTTATCTGCATAAAGTTAATTCAGTCTTAATCTTAAAACCTCTATGTTACCAGACACAGACTAAAAGCCTTGATTTAAAATGGTCTGTAAGAAACACTATACAGAATAAATACCTCAATCTGTCCTTGATTTCTTTATCTACACTTCTTGAGAGTCCATCAGACTGTCTGTCTCACACTTTCACACAGATCATTATTACACGGGACTCAAGTGGCTGAAGGCCAGCAGTTATGGCTATGCTCATAATGACTTCATCAGATTTCTTCATCTGCACACAATCACACGGTGCAGTCAGCCATTAAACCGTCCAGAGATCAGGACAACCTACAAAACTGATGAGGAGTCGACACCCGGCAGACCACCCTGGCAGGAAATTATCAGTCAATCATCATCAGCAATGGAAAAAAAATGACACCACCGTCTGCATAGCATACCGTCTGCGACCTCTCAAACCACATGAACCTCTTTACGCTCACCAAAACAGCCATTATTTCGTTTTCTTACCTCATTCGAGTGTGCTATATAAATATATAATAAATATAATCAACTTCTGAATGCTCAGAAATGCAGACAGAATTGATCTCATTACTTCATCTAGAAACGGATGGCGTAAGGCCAATTCCTTTATATTATTAGGATTTAAGATTTTGGATCAGGTACATGTGTTTTGCTGCTCAGCTACTGACGTTATGCACCGCAAGTATTATCTGTAAAGCATAACGTTCTCCCTAAAGCTTGTTTGTCTGAAGACTTGACACCTTTTTGGGCTTGCCTTCATTTGTATTTGTTAAAAAAATGCCTGAAAATAAATGTATTTCCTTCTCCGCAGCAGTCGAATCCAGTGAAATTCTTGGAATTTTTTGTTTGAAATGAATTACGCCGGCTTTCAGAAAATTGTGGTCAAGAATATACATTTTTCGTAAGTGAATGTAATACAAACTGACTTAATATGCATAAAGATCGATAGCAACAAGATTTCTTAAAATTGCAAACTGCAACTTGGGTTTATAAAGGTTTCACATAAATGTGAGATATGAATTAAGAGTGCTCATAAACGTCTGTTTAAACGATTGACTTATTTGAAATAAGTGGCAGCTAGGACCTGAAAACAGTATTCCTTCTGTCACAACTTGACAGGCGAATTAGAAAAATGCAATACTGAAGCCCCTCCCCTAACTGTCACGGTCGCAAAAGCGTAGTTAAACATACTAAAACTAAAAATGAGTGTACAAATTCATACAAGTTGGCCACCTCATGAAATAGTTAGAAATTCCTGTGAGATATTGCTGGCAATACAGAGAAACGGATGGCAGCTTTGAAGGTGCTGTGTGTAATTTTTGGGTGGCATCACTCCACCCCTTGCTTTCAAAGCACTACAGAATCCAAGAGAGGCCACTTCTTTCCAGAAAAGGATAATGTATTTATGAAACACGTTCTGTAGCAGTTCGTCTGTTTAGTGCTATTGTAGAAACAACATTGACATGACAACAAAACTCCATGCAAGGAGACCCACGTTGTATGTAGATAGAATTAGCTCATTCTCATTCTAAAAACATAACACTTAATTATGTAAAGTCTTCATACACCTCTCAACACATGATACATTATATTGCATTTCTGTCAATAGATCCTCCAAAAATCACACACTGGACCTTGATTGCAAAAATGGCACCATGATGCTGGGGGGTTGCTACGCAGTTACTAAGATCTTTTGTTTGATTTGTAGCATTGTTGTACCGTGGGTGTTCTAGCTTGTTGCTAAGGCATTGCCAGGTTATTTAATGGTCCATATGGTCCAAGAGCCCTGCCCACGATGTTAATGACATTCTGGTCCCTAGATACTGCTAAGGTCCCTCTACCAATGGATGTTTTCATCTGCCAGGTTAAAGCCATAGGTCTGCTTGCTTTAAAACTGCTTACAGTACAGCTCTCTTTAACAACCTCATGAATCATGCCTGTAGCACAAAAAGTGTGAGTCACATGACGACATGTTATACTTCGTGGTCTGTATACAGCTTCAAGCTATAGATAGCGATGCTTACATTACCAAGTGTCACTAATGGCATGCCCACAGCTACAAACATCTATTCTTCAGGTAATATCCACAGATCAAACAAGATTTGCAATCTATCATGTATGCATTCACGTCCATTCCCGTCACACAGTGTAGTCTCTGCAGCCAGAGGTAAAACCCAATCCTTTCCTGCTCATTAACCCAGACCAGCAGACTATACGCAGAAAACTTCTGTTTAATGAAAAATGACACGCCCACTAACCTGGAACATGCTCTTCCTCTACTGCCGCGCATTTGTTGCACGACAGACGACATCCCTTCAAGAATACCAAAATAATTAGATAGTCATTCGGGGTCCCCTGCTCACGCTGTAATTGCAAAATTAAAATTCCCTTCATGTCGGCACCTGACCTGTGGAATTGACTTTGGCTGTTGTTTGTCAGCTCGCCTGCGCCTGAATAAATCCACAAGTAGTCGTGAGAGAAAGTTGATTAAGATTTAATTGGTTTGGAAAAAAGGTGTATGCTGCTGTTAAAGAGGAGGTATGATTCGAAACGAATTCAAAATGCTGAAATTAATACAACAATATTCACAACTAGTCTTTGCAAAAGTACGTAGATGTCGAAAATAGCTTGAGTTGAGTGTTTTAATGTGATGAACATTTCAACTGTGAATTTGGCGTTTTCTTATAAAACAAACATCAGGGTGCCATCTTGACGTTTGAGAGGTGAATTTTTAAACATTTTTCCAGAGACTACAGAGACTTGCTGATGGTGAAAAAGAAAGCAAGGACGCAAGCAAAAAAGAAAGAAAGAAAATGTTCTCAAAAATGAACAAGATGGGAATTGATTCTAAATGAATTCATGAGTGTTTCTATTTAACAAGGTAAAACATTTCATCAGTGTTTTCATCCATACTATATGAATATCACCAAATTACATTTCTTTGTGGATTTCTGAAAGGAAAGATTCATGATTCGTGAAAGAATCATATACATTATTTCTTACAAATGTTTTAACAAAATCATAGCTCATGGCACATAACCTTGTAGTCAATCTTTAAAGCCGACTGAAAGATTCGAGCCCATTCCCATTTGTCCTTTGATTATATGTCACAATAAAGTGAGACTCCGGTATCATGACACACCAGCAATTGATGGCTGCCATAATGGTTAAATTAAGAAAAGGACCTCCTAACCTCGCCACAAAAAGATCTTATTATCGCCACTTTAAAATTCCATGGACATTTACGTTCTTTGGAGAGGGTCAGGAGGTGAGCTTGTCTGTGAATATGAAGCATTCTGAATGGTAATTTTATGAGGAAAATATGGACTTGAATAAATGAAGACGATAAGCTTGTATGCTTTTCACACGCCCGGTAAAGCACGCGGAGTAAGTACATTTTCCCTCCATAAAATCATTATATGTACCCTCAAATAGCACATCATAAATGGCACGGGGTTGAGTTTACGGTCAGATTTATGTGGTATGTACCGCCAGTCCGTTTTTTGACACATCTGTGGCATGCCTTAACATACTGTATATCTGAATGAATGAATGGATTCGACAAGCTCTTTGCCATGTGAGGGCCAGCTTTCCTTTTTTCAAAAGGAAGGGGTAAACAATGAAACACAGGAAGACGTGTAGGAGGTGTAGGGGAGCCTTCCTTTGCTTTTGATTCAGGCTTGTACACGAGTTAATTTAATTTCAACCTGTAAGCTTGAAATCCTCGCTTTGAACCGTGTGCTGCTTTTGAGATAAGGGCCATGTTGTCATATTACTTGAGTAGAAGCTGTCATTAAAGAGCTGCTTTGCACCTTCATCTCTTAAGTAATTATGTTTAATGACCATCATTTGAGGGGTTGAGCTAATTATCTATCAAAACCTGATTTAGGATGCAAGGTGCTCTGCAAACACTCACAGCCACAAGGATCACAACCAGCCTGTGCATGCAAAGTATACTTTTTTTGACAATGGCTTTTGGTTTGGTGCAATACTCTATTGTGCCTTATACACTTTAAGTTTGTACTCATCCTTTTGTGATTTCAAACCTATGACTTTCTTTCTTATGCAGAACATTCAAGAAGATATTTTGAAGAATGTATTTAACTGGCACCTCTTCACTTGCATTGGTTTTGTGTCCGTACAATAGAAAGGAATGGGGTCCAGTGCTGTTCGATGACCAACTGTCTTCAAAATATCTTCTTTTGTGTTCTGCAGAAGAAAAAGTCATACAGGTTTGAAATGACAAGAGGGTGAGTAGATGATGGCCAAACTTTTTGGGTGAACTATCCCTTAAAAAATACACTTTACTTTTTAAGTTTTCAATTAAAAACCCTCAGCATAGCTTTGGATCTTTCCCTTTCTGTTGCCCACAGACGGCTCATTTGTGCTAAAGAAATCCATTGAGGAAATGCAGGATCGCCCTTCAGTAAATCGTGTCATCTCCATCATTGGCAGACCTATAATGTTCCCCTTGATTTGGTGTGGCATCAATCCCAATTAATGAATATCTACAGCTAGAGGATCCCTTACTGTTTCTCATTAAGCTTTCAGCGCTGTTCCTCAGAGTGTCCCACATAATAGATTCGGACCGTTCAGCCTGTCAATATTTACTCAGTCATAATAAATGAAATGTTTGTTTGAGATGTCATTTATGCATTTTCTTAGGGATGCTAATTGGTGGTAATGTACGATCCTCAGTCTAGTCGATGTGAAGCCTATGGGGACAGTGCACGGTTTCTTCTGCTTTTTCGAGCATTTGTTGTGATTATTTCGAACTTGGTAATCGAACAACAGAGAAATTGGTGTGATGTTTTCAATTTAGATTGTAATAAAGTAACAACTGAGCCTATTTGTCCATGCAAATTAAAATGTGATGTACATAAAGAAAACAACAGAGCTCATTTCCCCCTTGCCATGACTTGTTGCCTTTGTAACAATTACAGACTTACTGAAGATCTTTCAGGTAACAAAGAGTTCAATGCAAATTGTGCCTCTGATTTATATGGTTTGAGGTGAACAGACTGTATTTGGTAACACAATTAGTTAATGCCTTAGCTAACATGAACTAACAATTCTACAGCATTTGTTAATATTAGTTCATGTTAATTTCAGCATTTAAAACATTTTAAAAATCAAAAGTTGTATTTGTTATCATTAGTTAATTCACCATTGACTACCATAGAAGGGAAATGCTTTATTAATGTCTTTGTTCTGTTGACCCTAAAACAAGATATTTTGAAGAATGTTGGACAGCCAACAGTTCTGGGGCACTTTTGACTACCATTGTAGATTTTTCCTACTATGGAAGTCAATAGGACCCAAGAACTGCTTGGTTCCAACAGCATGTTACCAAATATCTTTCTCCGTGTTCAACAGAACAAAGACATGTATACAGATTTGGAACAACACGAGGGTGAGTAAATGATGACAGAGTTTTCATTTTGGGTGAACTGTCCCTTTAAATACACATTGGTGGCTTGAGATGCATGGAAAGAATACATGGTGGAATGCTGTTGTATTTGTCACTGGATTCTCCTCTACTGTAGCACAGAAAAGGAAACTAAATGTCTTCGTTTCCCAAATCTGTAATTATTTGCTTACAGGCCTGTGATTAAGATCTGACTGAAAGCTATGATTATGGAATTTACAGAATGTTTAACACGATGTCCAACTGAGCACAATTAATAAGCATTACACAAGCAAGAGTGCTGTTGTCATCATTATCAGCAAGGCTGTGATTCTGTTGGAGATCTGTGGATATTCAGCACAATAGCATGTTTGAGCAATATTGATGTTATACTGTACGTTTAAATCTGAAATGTCACTTGTCCAACTAAACGAGAGTACCAAAACTAACTGTTGCATTAGCCATTGTCCATGATATATCATTCCTCTTCACTAACCGGCATCAAACACAATCACACAAACCACCATACTGCATCCCGTGAGAAAGACCGCAAGCATGAAGGATTAGTTGCCTGGTTGGTACTTCACAGAAGATGTCCAGCCCTGACATGTCCAGTTCCTCTGAGGTTGCTTTCATGTTTTTTAAGTAGCCGTAGTGCTCCCTCGTGAGAAGAGGGGGATCATGTAATTCTCTCTGCTAAACCAAGGGGCTGCTCTTTGTGACACTTTGGGTTTGGATCAGGATGTCCTACAAGGACAATTTTCACCTGCGCCCCTCTCGAACGATGTCCGGATCACTGTGGGAAGTGCTCACTTCATCCACAGTCGCTTCAAAGGTGAGATGTTGCAATCCGTCACTGATCTGTTAAGAACGTCAAGCAGATTTGCATAAAGGCTGCGTTACTGTGGGCAAGTGCATGGGAGAACATAAATGCGTGGGGGGCTTCTATAAAAAGAAGCTTCGATCACATTCCTGCTTATAAACACAGTTGAGTTTTAAACTTTTCAGCACAGCAGTTTGACATCTACAAATGGTCACACTATTGGAGGATTTAATATGTTTGATGTTGGTTATAAAAAAGGTAATCATTATGAAAAAGAGACAAATGAAAAAGCAAACAGTGTTGGTTGGAGGTCTCAAGGCACAGGACACAAAAGGTCTTCGACAGTATTGCTGTGTTTAGAAAAGCATACTACTTCAGAAATAATAACATGCGCGTATTGCTTCTGTAGTATGTATTTTTCACGCACTAAGAAAACGTTCTGAATGCAAATACACCCAATTGACCGATTATATAGTGGCATACAAAGTACTCTATCCCACAATGCTCTGTGCTCAGATTTACTTTCCATTTTCAGTGTTCAACTAATTTGATGATATTTGATCAGTCTGCCAAAAGCGAAGCATTTTTACATGAAATTAGATTAAAAAAAGATTTTTTCCAAGAAGTTGGACACCGCTTGTTGAATTAACATGTAATGTAATCAGGTCATGTGTCAACAGTGTAGCATACTGCAGTTTGAAACATTCATATTGCATATTGTTTTACATATTGTTTTTATATTGTATATTCTGTGCAGTTATATCATTTTAAGTCTATTATATACAGTATGTGTTCTGGCATCCTTTTCCATTATTCTTCTCATATTTCCAACATTTAGATGACATACTTATGAAGCATCCAACTGTCAGGAATGTCTTTAGAGATAATTAAATGTAGTCGATTCTTTGAAGTCTGTGAGTAATGCATTCACAAGAACATTTGTTTATTATATTTTCAAAGCATGCACACATGTGGCTTAATTCCTTTGGCACTGACATTTGGTGGGATAATGTCTAATGTGTTTTGTGTTCCTCATTACCCTGTGTACAGGAATCATTACCAAGTTGCAACAGAATGACGCTGTGAATATTAATTTTGAAATTATCTTTGTTGTTATTAGGCGTTTGGTTCCATACTGCAATTCCAAGCATTTAAACATGCTACCAGGTTTAAAGGAATATTTCGCCCCACAGTGAAATTTATGTTATCATTTACTCATTCTTGTGTCATTCTGTAAAACACGAAAAAAAGATATTTTGAAGAATGTTGGTAAACAAAGACCTTTTCTGTTAACAAGGTTTCTTCAAAATATCTTCTTTTACTACATGAGGGTAAGTAAATTCTGACAGAATTTTCAGTTTGGGGAAACTATCCGTTTAATAATCCAATGCGTTGTCAAAACAATGAATCTGTACATTGACAAAAAAACATCAGTTTGGTGAAAAATTATCAAAATGAAAACCTCTCTTCATGCTCATATACGTAAGAAATGGGACACCAATAGGAAAAAAGATCTTTGTCTTATCTCTTTATTCTATGCCCAGGTGCGGCGATTCTTTTGGGCACATTTTAATAACACATTGCCTCGGCTTTTCAGGACGCGAACAGTGATGTTGATAACTTAATGCGCTTCCCATAATTCTCCCAAATTGTTATTTTGGATTATAGCCCAAGAAACCCACTGAGGCTCATTAAAGTACATATTACATTAAAACTGGGCTTTAACCCTATGGCACTGCTAAAGGTTATGCAATACCTAATCATTCTGAGTGCTGGGGGTGGGGTTTATAAAGGATATTTTCTTTCCTGAAATAGCAAGGGAATGCACTAAGGGTCAATGAGATGATGTAGAGTTATAGGATGTGTCCTGTAGCGCTTTTAATAGACTCAATATGGGTGATGTCACAATCTATACACCTATTTACATTTGTGATCTGAAATATACATTTTAAAGTGCAGGATTCCAGATTACACTTCAATCTGTCATACGTTCAACCTGAAATTGACATTTTTTGTCAAAACCTACACTGATTAATGTCGCATTCAGATTATCTAGTCATGAATAATACATGTTTTCTATACAGCATGTCACAAGTGCTGTAGAAAGTGTTAAACAGCAGGCACCCAATATGTGTGGGCTGATAAATCTTTGTTCATATCAGAAATGTATTTCACTGTTTCACATAGTCTTTCGTTGCAATTTATCAGCTATGCAAAGAAAAATGAAACAGTGCATAAATAAAAAAATGAGGCTTTGAAACTAAAGACCCATAGGCCTACGAATGACAAAAATCTACCTGCTTTCAACTTTTCAACTAAAACTTAACCTGAACCAGCTGTTGAGAAAAACTCTTCACTTGATTTCATTAACACGTTTTTTTTTTTCATAAACACTGTATTCAAATGCATGAGGTTTATGCATAACACGGCTTCTGTGGTTATAATAATTTTCTTTCTGACACATGAATTAATCAAATGATTAATAAAGCATCAAGGTAGATTCAACATGATGCATAAATCTCCCACTGGATTGTAAATAATGCAACACTGGGAGTTTCGACGTGCGATATCAGTAAAATGTTCTAACAATGCCAAATATTATTATTCCATCAAAGCTGAATGCATATCGGGGAATTCATTCATCAAAACATAGTGTATGCTAGTCCAAGGTAAACTGACGGTGGCAACTAACACAAATACAGGTCCGATGTTTGTTCGTGCAGAGACACAACCTTTTCTGATTTGTAAATGCAGCATTTCTCGATGCAATAAAACATGACTATCAAGCTATGAAAAATGTTTACATGCCTGGGCTTTCAGCACTAAGTAATTGGCTAATGGAAATAAGTTAAGTCAATCCTGAAAATGTTCCTTCTCTGACAAGGGAAGTTATAAATAAATACATCTATTTATTTGCCTTGCACCTTTCTACCCAGCATTTCTCTTCGAGAAGAATGCATGCCATCTGATTAACAGGATTATCACTGTGATTTACAGTATTTCACAATTGTTAAAACACTAAACCCCATTCTCTGAACCCAATGCTCGGTTGCCTAAACCCATTTGTCGAATCAGTCACTTTGTAGGCAAAACCTTAAACAAGTTCAGGTAGTTAAGACACTGTTTGCAAATCTCATCCACTCTTTTTGCAAAACTCTAAACACATTCTTACTCACTAAAACACATTTTGCACTGTGTTGCAAAATGGTAAATACATGGGACAAAAATTAAACACAATTACAACACAGCTGTCATCGTTTACACACAACAACTCAAAATTGTTCACACTTGTTTCTAATGATGTGATCAAATCAGTTGTCTAGACTATAAGCCAATACAGGTGGCCCAGGTACATTGAGTGTTGATACCACAATTGATGGAAACAATGTGAGAGGAAGAGGAGGAAGAGGAGGAATAGGAGGAGGAAGAAGAGGAATAGGAGGAGGAAGAAGAGGAAGAGTTCGTGTAAGAGGTGGTGGACGAGGGGGAAGAGTACAAGGACAAGGAAGAGCAAGACCAAGACTAGTCCTTTCAGATCAGATTCGGGCAACTGTGATAGACCATGTTCTTGTTCATGGAATGACAATGAGGGAAGCAGGACAAAGAGTACAACCCAATTTGTCCAGATTCTCTGTGGCCACCATAATCAGGACATTCAGAGAAGAGAACAGGTAAATGTATTGGTTTTCTAATTTGTGTGACTGAAGGTACTGTATACATTTTATATAATACATCAGTTTATCAATAGAAAGGGGAGTAGGGAAAAAAGAAAATGAGATTTACTATACAATTTAAATATGAATGTGATGTCCATTACTATTGTTTCTGTATGTATATATTTGTGATAGCACTTTCCCTTTTGTAGAATTGCAACACTACCAAATGAGGGTGGAAGGACTCCTTTGTTCTCCCAACAGCAAGAGTCTCTTATTGTTGATATGGTCCGTCAAAACAATGTCATCCGACTGCGTGAGATACAGCAAAGACTTGTAGAAGACAATGTGAACTTTGAAGGTATCAACAGTGTCAGCCTTTCCCGTGTCCTCCATCGCAACAGGGTAAGCATGAAGCAAGTGTACAGAGTACCCTTTGAACGCAATTCAGAAAGGGTCAAAGATCTACGATATCAGTATGTGCAAGTAAGTGTAAACTTTTAGCACTGATGCTTACAGTACAAGTTTGTAGCCTACAGTTATTGTCCTATACTGTTACTGTAACTGCACTATATTGTAGTGTATGTAAATCAGGAGTGCATATACATCTGTACATACATTTTTGCAGAAATATGTCTTTCTTTAACACTTACAAAACTATTTATTTATCTCTTTTATATATAGAGGGTGTTTGAAATGGATTCCATGGAAAGGCCCCATGAATATATTTTTGTAGATGAAGCAGGGTTCAATCTGGCGAAGAGAAGGAGAGGCTGGAACATAATTGGCCAACGTGCCATTGTGGAAGTCCCTGGCCAGCGTGGTGGCAATGTCACCCTATGTGCAGCCATAAGCAATGGGGGGGTTCTCCACAATCTGGGTGGTCTTTGGGATGTTTTGTTTGAACGTGAGCAGGATCATCAGCAGGCAGTGCATCCTGTCTATGTTGTGGTTTGGGACAATGTCAGCTTTCACCGTGGTGTCCGAATAAGTGAGTGGTTCAACATCAACCAGCGATTTGTGAATGTTTGCCTTTCACCATACAGCCCTTTCCTCAACCCAATAGAAGAGTTTTTCTCTGCTTGGCGATGGAAGGTCTATGACCGTTACCCATATACAAAGGTAAATCTTTTACAGGCAATGGAATTGGCCTGTGATGACATAGGTGTGGAGTGTTGTCAAGCCTGGATCCGGCACACGAGAGGGTTCTTCCCCCGTTGCCTAGGAAGGGACAACATTGCATGTGATGTGGACGAAGTCCTCTGGCCGGACCCAGCACGAAGACGGGATGCTGAGGCAGAATGAGTCTCTCATTTACTTTGATTTTGCAATTGCGCAACATTTTGTGTAATACGCTTTTCAGTTAGAGTTATCTTTGTTCTTTGGGCTTACTTTATTTTTATGCTGAAAATAAAGAAATTCAATACTGTATTACTTGCGGTACTCACATTATGCAATATATTTGCTGTACTAGTGTTAATTATTTACTTTTATTTATGGCAAAATTATTTTCTTTATGCAATAAACATTTCTTCTCTGTAACTACATGCCCTGGACGCTGTGCTGTCAATTTTTTATGTAGTGTCTAATGAATGCTGATAGGTGTTTATATATTGACTGGCTGTGTTTGTTTTGAAAGCATTGTTTGCTTTTGAGCACAGATCAAATGGTTTTGAGGCAAGTGTTTGATTTTGTCAGAAGAGTCAGGGGTTTTGTGAATGTAGTTTAAAGACTGGGTTTTGTGTTTAAGGTTTTGAGAATATGGGTGGAGCTTTCAAGAAATGTGTTTTAGCAATTGTGAAATACTGTAAGATGTCAATTTGGAAAATCGGCCCATGACAAAGCAAAACATTGAAGCCAGGATGATACTGCTACAGATTTCTACCCGACATTTAGACTGTAAGAGGAAAATCGGAAAAAATTGGCATGCCAGGATCACAAAAAAATTTCGGGGCAGGGGGTGGAGAGGACAAGCGGCGGACACCCGTTCAAATACTGGCATAATCTGAATCAATGTTTTGGTTTGTTTTGAGAGGAGAGGAGAGGAGAGGGAGAAGCAGGCTTCAATGCACAGGTTCCAACTTGTCTCTCTTATTTGTAGTGACAAGTTACCTAATGCTAACACATACATCAGTCTCCTGAGCCCTCAGAAAAGAAAAATAATCCATTACCAGTGGGCAAGTTTGATTACAGATAGCGGATGTGCAAATACTGCGAAATATAATAAACATTACTGATGGATTCCTTGTGGCTCTGTTGTCTTTTCAGTTGCAGATGATGATGGCAGCTGAAGAATTATTCATGACAGTGGCACGTTTGATCTGATTCTGTCATTAAAAGTTGGAAGTTACTTTGAAATATTTAGACAGGGAGCGCCATATCAAGCATAATCGTGGAGAAATAGGGTAAGAGAACACAAAGATACAGTATACCAGGTTTGCACATTTTTAAACTCACAGCATGGAGACGTGCCACTTTTGAAATAAATGTATGAATAGATGTGTGCTCTTCACGCTAAGCTGTAAAATGGTCTCTGAAAGCTATGTATATAAATGGTGTATTAGTTTTCATGGTGCTTTTCATTGATCACTACTGGGTCAGTCGTGGCCTAATGGTAAGAGAGTCGGACTCGTGATATACCATAAGGTTGCCGGTTCAATCCTCAGGGCCAGCGGGTAACGACCGAGATGCCCTTGAGCAAGGTACCTTACCCCTATTTGCTCCCCAGTTGCTGCATGCAGTGACAGCTGCCCACTTCTCCGGGCATACGTGTGTTCACTCCTCTCTGGATGGATTAAATGCAGAGGTCACATTTTGGGTATGGGTCACCATAACTGACAAATAGGTCTGTGGTGAGGAAGGCGGGACGAGAGCAGTGAGGCGGGACAGGTGGCGTGAGTGATAGTTGGAATCAGCTGTGCACGCACCTGTCCTGCATACCTCACAGATCGGGGGCTTACGAGGACGAGCGGCAGTTGTGTTGACGAGAGAGGACCGGGCCTGTACATGTGTTAAGTTTGTGTTTATGGTTTTGTGACCGTGAGGTGGCTGCCGGTCTTTTACTTCCATGTTTGTTGTTTGTTTATTTAATTAAAGTTTGTTAAATGTTCGCCGGTTCCCGCCACCTTCCTTCCCTTTAATGGATCTTTATTACAAGGTCACTTTCATATATTCTGTTGTCATAAAGCACCAACATTTTTCTTTTGTGTTACATTATACTGACATGTACAGTATATAATAAAGACATGAGGGGAAATAAGAAACTCATGGGAAACAAACCCATGTGGTTTTAAGTTGGATTTGACATTTTCAACGAGAATGTATTTATTGCAAATATAATGAATCATACATTTGTATTATACTAAACCCATGATGACAGAATCTTTGTGTTTTCTATTTTAAAAGAGGGAAAAATTCATGAATTCAGATGTGACAAAAATGTTTTTGAGAGACAACATACTTTGATGCCTATTTATAGAACATAAACTTGTTACTCTTTTTTTATTTTCATGTCCTCATATTTGGTAATATGGACAGTTTCAGGAACAGTTCACCAAAAATAAAAACTCTTTCATAATTTATTTCATTATTATAAGTTTTTCCAAATCTGTATAAATATATTTTTTCTGTTGAACACAGATAACACTATATAATAATCCTGATAACCGAACATTTCTTGGCCACCATTGACTAAAAAGGTAGGAAATCTTTGTTTTAGAAAACGTCTTTATTCTGTTGAACACAAAAGAAGATATTTTGAAGAATGTAGGACAGCAAACAGTTCTGGGGCACTTTTGACTACAATTGTTATCTTTCCTACTATGGTAGTCCAAGAACTGTTTGGTTAAAAACATTCATACAAATATATTTCTGTGTTCGTCAGAACAATGAAATTAATACAGATTTGGAGTACATGAAGACAGATTTTGTATTTTCGGGTGAACTGTCCCTTTAAGGATGAGACAGTTCAGTTATGGAAAACGGTGGCAAACAATTCTTTAAAAACACACGAAAAATGCTTAAATAACTTTAGAAGGGTACCACCAAATATTTGTAGGGTGAAAAACTTGAATCTACATCATGTTTTATGTAATGTTTAGTCTCTCTACAACGCTTTTAAGTTCATGAAAAATGCAAGGCAGTTTCTCACACTGTTGGCTTTTCAGGTTAAATGGACAAACAAGACCACACATACATTACACTATAAATGCAGCACACATATAACATGTGAACACACACATATTGTAGTCAGTCTCCCAGGGGCAGCTCGGGGGCACAGCAGTGATAACGGCAGGATTCTGTGCTGTTCTGTTATATCTGTGGGTCATACACAATTTTCAATTTACCGTCTAGCCATATGAGCGAAATCCAGTTCCATGACTATGACAAAGCAGTTGTAGCCTCTGAGCTCGTGGGCTCATAAGAGCAGTGATGAACGACACATGAGAGATGCAAGTCTGCACTATGCCATCCTATAATTTATCACAAGAAAAATGAATATCGGACGTTTGCCAGCCCATATTGGAGTTGAAGCTTACTGGCTAAATGCAGTTACTCACACTTGACAAAAATATGTACTGTATACTGTCGGAGGAAAAAGTAGAAAAAGGGAGAGTGCTGTTTTTCTGCAAAGACAAAAGTACAAGAAAGTTGAACGTTATTGTGAAAGGGATCATTTGTCTTTCATCTACATAAAACATTTATTTAGACAGCAATAAATAATCTTATGAAAGCAATTCATTGACTGAATTTTTCCAAGAATGTTGGAAACCAGCAGCTTTTTGTCAAGGCCAAACTTGATTCTTTAGCCATGAGGCCACGGGAGAATTCAGTAAACAAAAATAATGGAAGATTGATAGAAAAGGAAGTCCATTTATACTGTCCTGATGAATGGATTTATCACGTTCAAAGAAAGAATACACTCAGAAATTTAATTCACGCCGACGCGTGGCCAAAGTGGCATGGCATGATAAATGGCCGTTCATTGAGCAAAACGACAACATTTGAGGCACCTTCAAGAGGAAGTAAATTAAAGCCTGAAAAATCGTGATGGCTCTGTGGGCCAGATAAGAACAGGTGAAGTCAAACATAATGTTCCTGCTCAGTGGGCACATTAAATTGACAGATTTATCCCCCTTCTGTCAGGCATGGTCTGGACACTAAGCACACTTGAGAAAACCACAGCTCGCTGTGTTCAGCTTAGCAGAGAATCTTTCCAAAACAGACCCCTGACTAAAGCAAACAGTGCGCTGGTCTGCCACACCGACCCCGGCGCTCCATCAAACACGCACACACTTGCAGATGTCCCGATCCTTTTGTGGCCGACAACAAGCCGTTCCAAACTGCTGTAGTTATGTTGTTAATTTACTCGAGCTACCGAATGCCGAATAAAAATCAGCCTTGAGAGGGGCCGATTTGCTGAGTTACACAAATTTACACCATCCCAAAGGAAAGATTGTGCTCATTCAGTGAGTTCACGTATGGAAATGATGCACTCGTACATCTGGAATATGGGATTTCGGAGCGGTGGACTGTAAATAATTTACAGTTAGATAAACACGGTCCAAGGAAATCCGAAACGCTGTTCAGCAGTCAAGAAAGTCGTCTGCAACATCTCTGTAGATGTGGTCTGAACATGTGCGATTAGATGGTGGTATTCACTGAGCAGAAGCCAGGCTTTTTGGTGCGGAACTTCTCGGTGGATGACATCTGTGAAACGTCTTTATAGCGGATGATAAATAGCAAGCCTTTACTTTGACGTTCGCTCATTGGATTTCATGGATACATATGGAACATACTGAATCAGCAGTTGACTGAATCAATTTGGATGAAGGAATAAATGAGAATCCAGTCGAGCCGCTCCATTAGCAGGTTCATCAACGTTGTGCGTCATGGGCGACGAAATTAATTTCTGTCATTAAGACTCAGGCTCGAGTCTGATTTGAAGTCAGTCGCAGTCTTTTGTCAGATGGAGCCTGAGGTGAAAACCTAGAGTTTTTAGATGGGAAGAAATGAATCGGATGTTGGGAAATATTTCTTTGCTGTGGTCACTAAGAACTTTGAGGTGCACTATGGATCACATGGATCTCTGGGAGCAAATGAGGACAGGGTCATTCATCTCCGAAATTACATGTCCTGGGAAAACATTGGCTGCACTTTATTTCAATCAGGACCAGAGGATTGTAAACAATAGACATGAAAGCCAGGGGTGATAAATCATTGTGTTCAGTTACATATGACTCCAGGCCCTGTTAGGAGCGCTCGGCTTCAAAATTTCAATAGATGTTGCCATGCCTCTGCATTCTATTTTATTTCAAGTGATGTAATTTCATAGTGTATCCAGATGGGTTTTAATAAAATATGCAAAACAAGTGTTGCAAGCTACATTGAAACTAGCTGCAGTCTGTGTTTCATATACAAAGACATAACAAAAGTATTTAACTAAAGTATATTGAAGCAAGACAAGAACTGATTATTTGAATAATCTGAACAAATGAGCATCTTCAGAATGGTATGATTGATAGATAAGATGATTGATAAATAGAAAGATACTTGTACACTGTTGGACAAATACAGCATATGCTGGGTAAGGCATGTTTTTATGCTGGTTTGACTAGTTTAAACCGGCAGTGGACCAGCACATGAACAGTTTAACAAAAGCAACCAGCAAACCAGCCATAGTTGTGTATATTATAATGCATTTCTGTCGATGGATCCTCCAAAAAATGACACACTGGACCTTTAAAGGTATGTCCACACTACCATAAATGGCCATGTTAGTAGCATCTCTACTTTCAGAATTTTACTCCCTAATACTGTTCAAAACCAACATTTGTAAATAATCTTGGATGCATCACTCTCAATGTTCTTCTAAAGCTTCAGCAAACACCTCTCTATACACTCATCTATACAACATTCAGGCTAATGTTACTAGTGTATAGAATAACCTGTCAGGTCAGGGCCCTCCGTGTGCCGGTAAGACTGACTTTGCAATATGAAAGCCCAATAATGTGATGGAGAGGCAATTTACTGCGCCTCTCCATCTCTCTCTATGACCTTTCCTCAGATGTCTGTAATGTATGTGTGTGTCTCCCACCACGGTAAATAATGCCATGCTGGAATGTGGGACCTTTTAGCTAACCTGTGCTCAGCATCCGCCTTGCACCTCACATCATCAGCAGAGAGAGAGAAAGAGATTGATGTCCAAATTCAACTCAGTCCGCCCACAAGACATCACTACTGCTGCAAAATGCAGAACCCATTTTCTGCCTCCAAAATAAACAGATACTGCCATGAATTCATCAGGTGGTTTGATAAATGCCATGTTTTTCACCACGAGTATATATCGGCAGAACGGCCAGACGATGATCGATATCAAATAGAATCATTATGTCTTCGTATATTTTGTAATTTTAATCAAATTTATTTTTTACCATGTTGCAAAGTAAAAACTTTTTTATCTAGTCAGATTAAATATGGATGTATTAATATATGGATAATTAATTCCCAAATATAGTCATTTCTGTATTTTATTGTGTTTTTATTTATTAAATTCTTTGAAAGAATTGAATTTACAGCTTATAAACATTATATAAATTAATTATTGTCATTCTACTCACTGTTCACCAAATCTTTATTTTTCAATAAAACAAAAATCTTTAATATCCCTTAATTTCTCAGTTTATTACAAAAAGTATCTTCTGTGTTGCCAAGTTGCCAACATAAGTGCTGCCATGTAAAGTAGAGAAAACTAAATTGGGATGAGCAGGTTACAAGCCACAAAAGATGCATAAATTATCTATATTCTGAGATTTCACTTGGAAATCACTTACGGGACAAATGTTTGATGCGACCTCCACTTTTCTGAAAAGTCATCAGACAAACTCTCTGTTGTTGAAATTATCAAATAAAACGAGCAACCTCCCTATGGACGTTTCTTCAGGTTTGTCTCAATTTTCTCTTCCCTTGCCTCGTCTTAGCACCGTTTTAGTGTGAGCTTGAAAAAAACACGGAACACGGCCACTCCACGAGCGGCAAAGTCCATTATTATAGGACATTTCAAAACTGTTCATCTCTTTGGCTCGTTCTGCAAGTGGCCATCAGGCCTGCTCTTTATCTTCTAAGAATAGCGGGCACAGGATATGAGGAGCTGCAGCTGTTCCTCTTGAATCTCATTTACCTGCTGCCATGTCCCTGCTCTGAGACCACATCAGTAATTAATAGGGGCCTTTTTTCACCGGCATAATCGTGGGAAGCCCCTACAACCACTTTCCTGATGGACGGCGGGAAGGGTGAGACAACGGCTGCTCTCTGGAGACGCTTTGGCAAACGGATACTTTGAGAAACCTCTGAAAAATTGAAAAGAGCACGGACGCTGAATTGGGCTGTAAATTAAAAGCGTCCAGCCGGCGAGAAGCCAGCAGTGATGTTTTATTCATTGATTGATTTGGAGCTGCACTGTTGTTGTCTGAGCTCACCCTGCCATTAAAATCTCACTGTAGCTTCTATAATGGGATCCAAAGAAAATGCATTCTTCATGGTATGCAATCAGACGCTTACCTCCCCTTACAGTGGCACGAATTCAGAGCGATGTGCCGGATGAAGTATGCATATCCAGTCCATGTGTTTTAAACTTCGGTCTCGTGTGAATTTGCAGAGTGTGAAACTTTCGGGCTCGATTGAGGTATGTTCATTTGTAGCTGTGGGTCCTGCGCATTTGCATTTAAGCTACTGGAAGTCAGTAACAAGTTCAGTTGAATTAAGGAATCTATCCTTATTACAGTGGGAAGGCGAATGAATGCATTTGCATTGCACTCTGTATTCGGGCTCACCTCTTCCCTGCTTTCTCCTGAGTCCCGAGTCTCCGCGTGTTTAATTAAAAATCAGAAGTCATTCAAAGTGTAGTCACCTTGAGACTGCCGAACACCAACTAACTCTGGATGCGTTGTGAGTTTTAAAATGCTCTTGGAGGCTAAGATAAAGCTTTAATCGCTGTATATGCAAAATTACTAGCTGGAAAAGTAACACGGTGGAAAAAACAATTGTGACAGATAAAATACTTTATAATGTAAGGCTGAAGGCAACTTTTCCTCAAGATCTAAATATAGATGAAACAAGAAGCCCTTATTAAATAGACATAGCCACACTCTTAAAATAAAGATTACACAAAGGATCTTTGTAGGCCTATTCCATAATAAATCTTATCAAGAACGATTTTCACAACACGGCTGTTGGTTCTGTGTGGCTTAATGGATATAAATGATATAAAACTTGTTTTTGTAGGTTCTTCAGATCATTGTATTGGTTTTTAGGTTTCACTTGTACTCTGTGGTTTTCTTGTGAATTAGACAACGTTACTTAACCTCTTCAGTTCTCGTACACATTTAGGATTTTTCTGCCTGAATTTAAAAGAGTGCCCTACATACAATTGATAGTCAATTGATCAAAATGGTCTAATTTTACAGAAATAAATTGACAATAATTTGAAAATTATTCTAATTTATGTTACTTTAAATGGTTAAATCTGTGAATGGTTAAATCAGGGGGGCTGATTTAAAAGGTCACTCTAAAATGTGCAGTTTTACTGTATTGGGGGTCCGAGGGTGGATTGATTATTGCTCACTAACACAGATACAGACAGATTTGTGAACAATTTTAAGAGAAATAGGTCTTTTGTGTATATAGAAAAAGTCTTAGATCTTTAAGTTCAGCTTCTGCAAAATAGGGCAAAAACTAAATTGTTGGGTTTATAATTTTGTTCAGTGTAGAAAAGAGATTTCCTTTTGCGGGGGGGTGTATTATTCCATATTATTACCTAATATGCGCTAAAGTTCATATCAGTTCTCATATTCTCATCAGCGCAGCTCTGTTCATTTATAGCTTCTCATTTATGCATGTATGCGATGAGGCTGGGCTAACAAAAGACAACAGGGGTCTGATGGAGGTGCTTTCGATGTCATTTGATAACAAGTTATGAAGGCTTTGTTTGAGAGAGGAACTCTCCCCACGCCTCAAGATATGTTCTCTTACACATGATCAATTTTAATGATATAATGCCTTATAATTTTCTGTATGAATACACAGCATGACACTGTGGCATGCAAAATATTTCCACGCATTCTTTTTCTCTCTCACTGCAGATGCTATAATACTGTAGGTAATGATAATAATAAAAATAACTTTGAGGTCTTGTGGCTCTATTTTCAATTAGAGCAAACCGCTGGTCATAATGGAAACAAACGTGTTCCACTAAATGTAACTTATTGTCTTAGAAAGCACCAGAGTATGGTTTATCTTTATGAACATAAATAAATAAATCTATAAATACTGTATTGCATTCAATAAAATAATTCCAATTTTATAAGATGGTCCGGAACATATAATGAAGCAAAATGACACCTACTAATACAATGTTTCATTTAAATAATGTGTACGATTTATAAGACCAAATATCGACATAAAATTGGCTTAACAGAATGGCTTCCTCAGAATCCCTGAAGTTGCATCGTTGTACAATAGAGTAAAACACATCTATTAAATGATAAAGGGTTAAATCAAAACGCATTCATAAACACTAATCGATTTCGTCCAATCACAAGACGGGCCATAATGACTTAGAATTATATTGACTGAGATTTCAATTTTCATAATGGTGCCTCCGAGCAACAGATAAATGACTGAATGATATAGTATTCCCAAGTTGTTTTCAATCTTACATAAACAGAGATTGTACAAAATGTGCACGATTGCGTACTTGCCCGGAAACCAAGGCTACACAAAACACGCGCACAGACAAAGAAGGCATTAAAGTAAACAAAGCAGATGCCTAATAATAGCTTAGTGTAACCATGTAATTAGTGCCACAAGAGAGACAGAACAGGCAAGAACATTGCGGGACACAACACAGCAAATGGCAGAAAGCTCCAAAATGTAAAAGGGATGGAAGAAACAAGCTGTTGTTTTAAAAAGCACGTCTCTCTATCACAGAAGTGCTCCATAATGCCTCCCCCTCCCATGACACTCAAAGGAACCAGCCTCCGTGGACCAGAAAAATTGTCAACATCCCAGTAATGAGGGGGTCTATTGGCAGACATCACACAGGGATGCAGGCTTTGATTATTCAGACCTCCGCTGGTTTTCTCTCGTACACTGACCAACAAACTAATCAGCCAAGCAGTTGTGTCTGCAGTTACCATCCACACTAATACACCCCATGATAAATCAATATATCTATTTATATTCGCCCTGAACTGGCAGGAATATTCATCCTGTGAGGACTTGCCATGAAGTGATTCTGAAGGAACTTGTGCAGCCGGAAAGAAAATGCTTATGCCTAAAAATCAGGTCTTGGGGCTGAGAACCAGATCCGTTTGATGAATTAAATCAGTAAATCATAAAAGTCCAAAAACTGTATCGAACAGTTCAAGCCCACATCATTTCAATCATGTACAGGACTTCCCAACTCTATTAGGGAATTATTGATCATAAGTGAATAATAAATTACATTTAGGTCTGATCCTCACAAAAATGCTTTTTTAGAGTACTTGAAATTGACTGGATTGTACTGCCTTGTCCTATTTGGAGCTTCCTATAAGAAAGAAAAATCACAGATCTCTTTAATATCGCAACTTTTTCCCCTACACGTCAGGAAGAGAAAATGGAGAGTAAATGAAAACTTTTGAGACTCCCGTGTCTCATATATTTCTCCTGAGAAACGATCCAAAAATGTCACAAATGTCCCCATTACAGTTTCAGAACAGAATTCATTAATTTTACAAACTGGGCTCAGATTTCCCAAGTCTGCATTCGAAATTGTCTCAAATCCAGATGTTTTACCTATACAATATACCCATTTCCCAAGTCCCATCAAATTAACTCAAATTCAGATGATTTACCTATACAAGATACTTCCATACTCTTCGTGTATCTCGGAGACAATAATACCTCAAAGAAACATGACTGAGAACTCCATCAATTACCAGCAATAAAATTGACAAATGTGGTCACCATGAGAACAGAAAAAAAGCCGTGAATATTTCTCATTCCATGGACGAACAACAAAGAACGAACAACAAAATGTGGGTTTGGAAAAGAAAATCATGACTGAAATTTGGCATAAATCTAGTCTGAAATCAAACCAAGTAGCCTATTGTTGACATGATGTATGATGATATCTCGATTGTTGTTTATTAGTCACATCCCATGTTTAGCCTACAGCATGGCTCATGTTAAATGCTGCATGTGCATTTTTGTGGGTGGGGGCATTTTGTATGACAGGAAGGAAAACAGTGTTTTTGGGCCTGACCCATGTGGTCAACAGGCTTTACTCACAGAGGGATGGCTGTGACTTGGCTTCATGGAGCTAATTTGTGCAAGGTCAGCCAGTAGAATGGGAGTCGGCTGACCCGCTCTCGCTCTCTCTCTCACTGCGGATGCTCTTAATCAAGCCTCTCGCTTCAATGGGTCTACATGCAACTCCACGCTACTCTAACTCTGTCCCAATAAACTCACATTAGCTTAGCAGGGTTAAACCAGTGATGCTTTATTTCACCCATAGAGTAACACCTTTGCACAACCACTTTTACTTTCTTTAAAAATTGGACCAGCAGTATTATTTTGTCCTCTTTGCTTTAGTGACAGCATGTACTTCCACCTCCTTGTAGAAAAACGTGATGATGCATGGTTTCTCAGCATGATCTGAGAATCATCCAATGAACAACGTATGTGCTTCAATGGATATCTGACCTTATACAATAGAATGACTACCATGTACAATTGATTTATCTGAATAGTGACCTAAATACAGCATCATCTTAATATTTATTGGTCATATGGCCATACAAGTTTCATAAATCCTAACATTGAGTCCCAGATTCTCCATTTGTCTCTAGACTTGGAAAACCTACTAAAAATCCTGGGTTATATTTTTCCAATGGTTGGGTCAAAAAGGGACAAACTGTTGGGTTGTAAATTAACCTGAGCTGGGTTGTTTTAACTCAAATTTAACCTTCGGTTAGGTGAAATATGAACATCTGAGTTAATTTGACCCTACTGGTAGGTTTTGTCCCTTTGTTTTTGAACCTCTCCCAGTTGTAATGTTACACACATTTGTAAATAAAGAACGTTTATTTAAAGCAAGCTGATATGGGCTTTGAATCATTTATCTTGTTTACTTACACTGGTGTAGATACTAAAGCTGTTTTACAATTACTTTTAACCTTGTTTACTTAAAACCCAAAGCTTCACATCAACTTGGATTTGAAATAACAACATGGCAACTGTCCAATTTGGACTTGCTTTTCCTAACAATCTTTGAATTATAAATGAAGCTATATAAAACAAACACGATTTTCCTGTGTTAGTGTTTACATGAATCTCTGTAAGTTTACAAACTATTAAAAAACTTAATATGTACCCAAAGGTCCTATTAGGTACAGATATGTACATTTGGTCACAATATGTTCCTTTGTAATACTCATATGTACCTTTTGGCTACAAATATGCACTTTTTAGGTACAAATGCATACTTTTTGAAAGGGTTCTGCCCCAGTGACAAAATGGTAGATAAATTCTTTCTGACAGATACACCTATTATTATGCCCATCCATATTATAAAATGTCTGCAATGTCTACAAATGATTCTCATTTTCACTAAAACATTAAAGAATAAGCAAAGTTGCAGCAACAATTACTCAAAAGCATTTTGTGTCTTTTTTTGTGTTTGATGTCTATCTTCAAATAATAGAAAATCTAATGAAAATATCTAATTTATATGTCTCCAGGCATTTATGATCACACATGGAGTGTTTCAAAATTCACAGGGTTCTATGGGCATTATGGGAAATTCGTACTCATGTGAATTATGTTTGAAAAAGACTACACTTCAGTCAGTGTGTTTAACTATCTACACACGCACATTATTTGAATGCTATTTGCAATGCAGCACAGCACTCTAGTGGTCACTTGGGGGATGTATATGTATTTCTGTTTAGTGTGTGTTCGTGTATGTTTGTGCGAGTGTGCCTTTGTTGGTACACTTACTTCTTGAATGAGCCCCTGACATAAGGCTCCAGATGGTAGAAGAGCAATTTTCATTACATGTATTGTTAAGCTCCACTCACATCATGAATCTAGCCTTACAGATCGACATGAATCAGATGCTAAGCGACTGAGACGGTGATGCCGCGGATGAACCATTGCATTGACTCTTTCTCAAAGAAGGCTGATGATGTATTTCATGTGACGTAGATGCACACGAATATGCGTATATGGCCATTTATGATAACACTCAAAGCAATAGGAAGGAAGTAACTATGGTAATTGTTGTGTGTTTCAACGACAACTTGAAATCAAAATTGACCCGATTTACTTCCTTAATGCACTTTACTGGTTTTATTGTGCATGAATCATCAGTGCATGTTATTTCACAGAAATAAATGTTTGTCTTTATAATCGTCCATTAAAATGTATTAATTTGCTCTGTCTACTGGCTGATGTTACAGAAAGGAATGGGAATCTAAAGAGTCCTGCTTAGCCATCCAAATTCGACTTAATGAATCTTAATAGTTTCTTAATTTCATTAATGATTCCTCTAGCATATTTGCGGAAGGAAATCGAGGTTGACTTCGCATTAATGGAAGAATGCAGACTAGTTTAAGAATTCAACATTTCTTTCTATCCACCGGTCATAAAAACGATTCCTTTAATATCCCAAATTTGCTCAAAAATGTATTTCGCTTTTAAGTAGTAAAATGGGTTGCAAATGCAGTTTTGTGTATGAGTGTTTGTTGGACTTCCAGATAGAGATGAATGCTGCAAAGGGTGGGTTGTCATATTAGTGGAACAGAAAGTAATCTGTGAGGTAACCGACCCATGGCAGGTCTCATTAACCCCTGGTGAGTGCACTCTTTCAAGTCAGTTTTTTTGGGGGGTAGGTTCAACAGATATATACCATGATGAAAAATAAAGTTACGAACACGTTACGAACATTATATGTAGCACAGTACACTAAATAATTCATAACTCTTATCAATTCAGTCCATGGAAATAATGCACAATATCATCAGACCTCTAACGGTTCAAAAGGGTGGCATCTGAGGCTAAGACTATGGACAGGCCAAAGTCAATAAAGAATGTATAGTATCTAACCTCCCCTATAACTTACTTATCCATGCAAGTTTACTTTGAATAAAGTTAACGGTTGATGTAAGTTTTTGTTAATGCATTGGATAATATCGCTGCTTTCCTTCTGAAACCTGGTGATTTTTATTTGTTTCCATCATTTGTTTCGCAAATATCTAACCAATAAAAAGTGCTTGTCAGTTTTGATAACACAGTATTTCATTGTTTAAAAAGTACAGTGTTTTTTCCAATTCCTAAAAAACAGCAACTTTGGACTACCGAGGTTTTGGAAGGATATCGATGATGAGCAACCCATTGTGTTGGAATGGATGGATGCCAAATGATACAAAACTATCAGTTTATGATTTCATTGGCGAAGACAATGTTCAAAGTCATACATCGATTGAATCCTGTGGCTCAGTGGTTAGATCATGGCGTTAGCAATGCCAAGGTCACTGGTTCAATCCCAAGGGTTTGCACATACAATCCATATAATAAGTCGCTTTGGATAATAGTCTCTCCCAAATGCATTAATGTAAATGATTAATTCAAATGTCCAGTAGCATGATTGACTCACTCATTAAACATGCACTTCCATTTAATCCCTTAGGGTTTAAACTTTATATTACAAAATTTACTTTTAAATGTTGGGAGATTTGGCTAGGTACCTTGATGTTTCCCATAGTCTTTTTTTATGTCAAATCAACATGAACAGTAATTAACAACATCACTAAAACAAAAAACTCAATTATCGCATTTGAAGCCACGTCTCCTAAACAGAATAATGGACGTCCATCATGTATGTATAATACTCTCGTCGTTACAATCCAGAGCTGAAATGAAAGAGTCTGAACAAAAGACTGCAGGTGGCAAAATATGAGACTAATGCTGAGAATAAAATGTACTTCTAATGAAATCCTGTCATCCAATCAAACCGCTCTTCCTGCTGTGGGAACAGAAAGAAGCCAAACGACATCCATAATTCCACCAGAACATTAAAGAGATATTAAAATGATAGGTCTCTGCTGTAGGAGGTGTTTCATGAACAATGAATGTCCTTGTTCTTTCATTTTCTATTGGGCATGATTGGCTTTCTGCCTGCTCCAACCTCATTTCTCCCTTTTCCTCCAGAGCACCTAAACCGATAAAGCTTCACACTGGTGCCTCTTTATAGCAGTTTGAAGAACAAATCACCTCTCAGCATGTTTATTGCATGCACGCCCATTTCACCTAATGCTAACAGCTGTGGGAATGATTACTTAATTTCACCGTAATGTCACTTTTGAGATTTGTTTTACCAAATGAGATTCACTTTAGATGATAGCAAAATATTGTTGGGCCATCATATTTCATTGCGCAAGACCTTTTGTGTTAAGAAAGAACAACTGGTGATCTGGACAGTATGTCACTACGCACGTGAGCCATACTGAAATAAGTATTTTTTATCATTACTTTTGGGGTTTAGGGAAACTGGTAGTTGCAGGAGATAATAGGATATAAATTGCTAGGAGAAAAATCTACTGAAAATTAGTTACAATAACATCGCATTACTGATATATTAATTATACAGACCTAATCCTTCAGTCACTTGCTATCTATCGATGTGGTCTGGGAGAGATAGAAAGAGAGGGAGAAAGAACGCTTCTTTTGCTGAGAGGGATTTAAAGAAACCTTGACACTTTTAGTCAACCTACTGACAAAAGTGCAAAGATGGCAATTTCTGATGTTTTTTTCTGATGTAAAAGCACTCTGCAAGACTAGTTCCAGCCTGAAACACAAAGAGCTCAGCAGCTTCAGTGAACATGGCACACATTGTCAAATGGACTAGACTCAGCAAAACTATGACACATACAAACAAGAACCACCGACGGGGCGAGGCAACAAGAGGATAAACTAGTTACTCAGACAAACAGAGGGCAATTATGAATATATTGAAATACATGTCTGCAAGATCTACAAATGTCTGTACGCTGTTTCTTAATCTAAATTTTTAGATGATGAAACCATGCACATTTTGCATATTGTTTCAGCGTGTTAAAGTCAGATAAAACATGCTGAGTGGCAAATGACTACTTCATAATTCAATAATGAAAAACATCTGCATTTACCTAAAGGCAAACACTTAAACTTACCAAAGAATATTATGATGCAAAACAGGCAATGCCAAAAAAACAGCGTGACTGGTAAAGTAGACACGTTTTATTCGATATAATAGATATTAAACTATGAAATGAACATACGACGTTTGTAAAGTTAATTAATAGGCCTTTATATGAAGAGTTTGGTTCCAAAAAGATATCACGCCGTTTACATTGTTTTTCAGCATTCCAATTAATATCCATCAAACTACAGTTGTTTTGTTTTAATTTAAGCAGTAATAACAAATAAATACAACTAACTAACATAATAAAACACAATAGAAACATGATAGCATAATAAAAAACATGATTTTTGAAAATTGAGTTCTCATTTTGGAACCAAACTCTTCTTATGTTATAACTTTATAACATAAAATAACATATATTTTAAATAAATCATATTATATACGTTATGGTAAATACATTCCCGTTATTTTATTACAGGTGCATTGGTATTTTGAGGTCTTTGTAGAATCTCACAATGTTGAGCATCAGCAGTAATCCAGTGACAGTGATATTTTTTATTTAAACGTTGTTATTAAAATTCCTTGATTATCTGCAACGTCAAAACTTTAATCGAAAGTAAACTCAACAGACTTCAACATCACATCTCAGTTCATGTGCGCAGCTGCAACACAAGCGCATGCGTTTATCCAGTCAGAAAATGCTCATTTAGTTGGACCCTTTAGTTCAGCCTAAATAAAACAATTTACGACTTTAATCTAACGGTGAGTAATTACCTATGTGTTTTAACAGTTTGTATGTGCTTAATACATTCTGTAGCGAGTTTTCTCTGTGTTATATCGGGGGATATCCGCTTGGCCTTTGATGCCTCGGCGTTTCCTTATCTTCTTTCCGCTTTTCAAAGCCAGACTCCAGTCACAGAATGCGGCCTACTCTGGTACAGCTCGGTACTTCGGCGTTAGCATACAGAGCTAACTGTGATACATTAATAACTCTGGAGCTAAATGCTAGATATGTATATTGTGTCTCATTTCTATTGGCTCTGTTGTTTTTAGATCTGCAATGCTGTTTGTGCTACTACACAGTTTATAACTTTATTTAATTTTACAGGTTGAAATAAACGATGGCTCCCCAACCTCTCATCAGATCAAACCAAGCCGAAAGAACAATAAACGGATTCCCGACTCAAGTTGTCTGCACAGAATTCAGCAACTATATTTTCATCGTTCTGACACAGTATGGAAAAATCGGGACACTTGTGTCTGTAACACCTGACACGAGGTCTGGTGACATCAGTGTACCCATGTACACTTCCAAAGTACTTTTAGGAAAAGATGAGGTAATTCAATACAAACAGCGGATGTGATTTTGTGGGATTATCATTAAATGGGAGATAAAGTAATTTAACCCATGACTTTAATCTTTGTTTCCTTACAGCCTTTTACACACGTCTACGCCAAGAATGTAGCAACGTTTGTTTCACAGGAATCTGGAAACCGGCCGGTTCTGTTGGGACTTTCACTCAAAGACAACGGCGCTGAAACTATGAAAACTATTAAAGATATGATCAAAAGCTGTCAAGTGTGGTAAACATGTCATATGTGGAGGTTATTTATGCTGTCCACGGACTAGTTTTAGACTAGGACAAGTGATGTACAAATTACCTTTTTGTACATAATCACTTGACAAGGTGATCTGTTGTTATGACTTACTGTGCCTTGTTTGAATGTTAGCTCCGAGTCATTTTCCCTCCGTCTTTGTCTAGTCCTCTGTCTCTGTGTAATGAACTGTAATATTATCAGATTAAAGTTATATTTTCTTAAATCTTATTTTAGTGGTGAATAACCTTCATCCCACATCAGAGCCTGACGCACTTTTCAGCGTCACGTGCCATATATACATATTTTGCAGTACACATGTTGCAGAAATATTATATCACGAAGTTTGGCTCATGCCAATATATGAAGAGTTTTGTTCTAAATGGAGATGCCCATTTTCAAAAATCATGGTTTTTATTGTGTAATAATGTTTTTATTGCGTCAGTTAGCAGTATTTGTTTAGTCATTATGGCTTATGCAGTTTGATTCCTATTTATTGGAATGCACAATAAAAAATAATGTTTTTTGTAAATATTGAAAAACGGAGTCATCTCATTTTGGAACCAAACACGTCATTTGTTTTTCATTTGCATTTACACGTTTTTTAGCTGCTTAAGATATTTTTGACATTTTACTGTGACACACACATCGCAATGAATTATTAAGGACATTTGTTCGTGTAGTACGTATACACCAGGCCATTCTATTGTACTACCTGTGACGTTTTGTCGACAGGTGCTTTTCGGTTCCTTTTGCGTCACGTGACCAAGGTCACATGACCTGGGTGTGCTATTGAAGGATAGACGGTACACCTGCCTAATTTGAGACGTACAAACGAACCTGTTGATGTTGAATTAGAGTTTTTAGGTAAAACAGCGTCGATGTACTTTAAACAAGAAGTTTATTACGATCAGTTAAGTTAGACTGAAGGCGGTTGACCGCGGAATAAGTTGACCCCACTTCGATCAGACCTGTCAATAGTAAAAGTAGGAAGTGAGTGGGACTCGGTGTCGTCGCGCGGCCATCTCTACCCAACGCTTCACGACTTACATTGATCTGTCTTTAAAGGTGATGCATGTCGTGTATTTGTATAAACCTCGGTGCGATGTACGGCGTTAAGTGACGTTTGGGATAAAGTCATTACATTCGGGCTGCGTTTGATCGCAGGAGGACCGAACTCACGCAGGTGTTGACACACGTACCAGGGTAAGCTTCACAAGTCATCTAAACCCATCTAGCCTTCCTGTTAAAATGGATAAACTTGACGGTTTATTAGTCTGAATAATTTATAATATTTACGTATTATACCTTTTTAGAGAAAATGTGTTTAGTTCTACAAGTTAAGAAGAAAATATCATTTAAAAAGATATGCTGTAATGGTGTGCGTCTCACGGGTTTATCTACTCTCGCAAACGCCGTGAACAGTTTACAAACAAACATAGTATGTCGTCACACTTTTTAAATGTAATATAGTAATACTACTTTGGTTTTATTTACTTATTTTTTTTCATGACTATACCAGTTACTGTAGAGTTAGTAAAGAACAGTAGCAATGTTGAAATAAAAAACGTTAGGAAATTGTTGTGTAACTGTGCCGTGATGGGCGTGAGAGGGTTTAAAATGCTTGTTTGTTTTTTCTCAGACCAGTAAATCTGTTAAATTTCATATAAATATAGGTTTCTATTATATTGAATATTATTGACATAAAAGAATTAAAATAACAATTACGTGATCATTTATTAAAGCTATGTGTCAATACATTAGATTATTTAAAAGTTATTATTATTTTTAAAGTTGTTGCTTTCTTCCACAGATGAATGACTCGAGTGAGGCTTTCAGTACGCTGTCAGTGGATTTGGATAAAAACATGAACGATTCAGCCTCTCCGTTGTCATACTCAATGCTAATGTCAAACACCACTGACACTTCTAACCTAACAGTCATCAGGACCGGTAATAGGACTGAAATCGTGGGGGATGACCAGCTCTTCCTCAACACCGCCACTGCTCAAGCTTTGTCTGGAATTTTCGTTTGGTCGGCGCTCCTCATCACGTGTCACCAGGTAGATCATTTAGCAGTTCATTTCATTTGAATGTATCTGAGCATTTTAAAGGCAGTGTTGCACATTCAACACGTTTTCCATGCCACAGTTTAGTACAGTAAATCTGAGCACTGCTGCTTTTAAACCAGTGCCAGCAGATACGTGTAAAAGCCTGTATGGGCAATAAGGTGAGCCACTAAATCTCAACATTACATGGAGAGGATTTGTGGCCTGGGAAAAGCTTGAGGCATAATAGCTCTGGTTCATTTGGAGCACACGCAAATAAAAGCAAATTGGAAGGGAGAGGGAAACACGAGCTGTTACGCACAGTCTCCACCCTCATACCTGACCGCAGGTTCACTATCGGCTGCAAACAGAGATAATGCCATGTGTATAAAGTCTATCTATACCCCACAGTCATAAAATGCAGCAGCATTAACTAACACTCCCTGTCTCTCCAATAGTTATCGATCATCAGAGATCAATAAATGCCTGCCTGTTTGCGTTGGGCAGCCATGCTTGTTTTCCTTGCTTTAAATGATCCATTATCCTTTCAGAGCACTGTTAGCTGTCCTTGACCAGCCTAAGGTAACTACAGTACTGACTGGTGCTGATAAGAGCGCAGTGTACACACAGAATATGGATTTGGTGGTCTCTGATGCTGTAATGCGGAGACACGTAACTGTTCTGCAATGTGCACTTTAGCTTTCGCTCAGTACTTTCATTGTAACAGAAATGTGTACTTTAAGAAATAATTAAGCTTCTTTTAAAGGAACAGTTTTCCCAAAAGTTTAATTCTGTCATCATTTACTCGCTCTCTAGTTCTTCCCAATCTGTAAACACTTCTTTGTTGTGACTTTGGGGGGGTGTCACTTTAACTATATCTGAACTTTTTCTTCAATCCTTGGTATTTCACATATTTGTGCTTGAAAAAGGAGATATGAATGCAGCAGGAAGTCTCTTGGCGGTGTCGCGGGTTCACATGTGTAAAGTGCAAACGGCTTTAGAAACCAACGTCTGTGCGCCCAACCCTTGTTTATACAGGAAGTTGTTTCACGGTTGATAAAAGAGCATCATTCACTAACCTTTACACCAGCTGTGCAAGTAAAAGCGATAAGGGTAGGCTGTCAGACTGTTCAATATTTTTTATGCTGAGGTTTGATCAGTTTTTTGTAGACATAAATGTGCTGATGGGTTTTGAAGTGCTAAGCTTGCGCTGTATTTCCTGGCTTTTTTTTCCATTTATTATAGATTAGAATATCCATTTCTGTGAATACAGCTGGCTGTGTTGCATGGCGAAGTACGAAGTAGTTTTAAGCTGTAATAAGTTAAAGATGAAATCAGTTGTTGTGTATACTTTATGTAACTGTCAGGTAAAGTTCATCTGCACAATGTGAATATACTCATCTTGCGTATCAAATTACCAATTTTATTAGCCGGCATTGTTCAGTTTCGTGGAAGGATGATATTGAATTTCCTCGCCTTTGCTGGTATGTTTTTGAATCTTTTTTTCATCACAGACTATATGACCCATGATGAAATGTAATATAGAATATGTTTCTCAAGCATCTATTATGTAATCGCACTGGGATTTTAGTGATGGGGAGCAGGGGTCAGAAACAATATTTCTTCAGCTCTGAATTGCAGTGCCCGCAATGTGCCCAGAGGACTTTGATTTGATTGCCCTCAAAGTGTGCGGCATACCAAAGCCAGTACCTCTGAAAATCGGCCCCTCTAAAGCAGCCGAACAATGTCGGAACGGTATATGGTGACTGGAAATGAGTCCCTGTGTAGTGATTTTCCTCTTCAAGCCATAATCAAGTCAAAACAGTGTGTTTTGTTTTGTCCCTCAGCATAACAGCGAAACGACTCATCCACCGCCACCTCATCCGTGGCTTCGCAAATAGCAGCCTGTGGAGGGTTGCGTGAGGCAACATATGTAAATCCTGAGGAGATTAAAGGAGCCCTCAGGATTGTTTTAGTATAGGTTCTCGGCTGCGCTACAAAAGATTCTCCCAGTGGAGTTGCTCTTGTGCTCCGCATACTAAAAGCAGAAATTGAGATTGCGTTACTAAAACACCCTGTTCTGAAGTTACTGATTTGCCTGCAAAACTTTCCCATCAGTGCCAGGAACTATCAAAGGAGTCTTTGAACACCGGCTATTTGAAACATAACTACCTTCTGGGCCAGCCCTTCTTAAATCGAAGTGAATTGTTATATATTGAATTGACAAGGTGCCAGCGGCGCTCCTGGGTCGACCTTTTTTTTCCATCACTCTTGTTTCTCCGAGCTTTATTGTCTTAAAGATGGTGCTGCCCCCAGTGATTCACTGGCCCTTCGTTTTGGGACCCCCGGAGCGCCAACAACAGTTCCTCTCATTCAGACAGGTTGTAATTAGTTTTGACTGGGTCTCTGTGACAGCCAGCGGACAGTCAATGGCCAGAGCCATTACTATGAGCACAGATCCATCTCATTGTTAAGTTCGCATTATAGAGTCTGGGACACAATGAACTTATTTCCCCTGCAGGCTGGGTGAAATGGAGGACATCAGTTCAGAGACCAACTCCCTTAGTTTTTCAAGAGCCCAAAAAAATACGTCAAGCTTCCACCCGTGGAATGAAGAACTCAAATAATGTGATTTTAAATGACTGATTGTCCAAGAGTTTGAAAGACACAGAATATTGAGCCCCCTCGCTAACGCAGTTTAAGGGACTTTAACGTTATGGATGGGCCTCACAAACTCCATAGTGCATTCAAAAATAGACTACACAATGGTTGGTTTTTCTGACTATTAAACCTGATTGGATTAGATGTGTTCAGAGCGGTTGTGAGTCCTCCTGTGACCTCAACCTGTCATCAGATGAATAAACGATAGCCATAAACAGCCTGCCCTTCATAAAGTATTACTTGGTGGAGAAATTGTGTTAAAACTGTGTTGATTTACTGTGTTCATTTGAAATGTTCTTGTCTTCACTAGTTTTTTCTGTGCTGTATGTAGACTTGCACCAGTATTCGGTAATAACATTTATTGTGACATGATATCCACAGCGTTGTTACTGGTTACCATTTCAGAATACTGTGATGCATTTTAGAGAACAGAAGAAAATAATTGTTTACGTGTTTCTGAAATCACAGTAGCTTACTTTTTATCGGAGAGTCAAGATTAGAAATGTTCTATCCTAACTCAAGGCTTGCTCAGGGCCGTACGCAGGATTTTAGAAATGCAGAGATCCAGCAGTTCAGTTTGTCCCAAATAAATAATGTTGACTTTCTTGATCTTTATGTGCATTTCAGGACATTTGGTGTGCCAATTAAAAAACAATAGCTACAACCATGTCTGTTTTATCATGTTTATCAGTGATGAAAGTAAACACATGGTCAGTTGATATTTTTATGCGAATAATACCATATTCAAATACTGTACAAAGAGCATTTTGTTCAAGTTAAATGACAGAGTTTTTAGTTTAAGTGAACAGTTTTTTTTATAAAAAATGGGTAAAGTTGTAATAATATAGAAACAGAAGTAAAGAACGAGAATTCATTCAAGTGATGCATTTCAAATGTTTGCAAATAATGTTGTCTAATCACAAACTACAAACACACCCACTGTCAAAGCCACTTTCAAGCCACAAAAGCGACTGCCAATAGCAACTCCTGCTTTCCTCATTTGAATGGACAGTAGTCCTCCCTTTCTATCATTTGATTGGCCAACTCAATCAGATTGACAGGGAAGACCTCTGTTAGACAGCTGAGGCACACCAGATCTGAGATCAGTGATCTAGATGTGTTCTACAATATTGGCTGCACTAAATACTATTGTCCTATAAGGCAATTGTTTCACGACTTCTATTACATACCATGGAAAAGCTACATCGGGACTGCAATGGTGGGTACGACCATGCCCTTGCTCATGGAGTATAACAAAAATATTAGTATAAACAAAAAATATGATCGGACGATTGTAATGGGGTTCCTAATATACCATTGTTGACAATAACTATGATATAAATTGTTAATTCTACACTTATTGTAAATAATTCAGCCCCACGATTTGGCCACAAAGGTTCCCTTCATTTGTATTTTGAGTTATTTTGGCCAAATAAAAGTCTTAAAAAGAATCCTAAAATTGATTTTATAGCATACATTTTTATTTTGAAAACCTTTTATTGGATATCACAATAAACTGTCTTTGTGAATCTTTTAAGTGTGAAACTGGTGAGAATATGATCTGGTGGGACAATCCTAGCATGTACATTTTTAAGGTCAAGTCTTTTTTATGCTAGTCTTATTTTAATGCAATGAATAAATGAAAAGCTACCTGGCATCAGTGTTGTTATTGATGAGAGTAAATATATCTGACTATTAAACCCTATATAAACAATATTGTGAAAATGTAATAGTCACATGCCACGCGTATATAATGTGTATCATTTATCATGTCTATTACATCCAGTATTTTAGTAGATAAAACACATTGAACGTGCCATACTGTCATCATTTACTCACCCTCTTGTCATTTCAAACCTGTATGACTGTATTTCTACTGCAGAACACAAAAGATGTTTTGAAAAATGTCGGTAACAGAACAGCACAGCCCCCTATTCACTTCTATTGTAACCAATGCAAGTGAATGGGGGGGGGGGGGAGTTAACAGCATTCTTCATAATACCTTTTTATGTTTTGCGGATGAAAGAAAGTCATACAAGTTTAAAATAAAGAGGGTGAGTTAATGATGAAAGAATTTTCATTTTGAAGGTGAACAACTACTATTCACTGTAGTTATACCGTACAGTCATAAGACAGTTGGACCTTTACACTGTACTTAATCAATTATTATCCATCTTAACTATATTGCAGTATATCAGTTCCTGTTATCAAACTCACTGCATGTGTACATTTTTTTCCAAACACCTGCTTCCATAACGGATGATACAGAATTTTGATCTTTTGATCTGCTGTGCGGCTTGTTGCCCAGGGCACACTCAAATCATTGCATTTCACTCTTTTTGCGTTAAAGTCAAATGTGTTGTCATTTATTATGAACTGCAAAACAGGCATGTGCAGCTGAGCCCTTTTCGTTTTGCTTAACAAAATCTTTATCTTTCAGATCTACTCGCACCTGAGGTCTTACACCGTACCCAATGAGCAGCGCTACATCATTCGCATCCTCTTCATCGTCCCCATCTATGCGTTTGACTCCTGGCTCAGCTTGCTGTTCATCAGTAATGTCCAGTATTACGTCTATTTCGACTCTGTTCGAGACTGCTATGAAGGTATAGTGAATCTGAGCCACCCTCCTCTTCCCATTACACCCTTTTCTTCTTTCCCACTGGGTGTAATATTACGCAAGGCCAGTGTCATGCTGGTGGGATGACGTGAGCTGTTGTTCGTAAGTCAGGCCTGCAGTCAGGGAGGAGGACGTGCTTCATATAAGTTGGGTGGCAGGTTTCAAAGACGTAAACCGATAGTGTAACTGAACAAGCCTGTTTGTTGTGTCACAGTAAACTATTAGGATGAAGAAAGACTGACAATGTCTCTTAAGATTTTTATGTGGTGAGACTTGAAGGACTATATTTTACATTTGTAAATAAAGCAAAACACACTCTGTAAGCAGTATGTCTGTTAAGGGCTTCTGTAGAAACAACATGGAGAATTCCCTATAAGGGGACCCGTGGTGTATGTAGATAGAAATAGCTCATTCTAAGGTGATAAAAACATAACACTTCATTACGTAAGCTCTTTATACACCTCTGAACACAGAAGAATAAGAAGAACAAGTGGTCATGTTTTCTTGAAGGCATTTTACTAAAAGATTTTTTTTCACGAGAGAGCCAAGGAACTGTATTTATATTTTATTTCTCATGGCACGAACCGATCGTTTGTTGTAAACACTGGAAGACAGTGAGATCTTACCTTCTCTAAGCTGTCCTTAAATAGCACCATACGATTAATGTGGTTTTGCTAAATGGAAAAGTTGCATGGTCAACAAATTTAATTGACAATATCACTTAAAATTGTATTTTCGATAATAAACATCCACTACAAACATATATTCATTTTAACCGTGAATGTGCAAACAAATAAAGCCTGGAACTACTCAGTGACAGATAAGGTGCCCATTTTTCAAGACATTGAGTATAAATCAATATAGAGGCAAGATTTGCAGCAGTCAAGTGTGGTTTTGTTAATTAATGATGTTAATTAATAACTTAACTCATTTAATGAAGTAATTTATTAAAAGTTTGCTTCTCCAGAATGTCTAGAAAAATAGCAAATACTAAGTCTGTCGTGATTTATTGGGAATAACTACAAGAATATTCGAAATAGATAGACACTCGCACCTATTTTAACAAAAGATGTACAATTTAATGTAAATGGGCTAAAATAGCTCCTATTGAGCTTGACCAGTCCTTTGTGCCGCAAGACAGAAGTCTGTGTTGCAATGTGTTTGAACCTCCAAAGGCAAATTTAGCAAAGGTAAGCTGTCATATGCGATTGACTTATGTTGAATTGTCTTTTTTGTGTAAACAGCGTTTGTCATCTACAACTTTTTGAGTCTGTCGTTTGAGTATCTTGGAGGAGAGAGCGCCATCATGTCGGAAATAAGGGGGAAGTCTATTGAGTGAGTGTCATTGCATCTGTTTTTAAGACTGAGTCCAGTTAAACTCTGTAGGTCACATCTCTTACCGTGTAGCTTTTCTTAAAGGAGGACTTCTATCTGGGATGTCAATTTTTCTTTTACTATATCCATCATCTAACTGTTACCATGACGGTTTAAAATTGAATACCATAAAGACATTTTTAAGGCTGTGCTCGAAGCAGAATTGTCAAAGTATCAAGAAATTGCTTCTTAAAAAACATTTATCCACTGTAGGTCCAGTTGTCTATATGGCACGTGCTGCCTTGGAGGAATAAGTTACTCCATTGGCTTCCTGAGGTTCTGCAAACAGGTTTGTTGCTTTAATCTGTCTCATAACTGTATGTCCTATTACCGCTGCAAGTCTAAACATATTATATATGTAAAAGCCTGTACAGTATAGAGTAAATTAGCATGACTTCTGACTCCTCGTGTTTGACCTACCTTATCCTGACCTGTTGAGAAGTGGCAGCTGTTATCATGGTAACGTCTGCTTTCCTGAAAAGCTCCAGCGGTTAAAGCGGGATTGAAAACAGTTGGAAGCAGGTGCAAGTGGCTCGATAATAAACGTAAAAATAGCTGTTTGCCGCCAGCCCTGCGCTGTCTGTGCAGCAGCTGAGGAACCCATTCGCACTTTGAGAATAATACTGATGGAAATTGGATTTGAGAGCACCATCCTGAAAAGGGTGAAAAGAATGTCAACTTTTCTATTGAAAGTGGAATTTCAAAACGCATCATTCTACGTGTGGCATTTTCAAAGAGCCATCTCACCGCGTATCAGACTGTAGCGGAGACAAAAGTCACTTTGATAATTTTGAGATGGATTTTCAGACCGACCTCTTCGATTTGAAAATTGAATTCCACATTGACGGATTAAGCAGCTGATTCACACTTGCTTTAAATGAAGTTGGGGAAAGTCTTCTCAGTGTTGTTATGAATGAGTGCATTTGACAATCATGTCGAACATTGTGTTGGTTATATAAGACACTTCCTGTCAGAATTAAATATGCATTATCCTGTTATTAAAATATAATGATTAGACAAACAAAACAGACTTGTTGAAATATGTCCTGTTGAAACAAGATGCTGGGTGGGACGTAAGGAATGGCTATAGGCTTTAGGTTACATCACTTTTGTGAACATGATTTAAAGGGATAGTTCACCCAATAATACAAATTCTGTCATCATTAACCTCAGATTGTTCCAAGAATGTATAAATTTCTCTGTTCTGCTAAACGCAAAGGAAGATATTTGGACAGTGCAACATGCATCATTAGTATGTTTACTAGATGTCTCAGAAGAGAGAAAGTTTTACTTTAAAAAAAAAAATGATTTAGTTGTTATACTTCGACAGTTGTTATACTAATTTACTTCGATTTGTTTTTTGAAATTCATTTGTTTCCATTACTAATGTCATCATCTAGGCCACGCTCCAGTTCTGTGTGGTGAAACCCATGATGGCCGTCATCACCATCTTCCTCCAGGCTTTTGGCAAATATCATGATGGAGATTTTAAGTGAGCTGCCCTTTCGTCCATGCGTTTAATCTCGTATCAACTTCCCATAATAACACATTAACCTTTATTTATATGACACGCATTGACTTGTAATGTTTATCTTTGTTTAGTGTAACAGGAGGTTACCTCTACATCACCATCATCTACAACATCTCTGTCAGTTTGGCTCTCTACGCCCTTTTCCTCTTCTACTTCGCCACCAGTGACCTGTTGAGACCTTATGAACCTGTGCTCAAGTTCCTCACCATCAAGTCTGTTATTTTCCTGTCGTTCTGGCAAGGTGAGTCATTCAGCAGACTATCAGAGCAGACTCCATAACTTATCATTTATAAAGAGAAAAAACAATGGTATGAGGCTGGGGGCCTCTGTTTTAGGGATGTTTCCCTGTATTAGGGATGTTCATATTGACCGTTTAACCATTTACCGATAGCAAAAAAATGTAAACCCTTTAAAAGGTCAAGTTAAATAATATTAATAATATTTCTTAATAATAATAATTAATAATATGTTTTCAAATAACTATTAAAACATATATGATTTAATAGTTATAAATGTTTCTGTGTGGTAAAAGAAAAATATGCTTAACATCTGTTAACTCGAGAGCATGCGACCAGATTTAAATGCCCTCTGAAACGTTTTCGAGACAGATTAAAATATGATCACGCAAACCACTTGACGAAACTGGACAAGTGTAATTCATCTGATTGTTCAGGCCACATTTGTCAGGGCTTAGCTCCTCCAAACGGAGTGCGTCCCTCGCAGCCTTGCTCAAGTTCGCCGTGTACATTCTCTGTCTTCCCGGCATGTCTACATCGCAGCAAAATGAAGCTCAACAAAGCAAAGCTAATAGCAGAGCTACTGCGAAGGAATGTCAGTACTAGCAATCCATTTATCCTTTACATAAACTTATCTCATGGATGCTTAGCATCGGCAGCCTCCTGTGTGTTTTGGAAAGGAGGAGAAAACTGCGCAACCCGTGGTTTCCCTGCCTTCTTTCAGACGTGATGTAAAACTATGAATGTGAATGTTTTTTATTTTGCGTGGGTAAAGCAGATTGGATTTATATCGGTTTAGCTAAAAGACGTTTATGCCCTCTTTGAATATTAATCCTGGCTGGTGGGAAGCAAATGAAACTTGCTTCCCGAGGTGTTATCTCTGCATTCCCAGGACCGTGCCATCTGAAAAGGTGTTTTTTGCCACGGGTCTAATTGTCTCCAGACTGTCCCCAAAATACATAAACATGTTACTTTATTAATTAAAAACTAGCCAAGCTTTGGATTGAGGTAGGCCTTCTATTTTTATTTGATGAAAACTTTGACAAAACGTAAACACAGAAGAACTGGCAAAGTTTATTTTATGCTTTGGATTTATATTATTTTTGTTTTTCTCCTTTGGCCAAAATGCTGCAGGTTCATGAAAATTTGATGTGTGTATGCGGGTGCTTTTGTTGATTTATTTGTTATGCTGCTATTTGCATGTTAAAGTATATCTGTGAAAGAAATGTTTGTATTTTTAACATGTGTCAAAGACCCTCGTCAACTGTAGCTGTGTCTCATTCGAAATCTGCGTCCTGCGGATGTCGCATGCAAAGGCTTATGCTGCAGCCAAACGCGACCTCTGGTGGACGCCTTCGAAATGAGACGCAGGCACACAACATGTAGTTTTACTTGTTTCCAATTTAATGTTAAAATCTTATCAGTTAACGGTTAAGGTTCGGATAAGGAATCTCGGCTTGGGAAATAAACTGAAATTAGCATCCCTACCCTGTATGAATTCAAGGATTGTTTGGTTGTGTTCCCAGGTATGGTTTTGGCTATTCTGGAGCGGTGTGGTGTGATCCCTGAAGCTCTGGTGATAGATGGACACGAAGTGGGTGCTGGCACAGTGGCGGCCGGCTGGCAGAACTTCATCATCTGCATTGAAATGTTCTTTGCCGCCATCGCCCTCCGCTACGCCTTCACCTCCAGCGTGTACCAGGAGAAGAAGAGTGAAGCACCAGGTTAGAATGATTACAAATCTGACACTTTCAAAAAGCACCATAAAACTTTGTAACTTGTTTTGCCGAAGAAACTTCAGAGGATCTTAGAAACATGTCTCGGTGAGCCTTCATGAGGCAACTGAAGGTTGTCTTCCTCAGGAGGGTTATGACTCAGAGCTCTGCTGCAATGCTCAACACGTAGAAAACATCAGTTTGAGAGAAACTCAGACCTGTGGCAGGTCAAATGGTGCCATTTCAATTTAAAACAAAGTCTTTTTTCCTGTATTTTGAAGAGAATAGTCTGAATAGAGTTTGTTCCTTACACAAAGCTGACGTGGATTCAGAAGTTGAATAGTATTGAAGATTATTTTTAGAGCGCTTATGTTCTTTTGTATACTGATAGCCCATGGCTACTGCTGTTTTTGTTTCATAGGAAAGAATCGCGCAAACATTCTGCTTGTGTTTACCCTCGTAGGTCACAAAGAACACAGTACAATACTGTGCAGGAAATACTGTTTCCTGAACATAGCCTGTGGGCTTAAACCTCACCTCCATATATATTAGTCATATTCTGCTGTCGCTGTCTTTAGATGGTGAAAAGCAGTTTTATTTCAATTACCACCAACCAAAGTCACTTCAGCGGCAAAATGTTAAAAGCTGCATTAGTTTTGTGCTCTGAGAGCGAATGCAAAATAACTCGCCTGCCAGTCAGATGTGCATGTTTCAAACCTTGTGTCATTTTGAATTGTTAATCTTCCGTCTCAGCGCCAGCTGGGAACATTGACACGTTGTACTTGACAGTGACAGGTAAATGTGTGAGGGGATCATAATTGGCTTTCAAACACCTCATCGTACTGCTGGTATACGAATGCGTGGCGGTCTTTTGTTTCGAGCGTCATTTAAAGGTGAGCTCAAAGGGTGAAGCGGCAATTGGTTTCATAACCTTTCGCCGTCGATAAAAGCTGAAGCTTGGATGGCAGAATACTCCTCTGAGACCGCAGAAAAGATATTTGGAAGAATGCTTGTAACCAAACGGTTTTTGGACCCCATTGACTACCATAATAGGAAAATTACAATGAGAGTTTGCTGTCCTACATTCTTCAAAATATTAAAATGATAAAGTAATTTTCCTTTGCAAACAGAGTCTTCTACCACACTAGAGTTTTAAGCGTTTTCCAAATGCTGCCTATCCACTCTGAAACGTGCTGAAACTGAATAGATCTATGCTGCGAAGTGAAACATAAGACTCTAGAGCCTGTGTGTGAGTGTGTGTTTGTTTACTTTCTTTATCACGGCAGAGAACAGAGACTTTTCAAATGGATGGAATGAGGCTGTGATGCTGCTTTGCGTAACACAAAACTAACATTTCCAAAGCGAAAGTGAAACCATCCTCGCGCTCCACTGTCAAACAACTGCAAGTTATTAAATATTCTTTCTTATAAAAGGCAATCTCAAGAATGCACAAACTTACATTCCGCTATCATACTGGAAGGCAGTCAAAACATGATGAGCACTTCTTGAGCTTCTTCTCCTCCCACATTATGTTGATTCCAAGTGTTTAACCTCTATCCTTAAAACCAGGTCCCAAAACACTTTCCTATTAACTCCGGTTTAAGTGCCACGTCTGACGCTTGCCAGAGCAATCCCACAGTTCTGGGCCAGTGTCTGAAAAACACAAATACCTACAAGCACGGTCTTAAACGGGAGTTTGTTCTCGCTCTTGTGGCGCCCTGCCATCATGTCTGGCCAATTTCTCATCCATCAACTACAGGCTAGATGCAGTTTGCTGAAACTCATATTGCAGTGTATCAGACTGTACTCTGTAGCCTCATTTAAGTCATTCTCGTCTGAGAAATGTCTAGAAACTCTTGGATTGTGATTATTATTTTTTCTTATTGCGTGCTGGCCAAACTCCTCCAGTAGATAAATGAAGCTGGAGAGTGGTTTGCAGACTGCGCCAGTCAAGCTAGTACGTTTTTGATTCCTAGTTTTTATTTGCAAATAGCTGGATTAGTCCTTGGTCAGTGCCCGTGGCAACATGTGTACAAAAGGTAAGGATAATGCTATGATGGCATTGTGTTGGAATGTCATTGGATACCATAGATTATGTAATCCAGACAAACACGCAACACAGAAAATATGATATGCTTTGTGTTGGTCTGCTCATCATGACAAATGTTCCCTTGAAGTTTGATAACATTTACCCAAGATCTAAAAAGGGCTTAAATGGTGACCACATTCTTTGCTTGTGATGTCATGGGTTTACATACAAGACATAGTTCCATCTACTAAAACCATTTTTATATATTTGTATACATCCCTCCCAAATCTAAAAGAAAAGATGCCATCGCAAGTATGCCACTTGTTATTTTACGCTTTGTCTATTGTTTTGTTTTGGCAGATAACGTAGCACCCATGCACAGTATCTCCAGCGGCCTGAAGGAAACCATAAACCCTGGTGACATGGTCCAGGACGCAATACACAACTTCTCACCGGCATATCAACAGTACGCTCAGCAGTCCACCCAGGAAGTTGTGCAGCCCAATGTGAACGGCAAAGCAGGAGTCGGCACTACTAGAGTCAGCACCACAAAGAGTTCCAAAAAATCGGACAAAGTGATGCTGATCGACACGGATGATGAGTTCTAGTTCTTCATCAATCCTGATCTTTTTATTTAATCCCCCGCAAAAAACATGACTCATTTTGACTTTAACAAAGACATTAATAATGTAAGTCTGATAATGATTCTTTAGCTCATAATGAACGCTTTCTAGAACGGTTAATTTCCCTCACTCTGCTCATTGTTTTGGATCTCCGATGTACCCCCGGATGATCCAGCCCGGTAATGGAGAGTCCCTTCTCATTCCAAACCATTCTTATGATGCATACCTGATAAATATCAGGCATCAGGAGCCGTTCAGACGGTGTTAATCTGGGTATGGCAATTTCGAAAGCCGTTATTGCATCTGCCCGTTTGAAGTATTTGCTCAGCAGCCCTTTGCTGGGTCTCACCACGAATCGAACCGGCTTTCACAGACTTTGAAACTCGCACTTCAAACTGTTGTCTGTGGCTCTTTTAATGCTTTGTATCAGTCGTGCCATGCAGACATCGATTGATTTGGAGACACATTCATTTTCACACCAAGCCTTCAAAGTGTGCAGGATCTGATGCAAAAAAGGTGATGATGCTGTCATCGTGTATTTAAATAGCAAATAAATCGTATTCGCCCATTGTGCGGATGGTTAAAACTTTAACTTATGATGTGGGGTTTTAATTGTACAGGTTTTAAAGGGGGACGTTAACATGTTAAATTATGTTTGGTTATCGACTGTTAACAATTAAAGGGCATTTTTATATTAGCCACATTACGTCATAAGCTACTGTACGATATGTTTCTCTGTACAGTCCTTTGGTGTTTTCGCATCATTTAGTGGTTAAAAGCTTTTATATACCATCAACGTTGTGTATTTAGTCAAGTATCACACAGAGTTATTGAAATGTGTATATATATATATTTACTACTTGCACACGGGTAAAGTCTTTTTCAGTCCTTCAAAAAGATGTAACGTGTTCTACAATTTGAAAATTACTTGTGGATTATGGTTATGTCTGAATACAAAATTGTTTTCATGATGCTGATATTCTGTTGATATATGTAAGGACCTGGTTGTGCTCTTCAAAGTCCACGTATATCCCCTATTGAAGCAATATTAGAAGGTGGCATTGCCTGACTCCTCAGTGTAACAAGACAGACTTGTGCCAATGATTGCTGCCTTATAAATGTGGATGAAGGAAATTATATAATAACATTTACTTTATATTTTGACAGATGACAGGTCAAGACATACAATGCATGTATAAAGATAACTGAACATTAGAACTATAGATAATAATAAATTCTAGAATTTATTCTATGAAGATGATTTCTAAACAAAACATGATTACATGAGAAAAGCTTTATTTAAAAGTACAAAACAAACACTGCAGACTTTTACAGGAATAATTTACCACCTTATTCAGCCAGAATGGAAAAAACAGAATGATTTTGTTTGTACATGAGGGTTTTTCATTTAAAGCAAACAAAAGATACGTAAATAAAATAATTTAGATGTTGAAAAAAATCTAAATAAATATCCAAGTTAATTAAGGAGGAGAATCATTAATATGATTAATCCAAGCCTATGCTTCGCTGCCTTTCATGTTGTCCATATATACATTTGCCATTTAATATAGAACGATTACAGCTGAGAGGCCTATCAAACAGGCAAACACGGTTGCGTATGGAAATATGGTTTTACAAACAACCACGCCCATTCATACAGTACTTAAAAGATGACGAGCTCAATGTTTAAAGGCACAATTTTTACTACAATTTACATTACTACTTCCCCCAATACCTTTACAGTTTCATCATAACATTGACAAATATAAAGTAACAATTTGGAGCAGCATACTTTATATGTCATGGAGACGTTTATAGGCAAGTGTGTTTTAAAGAGCATTGGTAAAAATTCCTATGTGCGTTCATGGTAAATAGCTTTTAAGGACTGACCTTGAGCACATATTATATACTTTGAAAAATAGATATATTCATGTGTAAAATATAGAATAATTTATCCTATTCAGCCCAAAGGGCCACATACAGCATACATAGAATAAAAGACAGAAAAAAGGTACCCACTTGAGAGACCACCTTCACTATCCAACTGTGTTAAGAGGAACGTTACCGCACTATTCGGAAATCAAGAAATGTCAACAGGCCTCAATCTAGCTGATCATGACATGATATTCCTGGTGTGGAGGTATCAGTAATGGCTGATCCTCCTTTATAAATTACATTTACAGCTATCGCTTTTCAAACTGGCCAAAGAAAAACTGGCAAAACCTTACAGAACAGTTTGTGTCTTTACCATTAAAGTGATAATTCATCCCAAAATGTATTATATCATAATTTACTCTCTCGTCATTTTAAACCTGTATGCCTTATTTCTACCACAGAACACAAAAGAAGATATTTCGAAGAACGTTGTAAACTGGCCCCCCATTCACTTTCATTGGTTTTGTGTCCATACAATAGAAGTGAGTCCAGTGCTGTTCGGTTAGCAACTTTCATCAAAAAATCTTCTTTTGTGTTCTGTGAAATAAAGAAAGTCATACAGGTTTGAAATGACTAGAGGGTGAGTAATGACATTTTTTGAATTAGGGCATTATGACCTGGCAACCGGAGGGCATTTCATTTACGATATAAATAAAAAGAATAAATGAATGAAGCACATAGACCCGGCTTTGGTGGCAGCTGAACAGAACATTGCAAAGCAAAACAGCAATGCCAATAGTCTAAAAAAGAGATAGCAGATCATCAGCTTTTGATCACAGCATTTGAAACAACACAGAAATGTCGCCACCAGATGTCAGTGAAAGCACAGAAAAAGCTGTTTTGTTCAGTCCTCTTACACAGAAAATCCATTCATTGTACAGCTTCCATAAAGAAGTGATTTGTAGCACTTCCTTTCAGGGGAAAACAATTCCACATAAGTATAATATAATGAAGTATCTCAACGAAACTGAGAATGTGGCCACATTATGAAACAAGGGAAATTTCTGGGGGGTTTTCTTCCTCTAAACGGAATTTGTGGCATTAAGGGAAGGTGAAGAAAGTAGTTTTAAAACTCTTTACGTCCAAAAAAAAGAGGATATGTGGTCACTTTTAAAACGAACAGCACATCATGTGTAACTGTGAAAGGACAAAACGGACATCTTGACGTGGTTTGAAATACTGACTGTAGGTTTGACCATTCACCAAAAACAATGCCATTGAAATTATGAATACTGAAATTAAATGTTTTTAAAATCTCAAAATAGAAATCTCTCTAAGCACATTCACTGTGAACACTAATAGTGTGCCGAGTGTATATAGATAATCTGGCCGTAGGGGCTTTTTTTCGCAGAACATGGCGTGTAAGAAAATGACTACATTGGAGTTAAATAAACCACTAAATCAAAGACAGTTGTGTGTTATTCTAGTTAGCTAAGAATTCCTGGATACATATAAAACAAAGACAAAGATCTAGATAGCGTTTGAGGATACGGAGACATGTACAGCACTTGTGGAGATATAAAAAGTGTGCTAATGGAACATCATGACCTCTAAAAGCCGGGGCTTGCAGTGGGCTTCCCAGCAGCACAACACTCTCCTAGTGTTTCCTGCTGTGGTAGAACAGTCATAACCACCAAGATAAAAAACAATCCTGACATCCTGATGAGTTTACTGAAAAACAGCATAAATGCTGTACATATTTTCCTTTTTACATGATGCACTATTGAACTGGTTTAACATGAGGCGTCAGGATTGTTCTTACCAAGAGTTTGTGTCAAAATATCAAATATTTGCGTTTCATAGACGTACATTTTGTCAGGGTTATCCACACCGGCAGTGGCACCTTTTCGTGACAGCAGTAGGAATGCTTTCTGATCGGACGGAATTTTCTAGTGAACCACGTCTGGAGCTTCAATTTGACATCTCAGTTCTGTAATATACAGGCTATATTTTCAACTGCATTTGTTTGCCAAGACAGCTCCTGTTATCGTTTTATCCAATATGGATTACCTACCATTTTATGGTGTCGTATAAAGACAGGAAAGGTCAGGAAAACAGTATATCTTTGAGATAGCTTACGGCACAGATGTGCCGTTTATAAGTCATCATCAACCTGTTATAAAAGACAAAAAACACCATCAAGTGCCCTTTTCCGACGACTCGCTTAGTCTGCGATTTCCATCAATAATATTTACAAATAATGTCAGTCTGCTTTGCAAATGCTTCATAGTATTATACTGTAATAAAACAGTAATATAAGTGCCATTTTCCTATTTAGAAATCTAATTTTCCGATAGTGAATTTCCTCCCGTTTATCAGTAACGTATAACGCTTCAGGATAAGGATTTAACCCTTGATACAGGTATCGCCCTCTGGTCTTTTACAATATCCGATAACCTTTTAAAGTAACATCGTCTTCTACCAGTGCTAACTATTTGAGATCATTTGGGATTTTTTAACTAATGCAACATTTAGTTCAGTTTCTGATATAAATGCAATATGCCACAGGCAATCTGAGCTGTCGGACCAGCGCTACCGTGGCAGGTTAAATCAAGTACTATCTCACACTTAAACAAGTGCGCATCTCTGCTAAGTCTCAGCCTGTTGAGAAGCGGAAAGAGCGGCTGGTGTGCCATGCCGGTGCCGGGAGTTTATAGCACAGTGCACAGACAATATAGATTATGTTGTGTGTATACGTGTGAGAGTGTAAAAAAGAGAGATATGAAACAAAACAGATGCAGCCTATGGTAGTCATTCACCCTCCCTTCAGTCTGATCACTAAGCTGCCAACAGGCCAGTCTGGGTATAAAGCCAGGTTGGACCAGAAGGAGCCGGATGGGAAGGGTCCATCATCACTATGAATGTGCCGAAAAGGGGGCGGAGCTGGGGCTGTGATTGGCGGACTTGACAATGGTGATGACGCTGGTGGTGGCCACCTTACCATGAGGCCCGCGGGTGACAGTCCGGGCAAAGCACTGCAAGGCCTCGTACTTGGCCCGGAGCGCATCGAGCTCCAGCCGCATGCTGGCGTTCTCACGGGCCAGCTTGTCCACTTCCTGTTGCAGCTCTATTTTTTGCCGTTCCAGCTCTTCTCTTTGCGTGACGCGCTTGATGCGGCAGCTGGCCGCGTAGCCGCGGTTCTTCAGCGTGCGGCGGCGCTGTTTCAGCTTGACCATGTCTTCCTTGGTCAACCCGCGCAGGTGCTGGTTGAGCTCCCGTACCGACATGCCCACCAGCTCGTCGTCGCTGAGTGCCGGGGCATTCTCGCCTGCCTCCTTCTTTAGCTGTGTTGTAATAAGCAATAAGATAATGTTTTTTTAATGAAAGTCTGTGCAGTTTTTAAATGTGAAAGGTTAAGGAAATATTAACTTAATTCTCTCATAATTTCCTTTTTTCTTGAGTTTCTTGAGTTGAACACAAACATTTTAATAAAAAATATATGTCACTTTGTGTATATATAGTCCCAAAATGTTGAATCTCTATAAGCATATATATAAACATTAGAAATTCAAATGACTCATCTGCTTGATCTGTTTGTTTTCTATAGCAAAATGACGGGTCAGTGGGAACGATAAAAACTGAGATTATTTAGCCAAACTGTAACCAAAGCAAATTACAATATTAATAAATAAAATATATGATGGATGTTTGTGGTTTAAGAAGCTTCAATATTATGGGACCTATATACAGTATGTATGTGATATTGTTATAAAAATAGTGTTTGTGGTCAACTGAAGGAAAAAAGTCATACATCTTGGATGGAACCAGAAAAGGAAATTATCATTTTTGGGTAACTATTCCTTTCAAACATTCACATTATACAATGGTTAGTCTGTTACATTAAAGTGAAGATCTGAAGAAGAAAAGTGGCATCATTATGACAATAAATACTTTAGTTATAAAAGAGCAAGGTTATTTAGTTTACTACAACTTAAACTTTTAAAACATTTCTATTTATTGAAATCAAATAAATGATCGACTGGTATGGAATATTGAAATCAAATTAAATATTGGAAAAACTAAAGGAAAATTTGAAATGTCTCAAAAATAAACTGAAAAATGTTTAAAGCAATAAAATTATAATAATAAGCAAAAAATGTAATAAAAGTTGTCTCTTACATAGCAACATAAAAAAACAATAAATCATTAAAAGACAAAAGCATAAATCTAAATTACTAAAACCTTAATTAAAATCAACACTAAAACTAAAAACTTATTTAAAATATTAATGAAATATTTAACTCGAAATAATAGTGCAGAAGTATGGTGTAACATGCAGTATATGGAGGAGCCATACAAGTGCTGTCTGGGGTTTTTATGTGTTTGTGAAAGTGAATATTAATAGATATAATACCAGTGTCCTGTAATGCGCTGTAGATAAATGAATCACGTTTATGAACAGTGACATGGTCTTACCTTTAAAGGTTTGTTTGCTTTAAAAAGAGTCGTCATGCCCTGCGTACAAGCAGCTAGTCAGAAATCCTCAAAATGTGTCTAAAACAAAATACCAAAAAGCATGCTTTACAAATCTTAGTTTGTCAATAAACACTTTTGTGTCATGAACATTGCACTGAAACTGCAGAGTAAAATGAAGTTACCGGGAATAAACAGCAGATGTCGCTAGAGCACTACAGCGCCACCTGTTTACTTGCTGATCTCGCGTTCTCACGATGTCGCTCACTTAGACCGTTACAAGACCGCAATATAGCAGCAGGTCAGCTCTCGGCGTGCGGCTGTGTCTGATCTCTCGTCTTAGCGGTTCATGGAAGGCTGTTTTTGCCGCTGCGCTATTTTTACAAAGGCCACGTTACGTTTCAGCAGCACAGCATCAGAATGCGTGAACTCTACTCGAGACCGCTGCCATGGAGACCCACGGCACATGGGTGAGGCGAGAACATGTCACGTGACCAGAAGAACGGTAAACACGCTCCATTCATAATTAGCTCGGTAACAAACACAGGAAGACCCCGCAAAAAAACTAGCTGAACTACAAACTAGCATTAAACTGAAGTAGACACTCTATCAAATAACAGTTAAGTTGATAAGTCAAGTATGAAACAAAAATGCGTCTGTTTATAACGTTAGTACTATATGAAAAGTGATAACTATTAACATTTCTAACGGTTTTTCTGAGAAAACAAAAGTGAAACCCAAACTTGCTACTACTAAGATCCTGTGATGTGATTAAAACTGAAATACATTACTAACTATTCTGGCTCCCCTTACAAAAATGAGAATTCAGTCATCATTTACTCGCACTCGTGTCATTTCAAACCCGTATGACTTTCTTCCTCAGAACACAAAACAAGATATTTTCAAGATTGTTGTTAACTGGACCCAATTCACTTGTCCATACATTTAGTCATTTAGCAGAGGCTTTTATCCAAAGCGACTTACAGATGAGATAAACAATAGAAGCAATTGGAACAATAAGGACAGTAAAAACTGTACTCGTGTAGCCCACTGCAGTATACAGAGCTAAGGATTTTTCGTGTAAGGATAGAAAGAGTAGAAAAGAAATAGAAATCCGTACTAATCAGTCAGGTTACTATAGAAGGGAATGGGGTCCACCAGTGGGCTACTGTTCGGTTACCAACTTTCTTCAAAATATCTTCTTTTGTGTTCTGCGGATGAAAGAAAGTCAGAACGTTTTGAAATGACATGATCATTTTTGGGTGAACTATCACTTAAAATACAACAAAAATGTGTAGACCACACACAAATGATGCGATGTTGAGTTTTACTCATGTCTAGTGACTGTTCTTTGCCCTTCAGTAAACGGAACATTCCAGTAGGTCTTCTGTCACATCACATGGGAACAGTTTCCCTTAAACGGTCACTGTTATATTTATGCTTTTAGACAATGTTCTTTATCAGGTTTAGGACTGTGGCTGAAAGGCTGGATCCTGTTACACTAGGCTTTCCTGGCTCATTTCATGTCCTTATTTAACTGTGCTTGTTATATTTAGCACAGAGTGCTGACACAAACCTCCAGTTGCCAGTGACACAATTTCAAGTGGAAATGTTCGAGCGACAACTCATTAAAAAGGAAAACAAGGGTGGAATTCCCAATGCAAGCTACTCTTTTACCTGCACGAGAGTGATTCTTTCTGTAGTTTAATCGTGTAATACGGAATGAAACATGCATTCCATATCTTTGGAGTTCAGATAGCCCACGTCTTATGTCTCCTGTCTGGTCATCTGGCCCTGAACTCTGCATACCGCAACCATTTTAAGTGTTTGTTTCATCCTGGTGGGAATACTTTGGTGTGGTTACATTAAGTATCACTGACAAGTGAGCAGATTCACTGCCTGTGGCATGATTGGTGAACTTTGAGTCATCCAGTGGAGTCCGTTTTAGTGAACCACACCGGACGTGCATCAGTTGCTGGTTTAAAGATTTTAGTAATGACAGGACAAAAGAGTATAGAACAGAGTAGTTGAAACCAAATGCCACCAAGAAAAAAAAAGATTACTCAAAGCTTGATTCATACCACCTGGCCCTTGATGTGAGGGTTACATGAACAGCCCCTCATTTTGTTTCTATAAAACTGGCAACAAGAAGAGTATGTAATTCATTCATAATTGAAAAAGTGAAGGCATATATTTAATTGTGAGCAAGCATGTCTGGGTTTTCAAAGCCATTCTTTAAAATAACTGATTGAATTACTTTTCTCTGTTGCCAGTCCTGGCAAACTTTGTTTGAAATTGAATCTGCACCGTTCCCATGTGTTATCTAAAACTGTGACAAACAACACAAGGCCAGCTCAGACAAAAAGAGCTTTCCTAGACAGCAACTTGGCTCAGAACGCCTGGTTTTAAAATGGCTGTGACAGGGAGACCCTGTCTTTCTTTCCAAGGAGGACCGTGGAATCAAGTTTAAAAAAACACTTCCCTCTCTATTCATGGGGCCTCCAGCCTTTCAGCTCTTTCTCACACACACACACACACACACACACACACACACACACTTCCTTGAACACTTCGGTACGTGGTCCCCCTCTCCATGTGCAGAGAGAACCGGGGTGAACTGACAGGGGCCCCCCTTTCCTGCTCAGCCCTCAGAGAGAGGAAAACCATAATGTCCCAAGGCCAGGTCCGTGTTTTCATGGTTTCCTGGGCACAGTTTATAGGATTGAATGCCACCTTTGATGCTTAAAGTTTGACAGCCAACCAAAAAAAATGAATCTGTGTTACAGAAAAGGTCCCTGTGGAAGCCACGATGGTGCATGAAGTGTGAATTACTAAGCCACATTCCACACACATGCTGAAACTGAGAAAAGCAAAGGGGCCCCTCTGTCAAAGAGCTGGACACTTAATACTACGCATTATGTGTGCTACTAATTCATTCTTTGTTACTACAACTATCTAAATATAACCAGATTCACTCCACTGTATATTTAAAACTATACGTATTATGGCATGCATATAAAAACACAGCAACAACACATTTTTCACGTAGAGGTTAAAAAGTAAAATAAGCAGGGATGCACTGGTGTGTACATTTTGTCAAATAATGAAAACTGATCATTCTTTATCCTTGGAAGCCAATAACCAATATACTGGCCGATATATAGTATTTAGAAGTCCTTCACCCCAAAATTCCTACTCGCCAAATTCTGTCATCATTTACTTACCCTTAGATTGTAACAAATCTGTATACATTTCTTGGTTCTGCTGAACACACTGGAAGATACTTGGAAGAATGTCAGATCTCATTCCCCATTGACTCCCATAGTATTTATTTTCACTAATATGGCAGTAAAAGGTGGGTGCGGTCTGACATGCTTCCAAATTTCTTGCTGTGCGTTGACAGCAGAAAACAAAATAACATTTACTGTACCAAGTCTACTTTTGCCTAAAGGTTCTTTAACTTTTGTCATTTAAACAAATGATAGATTCTTCCAGTACTGTACTGGATTTTAACTGAGCAGCATGCGCCTGATGTGGTACAAACAGGGGAAATAATCCATAATTTATCTGCTTTTAAATCGCCAATACAGATATGGCTGACATCATGCATCCTTAAAAAATAGCGCATTTAACTCAAGAAATAAATAAGATGATTAATACTTCATAAAGCCATGTGGCCATTAATCACCATAGTGCTGTATGCAGTCAAACTAAATTACATATTGTGCCTTCAACAGTGTAAGTTAAAAAAACATTTAAACAACCATCTGAAACATCTAAAAAACGGTCTGTCTTTGTGTATATTTTAACTAAATTCACTGGTTTACTAAATGACTGTTACGGAAAAGCCCCCCGTTTTTTTTACAAGCACAGCATTTTGACTGAGCAAGACAATACAGATAAATTTTCTTGTAAATGGTAGGGTGGTGGAAGCATCATTTTAAATATGTACAATATGTTCATAGGACAGGCTGAAGACTAAAATAGAAGTAATTTGAAGGAATAGTAATAATACTGTAAATAAACTCCCTTGTTTTCATGGGTAATGCTGTCTAGTCATATTGAAAGACTGAAAATCTTTTAACATGACTTGGGTAACACACCCCTAAATCACTGACTATAACAGCTTTATCTAAAGGGTGAACAAGGGAAGAACTGAAAGTATTCATGCAATCACAGTGTGAAGCTGTTCAGACATGTCAGTGCTATCATAGAGATGTTGGTCACGACACTGAATCCACATGTAAAAAAACATGTTTTCATTCATACAGGCAGATCAACTGTAAATTCATGCTTTGGCTTCTCCGATGAAGTGGAAAGAACTGCCTCTGTCAAACTGTTCAGCCAAACATTGTAACGTTTTCCATCTAATACAAACCATGATGCAAACTACAACAAATCTAGGCATCATATTACTTACGAATAATGACTTCCGTGACATCTGAACCCAATAAAACAAACAAGGCAGATCACTGACTGACTAAACCTCTGGCGCGCGCAAATAATGTTTACTAATGTCGAGGATGACGTTCGTTTTCGGCTCCCTATGCAATATGACTATGTAACCGCATATTTGAGCCTTGAGAACTTTCTCAGAAACAAATTACTAAGTACCTCCCCTCTTATGGAATTCAACGCCACAGTTGCAGTGTTAGCACATGTGAGAATATGAGATTCTCTTGTTTTAACCGTAGTGAAAAGAAGTGAATTCAGGCCTTGGGCTTGGCCAAACAAAACTTTGAAGCCAAGCATGCTTGTGTTCCAATGATAAATGGAGCCCTAGCTTGTCCTTGTTGTTTGCTTGCCTCTTTTGCTCCACTGGTTAAACTGTTTGTGCTCGGCACATAACAGACATGCTGCTCTACTTCACAGCCAGCTGCAACGTTCTTGTGCGAGCGAGCTGGAGAAAGCTTCGCTCAGGGACTCGGCTCTGTTTTTCCACAGGGAGGTGCGGAGCTCCGTCTCCTTTTGGTTCCAGCCCACTGTATTCCACAGTGTAGCTGCGCTTTCACAGGGATATTATGTAAAGGAAATGGAGAGCATAGCAGAGCCGTGAGTCATGGTGTTTACTGTTAAGAGTGAAGACGATCGGCAGGGAATCACACCCTCCCAAACTGAAGTTTCTTGGAAAATCCTGTTGTTTCGTGGGGCGGAAGGAAAAGTATGCGGAACCTTGGGAACGATTGGCGGTACCGCCGGAACTTTCTGTGGACTGGGAGGAGAAGCAACAATAACAGCAAAGCTGCTTTCCACCTGGGGACACAGAGATTCGGAGGAATGTCAAGTATGTGCAAAGCAAAGGCAAACCCGCCTAGGTTTTGTGGATTGAACGTGACCACCCACCACTCATTTTAAGGCATATCTGACGTTAAATCAGCTCTGCTAACACCACCCTAACAGTAAACAGGACAGACATGAGGATTGCGCAACTCAGAATCAAAACATCCAGTTACTCAAATGAGCTCTTGAGAATTAAGCACCAGACTGCTCTTTTAGTCCTCTTCCATCCAGAAACTGGTGAAGGGCAGGGTACAGTTTTGTGGTGCAGACTTTCCATTAGCTTTTGACTGATACAATATACACCAATGACATGTACTTCTAAAGAAATACATCACATGTACCAAAGACAGATACCTCACGTGACGTAATTGACAGAACGTTCCAGTGCACACAGAGACACCTGCCGCAGCAGACACAATGTCATAGTGTGTTCACACCAAGCGCGAATGAAGCGTTAAGAGCGAGTGATTTACATGTTAAGTCAATGCAAAGACACGATAGACCTACTTGCGGTGCGATTCGGGTGAGTTGAAAAATCTGAATGTTTGCGTTAACCAATCAGGAGCCTGCTCTAGTAGTGACGTGATGATGACATAGCGAGCGGAGGCAGAAATCTGAAACAACAATGAAGGACTGCGCCTCCGAAGGATCTGATGGACCCAGACACGGCGCCGAATGAGTCTATGTCTATCTTCAGCCTTCCATAGCACATACTGCGCAGCTACCCTCTCAACAAAATTCATGTCCGCCATTTCGCAATTAGACAGGAGCCGCCTGCCAGAAGCCCCTCCCATGATGCGAATTACGCGAGTAAACTCAAAATGTTCAAGCGTCCAACTACATGCGAATAGCGCGATTTACCGCGTTTGGTGTGAACACTTAGCAGTGTGGAAATATTTCAAAATCAATGATGACGACCCACGCATGGCAATCTGCACGCTTACGTCCTTGGTTTTTCCCTTTGGAGGTTATTGGACACTGTGAAATTTGGGGTTTGAGATTTTGTGATAAGCACATAAGAATGATTTCTTTTTCATAATATGAGTTGAAGTTGTTAAAAATAAAGATGCTGATATGTTCATTAGTCTCATTGTGTTTTGTTCTTAGAAAATTGCCACATAAAAACAAAACTGTACAACAGGCATCGGTAGCGGCGAGTACCAGGGAAAAATATCGGCACTCGTACTCGATCCTTAAAAAGTGGTATCGGTGCATCCCTACATGTGTGGGTTTCCTATATTTTCTCTGGCCCAGCCAAATAGTACACTCTAAAAATTGCTGGGTTATTTTCAATCCAGCGTTGGGTCAATAAAGGACAAACCCAGTCGTTGGGTAAATCATTCCATAACATATTTATACTTGACCAACAATTGGTTAAACAACCCAGTATTTTGAACTGAAACAACACAATTTGGGTTAATTTACCACCCAACGGTCAGGTTTGTCCATTTTTGTTCCAACACTGGGTTGAAAGTACCCCAGCATTTTTAAAGTGTATTCTTTTGGGATTGTTATCTACATTACATTTAAAGACTACTTCAAAATCAATATGACTTTGTTTCATGAAGATCAATGAAAGCGTCACAACATGGCTCTAAATCAAAAAAAACTGGCGTGCTTGTCACAAGAGTTGGGTTTGGAGTTCCCCTGTGTTTCATTTTGACTCATTAACTTACCAACTACCGCTGTCTCATTCACTTTCAAGACCCACTACCCTAACCACAGAGATCACTGTAAGAGTTGCACTTCTCCAAAAAGCGCAATCCAAACCACTGCTTTATTTGTCAACGATTTTGAATTATGCAATCTTAAGAGTTGAGAGTTGCTTGATACTACAACGGTGAACGCCGGAAACCAGATGTAACTCAGATCCGACATGTGACTAGCAAAACACTGATCTAAAAGTGTTTACTCACAGAGCATTGCTTAGTGACAGAGCACAAACGCCTGCCCTACTAGTGACCATCCCACGAGTCTATCTTATGACAGTGCAGCGCGTGCACTTCCCCTGGAATTCTAAATGCGGCAGGCAGACAACGTACTGGTTGTGGGAGGCTATCGCCACAGATACCTCAGCAAATCTGAGTCAGAATACCCCACAGACAAGGTCAAACAATCCCACATACAGTACAAAAAAGGAAGGCCAAATGAGGTTGGCCACCTCCAAAATTTTCCAAGCCATAGGTACAAAGGTCACACCAAAACGCAATACGTGCAGGAAGAAGTAATTATTCATGACTACTGTACATACATACAACCAATAATGGAGCAACATATGGGGGTGGTTTCCTGGACACTGTTTAAGGCTAGTCCCAGACTAATTTAAATGTTGGAGGTTCTTGATCGAAAACAACTTGCGTATTTTAAAATATATCAGTGCGATTGTTTTATCTCAAGATGTACACATGTTTCTTTGTCAAGTATGTTTTGAAAAACACTTTAAATATCCTAATTTAACCAAGTCCTGGTTAAGGCTAATCCCTGTCCAGGAAACCGCCCCAGGGAGGCCCAAATTTAGCTGAGCCAGCAACTGGTCGGCCCTTAACAGGCATTCCAGCAAATACAGTTACACTTCAGTCTGTTCCAAGGCAAAGCCTGGTGCTGATCTAGCAACACTTGATCTTCTGCTGACTCTTAAAAAACAAAGCCAAATTATTAAGTGGTCTAAAGCGGACCCTCACAAATGGATGGCAGGCTTTTTGGTAGTCTCCTTAAAAGGTCACGTTTTATATAGCAGTGGTTCTTAACTTTTTCATTGTAAGGCCCCCTTTGTGTAGGGTGCATTGCTTTGTGGCAATTCCAAATAAAGATTTATAATTAAACTAAAAACATATTTGATTATACAATAAGGGAACATCAACTCTTTTGATTCATGGTCTTGTTTCTGATGTCTGATTGAACGAAATTATTTGATACATTTCTATATTTCATAAAATGCCACAAAAAATCCCCCCCCCCCAGTTTGTAAACCACTGACATATAGACCAATGCATGTTCTCTTTAAAAATAGTACTACTAATAATACAAAAATACTTCTAGAATTTGATAGTCTTATTTAATTAACACTGCATATAGGAATTTATTGTTTGTCTGATATTTGACCTGTGTTTTGACTTCCATAACCTTTTATGTTTTACTTATAGTCAATGTTTTCTTGTACAGCTGCTTTGTAACAATGAAAATTGTAAAAAGCGCTATATAAATAAAGCTGGCTTGACTTGACTTCTCTTTAATTTGGTTTTATCACTTCAAATTAGTTCAGGACAGCTACTTTATTATCCATTGTGGAAATGAATCACATTATCCAGTTATGACTCATTGTTCCTGTGAGGGCGTAGCTCTACTGTTAACCTGCCAGAATAGTGGACAGAATAACTCTGATCCAATCACCTACACAACACAAAGATATATATACGTTGCTTTCCAAGCCATTGTTAGGTGCACTTTCAAACAATGGCAAAATATTCGATTGTGAACTTTATATAAATAATTATTTCTTATTAACTGTAAGTTTTGGATATAGCACTTTGCAAAATAATTATAATATTTTATTTCTAGGAACTATAAGCATTTTTGTAATACGCAAAGACTTCACAGCCAGGACTCCCACTGAGATATAAGGGAAGGCATGCCTTCTACAACTATAGGAACAAGGCATGGTCATATTAACTACACAAGGCGCGTTCACTGCGCCGTGCACTGAGGATTTGACATAACGTCATATTATTCTCGAAGCCTCGTGTTGATTAAAGAGCGCTAGAAAAGCATTTTCTCCGCGCGGCTCAGATGACTCGGGATCGTTATATAGTTGTTAGATGTCCCGGCTTGTCTTTCACTGTCTTTATACCCACACAGAGTGCCCTTTGTCCCAGAATTCCTAAATGCAGAACACGTGTTTTTTTCGTGTGTCGTAATATTAATTCTTTTAAAATTACCCGCAGTTAAAAAGCGAAATCGCATCGCTACGTTTTAATATAACGCTGTTTACATGTATAAAAGTGAAGGCTACTGCCTGCGACCACTTTTACTTATTCCCTTTAAAATAAAACAAAATTACGTATGTAAGCGATATTCACGCAATATACATTTGTAATGTACGTACATATAAAAGTGATCGTTTATACAAAGGCGGAAAACTTGAAGTTGTATTTGTAAGAAAATTCTGTTGTCATGTTGCAAAATTTAACACGTGTCCGTATCTTGATAGTTGTTTTTACAATCGAATGTTCGACACATCAAATGCAACTTTTTTTTTCAATGTAACTTTATAACTTCTTATTTAGCATAATTTAAAGAAAATGTATTCGCGCGCGCTTAGCTCAATAACGCGAATATCGTGGTCAGGCTGAATTCTTATCGGTCATCGTGAGAACATCAGCAATTTCAACAGGAATTTCAAAACATCTCTCAGAAAGGCTCGTACACTTTACCTTGTGAACGCAGAATTTCTGTCGGGAATGCGCAGAATCTCAGAAAAGTGTCCTTCGGTCAACAGGTTGAGCCTTGTCTCGCTCGGGATGCGCGTCCTGCAAGCAAAGCGAAATGTTACCCTGAACTAAATTAACTACAAAACAACAACAATGTATCAACATTCCACTCTCTGCTTCCGCAAGCACTGGCGTCACCGGCTCCTCGTGACCGCCCCCTCCATTCATGAAAATAACTTTATGCTGACGTCAGCCAGGCGGGAAACCAGGGGAGGCCAGAAATAGACGCAACTGGTGAATACTTTGGACGACAAAGTTATAATAATCGCTAAAATTACTTAATTAACAGAATGCAAAGGTTAGATCATACAATCCTCGTGCTACAAAAAGGGATTTCTGTCCTTGCTGGATTAGAAACATGGTTAATAAATATAGAAGTACAAATACAGAAGTCTACCAAAGTGTTTTTTTTTAGATGACAGGTCTGTTATCATATCTTATCTACACCAATGTACTTAATTTTTAAGTCTATTTGCAATGTATTTATCATAAATATGAGGTATGTCAAGAACAAGAATCTAAAGCGCCCTCTGTCTTCCGTTTCTCCTTTTTGCAAGTAGTTGGAGAAAAACTTACGAAGCAGATGCAAACACCTGCTATGGTCACACCTCATTTAGTACCACATGGAAAGCAACTGCTGTGTCAAAGTTAGACAATAAGCCTGTCATTCTGGGTGCTTGTATAAATCCTGCATTTATTTCTAGTCACTAGTTTTGGAAGCTGACTGATTGGACGTTTTACTGTATGTGTCACACAATAAATAAAAACATGATATAACAAAAAGACAAAGCAGGGACTTTATAAATTATTGTATGCATTTGGCAGATGATTTTATCCAAAGCACCCTGCAAAAATTGTGTTCCCCGGATCGAACCTGGACTGTGCTAATGGGTTACAGAAACATTACATATCGCTGCTGTCCTTCTGAAACCTTGTATCTCCATATGTTTTTGCCATAAATCATAAATAATAAAAACAGGGAATTTGTACATGCAAATTTTAGAAATACAGTGATGATTTATTGCATTTATTTGTTTATGTTATTTTGTTTATGTTCATTTTTATTTTTTAATGTTTGTGTAGATGACAGATTTAGTCCCATACATTGCTTATTCCTTCTCTGTCTCTGCCAGTGGATGACTTAATGCAAATATATTTTCCTCTGAGGCAGCATATGGGTTTAATGATATAAAAGTTACGGGAATCTGAGTGGCTTTTATTAAAGTTCCAGATCTGTATCACCAAGTGAATATAGAGTAAATACAATTATACAAAGCATCATCCTTCGTATAGTCTATAGAATTTTAGGAGGTACTGTGTGAGATGTGTATGCACAGGCACAATAAATAGTTTATAGATATTATACGTAAAGCACTAAAGTAAATTATGATGAAGTTTTGAAATTAGTTAAATTGTGTTACAAAAATATCAAATTACAAAAAAATCCCACACCCGATCTTTGGACCTTTTGTAAGGCAGCAAAGCAGCATAACCATTCATCTATATACACACCTAAAAAAGGACTGAAATCTAGCTCAAATAACACAAAAGAAGTGATGGACTGACATGCTTCCCGTGGGATCTGTGGGAAACCACCATGTGAAAGTCAAAAGAGAAATCTTTTTAAGTGGAACCACATCCTCATTTTCTTAAGCTTTCTTGCAGCTTACACTAAACTATAGACAGACCTGCCTTATTCTTATTAAAACTATTTGATTAAAGTTTAGACTTTATGACAATTTGTTAATGTTTTTTTTAATTGAACTATAGTTTCTTCTAAAGAAATCCACAATGGCAAAAAATGTTAATGTTGTCATTTGTTTGTAAACAGTTTGTAAAGTCGTGTTATATGTATGCAGATTGATGAGAACGGGTTGCATTACCAATTAACTAGTAGACAGAATCCACAAATATAGACTTTTTAAATCTTGATAAATAAGAGAAGTTTAATCCCACATGTCTAGTAGAGGCTTTGTAGACAAACAATGGTTCTTTGGAAAATACTTCTATGACACTAAAGTTATATTTGGTGGAATGACTAAGCGTGCCACTGACATCACTGAAAATATGTCTAATACGAAAAACAGTGGGTAGTGTTGTGTGGTGAACACGTTAATAAATCCTGCCTGTTGACTTGACGCAAATTAATCAGTATGCAATGAAAGAATCCATTAAAATAAATATTAATGTCTAGCGAAAACACTTGAGGTAAGGAAACAAGACATATTTTGTTTCTTCCATATACAACATTTTTGAGAGTTTTTATAAAGGACATCTGAAAGGCTTTTGGAGGAGCTTTTGATCACTATTAGAGGAATACATTTTAACAGTATACAGCAACTGTAACCAGGCACATGTGTACCTTCTTTGAAGAGAGCAGATTACAAGCATGTGTTGTTTTTGCTGAGTACCTTACAGTATGTGCTGTGTTTTATTTTCTGGGTGAAAGTTGTGTTTTCATTCGGCTAGCAGACTGGCAGAGTAATGTCTGTTTCCATCTCTGACATCATTCACAAAGTCAAGTTCCTTGGAAACATCATTCCCTGTAGTCTCCAAAGGACCAATAGAAATAGTGCCAAAAGGGGACATTTAATCACCTTGAGTATGTCTTTTAAGAAGAGATTTTGAGACAATTGTAAGCTTGTTTACATGCCTTGAGACAATCATGAACATTGATGAGTCAATTTTGCTATAATTTACAAATTTGCTCAAGACATTAGATTACATAATCAATTTATGGCGCAGATGACCATGGTGAAACAAAATCAAATGATCAATAAAAAAGTATTATGGCAGACTTTATTTAGGCTATTTTGTGCTGACTGCAAAAGGTTTATACTCGATATACTGTTTTGTTAAGCGAAATGGTTGTCAACAGCAAAGAATCCTAATAACACATTACAATTAGGTGTCTTTTATTATCATAAAACATACATTATTAATACATTAGCTAACAAGAACTAACAATGAGCACATTTAAACCATTTTAAGTTTTTGTTACATTTAGTAAATACAAAGCTAATTTTATTTCATGCTGTAATGTAACATATACAACCGCTAATTTAGTGTATGTTAAAATGAACATAAATGTGGTAAAAGTATTGTTCATTGTTATTTATTGCTCATTTCTAGCTCATGTTAATTCATGTAAACAAGTTAAATATTTTTGTATTCAAATGTTGTAGCTGGTTTTGCTTTTAGGATACATTATATTGTATTACAATTCATTTTAATAAAACAATAACATTATAATTCAGCTGACAATGACTATAATTATATAAAAGAAATGTAATAAAAGAAATGTAAAACAACTATTAGTTAAAAGTATTTTCTATCCAAACTATGCATCACTCAACAAACTCAAATTTGTATACTTCCGCATTTTTAAGTCGCTTTGGAGCAAACTGCTAAATGAGAAGAAATAAATGCATGAATCCATTCCCTTTGGTGCGAGCCTGTAGTTAGACTCCAGTGCTGCAGGTGGCGCTGCGGAGCGCATAATCTCTCACTGCAGCCGACGGTGAAACGCATTACACGGCTAATCATGTAGCAGAGCCTTTGGAAAACAGAGGTAGGTTTAAAAATGTAAAATATAAATTTACTCGTTTTACACTAGTGGTCTATTGTATGTCCTATACTGTAATATTATGCATCAGACGATTTTTTTAGCCAAAAAGTTCCGTATAGTATTCTATTGGTGTCTTGCTAATACATTAGCTGTCAAGACAATGTTGTAAAGACCAAACAGTTACAGTTTGTGCACAAATATTTAGTCTATTGAAATGGAGTTAAAGTAAGAAATCTAGATGGACGTAAATCATAAGTTGAATCATGCTTATTCATAGCAGGATTACTAAAGTGAATGCTGTGGGGACCGAAGATAAATAACAAAAGATATGTGTACAGTATAAGTTACGTGAATGTTTTTATGTCTTACAGTTTCACTAAGCTCGAGCTTGAAATTGTGTCACAATGAATAGGCCAAAACCGACAAGCATTAGGCGTCCTAGTAGTACCAAACCATCAGGTAAGTATTTTAACTGTGATTACATACAGTAAAACGCCATAGGTGAAGTAGCCCTGCATGAAGTGTCTTTATTGTCTTTTGATGTTCCTCAGGTCACCCACCTCCAGGGGATTTTATTGCCCTTGGATCGAAGAGTCAGAGCAGTGAGCCAAAAGCAATTCCAGCTCTTCTGAAACCGGCATCTACGGGTTTGCCTCCGGACCGCAAGAGAGAGCCACCCTCATCCCTGCCCTCATCCTCTAGCCTGTCCAGCCTATCCAAACGGCCAAAGCACTCTTCTACTCCACCCAGCGCCCTCGCACGCCTTGCTGAGGTGGCTGCTGTTGACAAAAGATCAATTTCTCCCTCCATCAAAGAGCCATCTGTAGTTCCTATTGAGGGTAAGAATAATGGAGAACTACATATTCTTTAAACTGCAGAGAATCTAAAGAATCTCATTTAAAGGGATAGTTCACCTGAAAATATCAATTCTGTAATATATTCCTCACCCTCAAGTTGTTCCAAACCTGTATACATTTCTTTGTGTGTTTGAACAAAGTCAATAGATAACATTATTTCAAATGTATTTATTTGTGTTCAACCAAACAAATCCTTTTATACAGGTTTGGAACGACTAGATGTGAGTAACTCCTAATTTTCATTCTTGGGTGAACTATCCCTTTAAGAGCTTTCATAATTTCCAGTTTCATCCATGGAAATATTTTAATCCAAATGTTTTGACAGTATTCAGATAACATGTTTGCTTGTGTTTCAGTCTCTCCTGCTGTTCTTCTGGATGAGATTGAGGCAGCTGAAGCAGAGGGTAATGATGACCGCATTGAGGGTGTTCTCTGTGGGGCCGTCAAACAATTGAAGATGAACCGGGCCAAGCCTGACATGACGCTCTACCTCAGCCTTATGTTCCTTGCCAAAATCAAGCCCAACGTTTTTGCAACTGAAGGTGTCATAGAGGTTGATAACATTTTTTCTTTTATAATATAAACATCTTTGAAGGTGCTACTGATAAGGGACCCCATTCAAAGATGGTGCTTTCAAGACCAAGGTCTGGAGCTCAATTCGCATGGAACACACAAACTGATCAAACATATATTTTGTACGTTTGTATGTCATTGTTTAGGCTCTCTGTAGTTTGCTACGCCGTGATGCCTCCATTAACTTCAAGGCCAAGGGAAACAACCTGGTGTCTGTTCTGGCCTGCAATCTGTTAATGGCCGCCTATGAGGAGGATGAAAACTGGCCTGAGATATTTGTCAAAGTGAGTGACAATGTCTGTGTCATATGTCGATATCAGCCTGATCATAGAATTGATTTACAGTCAATGTGTTGGTTATCAGGTTTACATTGAGGACTCGCTCGGTGAGCGTATATGGGTGGACAGTTCGCACTGTAAAACCTTCGTTGACAACATCCAGACCGCTTTCACAACCAATATGCCTCCTAAGAGTATGCTACTACAGACCGATACAGGGAGATCAGGGGGAGATCTCAGTGCAGGTTGGTGTCTGTGAGCCTGTTACTCTGTCAAAGCCTGGAATGTGTTTTACTAATAGTGTATATGTTCTGGATTTTAGGGAACAGCCCCCATCCTTCCACACCAGATGAAGATGAAGGTCAGACTGAGCTTTTAATTGCAGAGGAGAAACTCAGCCCAGAGGATGATGAACAGATCATGCCCAGGTATTGCGTCTGGTTTTGGTGTTTATATGTTTGGATGCTGCAGTTGGTGTTTGAAAGTTTGAGACTCTTGAACTATTTTGCTTCAGGTATGAGGATTTGGCTGAAAGTGTGGAGGAGTATGTTTTAGATGTTTTGAGGGACCAGCTGAACCGTAGACAGCCAATGGACAACGTGTCCAGGAACCTGTTGCGCCTTCTGACCGCAACGTGTGGCTACAAAGAGGTTCGTCTGATGGCTATCCAGAGACTTGAGATGTGGCTGCAGAATCCAAAGGTACATGAACATGCCAAATTGTGGAAAGGTTGATTTCTTTACTAATGTTTTCTGTTTATTTGTTTTGTTAAAAGATAGGGCTGTCAAAACGATTAATCATGATTAATTGCATCCAGAATACGAGTTTGTGTTTACAGAATACATGTGTGTGTGTTTATAAATACAAATTAATATTCAGAGTACACAGACATATATTATGTTAACACAAACTTTTATTCTGGATGCGATTAATTGTTAGACAGCCCTATTAGTAGACTTAATCAATTGAACAATATTTTATTCTTTTTTAGATTATTAACAGCCCTTATTATGTTGTTTTTCTTCGAATCAGTTTTCAAATCTGTTTATAAACAAATTGAATTGATTGTGATATCAACGTTAACCATATTATATCGAACAACCATTAGTCAAAATATCGACACTGTCAAACTGAAAGTGTGTTTATCCCAAACTTCTACTTTTGTAGTAAATAATTTTAACACTGTGTTGTCAAAGTTGAAAAGCTCTTTACAATATTTTCTGTTGGCTAAATATATGCGAAACCTACAGACAAACATAAAGGGTGACCGACAATAATGACTTATGACATATGAAAAATGTAGAAGGTTTCATTCAACACAGACAATATAAAACCACTGGTCTGATGATTTTGTTTGGTGTTGCTTGTGTTGTTGTCCAGCTGACTCGGCCAGCACAGGATCTTCTCATGTCTCTTTGTATGAACTGTAACACACACGGCTCAGATGATATGGAGGTCATATCAAACCTCATCAAGATCCGTCTCAAACCTAAAGTTCTCCTCAACCACTACATGCTGTGTGTCAGGTAAACATCACTTTTTCAGTCCCGTGTTCCTGAGTAGCTTAAAGGATATACAATATGTTATTTATTGTTTTTAAATTCACATTTGTCCATTGTTTTCTCTGCAGGGAGCTTTTGAATGCTCACAGAGATAATCTGGGCACCATGGTGAAGTTTGTGATTTTTAATGAGTTGTCAAATGCCAGAAATCCCAATAATATGCAAGTGCTCCATACACTCTTGCAGCACAGCCCAGAGCAGGCGCCCAAGGTAACTTTGTACTAATCCACCAACAACTGGAAACATTTAGTTAGCTTTGGTCATATGTCTTGATCATTTTCCATTTTTATTAAAAGGATGCTTCACCTAGAAATAAAACTTCTGTCATCATTTACTCACCCTTGCGTTATTCCAAATATGTATAAATGTCTTAATTTCCGATAAAAACAGAGAAAGATATTTGCACCCCATTGACTACCATAGTAGGAAAAATTACAATGGAAGTCAAATGTGACACAAAACAGTTTGCTCTCCTACATTCTTCAAAAGATCTTCTTTTGTGTTCATCAGAACAAAGACATTTACACAGATTTGGAATAACAAAGACAGAATTTTCATTTTTGCGTTCCTTTATGCTCCTTTAATAATCACAAAATCACAATAAATTCAACTTCTGAAAGTCATTATTACATTAGTTTAAGACCCCCTTAGGGGCTTCCCCTGTGTTGACACATTACAAAGTCAATATTCTTTGCCTTGTTTTTGTCTTCCAGTTTCTGGCTATGGTATTCCAGGACCTGCTGACCAACAAGGACGATTACCTGCGTGCTTCCCGTGCCTTGCTAAGAGAAATCATTAAACAAACCAAACACGAGATCAACTTCCAGTCCTTTTGTTTGGGCCTCATGCAGGAGAGAAAGGAGGCCAGTTATGTAGATATGGAGTTCAAAGTGAGCACTTCTTCTTGAGCTTCTGTGTGCACTTTAGGACACTTACGCAGACATGACTCTTATATTATTTTCTTGCTTTAGGAGCGCTTTGTTATCCAAGTGACAGATCTGCTGACAGTTTCAATGATGTTGGGCATCACTGCTCAGGTGAAAGAGGCTGGCATCGTCTGGGACAAAGGAGAGAAGAGGAGTAAGATCTCTCATTGACTTTTCATGTGTCACATGGTGGGAACTGTTACACTCATAAGGATCCACACGTGTCTTTGTTTCAGACCTGGAGGTGCTGAGGGCATTTCAGAACCAGATTGCTGCTATCCAGAGAGACGCTGTGTGGTGGCTGCACTCTGTTGTTCCTACCATCAGCAAAGTCGGAGCAAAAGATTATGTCCACTGGTACGTATGGACCCCTATCCCAAAGGATTTTACTGGATGTTACCGGACACATGTATGTTCAATACTCAAAATGAATGACTTTTTTTTTACTGGTTTTGTTCTTCGGACAGCCTCCACAAGGTGCTTTTCACAGAGCAGCCTGAAACATATTACAAGTGGGATAACTGGCCACCTGAGAGTGAAAGAAAGTAAGAGATCATCTGTCTCTGAATTTTAGTAAATAATACACGCTTTTGTGTTCGACCTGAGCTCAGGCGTCTTGTTTCTTTGTTAGTTTCTTTCTCCGGCTGTGCTCTGAGGTTCCTCTGCTGGAGGACACACTGATGCGCATCTTGGTGATCGGTCTTTCACGGGATTTGCCGCTGGGCCCTGCCGATGCCATGGAACTGGCCGATCACCTGGTTAAAAGAGCCGCCGGAGTTCAGTCTGATGGTAAGATAATCCTGGTTGAGAAGAATGCATTTACGTATTTTACAATTAAAGTTACTGTGAACGTACTGTACTGTACACAGTACTGTACTGTGAACTGTCCAAATAAATGCAGCGCTCATGGCGCCAAACACTGATCAGCAGACACGGCCAAAGGCACGTCCTGTTTGAAGTTTTCTTCTGTTTGTGTGTACTTCAAACACGATAATGTGAACACAAATGGTCATGTGATGACGATTGCTGTTAATTGTAGACCTTGAGGTGTTACGGGTGGAGAGGATCCAACTGATAGACGCCGTGCTGAACCTCTGTACGTACCATCACCCTGAGAACATCCAGCTGCCATCAGGGTATGGCTTTTACCTTTCACCCACTTTATTCTGCTTTTCACTTGTGTTTCGCTATGCTGTGACTCAGCAGCGTTGTATTGCCAAATAATTACCGTGTGTCATGGGCTATTAGCATTGAAAGTTGTGGTTGGACTGATCCTGGCATCCATCACTGTGTTTGGCCGGAATGTTTTTAACTTAGGGGTGGTGAAATGACTTTAGTGTTCCATGTTAGGTATCAACCTCCAAATCTGGCCATTTCGACACTTTACTGGAAGGCCTGGCTCCTGCTTCTTGTGGTAGCAGCATTCAACCCACAGAAGATCGGTATGGGTGGATAATACGCAATGTTTGCATTTCACAATTCATCATATTAAGACCACCGGATTGCTGTGTGATGTTGATGTTATCGCTGATGGTTTTAGGTTTGGCAGCCTGGGATGGATATCCCTCTCTGAAAATGCTGATGGAGATGGTTATGACAAAGTTAGTGTTCTGCACGTGATCCGATTGAAACATGGCTGTCGTTACCTGTTTTTTTTTATTTTAGCTACTTTTCTTCTTTTTCATCAGTAACTACTCATACCCTCCATGCACGGTGGCTGACGAAGAGACCAAAACTGAGATGATCAACCGAGAGCTGCAGATCTCTCAGAAGGAGAGGCAGGAGATCTTGGCCTTTGAGAGCCACCTGGCTGCCGCCTCCACCAAGCAAACCATAACTGAGAGCAACAGCCTTCTGCTGTCCCAGCTCACCAGCCTCGACCCAAAGTATGACTCCCTGTTCATTTCTCTCGAGATTATCACTGAACGCATAAATGCAGGTTGGTGATACACACGTTCTTTGGTTTTCTTCTGTGTTCAGGGGCCCCCCACGAAGACCACCTCCTCAAATACTGGAGCAAGTGAAGAGCCTCAACCAGTCCCTGAGACTTGGCCATCTGCTGTGCCGAAGCCGCAGCCCTGACTTCCTGCTCAATATCATCCAGAGACAAGTAAACACACACACTCACTTGCATGTTTTTTCTTTATATAGAGTTGTGACTAATTGGTTAACGCTCATTTCTGATTTCATCCAGGCCTCCTCTCAGTCTATGCCATGGCTGGCTGATCTCGTCCAGTCTAGCGAAGGCTCCTTGGACGTGCTGCCTGTTCAGTGTCTGTGTGAATTCCTCCTCCACGATGCGGCCGATGATGCTTCTTCTGTTGATGATGAGGAGGAAGGAGAAAGCAAAGAGCAGAGAGCGAAGAAAAGACAGGTAAAGCTCAGGCTAACCTCACATTTCAGTTTTTTATCAATACCCTTCATATCAAGAATCACTTTTTATATAACTTTAAGAGTTAATAATAGTTTTTTTCTGCCCCATGCTAATTTAGTTAACTTGGAGTAGTTCACCTTCAAAATGAAAGTTCTGTCATTATTTACTCACCCTCTTGTCATTTCAAACCTGTATGACTTTATTTCTGCAGAAATACGGTTAAGGGATGATTAAATACCTAAATGCCTAAACGTATATACAGCAGCATCCACCTGCACTCGGCCGCAGGTGTAATTTAAGTTTAACCTTAAATTTCAGAATTCTGAATTACACCAATGTAGAGGGCTGTGTTTTATCTGTTTACATGCACAAATATTCACAACATCATTATTATGGCAATAAACTGTTTCCATCACCTTAATGCGCATTTCAACAAAGGTAAATTTAAGATAAAGTCCTGTACAATTTCTCTGATAATTCTGAGATTATCTTCCCATGTCTGTTTCCATTTAGGCTTTTTATGCACATTTTCAATACATCTAAATATTTGGATAGAAAAACCCTCAGAGATTGCACAATCCATTACTTCTCCCTCCTCACTATCTTGCCGGATCTGACACGGATCTGACACACCTCGGAACTAACAAATAAAGCACTGGCTAATCCGGTTATTTTTTTGCTACTGCACCTTTAAGAATTCTACAAGTAATTTATAGTGTCTAGGTGCACCTGAGGATGCTTTCATTTAACAATTACACAATCATCTTTCATAGGTTGCTTTTAAATTTATTATTTAAATTTATTATTTATCATGGTTTTCTCTTTTTACAGAGACAGCAGAAACAGAGGCAGCTGCTCGGGCGACTACAGGACCTGCTGTTGGGTCCTAAAGCTGATGAACAGACCACATGTGAGGTCCTGGATTATTTCCTACGCCGTCTCAGTTCTTCCCAGGTGGCCTCCAGAGTGCTGGCCATGAAGGTAATTCCCCCATTCACCAACTTTTGGTTCATTTAGATTTGTAGGATTGTGATAAACAAATGTGATGTTTGAATCAGGGTTTGTCTCTGGTGCTGACGGAGGGAGGCTTGAGGGATGGCGAGGAGAGAGATCAGCTCATGGAGGAAGACTCGAGAGATGCCGAGTTACTGCCAGGTTACCAGTGGCTCCTCCAGGACCTACCCAAACTGCCTCTGTTTGACAGCGTAAGAGGCTTGACCGCCAGTGCCCTGCAGCAGGTCAGTCTGTATATGCCACATGGTTTATGCTTATGCATGACGGTGTCAATCGATATTCATTGAGACGTTGATTTTTATTTACAGGCCATTCACGTGGAAACAGATCCTCAAACCATTAGTGCCTACTTGATCTACCTTTCCCAGCATGCACCGGTGGAGGAGCAGTCACACCACAATGATTTGGCCTTGGTGAGGTCATGTGATTTGAACACAACAGGATTTCTCATGCTAAATGAGTTCTCACTTGATTCACTCATGTGGCGCTCTACTGATCTCTCTATAAAATAACTTCTTGTCTCACTTCCTGCTTCCTCGGTCCTGGCTGGCATTTCCTCTCTGCATGTCCCTTAGGATGTGGCACGTCTGATAGTAGAGCGCTCCACCATAATGAACAGCCTGTTTTCCAAGCACTCCTGCAGGCCAGAGTCCGACGCCGTTCTCTCTGCTCTGATATCCATTTTCTCTACCTACATCCGACGTATGAGGAAGACTAAAGAGGGAGAGGACCTTTATAGCTGGGTAAGAAGAATTTAAGCTGGACGCACTTATTATTTTTGGTTTATGAAAAACATTATTCATATGTTACTCAACAGTCAGAGTCTCAGGATCAAGTGTTCTTGCGATGGACTTCAGGAGAAACGGCCACTATGCACATTCTGGTGGTCCATGCCATGGTCATCTTGCTCACTGTGGGACCCCCTAAAGGTCAGTGTCTCTATTCTGTTGGTGGGCTAGGCTGATGGATACTTTGTTTGATTTGTAGTAAATGTGTGTTGTTTTTCAGGGGAGATTGAGTTTTACACGTTGTTGGATACCTGGTTTCCTGACAAAAAGCCCCTTCCTACTGCTTTTCTGGTTGACACGTCTGAGGAGGCCCTTCTGCTGCCTGATTGGCTGAAGTTGAGAATGATCCGCTCCGAGGTGTCCCGATTGGTTGATGCGGGTATGAAGGATGCTAACGTATTTAAGAACAATGATGTCAAAAATAGAACGTAATTATATTACGTGCTATTATATTGATAAATTATAAGTTTAAATCTCTTGAGTTTTTCCTCAACCACAACATTGGATCCCATTGACTTCCGTTGTATAAATCAGATACATTTTTAGTGTAAATCAATTACAGACTTATTATTTTGGGGTAAACTATCCCTTTAAATTAGAGAAAGATTATTCCAAAATATCAGTAACACCAAATCAGTTTGAAATGAAAATCTGAAATGAAGAAATGAAATGAAGTTACTGAATATTTAAGAGTAAATATTTTGTGATTTTTAAGGTCCTACTTTGGTTTCTGGAGTTTCCATTAAGTGTATGTACATACACAGTGTAAAAACACTTATTAACGGCGTTATTATTACATTACTTCTTGACTGACTCTCAAATGATTCGTTCAGCGATTCATCTGTCTAATCCCCTCCTTTCTGTCAGCCTACTCTGATCTGATTGGTCAGATGGTCTGTGATTGGTCTACCGCGTGCAGTGTCTCAAATGGAACGTAGGCGAGCATTACACGGAGAGACACAAATCTGATGCGGAACTGAAAATAGAACGACAGACGACTCGTTCACGTGATTCAGAGTCGACTCCTTTTTTCCCAAGCCAATAACTTTGTCATTCGTTCACTTTCGGCTTTACAGTGTTGGAGACTGCTTACATTCACACATGGCAACATTACGCACGGCATGAAATGTAATTTTAAGGACATTGTAATCGTTACTCTTTCATTACTTATACATTGTAATTCGTTACTCTTGCTGTTTTGGATTCAAGCAATGGATTTGCTTTGGGTTGTAACATGCCATTGTGATTTCTTTTTTTTATATGGAAATATTCTCAGTTTTTACTCGGGTATTGTGGGTTGGGTATTAGACATTTTCAATGTGTTTTTAATTATTAAAGAACCAATTAGCTGGCACACAGACAGCAGTCATGTTTAACTCTATTTGTTTCTCTGACTCTTTCCGCAGCCCTTCAGGACCTGGAGCCTCAGCAGCTTCTGTTGTTCGTCCAGTCTTTCGGGATCCCCGTCTCCAGCATGAGCAAACTGCTACAGTATCTGGACCAGGCCGTATCCCATGATCCTCAGACACTGGAGCAGAACATTATGGATAAAAGTGAGCATGTTTTATTTCACTCTATGCCTCCACTGTCCCATCATTCTTTGTGTGTCAAATGATCTCGGATGTGTTTACATGTTAATGACTCTTCTGTAGACTACATGGCCCATCTTGTTGAGGTTCAGCATGAGAGAGGAGCAACAGGCGGACACACGTTTCATAGTTTGCTCAGTGCTTCACTTCCTCCACGCAGAGGTCAGCCTCTACACCTGTAGATTAGATGTTTTTACCATAAAGTGCCATCAGGGCTTATGTGATAATAATTTGATTTATTCAAATGTGTTACAGACAGTTCAGACGAGAACAAGGCTAAGGTTACTGTTGAAACACCTCATGGCTCTGTAAAGATGAGAGCGGTGAGTCAGGTGTCTGTCATCGGCCCTGATGACGATCTCGCAGCGATTCTACTACAGGTACACCATGTCATTCTGATCCGTGAATTATCTAGTTCTAGTCATAGACTTCCATCAAGTTGATTTTGATTTGTGGATTCTCTCTCTCGCCCTCAAGCTTTTTCCACTGCAGGTGGATCCACGTTGGCCTCCACCCCCGGTCCGGCCCTTGGCTTTAGCTCTGCAGCAGTCTTTGGCCAAAGAGGTGTTACGTGCACGGCAGGGTAACATCCAGCAAGCCGGCGGCGCTGCTGGACGACTCTTACAAGCCCTGGCAGCCCTTTTGAGTTCCACCCACGCTGGAGCTCTGGTCATGGCAATGCATCACAGCCACACAATCTCCTGCCCTCTACTGCGCCAGCTCCATCTCTACCAGGCATGAAATCTACATATTTACTTCATATTCATCGATACAGGTTCTTGATCTCCTGCTCATTCCCATCATTCTTCTCTTGTAGCGGTTGGTGTCTCAGGACGTCGGCTTCTCCACACTGTTCTTTAACGCCGTCATTCAGATGTTGACCTGGCTGGAGAGCTCAGCAGTAGAAACAGGACCACTCCAAAGCCTCCTGAAATCTCTGGCCGCTCAGTACTCTCACAAACATCGCATCACAGATGGTGAGTGGGTCTTTATCATGTTATATTATTAGATTTGATGAAAAAACAGCATTGTAACACCTCAAACTTGCAGCACAGAGCTGGCATATTGTAGTTTAATGTTCCAACTTTCTCTGTGATTGTGTGACTTTTTTTCCCCCATAAGTTCGTACAGGGTTTCTGCACTTGGCTGATGCTCTTGCATACAGACGTGACACTGAGGTTGCGATCAAGGGCATTATTGCATCATTGAAAGCTGGAGAGAGATGCAACGTTGAACCTGAACTCATAAGAAAAGGTATTTAAGTCACCATGTGTTTTTCAGGTGCCTTATGGTGATGAATTACATTTTGATCTTATAAAAAAGAATGTAAACCTGTGTTAATGTTATTACTAAATACTATTGTAAAGGCACAAACCATTTGTTTAAATGCTGTTTGGACAATTTTTACCAAAGGTTTTTTACCATACAAATGTCAATATTTATCCACAAATAATCCACAAAGGCCACACAGGTTGTAATATAAGCGAATCGTTATGTTTATGACGAACGTCAGCGACAGTACTGTCAGACGCAGGCTATATACTATACGTCAGTCTCCGAAATCACTCTCATTTTCATTCACTTCTTGATGTTCACTCAAATGTTATTAGCTTTATAGGGAATACTGAAGGACAGAAAACAAGGGAGCGGTTTCAGACACAACAGAAGTCTTCCTTTCCATGTAAATGAATTCATGTTTTACAATCTTTTATAGTAGTTCTCACTGTTTCGGTGCCATTCACATGAGTTGTGTGTAACTGACCTGAGAAATGGTGCAAAATGGTCATAAAAAACTAAATTAAGACTGTTTCGACACCAGACACACATTGTAAGTAGACCTCGGGCAAACAGAGAATCATAGAGGAAAACATATAATATGTCCCTTTTTAAATGCATTAGCCAAAGTTATTAACTTTAATAATAGCCCCTTTTACAACCACACACCGGGCTTTAAAAACAACATATGCCACGGAAAATATTTTCAAATCGTTTTTATTTGTAAAATATCCATGGCCAACGTAGGTCTGACAGACGAGGAGAGAGGGAAAGTGAGATATACAGTGTTAGTCGAGCTATGCGTGTTGGTTGCCAGCATTAGTCAGTCTCTCCGGAAGGCTGCGTCTGACTCATGGCCGGCATCGCCACTGCTGTCCTGAATGTGTTTCTCTTTATACGTTTTAATATGCCGCCCTAAAAACTCACTCAAAACAAAAACAACCACACACAGCAGGGCCACACATCAGAGCTTGTTTACGTCCAGCGACTGGGTTTAGTTTGAAAGAGACAGCATACCCTCATGAACGTTACTGTGGGGAGGGCTGGGGGCCAGGAGGGCGATTACTCGGAAATGAAGCATTAGGTGGTTCTCATTTTTGCAGTCTGTGATTGGCTTGTTTTTTATTCCTGGACCTGTGCGTGTTTTTCAAGAACACTCTGCATTCGATCAAAACAAACGTGTTTGTGTGTAGTGTTGCAGGGGCTGATGGAGATAAAGTCCCCGTATCTGGAGGAGCTGTTGTCCATGCTTATGACTGTCGGTACGGAGACCGGAGCCCCCGGTAACACAGCGGGCCCCGTCGCCATGGTGATCTCTCTCCTGCTGCAGGAAACAGAGGAGCGAGGGGTGAAAGTAGAGGTGGATTCCAAAATGTGAGTGTGATGAGTCACTTTGTCTCGTCACGGGGCCAACAACACTTTATAGGTTTCCTTACTGTGTGCTGGTGATACTGTTTCTAGGTGGGGATGGAACACAGTAAAAATTGATAAATGCTTTCTTTCGATCGCGCATACAACAGCACAAGTTACCATAGTGAGACCAAAAACAAATTAGTCTGGGTTTACTAGAGGATACTGGTTTTGCAGCAGGGCAACCTTGTCCACCCCTGTAGTTCCTTCATATTTGGTCTTATTTTAATGTTTTAAAGGAATATAACATCTAAAAAAAAGAAAATTATATTATTATTAACCCTCTTGTTATGTCTTATATTCTAGAAAGTCCTCTGAAGCTTCAATAGACCTAAAGATCTTATTTACTTCAATGCAAAAAAAGTCTAACTAAGCACAAAGAGTATAGAATCTAGATACAAAGAGGCGAAACTGGTGCTTTTTGGAAAAAAAGCACGACCACCGTTTTGGGGTGAAGATGGTTTATATGGTTTCTAGCGAGCCAAGGCTTTTGTCATCATGTATTATTATCATTCAGGTTGAATTTCTGCTTAATGTCACGGTGGCTAACACAAAACTAAGATATCTTTGTTTTCATGCTGAAGGACATAAAGTATTTACAAAAGTCACTCTGTAGAGCGGTTTGTCCGTTTAGGGCTACTCTATAACAACATTGCGACCTCCATGTATGTTATATTTTACTGACATTTATTGAGAACACGGTGCATTGTATGGGCTGATGAGCGTTTGTTCTCTCTGGCAGCTCTGAGGCAAAGAAACCTGGCTCGTGTTCAGGGCTGTTGGTGGATTGGCTGGAACTGCTTGACCCCGAGGTGACCTCTGTGTGCTCGGATCTTCAGCAGAAGCTGCTCTTTGCTCAAAACAAGGTAAAAAACGCATTCCAGAACTGTGACAATGTAAGTGGGTGTGGGCAGTGTTGTAGAAGTAGTGCGTTGTACTGATTCAACACACAGATGTTTGCGGGCCGCCTGATGCATGTTGTGCATTAAAATGGCAAAAACTTAATCTGATCTGGTATGGCAATTCGTAGGAGTCATGTGTATTTGTGCTATTTTATCTGAGAATACTGGTCTCAAACCTGATCACCTGTGCGGTATAGTCTGGTTTGTTTTCAGCATGGGTCATGGAATTTCTGGAATATCATGGAATAGGGAATTTTTTGTCTCTTTACATTTTAGTTTCCATTTATCAAAATATAATTTTCTATACTGTATTTTTAATCTTGGTTTCTTAAATTTTTTTGTGTAATGTTGTCTTTATCTTCAGGGCCATTTTATTCGCTTCCAGCTTGATACCTGGCAATCACTTAAGTCAAATGAAGTCACCTGTAGCTCTTAACTGAGCCAAAATGTCATTGCCTATAAAAACGACCTCTTCAAAGACAGGGTTTCATTCATTATAAATCATGGAAATTAAACTTTTTAGTCAGTAAAAGTCAGGGAATTTGACATTTGGCTTAGAGTGGGAACTCTGTTTGAGAGTTATATACACTGTCAGAATCGCTCTTAAACATCCTGTCCAAGCACGTCTTCCTCGCTAAACTTGTGGTTAAAATAAGCGGTAATGTGGACTTGACATTATGCTAATTGTTAACTTTCCCATTGTTTGTTTCAGGTTAAAGGCAGTTGTGTGAATGTGGCCCCCTCCTACAGGCCGTATCTGTTGGCCCTGCTCACACACCAGTCCAATTGGAGCACACTGCATCAGTGCATCAGCTCTTTGCTTAACAAAAACAGAGAGCAGAGGTGAGCGAATACATCCCGGCACTGTCATCTTTCCTATGCAAGACTTTACTTAAGTAAGTGTCATCTGTTCTCCAGGCTGGACCCAACCTCAGCTCTAGACTTTCTGTGGGCCTGCAGTCACATTCCTCGGATCTGGCAGGGGCGAGACCAGAAAACTCCTCAGGTTTGGCTGGACTTGCATTTTCCTCACTAAAAGATTTTTGTTCTGTGTAAACATACTTAAAATTCTACTTCAGTCCACACAGAAAATGGAAAAATATTTACAGTATTGATGTTACAACTACGAGCACTTTAAAAGGTGCCGTTTGTGATTGTTTTTTTTTTGGGGAGGATAAACCGACAGAAATGCTATATAATATACATATGTTTTTATTACCTTAGAATGAACTATTTCTATCTTCATACACCGTGGGTCCCCTTTCATGGAATTCATGGAAATGTTGTTTCTACAGTAGCGCTAAACCACGGGTCTTCAACCGGGGGGAACTGCAAGGGGTCCGCTAAATACTGTTTACTCACAGGCAACTTTTTTGTTCTAATGTAAATCGGATGATTTCAGAGTACGCAGGATAGGCGTTGTGTGCAAATAAAGTGCATTCACATATATTTTTGAACTTCTGTTGAAATTTGTTAAAGCTGTAAAGCGCTCTCCTTAGTCTTATATGATGGCCTGCAGAAATAACTGGTGAATTACGCGTGACAGCTGCGACATTGCTGATCCACGAGAAAGACAACGGAGCTCAGAATTATAGATCTGCAACTCGCAGAGAAGGGGGGAAAAAATTATTACACTTATTAAAAAGGTGCTTTTACAACAGAATGCATAATATCTGCACTGATTTCTTTCGCATCCAGAACCTCTATCTCCACTAGAATAGGCTTTGGGTCGGTCATCTCATTGAAGCCGTAATAAAAACTAAGGTTCAGGATTAGTAAATGTTTAACTGTCCATCTCACAGTAAAAGGACAACGATACTGCAAATCCCTTAAAATAATCAAAGAATCTATAATAACAATAAATATAATACACAGAAAAGTTTGTATGTGCAACAATAACATGCATAATAGTGCTAATTTTCCAAACCTTTTCCAATTTCGTTGTGCTTGTGCAATGACAATATAATGTCTTAACATAATATTGCTGTGACAATAAGGGTTGTTTCTATTTGAGTAGATCTGTTTATGCATTTAGTATAAGGGGGTCCGTGCTTCATGCATCTCTCATCTAAGGGGTCCTTGCCCCCGAAATAAGTTGAAGACGTACAGACAAACTGCTCTACAGAGTGCGTTTCGTAAATATGTTATCTCCCTCGCCAAAGAAGCAACAAAACATGACGACATCTTATTCCTGTGTCGGCCACCGTTGTGCATCGAAAGGGAGGGTGGAGTGAGCCGTTGGTTGCAATTCCCAACCTCACCGCTAGATGCCGCTAGATTTCATACACTGGACCTTTAATTTATATCAGAACCTGTTTTTTGTTACTTCTAGAGCTAAAGCAACTAATACAATTTTAAATAAGTTATTTTGTATGTAGGTTAGAAAACAAGTCATTGTAAAGGTTTTAAAAGTACAGCCTGTAATTTACAGTCATAATTTAGTTTTACATTTCACTTAGAGTCAGATCATGTAAAACTAAATTATGACTCTTTAAGCTGTTCACAGCAAAGTAAGAGGCTCTGTTGGTTGTGTGTATGTTTTCGCAGAAACGCACTGAGAAGTTTGTCTTGAAGCTGAGCCCTGAAGAGCTAATAAGTCTGGTGGATCTCATCCTGTCTGAGTCAGAACTGAACTGCCGTGACTCACCGACCTCCAAGAGCAATCTGGACCAGGTCTCCTGTTCTCTCCTTCAGTCCCGCCTGCCTCTGCTGCACAGCTGTCTTCACTCAGACTTCGACAATGTCAAGAAAGTCTCAGAGTATCTCATCAGTTGTGTTAAAAAGTGGGGAGACAGGTATGTCCTCTCAGTTCCATTTGGGAAATACATTCTTTGTTCAACAGGATCTGTCCTCATTACATGACCAGTGAGCACTTCCTTTTAACATTCACTTCAACTTTTGGAGCCACAGTTTAAGTGACAACAAAGTACACATGCTTTCTTTATTCCAATACAATTCAATTTCGTCTTTATTTCAGTTTCTTATTGGTTGTCTAGTTATAGAGACGGATACATCAGCTAGGTTGATGAAATGGTAGATTTTTTTTGCCGGCCTGCTTAAAAGTGATAGTTCACCCAAAAAATAAAATTCTCTCATTATTCCCTCACCCTCAAGTTTTTCCAAACCTTTATACGTTTATTTTTTCTGTTGAACACAGAGAAAGCTTTTTGGGGGAATGTTAGCCATTTTCAGTTCTGGGACATCATTGACTACCATAGTGAGAAAAACGACCATGGTTGTCAAAGGTGCTGTTTCCTTTAAATTCTTAAAAATATCTAGAAAGAAAGTTAAACACAATCTATGGTAGTGAATGATGTCCCAGAACTGAAAATTGCTCAAATTTATACAGATTTGGAACAAATTAAGGGTGTGGAAATGGTGACAGAATTTTCACTTTTGGGTGAACTATCCCTTTAACTGTCAATACAACACTGAATTAAAAATAAAATACTTTGACCTCCAACCTCTATTGGAGGTTACTCTATGTTCTTATCTTTACGCTGGTTAAGGACAAGTCAGCATTTACCATGAAATTAAGCTTGAATTTGTAAATCATTATTATAATATATTTTTATTTTGTAATCAAAATGATTATGGACTGCAGCTTTAAATTGACATAAAATAAGAATTTACACAAAATCAATTTAAATAAATAACCATCCTAGTCCTCCTGCCTTCATTACATTGTATTCACTTATTAACTATATTGGCATAATATAGATCATCGCCCAGACTGCTCCCTCTAAAAATCAGCCAATGAAAAACCACAAGCACAATAAATAAAAGATGCAACAAAGAGCACGGCCTTAAGCAGAGGTCAGTGTTTGCCCAATGCAACCAAACACACAGACATTCCTAACAGAAAAAACCCTGAACTTTTTTCCTAGAGGCCTCACATCAAACAACAGAAAAACACTCGCAGCGGGCACAATAGTGGGAGGAGCTGTAATTAGCTATTGTGGTGTGAAATGAGAGGCAGTTGAAGTCATTCACCGCTGTGATCTTCCAGAAAGCTCGGCGTAATATAATGAATGCAGGAGGATTAAGACTCCAGCTTTTCCTTTGGCTTTTGTTGTGAATCGCGGCTCAGACCAGGCTGTCAGACAGATCAGACTGCTTGTGCTTCATTTTATGAATGTGCCTTTGGTTATTAAACCCCCTTAATGAGGGGGAAAGCTTGGGAAAGGGTCAGACGAAGACATTGCAGTGTTTTTAAATGGAACTGAGCTGTCTGCTACACAGGGTAAAGTGTGTTTAGTGGGATAAACGCTTGTGTGTTTGTTGGGAGTTTTTCAATCTGTTGCTTGTGAACACAACAGCGGATTAACAGGCATAAACCACAATTAGGCAACAAAATGTGGTTAAACAGCCCTCCGCTTGATTGAACAAGCAGTTGTGAGCGCCTCTCGAGTGTTCTTCAGTGGCTAATAACATGATGGCCTTGTTGTAAACCATCATCACTGCTTTTCCCTAGTTACGCCATGCAAATGTCTCAAGGGCTGTAGCGGGACTTTTTGTACCTTAGTGTTTGTGGTATTCTGATAAAATGACAGTAAAATGTGGTCCATCCGTTTTCAGTATAATGAGTAAGAGGTGTCAGACGCTGCTACTGCAGATCTACCTGCACTTTCCAGAGGTCATCCATCACGTCCGCCTACCAGAGGCCTCGCGGAGCGGAGAGGGAGCAGCCGACGGCAGCACCTGCAAGGTAACACATGCGCCATGTGACACCTGATATCATGAAGTTCCTGTTAACAGAGTTTGTGATGATTATAGTGGGTGTGTGTGGGTTTGTGTTCAGTTTGATGTTCTAGTGCATCGTCTCATCACCCTGCTAGCTGACACAGGAGACTCTAAATCTGCCGAGAACCGTGTGGCCGATGCTAATCTTGCCTGCAGGAAACTGGCCGTGTCCCACCCGGTGCTTCTGCTCAGGTTTGCTACGTGGCACCTTTTCAACAGTTAAAAAAAAAGATCTTTGAGCACACAGATCATACTTGGATTTTGTGTAGCACTTGGTTTTAAAGACATGAAACCTATTGCCATTTATAATTTCCAACACATCGTGACACATTTCCGAGTTGAATTAAATATTCAATAGGTAATAATTGTTGGCAGATTGATATATATATATATATATATATATATATAAAAGAATGACTTTCATTTTTAAATGTTTTCATTATCAGGTCAAATGTCAATCTGCCATCAATGAACTCGGAAATGTGTCACGTTGTGGTGGAAATGATGAATACCAATAGGTTTCATATTATATACATTATAAAAAGGCTTTACAAACAAGCACTGGTAAATTGTGCACAGTAAGATGAAGTACATTTCAAAGTAAATCCTCGTCTGTTCTTGTCTTCTGTGTTTTCTCTAAAAGTGTAATAGAGTGATGTGTGTTTTCAGACACCTGTCCATGATTGCTGCTCTTCTGCATGGCCGCGTCCATCTGAACATGCATGAGATCAGGCAACAGAACCACGTCACCTTCTTCAGTGATGTTCTGGCTATCCTGGAGCTGCTGCAGCCGCTGGTTTTCCATTCTGACCACCAGAGGGCACTGCAGGACTGTCTGCTGTCCTTCATCAAAGTCCTACAGGTAAAGCAAGCCTTCACACTAAATGGAATATAAACCACCATAATTAAATCGAAAATATACATTTGTTTAATGCTTGTAATTAGGTATTTTGCTTTTTTTACATTTCTCTGGGATTAAATATATTTTTAGTTTAATCTTTGCTAATATACTCTAAGCATATCATATCCTTTACTTATCCACTGAAAATATTAAACCGAGCATAAATCTGAAACAATTTTCTTGCAGAACTTTAAAAGATCATCCCGTTTGCCGATCATAAATAGATTCGTACATTTCATCCAGAGATACATTACCTACGATGCAGCATCTGCTGTGCCCTTCCTTCAGAAACACTCTGATGTTCTCCAGTAAGTTTTATTTGTGTGTTTTTGTTTTGCACTTTTTTTGGATTATTAGTCACCCTTTTTAGATCGTGAATGTAAATGTGCTCCTGGTGTTTTCACTCTTATAGGGGTCTGTCCACTGAGAATCCAGACCTGGCGCAGCTCAAGTCTTTGCTTGCTGGACTGACTCTGCCTGTAAAGTCTGGTTCCTCGGAGAGCGCTGCAGAGGACAGAGATGGTGATGAGTCGCACACTTTACATCACAAGGAAACAAACGTGTGATATATTATTTTCCAAAACCTCTGTCTCTTATACAGTATGTACTCATAAATTCAGCAGATGATTCGTCATCGGGTTCCCTCCCGCTGGTCAACATCACGTCCTCTATGCCTCTGACTGCAGCCGACATGACCAAATGCCTGAAGAAAATCTCTAGAGGAGAAGCTATTGAGGGTGAGATCTGTAAAACACTTCTTTAAACCATCTGTTTTGAGAGGGAAAAGGAATGGGTTGGTTCAAACCAGAAATAGAATTTTTCAGAAAAAGATTAAAAGAAAACTAAACAGAACTGGGAGAGCAACACTCTTTTTAGTAAAAATATATTTTTTTATAATTCATAAAATGTATTCATAGAATTGAAATTGTAAAATATATAGAATGTTTTTACTTATTTTTTATTTGAATATTTTACATTTACATTATTAATTATATCATATCAATAATGGTGTATTTTGTTCTAGATGTTTTCGAGGGATTGACGGAAGTGGACGAGAAATCCAAAAGGAATCCTGAAATTATTCAGTATTTTGTGGTTAGTACATGGCAGCATTGCACGCTTAAAAACAACAAGATTATACAGGTACATGTAATATGTCGTGTTTTATCAGAACGATCTTCAGAGGCTGATGAGTTCACCTGAGGAGGTGTGCCGTAACATGGCGTTCAGTCTGGCCCTGCGGTGTATCCAGAATATCCCCAGGTGACAGTCTTAGATTGTATGTTTATAGACGAAATGTATTACAACTACATTCTAACTCTTGTTATATTTGTTGACTCTAGCATGGCTGCTGAATTTCTGCCAACCTTCATGTACTGTCTGGGCAGCGGGAACTTTGATGTGGTGCAGACAGCCCTTAGGAACCTGCCGGAATATGTGCTGCTCTGTCAAGGTATTCTATCGAACTGTTGTGGGTGGATGTACTTTTGCTTCACTGACGTAATTGGCGTGGGTGGTTTTTTTCTGCGCAAACTGTACTTTGTGGATAGTTGTGTCCATCTTTTTTTTTTAAGTTTTAAACATTTATCCTAAAACAATGCATTGACCTATAGGCATGTGCTTGTTTTTAAAAAACTCATTCTATGGTAGTCGGCAGCATGCCACAGATGTTCTTGATAATGTTTAAGGTGTGTTGAACCTGGAATATTTTCTAAGGGTGTGGGTTTCTTTCGGACACAAATGTGACTGGGTCGACGTTAACTTCCGGTCTGTGTTTGTTGAACGGACTGGCTAGTGGCTAACAATATAACTTTATACGTTTATATTTTATTTAACTTATTTTATTGTACGATAAGTGTATTAAATAAACAATTTGTTGAATGGGTGGTGTAACTTTGTCGCATTTAAGTTTAGCCAAGTAACGGCACTTCTACTGATTAATACTGGCTAGAAATACTTTTAACCCGCTAGCTAGTGTACTTTCCCTTGCTTGTTATCAGAAATAATCTACAGGCACTCTATTATTTGCGGATGTGCACCGGAAGTCAAGTTTGGGCTCAAAAGAGTGCATGCGCACGCAGTAATGTTTGTTTATGTCGTTGCAGTGAAACTGTATCTAAAAGGAAACCTCTTTGCGTTTTGTCTTTCCAGAGCATGCTGATATTCTGCTCCACAAAGCATTTTTGGTGGGCATCTACGGTCAGATAGACACCAGTTCTATGATTGCAGAATCCATGAAGGTCTTGCGCATGGAAGCAACAACATAGACATCCGTTTTAACCTTTCGTTTTAACTCCGTGTCATGCGCTGTTGACACAATTCATCATCATTGATCAAAATTATGATAAAAATGTGCTGTTCCTCCGCTGGGAGTGTTTGTCATTTCTGTATCGCTTTAAATAATAAAACCATGAAACCATAAAAAGCATCGAATCTAGTTTTTCTGTTTGCTTTTAACCAGCGTGCCATAACACCTACTGTAAGACTGTTGTTGTTTCTTATCTAAAAATAACTTTCTATAAGACAATCCGGGAAGGCTGTACTCTTTCCCCGCATGCTGAAATGAGGGTTTCAGACCCCCTCTTCCATCGCATTTTATTCCTAACAGATCTCAACTATGCTACGAATGCTTTGATAGACTTCAATTTACCATGAAAGTGCAAGTTGTTCATGTCCAGTGTCACTGATTTCATCTGAAAGCCTCTGCGAGATCGAAGAAGAGCGCGCCGTCATGCGCGCATCGCTCTCAGGAGCGGCTAAATTAAGCGTGGCGGTAATTGTTCAATCATACCGACCAAAGCTCTGTGTGTGGAGGGGGCATGAGGGCAGTTTGTTTCGAGCAGGTCGCTAAGAGTGAGTGTGTGGGTGTCTGGTTACCCTGGGCTCCGATGAAGCGGGTTTCTGTGTATTGTAGAAGGAGACCGGCGGACATGCCCGCACTGGTGATTGGGGAACGTTGTCCTCCGCCCCGACTGACAGCTCTCAGCGAGCGCAGCGAAGTCTGCCTGATGAAAGCCGTTTCGCGGTTTCATGCATGTTCTCCCCTCTGCTTTTAACATGTCATAAGTGGAATTTGGGGATGTTTGTGAAAACTGTCTCCTTTGATTTGTGGCTCCTCATTTCGAAAGAACAGAAAGACACCCATCCGTTTAACCTTCCCGATGATAAACGCTCAAATTTGACGGGAAACTTTTTCGACGCAAGGGTGCAAATTGTCTTCTCGGGTCTACTTAAATATCCCGCTAATTTCCTCAGAGAGACGGTGATGTTAGTCAATTCTCGCCGTCATCTGGATGCGCTTGATCGGTCATAATTGCACCTGTGAGGTGTCACGTAACGCGCATTTCTTTCACAAGCTCGGTTAGCGGAGTTTCATCGGCTCGCCCCAGATGCTTTAACCGCCTTTTGGTCAGATTCCCAAGGCAAGTTCTCATACTCTGGCTGGCACTGGGGCGGAACGGAGATGAGTGACAGAATGGGTTGGGCGGACTTGATGGCGTATCAGTGAGAAGTGAGTGTGATGAGTCACTGACATCAATAAGCGCTATATCATTTTCACGACATGTGCAATACAGCTGCACGCGTGTTGTGTTTATCGTTCGTTTATGTGAACTGGTATGCTTGTGCCGTTTTCTATTTTTGTGGGGTTTTTTAAGCTACCAGCCGTGACTAAATGTAACTATGCCAAAATTCCTATCGGGATGCCAATGTCAGATTTTATGGGAAACACCATTAAAGTAAAAAAAAAACTATAACTGAAATGCATTGTGTGAAAGCATCTGCCAGCCACTTATTCGTCCTCATGTCATTCAAAACTTGTATAGCCTACGACCCTTCATTCTGTGGAACACAAAAGAATATATTTTGAGAAATGGTTTTGTCTCAAGTGGAAGCCAATGAGGGATAATGTTGTTCTGTTACCAACAATTGCTCTTTTTCATGACATATCGAAATGCTCCCTGAACTCTTTGTAAGTCGATTTGGATAAAAGCGTCTGCTAAATTTACATTTAGGCATTTGGCAGACGCGTATCCAAAGCGATTTAGCATTATCCTATATATTTTACATAGGTATCTGCAATCCCTGGATGGAACCCACAACCTTGCGTTGTTAACGCAGGCCCACTGAGGAAAGTGACTAAATGCTAAATGACTAAATGTTAATGTAACAACAATTTCTTTAAAATATTTTCTCATCTTACTGCAGAATCAAGTCATACAGATTTGAAACGAGTTTGAGTAAATTATGAATAAAGTATATGATTTTAATCTATTAGCGATGCAAAATAAATAGTTTCAATTTTGAATTGGCATTTAAATGCAATACATTTCTTGATTTATGTTACATTTCAACATATTGCAGAAAGCTTTTGTTAACTTTTAATAAGGTTACACTGTAAAAAACTGACATTTCCTGGCGGCTGGGGCTCCAGAAATATTCTGTGATGTGGTTTTCTCAGTTTTTCTCTGTAATTTGACGTTTTTTGACCATATTAAATAATAGACTGTAAAATAAGAAAATTTTCCTGCAGCTGGGTTGCTAGAAAAATAGGCCTACCGTAAAAATAACACCTTAAATGTTTTTTCCTGTTTTTTTTGTTTATTTGCGGTATTTTCTGTAATTTAACTGTTTTGACCTTATTATAATAATACATGAAAATCTGTAAATAAAACTGTAAAAAAACCTAGGTTCTACAATTTTACAGTGTAGTTTCAAGGTCATATGACCCCAATATCGGTAATGGACTAGTTAAGGCTGCTGAAAAGTTTATTTTAGATACAAGGGACGTGAAAGAATTGTCAGGAAAACTACTTTTATACGTTGAAATCGGGGGAAGAAAGACAGATAGACAGTGGTTTGGACTATATCGGGTGTTTGTGACATGAATGATCAAATTATGCGTTAAAAAGCAATGTAATGCTGGGTTGACAACAAACGCAACAATCGCGTTCCACGCACTTTATTACTCGCGGGAAACGTTCGTAATTTTCGCATGAGTGACGCGATCTGACGGATATTTTCAACCTTCGCGGAATGCGCGTCAATCGCGCCGCCTGCCTCGAGTTCGTGTCTATTCGCGTCTTTGCATTGACTTTGTTTGTAATTTACTCGCGCCAAACGCTTAATTCGCTAGATCGCGTCACTCACGCGAAACTTTTAGCGCGAGTAATAAAGACCGTGTCCGCGAATGAAACCCGACAGCTTAAACAGTCACAAACATGTGATGATACGACTGAAGTGGTAAAGTAAAACAGCTCGATTGACATGCATCAAATGCTATTTTTTTACATTTAAGATCATAAATCGTTTTAACTTTGTTGGTTGTCCTCACCATTGCAGTTTATCTGTCTTTCCGGTTTTATTCCCACCTGTGCCTCGCTTTTGATTTCAACATGGCGGCTGCGTGAATCAGTAATAGGGTCTAAGATGCTTCCCTTATCAATGTGCTAAAATTGATTTTCAACTATTCAATTCTAAAGGCTAAAAAAAGTATCATTTTAATACGAAGGTAGATATCGACTTAAATATAGTTGGCAAAAACTACATAAAGCTCTGTGTGTAATTTCATTGTATGGAATTAAAAGGTTAAACCAATTGGCGTCTGTTAATAAATATGGCTAAACCTTTTCTAAAACTCTTTATATCCTTATCTTTATCCATTTTCCAATTCCATTTAAGAAACTGATCATCTAACTTCCTTTTTATGTCAGTTCCCCTCAAGTTAGTTACACTAACTTTGATAATCGAGTGTTCAAGTACATTTTGTTTTAATTTGGAACACTTAATCTATTGTTGTATAGTTTAAAACGTCTGCTGCGGGAGAGGTGGAGATGTGCCGGTACCTGCCCATGCACACCTGTCTGCTCTGTGTTCCTCAACAGCACCCTCGCCTTAGATCATCTCCTCTTCCTCCACGCATGAGTTGCGCCTGGCTAGCGTGGAAAAATGTGGACCGGCTCTCGCCTTCCTTTTCTCTGGCGCTTTGAAGTGTAAAGTGTGATTGCTTTTGGATCGCGGCCGTTCTCCTTGAAGGTTTTGACATGAAAAGCTGCCTGGGCTCTCAGGTTTATCCCATTGCAAGTGATCCTAAACCAATCAGCTCACTGCCTGAGAGATACAATTACTAAAGGAGTAGAAAGAAGCACTAAAGATATTTATCTTTAAACAGTGTTTTCCCTTTTACTGGAGATCACATTGTCATGTTATTGAATGGAAATCTGCTTATTTTACTAAACTATCTTAATAACCAGATTATGACCATTAATCTGACAAGTTTTCCTCATTTAAAGGGACAGTTCAGCCAAAAGTTAAAATTCTGTCATCATTTACTCACCCTCAAATTTTCCAAATCTGTATAAATGTCTTCTGTTCTGATGAACGCAGAGAAAGATGGTAGTCAACGGTGGCCGAGAACTATTTGGTTATAACAAGCATTCTTCCAAATATCTTTCTCTGTGTTCATCAAATCAAAGAAATTACACAGATTTGGAAGAATTTAAAGGTAATTCATGACAGAGTTTTGTTTCTTTTAAGTGAAGGCTTGTTTATGTGAAATGAGATTAAGCAAACAAAGTCATCCAGTTGTAACATTAGTCATAATGGATCTTCATTTTCACTTGCTCTTCGGACTTGTAAGTGTACAACGGTTATTCGTGTCTGCAAATTAAAGCACTTTCCCATGACTCATGGACATCATCCATCATGTTAAGCTGTTTCAGGTGTTGTGTATTCTTAAGTGTCACTCAAATGAGTATTAATGATATTATGCATTGTTCCCCATCTCTGGCATCTGAGAGCTTGTGCTGGCGTATCCTCTGTAGAATTTGGCAATGTCAAAGACCATGTGAGTTGACTTTTCTTTTGTAAAGAATTCTTAATTTAGTATTAAAGGGACAGTTCATCCAAAAATGAACATTCTGTCATCATTTACTCACCCTGGTGTAATTTTAATCATGCATTACTTTCTAAAGCAGATATTTTGAAGAAAGTTGGTAACCATACAACATTGACTTTATTGACTTCCAATGCATGGACACAAAACCACTAAGACAAAATATCTTCTTTTGTGTTTCAGAAGGTTTTGACCAACATGAGGGCAAATAAATCATGACAGAATTTTTATTTTAGGGTAAACTATCCCTTTAAAGACTTTATGTGTCGTTATGTGTAGTGGTTTATCCAATATAGTTCCATTTGTTTAGGAAAATGATATCAGAATATGAGCCATTCAATGTCTTTCTGTGAGTTTTAATCATTTTTTACGTGTTACACTTCCTCCATCAGTTAATGCAAGATGGATTTCCTGCTGCCGCAGAAGCAATTAACCTTCTAAATGATGATCCCACATCCAAAATTCATCAGTCAGGAATACCCATGCCACATTAAGAAAGTCACCTGCTCATTTACATGGGTAATGGCGTCTTAAATTAAAGAGCGTATCAAATAGTGTGTTGTGTTTTTATTGTTTGCTGTTGTTGCCGACCCATTTAGCCAGTCTATTTCCAATCTTGTTTCCCAATGATTTGCTTTCATTATGATTCTGAATTAAAACAATTGAGATAAGCAGCGTCATCCTCAGTGGGATTGTCACACTCTTGTTTCTTTGTCTACCTCACTTAAGAGGAATGAAATCTCAGTTGTCCTATATGCAACAGAGACACATTTCCCTGCCAAACATTATAGTCCTCAGTTGATAGGCTACCTTTAACTTGTTACAAAGCCTCTTGTGTATTTAAATTACTACAATATGATAGAGCTGTGAGCCTAAAAGATCAACATAGTCCTGCAAGAACTGCCGGTATTCTTGCTTCTCCTTCATTTATATTCAATACGGATTAAATTGGTGTTGGATAAACAATATATTTGAATCCTGTCAGTCTGTTGGTGCAAATGAATGCAGTATAAAGCATGTGCAAGTTTTTCATCATTCTAAAGGTATGAGGAAAGCAGGATGGTTAGGACTTAGATCCCTAGATGTTTTGACAGATGCCTGAAAAGTTTTTGTCCTGTTTTGTCCTTGTGGCCTACAAAGAGAGTGACTCACTCAACCCAGATCAGGCCAGCTGTGTGCCGTCAATGTTGGATGTGATCAAAGTTAGCAGGATTAGCGGTTAGCCGATGCTGGTGACAGCTCTTGAATCTCTCTGCAGTCGGATCTTATTAGCCTATAGAGCAGGTGAAGATGGTTGTGAGGTGAAATGTTCTTCAGAATTAATTGACACACCTGCGTTTTGTTCTTATGAAGATTCCTCTCATCCTGCAGCGACAGGAATGCAGATGTTGTGGGATGAGAGTGATTCTGTCAGCTTGAATTGGGAAATTCAGTTTTTAATCAGGTTTGTTATCATTTTAATTACAAGACAATTCTTAAGGGGGCAATACATTTGTAAATTGTGTTTTGATAAATAAAGTTATGCTAGTTGGAATTTAATCAAAGTTGTATTTTTCTGGTATAGAAGCATTGGATTTAATAACTATTCTCAAAGGTGACAGAAAGAGCATCACACGTATCCTGATAGCACACAAACATCTGGAAGACATCTATTTGATGTCTCCGTTGACATCTGCAGGATGTATTTTGGATTGTTCGTTCATTTGCAAAACGTCAATGAGACCTCTGCTGTCAGATGTTATATCGAAAATGTTTGTAAGATGTTTACGATTTAGAATGTATGTAAAACCACTCTTTCTAAGATATTCATCAGATGTTTTCCAGATTTCAAGATCTTTCGCAGACATCTTACCTGCTATCTGGGTCATCTGCAATACGTTTCTGGGATGTTTCATGTCAGATGTCATATATGCATTAAAAAGATGTTTGTATGATGTTTATGATTTGTATTGAAACCACTGGTCAAAACATAGCATTTTCCAAGAAGTGGCTAGTGGATGATTGATAACCAGTCATTTCAAAGTAACAAAAACTAGCAACGCTTCCAACTGAACTGCTTTTTTAAGTTTTTTTGATGATTTAGCATGTGTGTAAAATTTATTTTTTACACCATTTTTAGATTTGTACACAGCAGATGTTTTCCAAATCTCCAGATATTTGGCATACATCTTACAGACAGCAAATTTACAATAAATCCAATGATTAACAAATCTACAGGAAATTTTCGGCCAAGATAGTCAAAGTTGCTTCTTAGCCAGTGTCTGCCATGCTACGCATTTTATTTCTAAATGTGAAAGCTCAAATCAGACTAGCACTCACTGGACCAAGACAGTCCTGTGTTCGCATCAGTTTTGTGTTTAATATACAGCGACTGCAGACAGTTTATTTGACAAACTAAAACTAGCTGTGTAGTTAAACTGTGCCCAATGATCATACAATGTGACATTAAAAAGTAAAATAAACCACAGATTTATCACAGTCAACGTGTTTTTATTACATTAGATTAATTAACATTTGTCTTACCTTAGTTTTACTAAAAATGCCATTGTTATTTTACTACTATTTACCTCAGTAAATTTTTGGTAACAATGGTTTGACTAAACAAAAAATTGTTAAAAAAAAGAGAGGTAGCCATTCCGCTTATCGCTGGAGCTAGCTTGTTACTAGCTCCGTAAAAAAAGCCACTCTTTGTTAAAAACTGAAAAAAGCAGTTCAGTTGGAAGCGTTGCTAGTTTTTGTTACTTTGAAATGACTGGTTATCAATCATCCACTAGCCGCTTCTTGGAAAACGCTGTGTTTTGACCAGTCGTTTCAATACAAATCACGTCTCAACAATGCCATTGCACCTCCTTAAAAGTTGTATGATTCGTCACCACAATATCTGTTTATAAATGACTCACAATTTCCCTAACCTGTTGATGCTGTAGTGAATAGCTCTGCATTCCTCTCAAAGTGCGCTTTGGGTTTAGCTGGGAAAGTGATCTGTTTTCAAAGGCCAGATATCTGTGACCCAAATCCAATGTTAGTGAACTCTGTCCGGAGCTCGCAACTAAACAATACAGCTTGTTTAGACAGGTGATCTTATTCCTAAGAAGGCATCGAGTGAGATAACAGGTTTAGGCGTCTATTGGAACAAAGGCATGGGTTTTAATCCGACGGCAGAATTCCCAGTTGTTCTGTATTTCCGACACAAACGGTTTTGTCGAAGACGAGCATGTTGATTATGAAAACTCATCAAAGCTTTTCCTAAAGGATTTTTCATTCAGTCATGTTGTATCGTAAATGAATGTCACACAAACATCTAAATGCTGAAAATGGGCTTGTAAATGAATGTCAATTATGTGGCCCAATTAGTGTGATGTGTTTACTGTGTAAACAGAGGCTGTTTGTTTGTGCTCTCCACAGATTTCTGCTAAAGCTCTGTTTGTGCTGGGGTTTCTTATTGAACATTTCTCAGCTGCCAAACCTTTTGATTTTCCCTTAATGATTTAATATCCATCTGTTTTATCAGTGTGTTTTAATGACTAAACCTGACGATTATAGCAACAAAGCGCACGAACAGGTCTCGCCGGTGCTTGTACGTGCCTTTGAAAGCGTCCGCGGCTTTCTCCATTTCTTATCGCCACACTCCAATTCCAAACGTCAGGTTTGTCATATTAATAAGTGAACGAAGAAGCTGAAGAGTGCCTGGACTTGTCTATGGAACATTTCAGTATGACAGGCCTTTCTTTATCCCTCCCCAAATGGAAATGGGGGCTGTTACTCATTTGCTCCTTCAGAGGAGCTGAGGTGTAGATTAGAAGGCATTAGGTGTCACTATGGACAACTGCTGAAGAGTGATGCTGTGAGAAGCCTCTCTTAAATCAAGCGTGGAATCTGTGGTCTCTTATGATTGGGTGATTTCCTCGAACCCGGCTCTGTTTTACTTGGATGAGTGGTCATAGGTAAGTCACGTGATTTGGCGAGGGGGTGGGACACCCATGAAAGTGGAACTCACACCTGACTCAGGTGTGGAAAGTTGTCGGTGCTGTGGAGCATCATAAGTTCTCATGTCTTGCATCTGTGGACAATTCTGGTCTACTAAGAAGTTCTCTCCTAACTGGATTTCTTTTGATTTTCAAAAACTCATCAGCATCTCAAAGGACCGAAACACTAACCTTCGATATTTCTCTGCAGATTTTGATTTGCAGCTGAAATTTGTCCTGAAGGAGGGAGGATCTTTGCTGAATCTAGGCCATGTTTGGCACTGGGCATCTGGTTTCTCCTCTGTCTCCCGCCGTCTTCCACTCTTCGGCTGCACATTTCTTCCCGGCCTTCCCCAGCAGGTTAGGTTCACCGCAGATCTTCATCCCCGGTCCCTTGTTCAGCTTTGAGCTACTGCGCAGCTACCTGCAGCCTGAGCCCTGCAAGCAAGCTTTGCTGTTGGCCTCTCAGGCCTCAGGGCACCATGCTGAGAATATTGGTAAGCACATTGTAACCTTTGATAACCATTGCTACCATCTCAAATGGGCACATTTAGTTCCATATATTTCTATCCGTCTGAACAAGAAAAGCAAAATATACAGTTAATAATATACAGTTACTCTCAAATTTGAGAGTAAAATATACTCTTCAGTTAGAAAATAAGTAATAATTGAATATATTTTATACTGTTTATTATATAAACAGTATATACATGCAAATAGTTGTGTACGTATATAAAATTAAGAGACCATTTCAAAATAATTTTTAGTTTTCATCATTTATTATTTATAGGTATGTGTTTATTTGAAACTGTCGTTTTTGTTTCATTCTGTAAACAAAATGTCTCCCAAATGTCAAATATTTTTATTTATTTATTTGCAGAAAAATGAAAACTGGAGAAACATGTCAAAATAACAGAAAAGATGCCCTGTATTTTTTCAGACCTCAAATACTGCAAATTCACTTTCAAGCCATACAGCAATAATATTTCTACATGTACATAGGAAAAGTTCACAAATATTTTTTTATTTGATAACCTGGATTGTATCACAGTTTTAATGTGTCTTGTCATGCTGTCAGTCTTTCACATTGCTATTGGATGACTTTGTCACTCCTGAGGTTTGTTTTGGTTGAAATTCGAGGCTGGAATGACCACAATACATCCAGAAATGTCGATTACACTAAATTTGGAATGGTCTCTATTTTTTTAGGGGGGGGAAAGATGTGTGTGTGTATACACATATGTACTGTATATACAGTATATATATTAGTACATATGTAATGTATGCAAACACTATATGTACGGGGATAATGTACAGTCAATTAGTTTAGGTAAAAACTTTAATATGAGAGAGACAAGCACAGCCATGTCGGAAATTGGTGAATTATATAATGCCACAGCCATTATACAAAACATTTGGTGTGATTGACCACTATCAAGTATTCCAGAGAGCCGTGTAATAAAATGTAAATGAAATATTTGAAAGGATAACTAGCCGTTTTATATGTTAGTGCTGAAGAGAAAATTTATATTTGCCAAGGCATTCGGGTATCATGCTTTAAATAATCCATATGTGTAGCGTTCATTAAGGGACGCCGTTTATGAGTCATATTCTCTCATAATTATCCATACGCATTTAACAGTATTTAATAGGATTCTAAATGTTTACAAAGGATTGGCTAACAACTTGTAACTAACAATCAATTATCCGGCTCTGCTGAAGAGGGCTTAATGAACATTGCACTAATTATCCAATCTAGAGCCATTAGTTCCTTGTCAGTGGTAGCCTCTGGCAATTGTCTAATTGGTTGCTGTGATGTGGCTTCCAGATGAACCCCGGCCAGTGAAACAGCGGCGATCGCGGGCCAACTACAGCAGCTGGCAACTGGAAGAACTGGAGAAGGCCTTCGAAAGCACACACTACCCCGACGTCTTCATGAGAGAAGCCTTGGCCCTCAGACTGGACCTGATCGAGGCCAGAGTGCAGGTTGGGCATTGTGACATTCTAATTTAATATTGTAATGCACATAACAATATTATATTAAGATTATTATTTCACCAAATTAGCTGTGTCGACCTTAAAAAATGCTTTGTGTTGCCCCAGCCCAACATGTTGCAAGTTTGTTACCGAGCACATGTTGAACATTTCACACGTTTTGAGAGATGATTGCTACTTCCTAAAGTCGACTCATTTAATGTGTTCCCACTTTTCCATATTTATATGGTGCTACACTAATACTAATATTAATAGTATGAATACCATTACCAAAGCTAAAATTAATTCTTATACATATACTAAAGAACTTTGATGTAATACCTACTGCTAACAATAATGCAAGTCTTCACAAAATGTTGTAATATTTGCAGAATCGATATGAAGAAAATTTCATATATTTGCTTATTTAATATACATATAACATTTAAGATTTAAGATTCAATACAAATACAAAATATAAAAAGCCCAAAATTGCAGCATCTGCGGCTGATACAAAATTTGACATCTCAATCTTTTTGTGATTATTAATAATAATTTATATATATCTTAATAGGATAAATTATAAATATAAAGTTATTTTGCCCGATTAAAAGAGACATACAAAAATTAGTGCAAAAGCGAAGTGATTTTTGATAATGACGTTTTTGTATGAGGCATAAATGAGGAGTCAAATTGCTTATTGGAGCATCTGAATTTTAATAATATTCAATATGATCGATATTCTGTAATTTTATATCTTTAGCTAAATTATATTGATCATATTTAAAGGTGGCCTATTATGCAAAATTCACATTTACATGGTTTGAACACAGATGTGTGTCCCCAAGTATCCAGCCCATAATACTAAAAATCCACCTACTGTTTTTTTTAAATCCCCATCAGTCAAACACATTCTGAAAATGAGTTGGATACGATTTAAGCAGGTTTAAATATGATTTATCAATACATCAGCAATCTCCTTTTCCTTTGTTCCATCAGGTGTGGTTCCAAAACCGCAGGGCTAAAATGCGCAGACAGATGAAACTCCAAAGCCAGCCAGGTGAGCAGTGTAGCAGGCGTGACAGTGACAACAGAGCTGCTGACTCGTCCAGCAGGAACCCCGGAGGTCCAGAGCTCCACAGCAACAGCAGCAGCCCATGCTGGGAGAGGAAACAGGACAGAGGAAGCCCGACTTGGCCTAAACCCACCTCATCATCTATCCACAGCCCTGTGAGTAACATACAGGAGAGGTCGGAGGTGTCCAGTCCTGAGGACTTCCGCTGCTGTAGCATTGCCAAACTGAGGGCGAAGGCCAGGGATTATGAAGCGGAGATTCACAGCAGTGTGGCCAAAGCCAGCAGAGAGAGGCAACTGAAGACACAAGAATCTGCCACAGTCCTGGAAAGAGACTAGACAGATGTGACAGTATGCAGTATCACACCGGACCCGAGGATACATTCCAAATCCCTTTAAATAGATAATTTATTGTCATTTCAACATCATTTTGCTCGATACACAGCCATGACGGAGAAAAGCAAAACACAAATTACAAGGCTCTCCATTGTTTTCTTATCTGATCGTCACAACATCATTTATTATCTGTGAAGTCAATGTGTTCTATTTTTTGTTCAATTTTATTTGTCTGGTGGTGTTGCAAATGTGATGTAAGAGTGTATATAAGGCATTCTGCACGTTTGCCTTTGTTTTAAATAACTTCGCAAGAAATGCATATGAGAGGTGACAAATTATGAGAAGTTGTACTGTATTTTTTTGGTAGCATCTAAACTGGTTTCACTGAAGTCATGTCATTACATAAAACAATCCCCTAATTTCACATGATTTCCAACGGGGCTGGGAAAAACCTTTTGGTGGGTTGCAGATATAAAGTGGGTCTCTTTGCATGAAAAGTATTGCATTTAAACATATTTCATTAATATGATGACAAGGACAATAAAAAAAACTACTCCAGTATTTTGGTGGGTTCTGGAATGAAATGTTTAGGAACCACTGATTTAATGTCACTGAAAAAAGGAAAATAGCACACTACTGTACATAACTATTTGATGTTTCACAGTGTACATTGTATTTTTGTATTGTATCTGAGATGTTTTATCACATTTAACGCTTACATTTTAAAATTGAAACATCAATTTGTACAAATTCTGATGTTGTTTGCTTTAAAGTTTGTCTGCAAAGATCAACATTAATAAAAGTTTTTGTTACTTTGATACCAACATCTATCAGCTAGTGAACAGAAGGCGCTCAAAAGAGGAAATGCTTGATGATGTCATTGATGGCCAGCTCTTCAGCTATCCTGTTACCCGGTGTGGAAACACAGGATGTCTGCAAGCTGCCACAAGCCCTTTATAAACAATGAGAATGTCAGAAAAGTGCCTGCCCTTTTTTGACAAACATACAAAACACTTTTATTTGTATTCTTCAACAAAGGAATAAACTTTGTGTGCTGTGTCTATATTGTTTATATGTTTATTTGCTTGTTTTTTTAAAGGTATGTTTCGAAACCGTGTAAGATACAGCAATACTGGGGAAGGGTTGTTGCCAGATCAGAACAAAAGGACTTCTAAATTGTAAGAACCCTGCTGAAGTATTTGGACACAGCACCTGTTCCACGTCAAATCGATTTACTGTAAGCGGCCACCCAAAGGGTATTTCCTGTGGTCTCATAAGTTTGGCAGGGTCTGCATCAGTGCGTAACAAGCTTTGGTCATGCAATGTGCATGCAGTACAACTAATACCATTGACTTAAAAAGCCAGCAATTAGACTTGTGTTTAGTTCTCCTTAGAGTCACAGTAGAGTCAGAGTGCCCTCCTCTGGGCAGCAGGTAATGTGGCTTTTCAAAGCCTGATTTGTCTCAAGTAGGTCTATTTTTGACGGAACAGTATGGAAGTATATGCATGGAGATATTGTACATGTAAAATCAGGGGGATTTCTTTATTTTCAATTGTGAGAGTGTCTCCATACTATTTCTCCACCAGACTCGGGTTTCTATCTTTATGAAGTTCAATGTCAAGCTTTAAACAACCCCTCTTTCCCCATCCATCCACAACTTGATATGCTCACCATAGTGTAGGCCTTCCTAATTCAAATGTAAAACATCTGAAATTACAGTGAAAAACAATCTCTATCCGCTTTTGCAGACGAACTGTTCATTCTACACATGGTCACTCTGCTTTGCATCTCAGAAAAAAAGTGTTGTGTATTTGAAAGATAATGTTTATTACTTTAAACATAAGACATATTTTAGTTTCGTAATTGTTAAAGTTGCATGTCAGTTCTTTTTTTTCACAGGGCCTTCCTGTTATCATATGCACATGAGAAAACCCCTTTTGGAGGCCTTTGAAAACACTCACATCAAACAATACAAAAACTTAAAACTTACTGTTTTAAAATACCCCCCTGTGGTTTCATTAAAAATACATAGTAGTAGGTTTTTTTAACCGTTGTTAAACCAACACGCCTTTGTGTGCTATTCAAATAATACATGCTTCAAAAAATAACATTAAATAATAAATGAGTAAGTAAGTTAATAAGCAGACGTCCAACAAAGTAAATGAATCAATACAAAATAAACAAATAAAAGCAATTAGCGTTAATAATGTGTAATTTCAGGCCCCTCCTCCTGTATATCCACAGGTGCTGCTGCTGCTGCTCTGCTAAATGTGACCGACACTACAGTGAAGGACGCCAGCGACAAACTTCAGGTCCGTTTCAACTTTTTATTACGCTCATCTGGACTTCCTGCAATTCACCCGACGTGATTTCATCCACTGCCCTCGTCGTTATTTCTCCGAGCAAGCGACTCTTGTTTTCAGATCAAGTTTTAACGGTGTTTTTGTGCGCTCGTGGAGAGGATGGCGGCGATCAAGGCTTTGCAGCAGTGGTGTAAGATTCAATGCGATGGATACAGAGATGTGACCGTCAGCAACATGACAACATCATTCAGAGATGGACTGGCCTTCTGCGCTCTTATTCACAAGTTCAGACCTGACCTCGTGTAAGAGTCTCTTACTTCTGACTGTTGTCTATAATTATGTTTCGAAAACTGCTAAAATCGATAGTTTTAAGCCCAAAAAAGTTTATATTGTTTGAGCTTTATCGTGGTATTAATACTGGTCGGACAAATATTTACTATTTGTTCGTACACTGAGGGTTTTAAATGATGATAAAACGTATGTGGTTTGAATTTGGTCGCAAGTTATTATTATTATTATTATTATTATTAGCATTCGTGACACTATTAAACCTTCTGGCATTTATTTTAAAGAAATTATTTACAAATGTATTTAAAAACTGTTACTGAAGTAAATGTGTTTGACGCATCCATATTTTATGTGACGAGCTACACCTGTTGCTACTTGGTTACACCTGTGTAAAGTTGAGGGGCAGTGACATTATACTGTACAACTCCTGAAACATTATTAAAAGTAATAGAAGAATGACTAAGAAAAGTGCTATTATTTTGTGAAAAGGCCTGTTTACATTTGTTTGCCTATATGCAGTTAATGAAGTTCATAAATTGTGGATTAAGTGTCCAAATACATTCCAGAGACACCGCTGGAAAGGAATTATAATAACATCAGCGATGATAACTCTTGCGACCCTTCAGCTTTATAATATTTTAATATTGTATTTGCTTGTGACCTTTAGAATATGTTCATGTCTTCCTACATGGCAATTTCTAATGTAGATAAATGTAGTGTGTGTGTATATATATATATATATAGCCTGTATGTGTGTGTGCTTTTGTTGAACTTTGAAGAGCTTGATGCAGTCTCTGCATTGTGACAGTTATCAAGACTTATCTGTCTGTATACTGACTCACATCCTTGTTTTCTTTCAGAAACTTTGAGTCCCTCTCCAAGGACAATGTGTATTACAACAACCACTTGGTAAGTTGTTGAATGTAGGGAACTCTGAAAAAACCTAAGTGTCCCATAACGCGTTTTGTATCCGCATTTAGCTGCTTCCTGTATAAATACGCAGTTGTTTGTCTCATGATAATGCACACAACGAAGTTTTGCCCCAAGTTGTCATAACATTTGTTTTCCACATAATTGTTAATGGGTGTGCTTTGCTTTTCCTCTTTCTTTGGCAGCAAGTATTCATAGTCAACATGAACAATTATTGGTAGTTAAATTTTTTTTAAAGGTTGTGTTTCTAGGGAACGTCTAAATATACAGTTTCTTAAATAAAACTTCCATGTTTGGGGTCACTTGTTGCAGCCAGAGCTGTTAGCACAGTTTAGGGCTTTTCACACTGCACTTAACCCCTGGGGTTATCTTCATTCTAAACCCCGCTTTTAACCCGGGGTAAACGATCGTTTCACACTTGTAATTTTGAAGCAGGGTTATCCCTGCATTTTACCCGGATTGCAATGCCAATGTGTGAAAAAAAAGCAAAGCTTTTTTATCTGAGTAAGTTAAATCGGCTTTGGCTTAAAACGGCAAAAAAGGATGTGCGATGATTTTATTCAGTCAGTTTGACGCTGCAGTATTTATCCAATCATGACTGTTGACGTCACAAATAAGAATGTTAACCTGGGGTTTAGTGTTTTATAGTGTGAAAAATCAGGTTATGAATACTCAATGTTATCTCTTAACCCCTGGTAAATTAACCGTGAACCATGAATATCCCAGGATTCTGTTTACCTGGGGATAAGAACAACCCGGGGTAAGCTATTTCAGGTGTGAAAAAGCCCTTTTGTGTTTGAGATGTTTTTGGTGTATTATGTCTTTTGCTTCAAATGTACAAGAATTGACACGGGTGTCAGTTACTAAATTAAATAAAATATATTACGCTCATCTCTGATTGTGACTTTCTTCCGTAGAACACGATGGAAGAATTTTGTTAACCGGCACCCATTCGCTTGCATTCATTTTGTGTCCATACAATAGAAGTGATGGGTGCTGGCGCTTTCTGGTTATCACCATTCTTCAAATATCTCATGTGTTCTGCAGAATAAAGAGAATGTTACAGGTTTCAAATGACAAGAGGATGAGTAAACGATGACAGAAGTTTTATTTTTGGGGTAATCTATCCCTTTAAATAGGCACTAAATGTGTGTAGCGCGTTCATCAGTTTGCAGCTATATGGGTTTAAATGCCAAATTTAATTTCTGTTTTGTGTGTAGAGGACAATGCCTGACCAGGACTGGTGACCTAATTATTTTTCAGCCCAGAACGTGCTTCTGTGAGAATGAGGCATTGTGATGCGTCACAACTGGGACTTTTCTTATAATGATGAGCTCTTTCTTTCTCTGCGTCCTCTGAGACTTCAGATTTTAGGCTACACATTTGGAGATCTGTACCATACAACTTCTGTAGGCAGCATTAGGTTGTAGCTGGAACTTGAGTTTTGTGGTGTCTTTCCGGTGCTTGCATTATTTAGAAGGGTGATGGCCAGGCCACCTGATCCTCATCATCAAGATTAACTTACTTCTGTTCTACTACTGTCTTTACGAATGGCAGTTCATGGTGTGTTTGAATGTCAAAGGATGGGCCATTTCATTTTGCTGCTTTAACATTATCTGTAAATATAAACTGGATTTACAAATAAACGCTCAACACTGAGTGTACAGTATCTCTCCAGTGATGTGGGTCATTTAGAAACAGGAAGCTGCAGCTGCATCATGGAGGATATGCACCCCCCTCGGCTGTCCTGTAAAGTTTAATAAGTGTGTTCCGGTCAATCCCAAACAATGCTCTGGTATCCCCCCTTTCTGTCCTCTTTCACAGGCCAAACACAGGAAACATGCTACTCATTATGCGCTCCTGTCCAGACCTGCTTGATGTAGTGCCAGATCTTGCTGCGTACTGGCTTTTTCTATTTTTGACGACTCCTTTCTTTGTGCCTCGTCTGTGTTTACAGTTAATTGGGCAAGTGCCTTTCCCCAGAAAACCGTTGCCACAGCATGATATTGGTACCCTGGATAAATATCATGTGAGAGAATTTTGAGTGTCTTGACTCTTGACCAATGGTGCCGAGTACAAGATATTAAGATCTTAATGCTGTGCAATTAAGTGTGCTTATCTTATTTATCTCAACATCCTCAAGGTAGTGGTAGTGGTGGTGGTGGTAGTGGTCTTGTTGTTAGAGATGTAAATTTGATGGCATGTCTTTTGTGGTGTGCTTCAGGCATTCTGTGTGGCTGAGGAACACCTTGGAATTCCAGCTCTTCTGGATGCAGAGGACATGGTGGCTTTGCCTGTCCCAGACAGACTGAGCATCCTCACATATGTCTCACAATACTACAATTACTTCAATGGTCGCTCGCCAAGTAAGATTACATTCATCCATCACCTTGTAATATTCGGATTAAGGTGTTGTTTGAATTCTACACCAATTATAATAGAGTAAGAAGTAATTTGGTGGTAAAATATAGTCAATACACTGACAATACTATGAAAAATATATTTGTAAATTCTATTGGACACAAAGATATTTTGAAAAATGTAGGAAATCAAACCATTCTGTGACACTTTTGACTGCCATTGTCATTTTTCCTATGGTAATCAATGGGTTCCAAGCACTGTTTGGTTACAAGCACTCTTCCAAATATCTTTCTCTGTGTTCAACAGAACAAAGACATTTATAAAGATTTGCAACAACTCAAGTGTGAGTAAATGAAGACAGGATTTAGGTTTATGGATGAACTTTCACTTTAAGAACAAGTAACTTTTGCTTAAGTGAAATTGACTTTAATCATTTTGTTCTTTAAAATGGATAACTAGTATATCGCACACTAAGTGTAATTAAATATTATGAACGCTGAATTATGCGGTATGAAGCACTTTTTTTGGTGTTGTTCTGAAACCAGAACAAACAATGTAGTGGCTTTACCTTCAATGCATGCCTAAAATTAGCTTGCTACAGATTACAGTTGTGTTCCATTGAAACTGCTTGTATGCAAATCTCAACATAAGCATAGTTTAAAGACCTAAGTTTTTTTCTCCAGTCGGGGGTGTGGGAGGTGGTATCAAGCGCCACGCAGAGGTCTCAAAGGAGGTGCCATCAGAGAAGAAGAATCTGCCTGTGGTTGCCAAAAATCACAATTTCAAAACAAATACAGAGAATCATCCTCCTAAAACCGAAATGCCAAAAAATGTCAGAGACGACATTCCCAAGTCTCTTAACATCCACAAAACTGCTCCAGAGAAGCACGCTCCAGCTACTCCAGCACAGCAAGCTGGCACTGAATGGCACAAACGTCCAGGGACAAAATGTGTGCAGACATTGGTCACAGCACTCAGGGCAGGATCTACACAGTCACATAGAGATGCTGAGAAGGTATTGATTCAGTCTGCCTTTTAGATATTAATGTGTATGATGCAGCTGATGTTAATTTTTTTAAAAACCCTAAAGAATGGTGCCAAGGTTGCAGGTTCAAATATTAAGATTTGCATGTACTGATTAAATGTATATTTAGTTTAATAACGTCATAAGTGTTTGCTAGATGCCTAAATGTTAGGAAAATAAGTTTTAACAACGTTTTACCCAAAGGAAAATTTACTTTGAGGATTATTCACCATCATTTTCATTTATCTGCTCATTTACAGAAAACCATTTTGGTGGAGATGTCAAATAAAAGCGGCACTCTTAAAAGTGAATGTACAGTATGTGGAAATCATGTACATCTGGTCCAGAGACACCTGGTGGATGGCAAGCTTTACCATCGAAACTGCTTTAAGTGAGGGTTGCATGATATAAATGTAAATCACATTAATAAGTGTATATTCTGTCAGGTTCACTACCGTCAAAAATGATTGACAATTAGCATACGGTTTAGATTGACGGTATCGTTCTGTTCTGTGCAAAAACTCCCTGCCCATCCATGCAGCCAGCATGAATAAGAGTAGGGAGCAGTAAACAGAACGGAACGACATATGTCATTAGTTCTTGATGATGACATTTACTGTAAGTGTAACTCATTATGTAAAGTAATTGAGACTTATTAAAGGTAATAACAGAAGTCGAGTCATTATTGTAAATGTTAGGTGGAGTTGGGGATGGAGGAAGGTAATTTGCTCCTGAGCAATGCGTTAAGCTGCTGTTTAAATCGGAAGCTGTGATAGCGTCTTATTTCTATAGGTAGATGAGTATCTGCTGATGCGTGACTCTCGTGACCTGTCAGAATTAACTCCATATGCTTGTCTTTTAGTGACTATGGAATCAGTATGACTGCATGGGGTATGTTTCAACTGTCAGAATGTTAGACATTTAAAGATTTGTTTTTTTTAATAGATGTAGCGTATGCTATGGCACGTTGAAATCTGGTGCATTTAAATTGGAAGCGGAGCCTGGATCGCTGGTTTGCAGCATTCACAAACATGCACAAACTGCCTTCAACCCCACTGTGAAGTATTTTAAGAACAGCGGCATTACGCTTTCAGAGCCAACACCCAAATCTGAGACTGCAGGTCAGCCATCATCTCAGCGCTTCACCTCATTATTGTCTGCACCCATCAAGCCTGTGCCCAGACCAGCAAACCTCAGTTCAGCCACACAGTCATGGACTGCCTCCGCTCAACGGACTCAGGCGGCCCGGCAGAAGTTCTTCCAGTCCTGCGGCTCGGCAGCAGATCATCGCCCGACAGCGAGACAGCCCTCAGAAATCTCCACTGATCAGAATGCCAGTCTGACAGTGGTGGACCAAGACCGGACAAATGCTCCGATCAACAGGAAACAACCTGAAGGAAACAGCAATAACAACAACGCGCTGAATTCTGACATAGGAACACCGAGGCAGTGAGTGACTACATGTTAAACTTGATGTTTGTCATTGCGATTTTGTGTGTATATATATATATATATATAATTGTTTACATCCATTCGGGTCATGTACATGGTGCAAATGCTGATCGTAAAATGTTTGTATGGTTTCTTTCAGACTCATCACTTCTGAGTCCTCCAGCTGGAGGCAGGAGTTACACAGCAGAAGTGTGAGAGAAATAAAGTTAAATCAGCCCGCTCCATCCTCCCCTGCTATCAGCTGCAGCCTCAGCTCCAAGGAATCCCTCTACCGCAGTGCCATCAGCAAAGAACGAACCAAACCTCCATCCCTGCAGCTTTCCTCTGCCAAAGGTGCCGTTCGCTTCCTGATGACCTTTGCTTGTGCTTTTTAAAATGGTTTTTAAAGGTCACGTTGGAAATATTATAATAAAGATACGCAATATAGGAGATGTGAACAGAGGCAGGAAGTGTATAAATTAAACCATGGTGCGACATTCATTGTCACATTCTTAAACGGGTTTTCAATTGATTCCACATGAATAATAGTGAATCCTAAAGGGATTAATAAATGAAATTATTAATATTTCTGGCCATTGCAAACCTGTTTGTGCAGAACACAAAAGCAGATGTTTTAAACAATGTTTGTAACCAAACAACACTGGCCCCCATTGACTTGCATTTGTTTTGTGTCCATACAAAAGTCAATGGGGACCAACGGTTTTTCTGTTACCAGTTTTTTTAAATATCCTTTTGTGTTCTGCAGAAGAAAATCATACAGGTTTGAAACGACAAGACTGTGGGTAAATGACAATTGTCCCTTTGAAGGTGAATTATCATAAGACAATGGTTTCTGCTACAGTATCTTGTTGCATGCAGTGTGGTATTTTATCCATCTTATTAAATGCGATGGTTTTAAATAGCACTGTGATTGTTTTGGCCATAATGTCCCCCTCTCGTCTCCACTTCAGCCCAAGATGTTCAGAGCTGTGACGCCCTGGCCAACCGGAGATCAAAGCCGAAGGCTCCAAATGGACAAAGACTGAAGTAAGTTCGATCAGTCTAGTTATCTCTAATGCTGTCTAATCCACAAGGGGAAACCAGGCTGAGTCACTCGGGTGTGAGTTGCAATGACACTTGAGTACTGACAGTGGGGCCTTTCATGTATTTGTCCTCTAGCCTGCTGATGTCTCCAGCTTCCCCTTTAGTGTTTGACTGCCTCAGAGTGCATTCTCTCACTATGTCACCAATGCTCACCAGTCCCAAGGAGTGCTGCGCCTAAACAAGCCCCCACTGAAACGCTTTACTCTTACTTTGTTCAGACATTTTGTTTTGCTTGCATCTACTTTACTGTAAAAGGTGAGGCTTTGAGTTTATATTCATCGTTTTTGTTTGTTGCTGGTGATCTGTTGCTGCCTCTTTGGAGATTTATCTGTTTAATAGGGATAGTTCACCTAGTGTCATCATTTACTCGCCCTTTTGTCATTTCAAACCTACATGACTTTCTTTCTTCTGCAGAACATAAAAGATATTTTGAAGAATGTTGGTAACCGAACAACAGTGGTACCCATTCACTGGGAGTGGTTTCGTGTCTGCACATTAAGGGTCCGTTTACACGGAAACTGCCTTTTAGGGGACTGATAACGCAAACCTTTTAAAACTGGTTTCAAAGTGAAAGTTTCTGATAACAACAGTGTTCTCATTTCCGTGTAATCCCTGAAGTACGCAAGAATGAGAAAACGACATTGTGCGCATGCGTATTTGGTGTGGTATGCGCGTGTACACCCAAACACAACGAAGAAGAAACAAATACAACAATGGCGGATTACATGGGTTTTTTTGTGCTGCGCAATAGTTTGTTAACGCTTCTCCAGCAAAGTGTAGATTTACTACACCAGTGCTATAACCACCAGCAGAGACCTACAGCAAAATCTTAACATAGAAGGAAAAAGTTTGGAAATTACAAAGTTTCGCAATCTTGTTTGTTTGTATATGTGCGCACGCTTCTCTTCACTATGAATGAGGAGAAATGCAGCGCTCTGTATTGTATGGACTCTTTAGCAACGAAAGTTCGCCTTCCAATAAACCGTCAATCAATCGTCAGGGACTCTGGTATTTTTTCTTTACAAACTGGCGTTGCATTCGTAATACAGTGTTTGTCATTTTGCGGATCTGTGTAAAGGCGGAATGTTTTGATAACGTTGTCATGTGTACGTGAAACTTTTCAAAAACGCAAAAGAAAAACATTTCCGTTTTTCATCGTGTAAATGTGGCCTTAAAATATCATCTTTCGTGTTCTACAGAAGAAGGTCAAACAGGTTTGACTTGACAAGAGGGTTAGTAAATGACATATTTTGGGTGAATTGTCCCTTGTTGATTATGGGTGAAGGACTATGCTAGCCTCACGCCTGATGTGTTTATATATTTTTTAAGAACTGAAGAGTCTGTTGAAGGTGTCCTGTTGTCTCCTATAAAACAAGAAAGTGATTTAGATGACACCTGTTGTTCCAACCAACAAAAAACAAATAAACAACCCAGCACCTGTGGTAAGGCTTAACTTTTAAAAACCAATATAAATACATATGTAATTTATGTTTTAAGTTTATCAACTTGTTTTACAGGTTGGGTTGTGAACTCCTCTCCCGTTCAGACATTCAATCCTGTTGTCTCGTGTGTGGGACTGGCCTATGGTGGGTCTCCTGTGTTGTTTAAATCCATCATGGGACATTTGTGATTTTGGTTGAGGATAATTTGTCTCTTCTTTTCACAGGTTATAAAAGTGAATGTTCAATGTCCTCATGTGTTTCACCCTCTCAGTCTTGTCACAGACCTTCCTCTCCGACACAAGTTCCCCGCTGTCCGGCGAGCAGATGTAAGCAGCTTCTTTAAACAGATAAAAGCGGAAGTGTATCCAAAAGTTTTAGGCATGTTGTGTCTCCTTAATTTTTAATTGTGAATTAAGCAATGTGTTATGATGTCATGATGGACATGAAATGTATGAAAGACTCAAACTTATTTGTGCGTGAAAAATGGGAGATTGTCTGAAAATGTCATATATAAATGTAAGTTATGTATGTCATCTATTTAATAGTTTTGTTTTGTTCTTTTAAATATAACGGGAATGAAACATCAGCTGAAAATGGCTTGAATGAGACAAGATCACCCACTGTAAGTTCACAAGCTTACAATGATCTTACAGGAACATACATTTGCTTTGTGCTAAAAAACAAACAAACAAAAATGTTGTCTTTACTCAGATCAAATCCCACCACGTCCCAGCAGACCAGATCACCAAAGAATTGCAGGACATTGAGTTCAATCTGAATGATTTGGAGAATAAGGGCGTAGAATTGGAGTGGAGACTTCGCGTTTATGAGGAAGGTAAGGTATAAGGATAAAATTACATTTCTCATATCCCAGGATTCCTCTGCAGGGGTTTATTTGGAGGATTGTTGGCCAATCCAAACGAACTAATATAATACACAAGGTATTTCATAACTTCTGAAGTGCTGAATTTTTTTGACAATTTCTGGGGAAAAAAACTTTGGTCTGATCATTCTCTTCCTTTTGGTGCAGTTTGAGAGCGATCTCTCAGCTTTTGAACATCATGCTTTAGGTGACACGTTGTAGGTGTGTGTGTGTATGTGCGGTTCATGGAGTCGCGCACTCATTCCAAACCTGTTAGCTGAGGCCAGCCCCCTGAGAGTCCAAATTTCCGATGTAGCCTTTAGGGGAAGGCCGTGGCCAATAAAAGGGCTCTCGTTTCCAGCAGCCAGGGCCAAATGAGGCGAGGCGCAGGGGAAGCTCCCCATCATCCTGTGGGATGCTGGGAAGGGAATGGAGAAGAGGCGGCAGGCTGCTGCGAGAGCCTGCTAGCCGAATGGGGAAATGTCACCTGATTGGCTGTTTTCAAGGTCACAGTAATATCATCTCTAGACTCACTTCTCCAGTCACCTGTCTTGCTTCTAGCAGCAAGTGGGATTTGATAGATCCTAACTGCCTCTCGGTCCCACCAAAGCCACGACCACCACTTGATCAAATTACACAGACGCATGTGTGCGGCGTATGATTGTACTTGTATGTTTTTGTACCACCTCGAGGCAATGTCAATGGAAAACATGCTTTTTAGACAGTATTACAGCGCTCTATTAGGTGAAATATAGAATTCATCATAATAGCTCAAATGGAGGTTGAATGTTGGTATTTTGAGATGCTTGTCTCCAGAGCACTTTAAATTGCGGCTGGAGTGTCTAGATGTGAGCGATGCAATCACAACCTGTAGCGTCTTTTGACATTGGCCTGTTTTACAGAGGGTCACGGGGACCTTCTGATGGATCCCCTGATGGTCGACTGGTTTAACCTGATTCGGAAAAAACAAAGCTACATACGACGGGAGTCAGAGCTCATGTACATGTGAGTAACCTTTTTGCAAAAACATTTGCTTTGTAAACGTACATGTTTTGCATTATGCATTCAGTGCAACCAACATGTTTTAAGCATGAGGACGCAGGATCTGGAGGAACAGCAGCCGGGAGTGGAAGGAGAACTTAGGAGATTGATCAATAAACCAGGTAACCGTTAAATGTACAGATCATTCTTACATTTACTTAGTAGGCACTTTTATTCAAACCCAAATGAGAGCGTTTGCCATTTTATCTACATTTTCGCAGTTAGAAAGAGCAGGTCAGTGGCCCTCTAAATGCATATCTTAATAGAACATTTCTGTAACTGTGCTTAATTTTATGGAAATAAATGGTGTAACTTCACCCTGTTGCTATGGTAAATCTACATTATACACGAATTATGAATGTGATGCTAATTTATAGATGTCTTGTGACATGTGGAGGCAATTGTTTGACACTTCAGTGGTATGTCATATTGATAATAATTTTCATTATGTACGAAGCACTGTTTATTTCCAAAGCAATTATGTACATTTCATACACCATTTCATAAAGGGTTAAATGTCATCACCTTATTAGTTTAGATGTCTTGGTTGTATTTTTGCACTCTGGAGAAATGCAATTAAAAGAAACTCTTGTTTGACTGTAGAACATCTGAAGAGTCTGGTTGAGAAGAGGAGAGAGAACACGCTGTTGAACAGATTGATGGAGATTGTGAATGACAGGAATGCCATTGTTGAGGGACTTGAGGAGGACAGGATAAGGCGAGTCTTTGAATTAAAACCAACTATTATTTGACTATTAAAATTTCAACACGTTTTATTATTCCTACAAAGTGATTATCAAACCCTTTTCAAAGTTGCTTAAGCATTTACAATGTGTAAATAAATGTATGTTAATATTCGTCACATCTAAAGGGAGGGTGAGGAAGATCAGCAGTTGAATGAGATGATGCAAAGGCTGGGTGAGTGCTGTGCTTTTATTTTTATCTTGTGTGCTCTGAACTTGACTGAGCTTTATGTGCTATAAACGTAATTGAACGTTCTGTTCTCTGTGTCTGTGCAGGTCTTCAGATGTTTAAAAACAAACGCAAGTCATCGTTCTCAAAATTGTTTCGACGGAGGAGTAAAAAGCATCAGTTGGAGAGTGATGTTCAGAAGAGAGGAAGTGACGTCATCTAGATGTTCTGAATGAAGATGAATGTGTTGAAGTAAAGATGTTACCTCACATGGTTGCAAGGTGGGACTAGAATTAGGAGTGCACACGGTCGGTCAGTTTGACAGCAAAATAATGTTTTGCTTAAACACCGCTACCCTTTTGGCAATGTTCTGATTATTTCTCATGTCTTCATGTCTTTTTATTTATTTTGTTTCATATTTTTGTTTAGCAGTTTGGTCACATGTAAATGTTTTCTTTGTCTTGAATGGTTAGGGTTTAAACTAATTTTCAAATAATTATTCAAACTCTCACTTGTTTTGACATAAACCATACGTTTTTATTAATGGATTTATACACAGATGTTTAAAGTACTTGAATGTGTTTCCTGATCTCAAGAGCAACCCCCAGAAAGAGAAAAAAAAGTTTGTTTTAGCATTCTGTTACTGGTAATGCTCACCACTTCTGGTAATACTGTAGTGCCTGCAGTTTGCTGAAGGGGGCACTATGAGCTCACAGGCATCTGTGTTTCACTTCTCCAGTTTTTTATTTCATGTCACAGAATGCTAAATCAAACTGGAGATTAGCCAGCAGAGGATCTCGTGCTGGAAAGGCACGGATTGTTGGTTTTATTCCCTTTTTAAGTCCTCTTACCTAGTTCAATTAAATGCGTAGCTCATTTAACTAAAGAAATATTGTCCAAAGATGTCTTTTTCATGGTGTTTAAATATCAGTATATGGCTCACTGTTTGAAAACATACTGAAGGTGTTTTAAAAGTTTTAAAAAGTTCTCTTGAGAGATGCTTACACAGATGTGCTTGTATTTATTTTATATTTGCCTTCAAACTTCTTATTCAATAAATCCTAATGTAAGTTTTTATTGTATTATACTAAACTGCTTCAGATCTTTTATTCCGAAACTGTTTACTGTACTGCAAAGCAGTCTTGAAATTCAGAATGTGTACCTTTTTGTATGCATAAAAATCGTGAGGCCTAAAATGTTTGGTCCCACAAACCCAAGTACCCAAGATGTCGTCTTTGTTCCAATTTTGCAGTTGAATTCCCTCTCGTTCCAAATTAAAATACACCACGCATGCCACAGCGGCTGTAATTGTTGCTCACGCCTTAAAAAAACGTTTACATAGTTATCGTTTAACATGGGTTTTAATAAAATGCATTGCAATAATTTTCTGGCGTTTAATACCACGCCGCTGCTTAGTCCATCCATCCCCAATTTAAGATGCATGAAATTATGATCATGAACTTGGAACACCATCTCTCTCTAGCCGAGGATGATATTGGTGCAAAACGCCACGCGTGGTGCGGGTGACAGAGAGACTGAATACGTGTGATATTAGTTAATTAAAGCTTTGCGCCCCATCTCCTGCAAACGCTCGTACTCCTGCAATTAAGAATCAAAGGCGAGGGCTTAGTGTCAGGGGTGTCTAATACACGGTTTTAACAGGAATGGGACCTGATTCGCCAAGCTCCTAGCGACAAGCATTAACAACAGCCTCAAATTAGGCGGACATTAATATTCATAAGTAAAACAATCGGTCCCACCAATGACTGAAGACACAAAGCTCGCACCGCCTGTGTCCATCAAAAGATGCCATTAATGGTGGAGTGTTTAATGTATACGGCGAAATTGGAGACCGCTTGGGTTTGTTTTGTGGCACTGTTCAAAATCACCCTGCCAGCTCGACTGCGGCCTTCCTAACCTCGCATCTGTATCTCGCATAACCGAGTGGCATTTACATATTTGCTTGATCAAGGCCAGCTAAGCGTAGGTCAGTAATTAACTGGAAATGGATGTTTTCACAGTTCTGTTTGGGTGATGCAAGAATTGCACGCTAATGTGTCGCTCATTCGTGGTGCGTCTCTGCGTGGTGTGAGGCTTTTTAATTGTTTAACTAAAAGCATACGTTTCACTTATCTAGCATACATTATATTATAAAGGTTAAACTCTGCTTGTCCAGTGATAGACACTGTGTGCTTATCTGTTTGTTCTCTTTCTATTTGGGCTGTGTGTGTGTGTTGCAGTCGTTGCCAGTGTTTCTGCCACTCGCCCTGTAATTATGATCCTCAAGGTAATTTTATCAGCCTCATTAGCTCTGATGAGTAAACGAGAAGCGTGCTTCTAATTTATTAGCCATCCAGACTAGAGCCATGGCTCTCATCAGACAGATCATAATATTTGTATAGAGAAGCTGATGTATTCAGTGTATCATCAGACTGGAAAGCGGCTGGAATCCTTAATTGCATTGCAAACTGCTGGTTGATCGAAAAGAAACTGGTTCTGTCGTTTGCTGTACTGTTTAATCTAAAGCTAAACGTTGGATTGCGAAGTAAAACAGTTTTTTTTCATTTAAAGATGCGCTTGCTTGACTGCAATCTCACTTAGGGGTCACCATGTTTACTTTGTGCTTTTCATACTTTTCATACATTTTCTATTATCCGCTCCCACCTATTTGACTTGAATACATTTTTGTGCGGGCAAAATTCATTTTGTCTTTGTGTCATTTGTTGTGTTTAAAGAGAGAGTGTAATGTGCTCACGATTTCACTGTGCGAACATTCGCATTGAGTGGAAAATATGCACGCTGGCTACTGGGAATGAGATGGAAAGTGCATGACTGGGAGACTTGACAAGTGCAGCTTTTCATCCATCTCAAATGAATAATTTTCTCTTCCCTTAAACATCACTAATCCAACCATGTTATCAGCGCCAATGCAGGATTGCGCCCGGCTCTGCTCTGCGGCACAGCAACTTTTCCTTTACACGTTAGGCTCCTGCTCCTCACTGGCACGGAGACTTCCTGCTTTATCCTTTCCGCTGGTTTTGTGGATCAGTGGAATAGGGCCCACAACAGAAGTGATACATATGGAAACTCTTCTCAAATGCCAAAGTCTCTTTTCACCCGCAATCTAAGCTGGCTCACTAGATGTCCCGCGTTTGGCACACAACTCCTGACAGAGATATCACAGCCCTGTGCAGAACAGAATAGTGTCATTTTCATCTGGTATCACATGTTCGGTGAATGTTTGCAGGCTGGCTTGAAGATTTTTTTCCATCTTAAAGTATTTTAACTGAATATATTTAGCTTACCAAGAAGCAGGAATCCTGGGGCGGGAATCTGTTAATGCATTAAGTTGATATTCTCAGCATGAGTTCTTCTGTGACACTTTGTAGTTTTACCGTAGTGAACAGACGCTTTGATGGTATTCAATTAAATAAAAGCTGTTTAGATCTTGTAGCAGGATCTGCGATTTGTAATGAGACATTATTGAAAGGGTTTCGTAATGCTTATGACATGATAACCTCGGTTCCAGGTAACTTTCGAATGCCACATCATCTCGTCTTAAAACGATAGAGGAAGGTTTTAATTTTGTCATTTAGTGACATTTTAAGCCTTTTAACTGAACCCAGACAGGGATTTACAGTTCCCTCCCAAGAAAAATAATTTAGTTCTCTTCATAGGAAAATGAGGGAAGAGATTAAGAGGAACATGCTGCGTTAGATGAGAATATTTCACACTCGTATGCTTTAGGTGTAAAATTTCGTTGGGGACACACTAGACATTGTGGTGTCTACTATAGCTTTACCAAGTTAGCATTGCGTGAATCTCCAAAAATTCCTTTGGTGTAAGATGTTTTGATTTTCATAGTTACACTTTAAAAACCCATTCCTAGAAACCATTAAAATAAATTCTGTCAAAGATGTTTTGAAGAATGTTGGTGACTGGAAAATGGTAAAACTCATTGACATGCATTGGTTTTGTGTCCGTGCAATAGAAATGAATGTGTACTGCCATTGCTCAGTTACCAACATTCTTCAAAATATCTTGGGTTCTGCAGAATAAAGGGTCATACAGGCTTGAAATTATATAAGAGTTAGTGAGGGATGACCTCGAATTTACTTTTTGGGTGAACTATAACTTTTTTACCTCATTGGAGTCTTTGGGGCATAAAACAAAAGTAAAATAAGTTAAAGCATTCAAGCTAAACTCAGAACTAAAGGGTTAAAATAAATAATGCACAAACATTATAGACTTTAAAAAGGTTTTTTAACCTCCGTTTGGACAGCAGTATAATAGTTTCATTAGGAAAGGTCTTGAACTATAATCCCGATACTTGAACTATATTGTTTTTGAGCTGTAAAATACTCATGGATCGCAACAGAACAAGATAACTTGTTGTTTGTGTTTGGTTATAATATAAAACTATTTTTTATAAGTGTATATAAATGTAATATATTTTATATTTTTCATTGATTTTCGATTTTATTGAATTAAAGTGAAACTACTCGACCGTTAATGATTCTTTGCAGAGCTCTACCGGAAGTGAAGTTTAGTCCAAAAAACCTGTTTGTTGCTGCGGAAACGGTCTATACCAAACAGGTTGCCGATAAAACCTGATTCTGTAGGTTCTCTAGACATATCAACACATGCATTTAGAAACGTACCCGTCTCTTTCCAGTGCTAATAATGGCAGGCTCAAACGTATCCGTGCGAGACTAAAGAGCCCACTTTGTGTTTTGCATGAGTGTGTGTGTGGCTGTGCTTGCTTGTTTGATGGCCGCTGTGTGATGTGGTGTCTGTACTCCCCTCTCTCCGTAGGCCGGCTACTTTGATGCTCTACCTCTCTTATCTTGAGCCTGGCAAGGTTAATGAAGTGCTAGCGCTCTTGTAGGAAGTAAAAATGAACTGACTAGCAGAGACCAGAGGAAGCTCGCAGATGAAACGCACATCTTGGAGCGACTCTAAGTGGCAATTTTGGTGAATTACTGAGACAATGAGAGGAGGAACAACGGCTGGGGATCAGGATTGGTCGATTGGATCTCTTTAAACTCGGCTCATGTGGAATTACATTAGCATTTTAGCCTTGCTTGTAATATGATCTGTCACACCTCTCCAACATCCAGTGGTTGTTGGAGCCGAATGCTGTTTTTTTGGCGAAGGTCTTGGTGTTTTAAGGAACTGGTTGTGTATTTATGTATTGTACACAGAGCTATAGCTATCGATTATTTTAGTAATAGAGTATTAAACTGATTATTCCACGGATTAATCGAGTATTTGGATAAGTATTTCTTCTTTATTAAAGAGCAATACTAAATATTCAAGTGAAAATAAGACAGGTCACTTGAAATTAACTTGTTTTCTTTTTGAATTTTTTTTTTTTTTGCTGATTGTATACGATTATTTGAGTCAAAACTAAACCCATTTATTACATTCCATTGTCATATTACACTCAAAATGCAATATAATACAAATGTTTAAAAATAAAAATATAGAGAATAATTTCAAACGTAAGCAGCTTACCTCAGCTCATGCATGATGCATATCCTTTACCTTATTTAGTTTAAATTTTCAAAGATCGGTTTTTAATCGTTTTAATATTAAACGGTAATATTTGTCCACATAAAAATACTGTACTTAATCCTGTAGTGTGTTTTTGATGATAGCTTCACTCAAACAGGAAAATGTTTGTGAAATCATCTCCAGAGTTGCACTAGCATTCATTCATTCATTCATTTTCTTCCGCTTATCCGGGGCCGGGTCGCGGGGGCAGCAGTCTAAGCAGAGATGCCCAGACATCCCTTTACCTAGACACTTCCTCTAGCTCTTCCGGGGGGACACCGAGGTGTTCCCAGGCCAGCCGGGAGACATAGTCCCTCCAGCGTGTCCTAGGTCTTCCCCGGGGTCTACTCCCGGTCGGACTTGCCCGGAATACTACCTTCCGGGGAAGGCGTTCAGTAGGCATCCGTAACAGATGCCCAAGCCACCTCAGCTAACCCCTCTCGATGTGGAGGAGCAGCGGCTCTACTCCGAGCTCCTCCCGGGTTACAAAGTTTCTGACCCTATCTCTAAGGTATCGCCCAGCCACCCTGCGGAGGAAGCTAATTTCGTCCGCCTGTATCCGGGATCTTGTCCTTTCGGTCATGACCCAAAGCTCATGACCATAGGTGAGAGTAGGAACGTAGATTGACCGGTAAATCGAGAGCTTCGCCTTGCGGCTCAGCTCTTTCTTCACCTTTCTTGCTAGTTGCACTAGCGGTTTAAGTTCATGTACTCATAGGGCATATGCAGATAGATCATCATATTTGGAACTATTGGAGGCTCCATGATGCGTTACTTCCGCATTCCATTCTTTCTATGGAGGTCTATGTGAGACTCGTAACTCTCATATTTAATGCCTCTGCTGTAAACATTATGGGATGTGCACTAGTCAGACAGGATAAACCTTGCCTGCTGAAGTCCTAAATGTTCGGTTTAAAGATAAGGAATGTGCCAAGCACAATGTTTTCTAACCATTCTAACACACACAGTGTTTGTCGCTATTGCACGGTTGTCAGAGCAGAAATGAAAACCTTTGCCTTCCATTTTTGTGTAATTTATTCTGAAGTGTCTTCTGTTTACATAACATGTCCAGAGTTTAGCGGGCTGTACGTCATTAATAATGGTCTGTGGGGAAACACGGTGCTCTGTGCGTACTGTAGTTAAATGGATTAAACGAAGCTTTGAGACGAGTTATTAGAATACAAAAATTCATCGAGGCAAATTTTTCAAGTTACTTGAGGAATCGTTTTGGCCCTTATTGTACATTTAGCAAAGTAACATTGCAATGTTGGAAGTTTGAATTGATTGGCTTTTATGACTTAAAGATATATATATATATAATGGGAAAAACATTTCAGATATATATATATATATATATACTAGACTCTATTTGGTTAATTTTCATACACTTTAATATTGTTTGTCAGAAACGCATGATACAAACATGCATATTATTAACCAAAATCATTTCGAATGTATGATATAGACAATGTTTTGGCCATTATACAATGCATTTTATCCAGATTTAGATTTTGGTTAAATCAACATCAGTAGCCTAAGGTTATTGTCCTGTCTCCCTAGGCCATTGGCTGACGGGGGCTAATATTCACGTGTGCTCTATACATTATGATAATTTTCTGATAAATGCTTGCGGTTTTGTAGGAAAAATTTATTTAAAAAAAAAAATTTCTATTGAAAACAAGATATTTTGAAGAATGTATGACCGCATGCATGTCTGGGGCACTTTTGACCACCATTTTCTTTTTTTTTCTTCCTTGATTGTCAATGGTGGCCAAGAACTGTTTGGTTACAAGCATTCCTCCAAATATATTTCTCTCAGATCAACTCATTTTATACAGAGGGCGAGTAAATAATGACAGAATTAAGATTTTTGTTTGAACTGGCCCTTTAAGGGCTAAAATCAAAAGCAGTTATTAAAAGTACATATTTAGACAGTTGGCTTACTATCGACATTTGGACTTTTTGGTCCTCCGTCAATTCCCCCCCAAAATGGTTGTTTACTGTATGCCTTGAAGCTTGGCTCTTGGGTTCTGCTTAAAAAAAGCCGAAATGGCTCATAATATGAGATTAATAGAAGGCAACATTCTACTAATACGTTGTTGCACATAACCTCCCACCCACCCCCATTTGCAATATTCTAATGTCCCTTCGCATCTATACGCACTAATAGGTAAACATGAATGTGGAAGGTCTACATTCCAATGAATTAGCATATAAATGACTTCATCTTATACAAATAGAGCTCTTTTGCCCATAAGTCCCAGCGCTAAGCGAAAGATTGTGAATGTAAAATATGTCAGGGGAAAATGTAAATTAATCTGTCCCACTCATCGTTCAGTCTAATGAGAAAATGGTTTTACCTTTAACCCGACTTTTCTATTTCCAACAGCTCGCTGACATCACTTTCACAGATATGCGCCATAATTGTTTCAACCGAGCATAGAGCAGCTGTCAATAGCGGCCGGGTCTGGCGGCAACGGCGCGACATATCAAAGTCCGAACCGAGTAAACTAAACAAAAACGTGCGTAATATATTCCGCTTCGTACGTCTACGTGCAATAATTCTGTCGTGGCCCTGCTATTCTTCTGCTTAAAAAATAAATGGATGTTAATAGTCTCGGACACAAGAACGTTGGTACGGCGCCGGCCGTCTCATTTAGTTTCTTGCACTGACGGTTGTAATTAAAGCGGTACTTTTAACAGGAATTCCAGCTATTTGTTACATAGCTTGAGTTAATATGTTAGAAGAGGCTTATCGAATTGGGTCAGCTAATTAAGCAATTAGCTTATTTCAGCTCAGTACTGACACTTGGCTAATCTAGGCCATTGTGCTCACTGATACGCCAACAGCGAGACTGTTCGTCTCTACCACAGCAGGGCTCTCTCGCCCATCTCTGCCATCCCTCAACCGTTAGCTCACATTCTAAACTTGCTAATGCTCCCATTTCTCATGCAAATCCCTGGAATTGAATAGGTTGTTTATTGTGCTGTTAATATATTGAGACATTCATGCCGTGTTGTTGGAGTGTTTGCCTTCTTCGTTTGTAGCTGTGTTAACACACGTGGAATCCCAGACAGATTACAGTCTGATAGCGGTAAAGCTCTGATGAACGTCTGCTTGCCTGCTTTTCCATGGCATTCGAAACGTTTGACTCTGAAGTTTTTGCCTTTTTACGATCTCCGTTTCTAATTACAACCTCTTGAGTCACTTTTACGAACGCTCCGATTTTGAGTATCTCAGGGTTTGGTGGCTTTTACCAGGCACTAGGATGGCAAACAAACAGTTGGGGTTGTGTGTTTTGCAGCGTGCTTCCGAACGTCAGTCCAAATAGTTTGATCTGAATATGCTACACGGCACACTCTATTGGCCTACATTAACTTTAATTGGCCATGGCTCGCTGAGAAATGTTTTCTGTTCAGATGTCTATCATAAAATGAATGCTGCGAAGCAGCGTTTGTTTAATGAATGAAAAGATTTCCAATTAGAGCCTATAGGCTAAGGAATGGGAGCTGAGGCTCGGAAAGCCCGTTATTATATCGCAATAAGCATCTCTTAGCTGCATTCTGGTGTGAATGTGCAAAACTGCGTTTAAGATGAGGAAATATTACACTTTCAAGTTCAAAGCACACTATTACACCTTTATCAGCTGGATTTGTTTATTGCACGTAGTGCTTCTTTTGACGTCTCATGCGTGTTGTTTGGTTTTTGCTTCTCTTATTTGTTTTTCTGTATGTAAACACACAAAGGCAGGTTAAAACTCTGTGGATGAGCCATTTTTACTATAGAAAATATCTTTGAACAACGCAGGCTGATTTGCCTTTCAACAAAGGCCATTTAATTACGTTTGTATATTAGTGTCAAATGGGCTTGACCTTTCTGTAGAGGACAAATGTGCTTTGGTTTAGTTTAACATGATCAGTACATCAGAAAAACTATGAAAATTTACGTTTTCGCTTTGTGTCATTTCCTCATACCTCTCTGCAGTATTTAGCGGTTTACATCAATGTTTGGATGCATGCATTTAAGTGTGAAATAAGGGATTTTTTTGATGCAACAGTTTTTGTGATCACCTGGTGTTTTTTGACTTGCGAGGACAGTTTCCCAGACGGGCATTAAAACTCTAGTCTAAATAAATTGTATAGCCGTCTAAACTAACCTGCACTGACATAGCTTATATCCGAGCCATTGTTTTGGACCTATTGGTCCTTGCTCAATTTAATTAAAATTTTCTAAGACCAAAGAATAGATTTGCAAGAGAAACTAACTGAATTGTAAATCAGTGGCGGCTGGTGAAAAATATTCTCGGTGGGGCTGTGCCATACTTTTTTGTTTCCGTAACCATCGCAATAAAATTTAACACAAACTGCAGGACAGCAGTGCTCAGTGAAATAGTCAGTAATTATTTAATGCCAATATTAAAAAGTTGAGGCATTCGTACACAAAAACATAAACATCATGATGCACAAACACAAGCCTTTTATTTGCATTTAAACTGAACTTGTAAACAATTGACTATTTCTACATATAAGTAACATCTTTTGGAAAGGCTGTTGGTGCCATTGGTAGTAAATAGGCAACACAATATGCATGCTGTCAGAACAGAGTGGAAAGTGGACAATAACATTAAATTATTATAAAGTTTATAGGAATTCTTACACTGTATAAAGGATGTATAATATAGAAATGGATATCAAGTGGCTGAACTCAAACCTTTGACTGGAAGAATAGCATAAAGTATTTTATGATCAAACTAAATGTAACTAATTGTTAATGTGCTCCAGAACTGCAACAATTAATTGATACAAAACATATATACAGTAATATTAGCAAACACACTATTAACATTTTTTAGAGTACCATATATAACTGAATGATTTTTATGCTAAGCTTCCCTTTTTCGCTAGCCTGCTGTTTGATTGAGAGGTCAGGTTGATCTGGGCCCAGCTCTTTCACCCGAACTTTCTCCGACAAAGTTCTCCTCTCAAACGGATCTTGGAGGAGAGATTTCACCGAGTTAGGGTTGGGTCTTGGAGGAGTAACGTCCGCGCTCGCCATTGTCGTTTAGTAAAAATGGCGCCCCTAGAGCCCAAGTCCTTATTTTATCAGGGCTTGGGGCGATAAAATGATCGCCCTTCTTGGATTCTATTTAAGAACGCTGATTGGCTAAATTTTATGTCATACATTCATATCTTAAATTAGCAATTGGCTTAACTGCTACATAGACCCGCCTCCTTGGGGCGCTTTCTCTATCGCCCCAGAGCTGATGAAGCGGTCAGACAGGCAGAGGAAAGGTTGCAAATATGATTTTGTATCATATTTTACATGTATTACTGGGTGCATTCCATATTTAAAACACACAAATATTGACATACTGATGTTTTTCTCATTATTATTACTATTTTTGTTTTAATTGTTTTAATTTTTTTTTTGTGGCTTAAGGGGGGCGGCGCCCTAGCGCCCTCTATTGGCCGGCCGCCACTGTTGTAAATCATCATTCACTCTGTGGATCTTCTATCTAATATATTTAGTAACCAAATATTAAAATGTGATTGGCTGTGAGACAGCAATGCCGTGTGGTGTCATTGACAGCAAATGTGGTATTCTGTGTCTGTGTCTGTTTGAACTTATACAAACACAGGTTTTAAAATATACTGTAAATTGTAAAAAGTCAAATGTACTTCATTTACACTAAAAAACAAATGTAGTTAATTTTTTAAGTGGTAGGATATATTTTCCGAAAATTACAGAACACAAAAATGTGATATGTGGCTTGGCTTCTGTTGAAAATAAGTAGACAACAACGACAGAAGATAAAGTATACAGCCGTTCCTTTATTTAAATACTCGGATTTTTCGATTGTCAGGGGTTTGATTTTTCCATATAGACAGTCTGAGGAAGTCTGCATGGGGGGTAAGTAGCCACAGCTGATCACAGACGTGCAGTAGGACGCCTGCGGCAGGGGAAATACATAATGCGGGTCATTGCTCTGAGGTGACATTTATCACATGCTGTGCAATGATCTCCTTTTTGAATATGAGAGAGCCAGCGCTTCAGTTACACGGGTATGGTAATGCGTCCAATACGATCCACTTATTTCCCAAAGCAGAACCGAATCCAACATGGCTGACTCGTGCTTCCCTTGAAAGCATTGATTTGACATGGCAGAGCTGTGAAAACCCTGCTGAATGGATCATGCTTAAACACACGTCTGGCAGCTCTGTTTGGCTATGCAGAAAAAACAGCGTACAGCATTTTCTTTTGTAAGAGTCAGGGGAACAGTTGTTTCTGCACACGCCGTCTACAGTATAAGGCCCTGAGCGCCGACTGTTCTCTTTTAAAGCTAGCTGAGATTTTTGTAAAGCAACCCTTTTTTTATTATTTCAGAATCGATTCCGATGGATTAAGTTGTTCTAGGCGGATTCGACACCAGTTAGGGCTTTGGCAATGCGTAACGGTCATCTTGATGATTTGACCTCCCGGGAGACTGAATGCGGAGACATTCTGGAAATGACTCTCTGACAGATCACACATTAACAGGTTTAGTTCACCCATAAATTTAAATTTTATGTTGTGTTACCAGCTTGTTTTAGCTAGACCTTTAATCGCATATTTGGCTAAATTATTGAAATAATCTAAATTTATGAAGTATGCAATTCCAGCGTTATGGATGTGACGTTTTCGGTCAAAACTAGAAATGTTCTCAGAAAATGAATTTAATACCAATAAATTGAACCATCAGTTTGTATTTTACTAAACCCCAGATAATAGAGTTCAGGCCAAAGAAATATATCAGTCTATGCTTTAATTTGGCCAATCTTTTTTAAATGGAAAACTTGTATGTGACAAAAAAGGATGCATGTTTTTGAGACAACATACTTTGCATGTTTGCAATTCCCCAAAAAAGGGATGACTCTTTATAAAACACAAAAAACTTTATCGTTTTCATGTCCCCATTCATGATGAATATGGACCGTCATGGATGTGACAATTCAGTCAGGTAAGTGAATTGTCACCTCCGTAACAGACATTTTGCAATGCAAGTCAAAGAAATGTCTTTGTAACTAAACAACAGTTGACTTTGGATGCAGTACACAAAACCAACCTTCTTCGTATCATCAATATAATCTTTTGCGTTCTAGAGGAGAAAGTCAATCATACATGTTTGAAATGACATGAGGGTGAGTAAATGGTATTCATTTCTGGTGAACTATTCCTTTAAGGACGTACTGGTTCTCTCCTTTTGTCTTAGACAAAAGCAGATGCTCTAAACTAGCGTGATCGTGGGTGAACGCCTCCCTCGCCAAATCTCTTCCGTCAATTCTTCCCCAGTCGTACGTGCAACCTCACCCTTCATTATTAGTATGATAATGCTAAAACAGCGATCCGCTCTAGTATATATGTAGGCCATGGTGCCCCGAAGCCTAAGTGATAATACGATTTTACAGACTAACCTGTGCGTTGTAGATATGAGATGTTCAATCATCTTGAAGTTGCTCTATTTAATAATCCATCTGCCAATTAAGGCAGTCAGTGGTGTTCAGGCCCACAAAAGGTTAATAAGCCTCAGCTGCTGTGTGGTTATCCTGGGTAAATGTCACTTAGATGAGGGGCACACCGGGTCAAGATCTCCCTCCAGATCTAAATTTAATCACACCGCGTGTCCGCTGGCCTCCTCTTCACCCTAATTAGTGGCTGGCCTGAGCTTGAGTGTGATCGTCTCTCCTCGCCCCACTCCCCCCTCCCCCCTTGCACATGTGACCGGCTAACAAACTACGCTCAAAGTCAAGCACAAAGCCACCGGGGCCTTAATTGCCTGTTGGGCCCGAAGGTGTCAGTATCTTCATAGAGGTTGTGAGATCATCAGTGGGATTTAAAAGCGGACGATGTGGTAAATCTTGTAAGTCGTTGTGTTAGAGGTTTGTTTAGTGCTTGGATTTGCTCAGCTAACTTCATTAAAGACTTTGTCTGAGTAGTCGATGCGGGCGACGGGGGTTAATGCGGCCATATTGTTTGTTTGCGAGGGAGGTGATGTTGCGTCGTTTCGAGTGTGCGCTTCGGCTCACCGCGTGTATGTGCTTTCTACTGTATATGCTGGCGAAACAGATGGAGCGTGTTGCTGAATGATTTAATTCTGAATATTAATATAAATTAGACGCAAAATGGATAATCATTCTCCTGCCCTACAGAAATGATTAACATAATTCGGATAAATAACCAGATGGGAGAATTGCAGAAGTGAGGTAGATTTATCTTAATTAATATCTTAAATGTACTTGGAGACAGGTAAATCATTCTGCTGGCGTGGAGATGCATGTCTATCTGCAAACCTTTCTTAATTCGGGCTGTATAGAGGCAGCCGGGAAGAAGTCGGCACATTCTGTAAGTGCGTCAATCCGGCTCGCTCGGTGCACAGATTTTCTCTCTCTCCGTCTCCACCCCGCCCTTCAGTTTAATAAGCCACACAACAGTGTCTGTCAAATCATTTTAGCCTAATGGAAAGGGGATTTACTGTCGGAAAAGTACCTTGGAAACTTGCCCGGTAATTGCTGGTTGGTGCATACAGGTGTATTAGATGTTAAAGTGCTTTTGTGTGCTTAATTTACACAAAGGTCTTTATCTTTTACATTCTTTTCCAACTCTTATCGAGCAACTTTTCACACTTCTATGCTGAAGCCATTTGGACTTTCTTCATTCCGTCTCAGCAAAGCTTATTATTTATCTTCATTCCGTCTCAGCAAAGCTTATTATTTAAAGTTAATCATCTTAAAAAAGCCAATACATTAATTTTTTTGGCTCTATTGTACGTTTCTAATTAATTCATTTGGTTTCATACCGTGTTGCATAATTATACTTAAGTGCTTAATTACATATTTAAATGGTACCTTCAATTACTCTGGCTTAATAAAATATCATTAGCGCGTCTTCGGAGTAAGAAGCTTCAGCGACGTGTATTGGTTTTGCAGGCTAAGAAAATATTCGATTATGGACAGGCAGGGCTTTGGCAATAACCCAGGTTCAATCTACAGTGAATCTCTGTTAACATAATGCAGAGGCTGCTGCTCACATCAAAAATTGACATCGGAGTTAACAAACAATGTGAAATTTACATATTAATTAGCAGTGGGGTAGTGTGGGCTGAATTTAAATATCCGCGCTCAGTGTCTGGGCCATGTGTGCAGTCACACTGCCGCCATGTGGAGGTGAGCTCTGGATCTGATGGAGATGAAACCCAACCTTCACAACCTCTGTCGTCATATAACATCTCACACTTCACCGCATTCAAAATGTTATCGTCTTGACCCACTTTGTCATGAATGCCATCACCTGCAGCTGTGACTCGTGTTTTAGGTGTGTCCTTTATTCAGTACAGTAACTACTTTAAACATTCTTTTCAAAAAGCTCTTCAAAGAAATATTGATTCTTTAGTTGCTCAAATTGACAATGTGGCGGTGTTATCAGAATCCAAGAAACAAAATATGAAAACCCAATAATGTATCATTATGTACTGCGCTTTCCATGTTGACATGATTATTTGTTCTGGCAAACCACAGCCCACTTAGGGAGTTTCTCTCTTTATGGTCACTTGTGTTTTCTGTAGTTGGGCAACTGTCTCTCCTAATTTGCTTAAACGTTCAACAGGCAAATTGCACAGGCGAAACTGTTAAGTTTGTATGAACAGGCATTTGAGATCAGATATATATCCATTTTGTGTAGACACCATTATGTGGCCAGTCAATCGGATATGTCAATCGAATACCAATACATACATTGTGTGGCTAAATGTTAATATACTGTCAGGCAGTTATAGTCCACAGGTGTAGTCTTTGCGTAGGGATGAGTTGAAATTGTTTTAACCACAACAACAGAGAGGCATTGAGAAACTAAAAATGACGAAGTGGTTGGATTTTGCAACAATAGTCTCTAAACATTAGCCTATTAACCTATTTGTATGACAATATGTATATACAGCAAAATTACCAGTGTTAAAAAAGGTCAAATGAACTCTCACAGTGTATATATACCTATATATATCTGAAGTTTAAAAAATGATTTATGCACAACATTGCTTTCTATATGTACTCTTGGCAATGTTCAAAGCAGCTTATGTTTGCAACAAGACATTGTAGTGCTGCTGTTCTTCAGTCATGGACCTGTTCCAGTGGTTGCCCTCGGGTCTCTCACTAGTTGTGAGATTCGACTCATGCAAACGTAAAACTATAGTACTATTATTTCACACATACCAGTGAAAAAACATCAATATGTAACAAATCTTTACAAGTGGGTTTTGTGTAAATCCAGTCAATGAGATTAGAGTTTGGCAGATAAAGAAACTCCTCCTTTCATTTAGTCAATATTGTGCATCATTAAATTACTCCATAACAAGGGAGAAAGTCCTTGCTTTCTGCGCTCCTAATATTCCCTAATATTCATTTAATTTATCAACCTCAAAGGTGCACAAAACTGTTGATTAAGTTCCTGCAGTTATGGTGCAGAATGCATAATAAACTTTTAACGGCGGTTCACATATATCTACATGTCTTTTCATGTTTAACATCTAGTCGTAGAAGACTATGAGCATGGAACAAAGGCTTGCAGGCAAATTGTTATAATTAGAATGCAGATCAATTGGGAAGCAGGTAATTTACCTTTAGGGAAGGAAGTCTAATTATTGCCTTTGAAAAGCTAATTTAGTGTCAAACACTTCAGGTGTCTTTGCCCCTCTTTCGAAGAGGGGAATCTGTCCCGGAGCGTCGCAGGAGCTCTCCTCACTCTTTGTTTCCGCTTGCTCGCGCTCTGTTAACACGGCTGATGAAGGTAATGTGAGAACCCTGCCGGAGAACAAGGCCAACTTGCGCGTTCTTCCTCGCTTTCCTCCCCTGCATCTAGCTGTGAACACAATCCAAGTGAGTAGACGAACTTTTCCCTTACAGTTAAATGCTCCTGGCAGGTACTTGACAGATGGTGTTTGTGAGTGATGTCTGTTCCCAGTTGATCGGGGCCCCAGGAAACACCGGAGGAACAGTCTCCACAGAGCACCCCTCGCCGCCCGACGGCATATGCTCTGCAGTGGCCTACACCTGCTGAAGGATGGCGCTCACACCCGCGTCCCCAAGCGGCCCAGCCAAGCCTCGGTGTTAATCACATCTCATCCCCTCACTCGCACCTCAAACTAGTAAATAAACCAAACACGCTACGGCTTCCACCTGGACGGGGCTTTGGGAAACATCTGCGTGAGGTCCGGCGTTATTTCACGGTGGTTTTTGCTTGATCTCTTTCGAGTCTGCAATCTGCGGAATGGAAGGTCACCAAGACGTCCTAAGATCCTCCAACCGTCTGCGGCTATCCGTGTCCAACTGGAAGCTGTCGAGGTGACAACACAGAAAGTGGCGATTAGGCCTTGCATGTCTGAGCCCATGCCAATTCGGCACTCTCCGCAACCTCGGGCTAGGGAGTGCGAGCTGGCGTTCTGTCACGGACTCGTGCTGTTTCCAGCTCCAAACCCTTTCCGCAATCCAAGCGGCGGATCTTGGCCGTCTTCGGTCCCTGCGGGCAGCTGGAAGTATAATATGTTTTGTCTTTGTGCTTGTGTGTATTTTGTGCCTTTCCCGAAGACAAATACGGGCTGCCTTCATGCTATAACAGCCATTAGTTAATTGTGCCGGATTTAGCGAGCAGAGTGTTTCTTTAATTAAGCAGCTAATTGCAATGTAGTTCTTGATTAGCTTTGGGGGATGGGAACGTTCAGGCAGCCTGATATGTTGTGCACACTTCAGAATCATTTACAGCAATTGAAGCTAATTTCGCTGTCTGTGTCTATTGCTGCATTAATTTAATTTGGGTTGCTTTTAGCTCATTAACACGTCTAATTAATACGTTGACATCACCATTAAGATGTCTCTTTGAAATTGGCGTCTCCAGATAATCAGGATGGAGGAGGCTGACGGATAGCGAGAGCGGAACCAGAGGAAAACTCAGAAGGCTCTAGAAGGACAGGAACTCCCTCATGCTCATTTGTAAATCACCAGCAGTGTATGATTATGGACACTAATAGGGCTTTGTGGCAGCCTGCTAAATTGGAAATGAAAGGAAAGTTGATTGTTTTAGATTTGACGCATTTTTTCCTTTTTTGTTTGTGCGTGTGTCTGAGATGCCTGGTGCTGGGGTTGCCGGTACGGGCCAGATGCTGTACACAGCTGAATCTCACGCTTGACTGGCTTTGTGTTTGGGTTTGTCACTTTAATGAGCAGAATTTAGTGAGTGTGGGAGTGAAATCCTCGGGTGAGTCTGATATCCAGTTCATCACACTGTCACCGCTATCCACTCTCATTTCCACAGCCTCGGATCAAATAAATTTAGCTATGTATTTGTATTTAATTTTCAATGCTCAAATGTCTGTAAATGTTTGCTGAGTAAAGAAGCCTCTTTAGCAGTGGGGAAGCCTGTTCGTTTTGCTGCTCCCAGTGAGGCCTGGTCTTGGGAGGAATTCTGGAAGTTTGGCGATGACTATTTAATTAAAATCTGGTGGAGATTATAATGTAAAATGTGAAATTGTCACCCTCAATCCTATGTTGTGGAAAGTAGATGTCATTTATGAACGTGGGTATAGAAACAATGAGTGGGGAAATTGGCGTCATGTTTATGTGGTTTTGTTTTCCATCGAATGTGTTGGAAAACAGCTTGAACGATTACCAGTGTTATATGAATCATGCCCTTTTAGGTGTGCTTAAGCAAAATATCGCTGCTGTCCTTCTGAAACCTCATGTCTCCATATTTCTAATACATTTTTTGGTGCTAATTTCACCCTTTCTTATTTAAATTATCTGACCAATGAAAAGTGCTTGTCAACTTTGACAGCACCGTATTTAAGCGAAATTGGACACAAGGTTTCGGAGGGACAACAACGATATTTACATTTCAAATATCAACCTTCCATTGAGAGTGCAAAATATATACGTTTGTCTTTGCAAGGCACATTTTTATCATCTTGTATGTTCTCCAGCAAAAAAGTGAGACATTGTGTGTGATTGACTTTTTGTTGGTCCTCCATGATGAGCCACAAATCAACAATGTGACGGTGTGGTAAAAATTCTTTTTTAACACACAAATCGATGGTCATCCACCTTTTTCTTTCTTAAAAGCCCTCCTTTAGGTTTGTTTTGATGCATTCTGCAAGATAAAAACCTACTTGTAAAAGCCTTCTGTCTTAACACTTCATTAAAAAGTGCCTTAGAATAAGAGTCACAGGGGAGATGAACCCGGCGTCATGTGTAAAAGCTATCAACAGCTGCATCAATTAACCTCTCGGCCCCCTGGGGCCCATTAGCAAGAGAAACACCCTTTAAAACTGCATATGCTTCAAATTACACCGGAGCAACTTAGCCCCATGAATGGCCTTATTTGTTTTTCCTATAGTTTGCTTTGTAAAACAATTTCGTACCAACAAGAGATCTTCATTACTGGTATCTGTGTGGGTGTGTGTATACGTAGCCTATATGTTGGATGTGTAAATTTATCATGTCTCGCTCATTGCTTGGAATGGAAAAAGGGAAATGTTTTACTAAGAGAGAAAAAGACCCTGAAGACCACAGTCTAGCAATGTGCTTATATCTGACCTATGACTCCTTTCATGTTGTTGCGCTATTAAGACTATTCTAAGCGCTTACTGAAGTCTGTAAAAAGCCAGTGCTTTAGTTTCATTGCCCTCTACTTGTGAGCACTGAAAGGTTTTATAAAGGAGTTATGGAAAATTGTTAAAGTTTGTTTTATGAATTAGAAGGTTAGCCAACACTGTGATCGTTGTTAAATAAAGAGATCCACACTTTAATGTTAAATAAAGAAATAATAATGTGATGTGTAATAAAAAGTGATTTCTTAAATCATGTATTATAGAGGCTAGTCATATCAAAATGTCAGTACCACATGGGCAAAATAATTAATGGACATTGCGATACTATTTTTATCATTAATGTACGTTTTTTTTCTTTACTGTAAGGTTTTAATCTTAGTTAATGGTCTCTTCGGCATTTATCAATACATTTTTAAATGAAGTTATATCCGTTAATATCAGTTCATTAACTAACATTGCCTAAAGTTAAGCTTTGTTAGTGGTAAAGAAAAATAAATGTTCAAATAAATCTTATTGATTGTCAACCAGAAGCTATTGATTGTTTAGTTGCAGTAAAAGATATTATATTAAGGATATATTAATATGCATATCTTAATATCCTTTAAATAATTCAGCAAAATTAACTTTTATGTCCACTATAACCATGTAGGAAATATAAATGCGATATTAGTCATCAGTTAATTACACTGTTATTTAATATTTATTCTTTAATATTAGAAGTATAATTTAGAATAATATAGCGAAATCTTACGTTGATGTTTTTTTGCCTCTTGAAACAAAATTTTAAATGGGTGCTGAATTATTTATATGGTGTGTGTAGCATCATATTTGTTTTTAATGTTATGTGTATTGACACCCCCAATAGGCCACAACAATGTCATAGACTTGCATAGAACTACTTGTATATAAAAATCTAGCTAGGAATGCTTTACACTAAAAAGACCAATAAGTAGTTCTGAAGCAGCAATGGCAATGACATACTGCTAGTCCTTTGTCACTACTGGAAAGACACTAAGAGAGACTGTTGTTAAGAGTTATAACCGGCTTAATCCAGTGATTGTCCAATCTTGCAGAATGTTATTGAAATAGTAAATACTATGGAGCAGTGTGTCAGCTCTGTGGGGAGCTGAAATATATACTCTACAGTTTGGCGTTCCCCTGCCTTTCCTGACAACACGAATGATTTAAAACTTCATTTTGTCAGGCATCTGTACATTTTTAATTCCACTCAAAACGCTGAAGAAACCGCTATATAAAGATCCACGGTATAAAAACTGGCAGATGTCCCTTTGATCCTTCAGCTTAAATATTCTGGATATTTCGGATGTAATTAATAGTCACTTATTCTTTTTAATCCAAGGTGATGCTCATTAATTCAACTCCTGTTATATATTTGCCTTGTAAAGTGATTTCTAAAGAAGAGGTATTTTGAATGTTAATACGGTGCCTTGCTCTAATGCAACAAGACATTTTGAGGACACCTTGCTGCTGCTAGGGTGGGTTAGAAACTCTGAAATCTCCGACCATTTTAGACGAGGAATTAAAATGACACGCCTCCATCTCAACAGTTCCCCTTTAATCCCGAGCATTTTGTTTCCACCTTATTTTAGCACCATAATTCAGGCAAGTTTGAATGATTCTGACTGATCCACGGCTATCATCCGTGCTGTTCTCCACCAGTGCTCTGTCAACTACAGTGTATTTTAAGAGGCCACCATCGTATTTGTCTGTTTTATTTGAATGTTCCTATTATGTGTGGTATCTCTGACTTCATACCCTGAGAGAAGATGGGGGCGAATAAACAAGCCCCCCAGAATTCTGTTTATCCAATGGTAATGTTTATCTCTCGGTTTGCATTGACGATGCAACCCAGATGCATTAGCAAACCCCAGACCAAATCAAGAGTAATAAAATCATTCATTTTGGTTAATGAGGATATTAACAGCAGCAGTTGTGTTTAAGCACAAACAAGAACAACAACATTAATAATTGCAACTCTCTAGCGCTCGGCTGATGCAAGCGTTTAATAATTAACATTGCTGTGTCTTATCCCCCATAGGTTCGCATCCTATTATCCAACTGAGTTACGAACGGCTAATTACGACGCCACAGGATGGTCAAAACACTCAATGTCTGAAGGTCCGTGCTATCAAAACCCTCGTTCAATCAATTCACGTGACGTTTATTGTTATAAAGTAGAGAATGCGCCTTTCTGGTTTATTTATCTCCTGTTTTTTTACGAGAGGATTACATTTTACCTCCTGTGTTTACATATTAGTGATAATCCAATTGAGTCAACAAGGGCACTTAGCATTGACTGTGTAACTGAAGGGCGGAGGGTGGTTATTAATTTAATACGTATTCCAGATTTTAAGCTTTCGGGGAAATAGTTCTGAAACATCTGTTATGACAATCCAGGCAAATGGCTTGTTTTCTGGGTTAATGACTCAGCCATGTCAGGGCGGTCTACTGCGGGCGGCCTGCAGAGGGTGCAGCGGAGTCCCCTCACCCCTGGAGAAATAACATCAACTGTTGTTTTGACATTAGCACTGGGGCATCGGGAATAAAGAACGGACAAACAAGCAGATGAAAGAGAGGATGTCTGGGAAAGTCTCTGTGTGGATGACAAACACGGGGTGTGTGAGACGGGCTGAATATCTGAGCTCGGTTGCCAGGTTGATTTAAAGACAAAGTGTCCCTGTAATGAGGATTGTGATCCCTGAGCTTGACCACGACCCTTCCGACCATCATCAACTGGTTTCGACCTTTGACCTGAAGGACACGCCCTGTCAGCTGAAACTAATTAGAGTTTGATGACGTGTGACCAGAACACAGTCTAATGACAAAATTTGCAGTCTCGTGAGAGATACGGAGACACAAATGAAATAAGGAAAGTGTCAAATGCTGTAAAATAATATTAAAGGGTGACACCAAGGTGCTGACAAGCTAGGGTTAAATATGGTTGAAATTAAACATTTATTATTTTGCCTATTTTTAAATTAGCATTTAGGTGTAACTGCAGATTTTCATCCTGCTTTACAGTAGCGCACTGTAAAAGATTGACTGTATTGGTCAGTACATTCTGTTTATTCTACAGCCTAAAGAATATATCTAAAATGTTCCTTGATATTGATACAGTACATTTTGCCTTATTTACGTTTTCTGCATCGCCTGGACAAAGAAATGCAAATGTATTTGTCAACTAAAGTCTGCAACATGCCATCTTACACATCTGGATCTGTAGGAAGTCCATCAGACGTTTTATAAAAATAGTTTGCATTGATCCAGGTACACAGAGCAATGATTTACAGATCTCATTTCATTCTGAAACATCTGACGTCTAAATGGTTTGCACAGTTTTTCAGGGAATGGAAAAAACACTGTACTTCATAAATTATTATATACTGTATTGTCAAAGTTGACAAGCACTCTTCAATACTTTTTATCTCCAGTGACAAACGAAAAAGTGACTAATATAAAATAATTTATTAGATAAAAAAAATATCTTAAAGTTTCAGGACCGCAGTTGACAATCTACCAATAAAAAGCAGGTTAAAAATCTGCTCTTTGTACACGTTGTATATCCCATGCAAGCAATAAAGCATAAACAAACATTAAGTGGCTACTTTACCAGTATACCTGAAACAAATACTCAACCAGAAGTCATCTTATACAATATATTGATGGATCGGGAATAAATAGACACAATTAAACGGACAAGTGTACCAAATGGCGCTCTCATTTAACTATGCCATATAAATCTCTTCTGTAAGGTTCCGGGAAATCAAGTAAATTCTCAATGAGAGCATTTGGCTGACAGATACCCTCATAAGCCATTTAATTTAGTTTAGTGCGTGTGCTAACAAGTCTTGAAACGCCTGTCTGACACCTCTCCGTCTATTGCTGAATTTATGCCGCTTGCAGTCTGTGGGCTCATCAATGGACCAATATTTGTGTACTTCAAGCATTTATCCCGGCCTAATTAGTCCCGGATCAATAGACCAATTGATTTAGCAATACACTTAGAGCTTTAGAGGAGATGTCATATACCAGACCGTTATAGCCTTAATGTAGAGAAATACAACATAAAAGCGAGAATCATCCTCACTGTACTACATGTGGACTCCACTGAGACGTGTGTGACATGCAGTGTTGTGTCAGCGGTTGTTCTCAAATGGAGTTTTATCATTAATCATTAGTCTTTCCGTCTCTCTCGTTCACCTACAGGGCCAAACTGATTCTGGATAATTAAGCAGTAGCGGGTGTCAGCAAGGCTGTGAGACTTCCTTATCATAGCTGTGAAACCACTCCAGCGAACACGGCTGTGAACAGAGTGGGCTTTCATCGTCTTTCTGTTTCCACAGGGCCACCAAAACACTCAAGTCTGCTTTTTTCACAAAACGTGAAAGTATGAATCTTTTGAAATGAATCGTATCCAATATCATGAGATCGTATTGACCACTTTGAGAATTAGACAAAGCAATAGGAAAGTATAGTCAGTATGACGTGCGGTATAGTACAAGTCTGCTAACACCTTGCGATAGGTTAGTGAAAAACAGACCTGTACATAATACAAAATCTTGGCACTGTTTAAAAATGATGTGTCGTGTTTGGATACTACACCAACGGGCACTGATGCAATTTTGTCATCAATGTCGTCTGTATAACCTTTCAAAGGTTTGGAAGAAAAAAGAACTCGTAATTTACTTATAATATAGTTATATGTGTGCTACTTTCAAGCTGCTTTTTCTTTCCTCCATTGAAGATTTGACAATAAAAGTAATCCAAGAAGAAACCACTGATCAGGTATTTAAAACCTTTTAGGGGAGAATGGCCTGTATCCCATAGATACCCTTATTCCAGTGAGTATAGGAAATGACCTTGTTTAGTACCTTATTGGAGTGGCGGTGTGATTGCAACCCACAATTACTTACTTGAGCAAAAGTGAGAGGGTGGTGTTGGTGCATAAAACATCTTTTGTGCACTAGCAGGGTAACACCCATTAAAAGCTCATTTGCACGGGTAGGCAGTTCATTAATGCAAAGGATAGTGAAATCACACCAATAGAGCCAAGTGTAACCCCAGGGCACTGGCAGAGGCCGAGGTTCAGTGTGCCAGCACACTCACCATCATACCTCATTTACACTGGGAATCACAACCATGCCGGGGTATTTGTTTTTCTATTGACTCACATGTGAGCAGCTTGGGTTTGAGACATTAGTCATTATTTTTCACACACAATTTGCATGATAACTGTTGATATTCTGACAGTTTTGTGGTGGGCGAGTGAAACCACATGAGATTTTCCACCACTTAGCCTAGAGGAATTAAATGGATCTTTAACAGTTTTCATCTTTATAAAAGAATGCTATATCTGTGTCTCTAAAATGTGCTTTTAATTAAATATATGTAATAATATTTCATTTACATAACAAATTGTATTATTTAAAATATGGCACGAACAAGACTATTTATTAAATGGTGATTAATAATTATTGTTAATAATTAGAGCAACGATACACTTTAACTGTATTGTGTTAGTATTGGAAGTAATAATAACTTGATAATACTAAGACAGTTGTGTAATCGAAATAATATTTTGTTATACTATTTTTATTGTTTCAAAATATGTAAAACACAATTTTTTACAATAAGAAGAAATATAATACTAATCATGTTATTATTAGAGTGCTTTTAATATTCATATAATATCTCTTATATGTTTCAGTATTGTAAACAATAATACTTTGCATTATTATTTTGTTGTTGTAATTTTTGTAAAAAAAAGAAAGTGATTTTTTGCAGGACACAACTGTCTTAGATTTCTCTGACTCTTTCAGGACCTGCTGCAGTACGGTTATTGTCCAGCAGATGCCATGTTCTCTCTCCGAGGCCTTTCTCCCTGTCGCTCCCCAGCGGACCGTTCTGTCGCGGGTCTCAATGAATTTCCCTTTCTTTTCATCACTCTCTGATGTCCAGCTGCTCCTGTCAACACCTTCTTACAGCAGGCAATTCATCGCTACACACTGGCAGCTGAGACCCCTGTGATGAACTTCAATCTGCTATCCGCAGAGGGGGCTGCACCCCGAGTTGGGCTAATCAAGGGAAACACCCCTTAAAGGGGGAGGGGGCACACAGACAGATTGAGCCCAAGTTACCCCCGTAATTATCCTCTCATTGCCCCTGTGCCGCAAGCTGGTGCCGATGAGTGTTGTGAGCATTTACCCAACACCATTGTTGTGCTCCCGTCCGCGCGGCTCGCCATGCAAGTTCATGTGTTTCAACATGCTTTAGTACGAAGCGGCCATGCAGCAATTTTATTTATATTTTAAAGGGCTCTGATATGGTGAGGCATTTACTATGCTCTCTACGATAACACGCCGCAAATGTCTCTTGCCGCGGGTTTTGATTATTTTCAAGTTGGTAGAAAACACCCCCTGGGGCCAGTTCTCAGGCCCTCCGAATTTTATTAAACCCTTTCTACAGCTGATTACTTGCAGCGAGGTGCACAGTTGACGCGTTTTAGGAGTGGAGTGCAGGCCTGACAGGGTCATGTTTAACATGGCCACAGGCAATCAATTCACCTTAACCCCTCGTGGTACTTCAGCCTTCTCCACCTAAGCTGTCCTTAATAACCAGGCAATGGTGAATTTCTGATAAGGTGTTAGGGTCTGTGACCTATATATCCGTCCTTATATATATTGGAAAAATCCATCCAAGAGAGAAATGAACTTTTTAAAACGCATGTCCTGAAATTAAATAATTTTACACAATGCAAACAGGAAGGCTGAATGCATTTTATATCACATCTTTCTCCAATGTGTTCATTCACCAGTTATTTCAGATATAAATATACAACATATAAATGTGCTTAAATTCTTCTTTGATGTTCATATAATTTTATTTTAGCTGTATATTTCTGCATACATTTTAAATGTAAATATAAGGTTTGGTTTATTTATTCATTTATAGAGCACATATAAAATCAACCTTAGTTGGCCAAAGTACTGAATATAATCTTTAAGAATGGCATAGAAGAAATGAAGAGAAACAGAGAATTCAAATAAACTGTAAGATCAAAGAAAGAGCAGCATTAAAAAGGAACACAAACTTAAAATGTATAAAGGCACAAGAGACGATATAAAGATCATATGATATATAATACCTAAAGAATGTTTCTGCATTTTAGAAATTAAAGATTTGATGACTGCGAATGTCAATTCTATTAGATTATAGTAACAAATAAAGGATTAAAAACACTCGTGTGAGATCTTGGTGGGGTGTCAGATACCAAAACGTAGGCGCTCTGAGGTTCTCTGTAGGTAATTGAAAAATCTATATTTCAAAGTGAGCAGAGCTGCATTGCAAGAGGCAGTGACATTTATTTTGGAACGGTGTACTGGTGAAGTGTTTGATTTCCAGAACAGAGAAAGGACGGAAGCCCCACGTGTGGAAATAAGTCCCTGTTTTTACCTTTCACAACGGGTTGTGAGATTGAACTATATTAAATAGGAGAGTTATATTATTTGTATGACTCTACAATAAAGCCATAAGACGGTCAAGCGTCTTCACGATCGGCAAAACTCCAAAAGGCCTTCTGAATAAAATATATTGAATGAGCTATATTTTTTAATTAATAAAAACAACACGTATTTTATTCCCGTGATTATGGCGAGATCATCCTTTCGAGCAAAAATCTTTCTTTCGTGTTTCTATATTTTTCTGCGGTAAGAAAAACTAAACCTTTTAGGCCATTAAAAAATGGTATTGTTCCTCGAATGAATCGGTGGGTAACGCTGTATTTTTTCCTTAGTGTCACTGACCTCTGTGTAGATTTTTACCTAACAAGCATGTAGAGAGTGCTACATTTGCCCCTATTTGACAGTGACTAATTGCTGAAAGTGTGCGTTGTGCTTGTTAGGCCAGTGGAAGTTTCACAGACTTCGCAGCCAAGCTAAATTCATTATCCTCTCTTTGCTATTCACTGCACCCCGTCAACTCGCAGCAACCAAACCAGCCTAATTTAAATAAATCTACTAACTCCAATACGGGAAAACCAAGTCGGTCCGTTTGGAAAAACTTCAGAGTTACGGTGGGTTGCTTCTTGTTATTGTATTATAATCTTTTTCTGAATGGAATATTTCTTTTAACCGAGTTACCTCTGCAGATGTCAATGTTGGGCCCATTTAGCAAGTATGGGGAGTAAATGGGGTACAGGGTACCAGCAGGATAGGTTCCCCCATCAATCTCGTCTTCCGTCCTGCTCACTTATTACCTGCCTGCTGTTTGCCTATTTATGTCCTCTGTTTAGCCAAAACACACATAGGGGGTACACCAATTAAATCAGGGTGGGATCCAAGCTGTGGATCATTGTCGGTGAGTTTAGCAGCGATGCTACGCTGTTTGACCCAGAAAGCGTCAATGAGGTGACGTAGCAAACAGATGGCGGGCTGAGAGAGGGTGGGAACCAAGTCTCTGCCAGACTGTACCTGATAGGAGTGTCATAATGCATGATGGGTGCCAACGTTCTTCCTCCAAAAAAGCAAAACAAAAGCTTTTCTCTCGTTCTCCTTCTCTCGCGTAGCTCTCGACGGCATCTCCGAACACCCCACTTCCCCCCCGAACCTGCATCCCTGGACAGGTTTCAGCGTTTAAATTTGAAAATGATTTGTCCTGCCCTCTTAATAATAGATGAGAGCATGAGTTGGGGTCCCTTCAATAAACTCCCTCCTTGCTTTAATTAGTGAACAAAAAGCCCAGCCTGCTGAGGACTGGAGCTCGGGCGCTGTGTTGGTAATTAAAACTGAAACCACCAAAAGGAGAGGAGGGGAAAGGCTCTATTTTTATCGCACAGGCTGTTTGGTGTTGAGTGCCCATGGAAGGTTCTGCAATAAAGGGTGATAATGAAGGTGTGAGACCTCTGGGGGCCAACCGGGCGCTCGCTACAATGGTTGCTCTCACACCAGACTGAAATACAGGGAGCAATTAGTGAAGGCAGCACATAGACTGGTCACTGGAGATTAGTTAACACCTCAGGAGCTGCGCTTCAGGACGGGCACATGCTTGTTTTCCCTCCGCACGATTTGCTTTTTAAGAATAAACTAACAGCATAATGATGAGAGAGAGTGTAATTTTCGATTCGAAACTGTATTCTGTCCAAAAGAATGGCTGGGGTCAGTTTACAGGTTACCGTGTTGCCGTGTGTCTCGATGTAATGGTGTTGGTCCAGATTGCTATCTGGACTGGTCAAGTTTGCAATCACTCTTTTAGGATTACAGGAACGTTTCTGAAGGCCATCCTAGAATCTGTGATGAGCTACAGCTCGAGGCCAGAAACCTTAAGCCTGACTGCTAATCCAGAAGACATTGTTAATAGAGGCCACATACGAGCCGCTAAGCCTGTACGTTCGTAATGTTAAATAATTGAAGTCATAAAAAGCCAATTAACTTTGCCCCGGTCACGCGCGTTCTCGCTAGCACACGCATGCTCAAACATCCAAAGATTGCGAATTTAGCCATTGAGACTGGCTTGTTTCGCATCGGTGGAGTTTATCGGTAAGATGGCGTGTCGGGGTGAACGGACAGAGTGGACACGTGAGTCGTCATTTCCTCAAGAAAAAAAATTCTGGGGAAGAGAATGAATACATACAGAAATTGCGAAGAAAAATACGCTTGTTCTTTTTCTCTTCCCCTCATCCACATCCACCTCAGACATATTTTCTCGCAAGAAAGGATTTTCGCCAAAATATTTGCTTCAAGGAAAATAACAACAGTCAAACGCAATTCTGGATCAGCCAAATTCAAGCCATTTAAATTTGAATGCGAGTGAAGTGGAGGAGGCAGACGTTGTTAAATATGATGCTTGAATGAAAGTCTAAACCTTCCAATACCTCTAAGCAATGTACCTCAATGAGATGAATTAACTGTAAATGGCTCCCTCTCTGTGCGAGTGTCTTCCAATTTAAAATCTCATTATTCGTAGAAGATCCAGAACAAGGTGACTCTTAGGATAGATCGAATAAGTGAAGATAATCTTACCGGCCAGTTTTATGCAAATAGGAGATGTATTGAATCAACTAAAGGAAGAAAGGCGAATCAAATAAGCTAATAAAGCAAGGTTAGGTTAAAACTCAGCGTGAATTGTGCTTCTGACGGCGAGCACCTCGGATTGTGGCTTTGTGAAATTGTGTGCAAAGTTGCAAAGTGTATTACGGCTGTCATCTAAGTTTTACTTCCTCTAGTCCTGCGTTTAAAGTATTAAGGAAATCGTTGCCAAGAGCTTCATGAGGATTTGAGAGGGTTTCGGTGAAAGAATAGGGTCGCTCGTGGCTGTTCAAACATTCATTCGACATGTTTGGGAGAGAAAGGTACACAATGTCATACGCAATATCCAGTCCGATAGCTATAATGAACTTGCAAGCAAAGATGTGGTGCACGGCTCAGATAGCCGACATGTTAGGGTTCAAGTTGATTCACCATTCCTTCATTAATAATGCAAGATTCATTACACAGAAATGTGAACTTGCATTTTTTACACCCAGCCTGAATATAAAGCTTAAATATTAAGTGATGTAATTTGTTCGTGACCCAAAGCGTGACCTAAGATGACAAATACAAAATCCTATATCATATCCTTCTCGCATATAATGCCAGACAATGAAAAATGTTTTGAAGACGGTTGTTGGACTTATAAGATTAGCTTTGTTTGTTATATGCGGTGTGCATTTACATTTAGTCATTTAGAGACGCTTATATCCACGTCTGATAAATGTGCCCTCCACTAATATTGGCACCCTTGGTAAATGCAAAGCAAAGAAGGCTGTAAAAATAAATCGGCATTGTTTCTCCTTTTGATCTTTTATTTAAAAAATCTACAATATTCCAACATTTCATTAAAGTTAAACAATTTTAAGTGAGAGGGAATTTAACATTATGAAAATAAAATCTTATACTCCCTGGTCACAATTATTGGCACCCTTCTTCAATTCTTATGAGTAAAATATCTCCCAAGTATATTCCCATTGATATTTACATTTTCTTAGCACACCTAGGTGACTAAACATGACATTGTCCAGTCATGACTTCTAGTTGCACAGAAGAATACATATTAGTAACACAAAACCCAAACCCCCTTAATCATTCACCACAATGGATAATACCAAAGAATATAGTTCTGATGGTCAATATGGTTCTGTTGAGCTAGACAAAATGGCTTCAAGGAAATAGTTAAAACAATAAAAAATTACATCTCCAACATAAGGGAAATGATCAAGAAGATTTAATGGACTGAAGATGATGAAAATCAGCTTGCAACAGGATGTGTGTCTATTCTAGATGCACAGCGAGGAGAAGAATTTGAGTAGCCAAAGATCCGTCAAAATGTAATCAGTTGAATCCTGGGGTCATTACGCATTTAATAAAAATAAAGGAAAACTGTACCTCCATCACCACAAGTTGTTTGGGACACTGTTCAAGAAACTCATCTTCTGCTCTCATGCAAAAACAAACTTATTAATCTACCATACTGGAACTTCGAGCAGGACTGGGGTCTATGGCCATATGAAATGAAAAAGTATTTTGGCAGCAATAACAGAAGATAGGTTTGGTGTATAGCTGTTAAAGGCTTGGGTAATGCCACACAAAGAAGCCTCTGGAGAGAATTTTTTTGTCCTTTCTGTCTTTTTTGTACTGTGGATTTACAAGATTTATTGCAAAGACAGCTGTGTGTCAACCACTCTGAGCTCCTGCTGGCCCCCATCATTCCATATTACAAGTCCTTTGAACATTAGTGTTCTTCCCTCTGAGCTGCTGACATCCCGTGTGAATCTGAGGATGTAAAATTATACACATTTAAGCACAACTGCTCGGCATTAGGGTGAGATGAGAAACAGCAAAGATGCATTGTGGAGTTTTCTCAACATCCAGAGCCATATCATTCACCATGCTGTTAAAGATATTGTTGCGGTACATCCTCTTCGTTGATATGTCAGAAATGTATGATGTCTCACCATGCAAACTCATGTTAGATGAATGTCTGAGAAAGAAGTGATTATGGTTGTAACTGACCTGTGCTGATTCAATTTATAAAAAAATGGTTTATAAATCCTCAAAACCTAAGAATACAGGTATAAATAGGTTAAAAGAAGATTCATGCCATTAAAACAAAATGTCTACTGTATAATGCAACAGACCAATACTTTCGGTTCATATAACACTAATGGAAAACATTTAAAAATCTCTTATGTGCTATATGCATATATTGATCCTATGCTCAAGGAAAAAAAAATAAGATTGTATATAGCTATAAGTAACAATTGTTTAAGATTGTATAGTGCTATAAGTAAACATGCTAGAGGTAAACATTTTAAGATCGTATAAAGCTATAGGTAAAAATTGTTTAAGATTGTATAGTGCTATAAGTAAACATGCTAGAGGTAAACATTTTTTAAATCGTATAAAGCTAAAAAAAAATTAAGATCGTATAGTGCTATATGTAAACATGCCAGAGGTAAACATTTTAAGATCGTATAAAGCTATAGGTGAAACAACTTAAGATCGTATAGTGCTATAAGTAAACATGCCAAAGGTAAAAATTTGTCAGATCGTATAAAGCTATAGGTAAAAAAAATTTAAGATCGTTTAGTGCTATAACTAAATATGCTAGAGGTAAACATTTTTAAGATCGTATAAAGCAATAGGTAAAAACATTTTAAGATCGTTTAGTGCTATAAGTAAACATGCTAGAGGTAAACATTTTTAAGATCGTATAAAGCAGTAGGTAAAAACATTTTAAGATCGTTTAGTGCTATAAGTAAATATGCTAGAGGTAAACATTTTTTAAATCGTATAAAGCTATAGATAAAAAAAATGTAAGATCGTATAGTGCTATAAGTAAACATGCTTGAGGTAAACATTTTAAGATCGTATAAAGCTATAGGTAAAAATTGTTTAAGATTGTATAGTGCTATAAGTAAACATGCTAGAGGTAAACAGTTTTTTAAATCGTATAAAGCAATAGATTAAAAAATGTAAGATCGTATAGTGCTATAAGTAAACATGCTTGAGGTAAACATTTTAAGATCGTATAAAGCTATAGGTAAAAAATTTTTAAGATTGTATAGTGCTATAAGTAAACATGCTAGAGGTAAACAGTTTTTTAAATCGTATAAAGCTATAGATAAAAAAATGTAAGATCGTATAGTGCTATAAGTAAACATGCTAGAGGTAAACATTTTAAGATTGTATAAAGCTATAGGTGAAACAACTTAAGATCGTATAGTGCTATAAGTAAAAATGCCAAAGGTAAAAAATTGTTAGATCGTATAAAGCTATAGGTAAAATTTTTTAAGATCGTTTAGTGCTATAACTAAATATGCTAGAGGTAAACATTGTTTAAGATTGTATAAAGCAATAGGTAAAAAAAATTAAGATCGTTTAGTGCTATAAGTAAACATGCTAGAGGTAAACATTGTTTAAGATTGTATAAAGCAATAGGTAAAAAAAAATTAAGATCGTTTAGTGCTATATGTAAATATGCTAGAGGTAATCATTTTTAAGATCGTATAAAGCAATAGGTAAAAAAAATTAAGATCGTTTAGTGCCATAAGTAAATATGCTAGAGGTAAACATTGTTTAAGATTGTATAAAGCAATAGGTAAAAAAATTTTAGATCGTTTAGTGCTATAAGTAAATATGCTAGAGGTAAACATTGTTTAAGATTGTATAAAGCAATAGGTAAAAAAAAATTAAGATCGTTTAGTGCTATATGTAAATATGCTAGAGGTAATCATTTTTAAGATCGTATAAAGCAATAGGTAAAAAAAATTAAGATCGTTTAGTGCTATAAGTAAATATGCTAGAGGTAAACATTGTTTAAGATTGTATAAAGCAATAGGTAAAAAAAAATTAAGATCGTTTAGTGCTATATGTAAATATGCTAGAGGTAATCATTTTTAAGATCGTATAAAGCAATAGGTAAAAAAAATTAAGATCGTTTAGTGCTATATGTAAATATGCTAGAGGTAATCATTTTTAAGATCGTATAAAGCAATAGGTAAAAAAAATTAAGATCGTTTAGTGCTATATGTAAATATGCTAGAGGTAATCATTTTTAAGATCGTATAAAGCAATAGGTAAAAAAAAATAAGATCGTTTAGTGCTATAAGTAAATATGCTAGAGGTAAACATTGTTTAAGATTGTATAAAGCAATAGGTAAAAAAAATTAAGATCGTTTAGTGCTATAAGTAAATATGCTAGAGGTAAACATTGTTTAAGATTGTATAAAGCAATAGGTAAAAAAAAATTAAGATCGTTTAGTGCTATATGTAAATATGCTAGAGGTAATCATTTTTAAGATCGTATAAAGCTATAGGTGAAACAACTTAAGATCGTATAGTGCTATAAGTAAACATGCTAGAGGTAAACATTTTAAGATCGTATAAAGCTATAGGTGAAACAACTTAAGATCGTATAGTGCTATAAGTAAACATGCCAAAGGTAAAAAATTGTTAGATCGTATAAAGCTATAGGTACAATTTTTTAAGATCGTTTAGTGCTATAAGTAAATATGCTAGAGGTAAACATTGTTTAAGATTGTATAAAGCAATAGGTAAAAAAATTAAGATCGTTTAGTGCTATAAGTAAATATGCTAGAGGTAAACATTGTTTAAGATTGTATAAAGCAATAGGTAAAAAAAAATTAAGATCGTATAGTGCTATAAGTAAACATGCTAGAGGTAAACATTTTAAGATCGTATAAAGCTATAGGTGAAACAACTTAAGATCGTATAGTGCTATAAGTAAACATGCCAAAGGTAAAAAATTGTTAGATCGTATAAAGCTATAGGTACAATTTTTTAAGATCGTTTAGTGCTATAAGTAAATATGCTAGAGGTAAACATTGTTTAAGATTGTATAAAGCAATAGGTAAAAAAAAATTAAGATCGTTTAGTGCTATATGTAAATATGCTAGAGGTAATCATTTTTAAGATCGTATAAAGCAATAGGTAAAAAAAATTAAGATCGTTTAGTGCTATAAGTAAATATGCTAGAGGTAAACATTGTTTAAGATTGTATAAAGCAATAGGTAAAAAAAAATTAAGATCGTTTAGTGCTATATGTAAATATGCTAGAGGTAATCATTTTTTAGATCGTATAAAGCAATAGGTAAAAAAAATTAAGATCGTTTAGTGCCATAAGTAAATATGCTAGAGGTAAACATTGTTTAAGATTGTATAAAGCAATAGGTAAAAAAATTAAGATCGTTTAGTGCTATAAGTAAATATGCTAGAGGTAATCATTTTTTAGATCGTATAAAGCAATAGGTAAAAAAAATTAAGATCGTTTAGTGCCATAAGTAAATATGCTAGAGGTAAACATTGTTTAAGATTGTATAAAGCAATAGGTAAAAAAAAATTAAGATCGTTTAGTGCTATAAGTAAATATGCTAGAGGTAAACATTGTTTAAGATTGTATAAAGCAATAGGTAAAAAAATTAAGATCGTTTAGTGCTATAAGTAAATATGCTAGAGGTAATCATTTTTTAGATCGTATAAAGCAATAGGTAAAAAAAATTAAGATCGTTTAGTGCCATAAGTAAATATGCTAGAGGTAAACATTGTTTAAGATTGTATAAAGCAATAGGTAAAAAAAAATTAAGATCGTTTAGTGCTATATGTAAATATGCTAGAGGTAATCATTTTTAAGATCGTATAAAGCTATAGGTGAAACAACTTAAGATCGTATAGTGCTATAAGTAAACATGCTAGAGGTAAACATTTTAAGATCGTATAAAGCTATAGGTGAAACAACTTAAGATCGTATAGTGCTATAAGTAAACATGCCAAAGGTAAAAAATTGTTAGATCGTATAAAGCTATAGGTACAATTTTTTAAGATCGTTTAGTGCTATAAGTAAATATGCTAGAGGTAAACATTGTTTAAGATTGTATAAAGCAATAGGTAAAAAAATTAAGATCGTTTAGTGCTATAAGTAAATATGCTAGAGGTAAACATTGTTTAAGATTGTATAAAGCAATAGGTAAAAAAAAATTAAGATCGTTTAGTGCTATATGTAAATATGCTAGAGGTAATCATTTTTTAGATCGTATAAAGCAATAGGTAAAAAAAATTAAGATCGTTTAGTGCCATAAGTAAATATGCTAGAGGTAAACATTGTTTAAGATTGTATAAAGCAATAGGTAAAAAAAAATTAAGATCGTTTAGTGCTATATGTAAATATGCTAGAGGTAATCATTTTTAAGATCGTATAAAGCAATAGGTAAAAAAAATTAAGATCGTTTAGTGCTATAAGTAAATATGCTAGAGGTAAACATTTTTAAGATCGTATAAAGCAATAGGTAAACATTTTTAAGATTGTATATTACTATAGGTATACATTTTTAAAATCGTTTAGAGCTATAACACGTTTTAAGATCATATAGTGCTTGATGGTTTGGAAAGTTTTTTAACATGAAATTCCCTTACATAACAACTTTTCTTAGTCTCTTATTGGACAACTCTCGCAGAAAGCATGCCGATGCGTCAACCACTGAGAGCGGGAGAAAGAGCACGGCCACGGGTTAACCAAGGAGAATGGGAGAAAGATCACACCCATCATTGTACTCATTGGTTCGTGAAGTTCAGTGTGTGTTTGTTTGTTCACTGCATTTTGGTGAGGAAAGTTATATAAACGGTCGATATAACGCTCGATTTGGATATAATTTGAAACTGATAGATGGAGCAGTCTGCTTTAAGATCGTATTGTGCTATAGGTAAACATTTTAAAGATTGTGTAGTGCAATAGGTAAACATTTTTAAGATTGTAGTGCTATAGGAAAACATTTTAAAGGGATAGTTCACCCCAAAAATACCTTTTACTCACCCTCAGGTTTTTCCAAAAACTATATACAACTGTATACAAACTGTAAGCTCAATGTTAGCAACTGAGCTTTCTGGCGCACCATTGACTACCATAGTAGAAATAATTATTGTATGTTTTTGTGGTGTTGAACACAAAAGAAAATATTTTGAGGAATTTAGGAAAACAAACAGTTCTGTAGCACAGTAATGGTGCCCCAGAAATATAACGTTCTTCCAAATATCTTGTGTTTAACAGAACAAAGAAATGTAAACAATTTGGAACAACTTGAGGTTGAGTTATTCATGACAGAATTTTTATTTTTGGGTGAACTATGTCTTTAAGATCAAAGAGTGCTATAGTTACAAAAATGTAAAGTCGTATAATACTACAGGTAAAATTTTTTGAAGTGGTCTAGTGCTATATGCTAATATTTTTTTAAAGATTCTATGGCTCTACAGAAAAACATTTTCAAGTTTCTATGCTATAGGAAAACATATTTAAAGAACCCGAGTGGGCTCTCTAGAGCGATATCTCGAATAACATGCTGATCTATACTTTTATATAGCCAGCTCAAGTGGTATATAGCTAAATAAGGGTTTCTGGCTCATTTCTGAACCTTATGCTACGAAGCCATTAAAGAGAAATGCATGGGTATAGCTACAGCAGGAGCAGAGAGAGGAAGAAGAGGGAGAACCGGCAAGATGATTGATTCTTCAAGCCTGTCAGCACATTAGTGAGGATGAAAACAAATCCAGGGTCAGAGATGTACGGTGGGCCGTGAAGAATCTTCTCTTCCTCTTCCTCCTGCCAGGGAAAGGATCAAAGTTACAGCAGCGGCTCTATGGCTTCGACGTCCTCTGTCAGCCGTGATGAAAAGTCACGATTTTATGGGTGAAAATGAGATTTATGGATGCGTTCATTGCAAAATACGTTCCAGTGCGTTTGCGAGTTACAGTAGCTGTGAATTTGGCAGGGCGGGTTGCTATCTGCGAGGAGATGCCAACAAAACAATGACAGTTACATGGCAGGAATTTGGTTAGAGTAATCCTCGCTGTTTATTCTTTTTTTTGTTTAATCTGGCCAATGGGTTGTAAAACTGAAACGTATAAAAAAACGTACTCTATGCGAGCACTACACTCTGTCCCTCTGACTGGTTATCCTGTTTGATTTGGCAGGATATTAATCATTTGTGTCAATAAAAAGCGTAGTGAATGCAAATATCCGGCTAGCCGTCAATAAGTAACCATGAAACCAGTGCAAATTAACCTCTAAATGTCATGGGAAAACCCAATACCAAATCCATTATCTGCTGATAGGTAGAAAATGCTCATATTACTGTGGTTCTTCACAGACTGAAGAAATAAAAGAGCACTTGAATGCCTCCGAGGTCTGTTCAGATTCCAGCCTCTGATGCTTCTTCATTGCAACCTTGTAAATGCCACCAAAACTTGCTGCTTTCATTATTTACGTCAACATGATGAAACTATGGGCAAGCGCAAAAACCAGCAGTCCAATATCGCTGTGGTTGATCACAGAGCAGATAGCTGTGTGTGCTTGCTAGACTAAAACAGATTTTCTTAATCTGTATTTTTTTTTTTAAATAAAACTATGGTCTTTAAAAGGGTTAGTTCACCAAAAAATGAAAATCTTCCTTTGCGTTTAACAGAACCAAGAAACTTATAAAGGGTGAGTAAATGATGACTTTTTATTTTTAGGGTGAAGTAAAATTTTTTGCTGAAAAAGCAAAAAAATGATACATTTTGGTAGAATTATGCTTAAAACATAAATAGATAAATACATTTGCGGGAGGGCTAAGAACAATCAAATTAATTCAATCTTTATTTTCTGAATACAAATCTTAATATGACATTTTACAATCTAATGTAAGTCTCATTTATAGAAACTGAGACAAAAAATATTTTTTACAGTGCAAAGCTTTCTGGCATTAAATGTACAGTAGAGAAGAGCATTGTTCTTCACTAAACATGTGAACTTTTGCTACGATCCTAAGCTATTAGACGTTTCGCTCACATGGCGTCTATTTACGAGCACACCCTCTAATCCATTAAAAGGGGTTCATGCGCAAACCAATGTTTCTGTGCATAATTGTAATGGCACAAAGCTCTTCAGTGTTAACCTCACTACCAAAGCTTTATTTTAAAGCAGGTTAGAGCTTCATCCCATCAAGTACATTTTATGGAAATTGTGTCATTTAGAAATCCAGCTAATATTAAAAGTAATGTCACACACCAAGGTCCTAATATTCATAAGCGCTTGTTTCATGTGTCTCATTAAGTGTTTATACTGTGTTGCGTCGGCGCACAGAACGACTCCAAAGTCTTTGATAAGGTCACTCAACTTTAACAGCGCTCGAGCTGTCACTTTGGAAATGTTTGGTAAGCTGCGATACGTCGGCCGACGACAAGATATCTTAAAAAAACATTGAAATGTTGATGATAAGCCTTGAAAAAGAAGCACAAATCCTTGTCACTGCTGTTCCCACAATGAAAATATCAACACAAATGTCAACATGAAGGGGTTAGCACACGCCCGGGTGGGCGAGGATGCAGCTGAGTGGCGAGGTATGACATGGGGGGACTGAGCCAGTGGGCTTTGTTTTTATCTAGTGACCACTATGCTGCCCGGTTTGACCATAGAGAGGTTACACACATGTGTGGTTTGTTTAGATGTATCCTTAATATGCACTGCTGTTTTCGTGCACGTGCTTATACTGTATGCTTTGCATTACGCTGCAGGGTTACTCCAAATTTCGCTGTGACATTTTAAGATTGATCCCTTGTTTCTTCTCTATATGTCTCTTCTGGAGTTATTAAAGACATACGAGTCTATTTAAAATGAAGAGGGTGTGTTATGCTCTTTGGAATTATATTTCATTATACTCCATATGAGAAATGCAGTGTTTGTTTGCCGGGACGGCCAAGCTCTTGAGCAATACAGAATTCTTTTGCATATATTACTTGAGAGTTTTACCCACCGAGCCAACTTTCTCCCCCATTCAAACAGGATTTACACTCTCTCAGCCACTTAAAGGAATTATGACAGATGAGCTGTGGCAGAAGAACATCATTTAGGTGTTCATAAGACATGCAAATCGTTGGCTTCTCATTGGTTTCTGTGTGGCATTAAAAGCTCTCTGTTTTCCGAATCGTCCTGCTCATGTATTTCGCTTGCATAGATGTTCATATTGACAAACTTGTTTGCCTTCTATTGATAAGATTTTCTTATTATTTGACAAATAAGAAAAAACATATTTGATGTTTTCAAGCTCAATTCTAACTACAGTAATGGTGTCGGAGCATCTTGGTGGCAAGCTTTCATATTACTCGCTAAATCTTGAGTAAAGAGTATATTATTAAAGCAGATCCATTAATTCCTGCATGTAGACACAGGGCTTGTGTAAAAAACATTGCCGGGCTCATTTGTGGCATTCCTCTTGTTTTACATTCAGCTCTCTGTGTGTGCAAAAGTGTCTTTGTACCGCTGTGAAATACATCCTGACATTTCACAAATCTATTCGTTATGAGAAAGGTTGTTTAGTTTCCTTTTTGTCGGCTCATTGAACTTCACAGGGGCCACCAAGCACTCCAACCAGGCAAGTGTTTTCTTACCACCTCCAAAGCTTTTCATGTTCCTGTTGACTGTGTAGATGTCTAATTGATATGTCCAGATAAGACACTGGATATGTATTCTACTCACGTGGATGCAAAGTTTTGAATATTATTTTAGAATCATAAAGCTCCCACAGAGGCAATGGTCAAAGTTGGCAATATTTAACACAGGGAGGGATTTCTCCCTTTGAGAGTGCTAATTACTAACTGATGACAACTCCGTCTCCATCACTCACTGTGTCACTCAATATTAATACAGCCGCTCATTGATGTCTGGCAAGCTGTCTAGACATCACCTGAGCCATTAATCAGAGTCGTGTTAAAGCAGAGTCACATCTACTGTAGCTGCGGCACAGGCTTCCGCCGGATAACCGGAACAGGTCTCAGTGACACAACCAATGAGTGACTAATACAGCCCTGATCAGGATGTTCAAAGTCCCATGTTAACATTTTAAATCTACGCGTTGATAAAAGGTGAATGCGAAGAAATGTTGCACTTGCGTTTCTCCAAATCACAAACTCCTTGATTTGCAATTCGAAAAATCGAGTACATAAATAGAGCTTCACGGCCGTGGCGTGAAACCAACTAAAAAACCTTGAATAGATTGTGGATTTTAAAGTCAAGATCAAATGGGAATCGCACAAAGGAGGCAGCAAGTGGAATTGAAAGTGAGATACAGAGGAGGGGGGGTGTGTGGATAAATACAGGATTAGACTCCGCAGGCCTGGTTCCCACAGATTGCCTGAAACGGGGGTTACAGATTTAAAGCAGGTAGTGGCTGTTGACAGGTTCAGTTGTGCACAGGCATCCCCCCCTCCCTACCCCATTTTCTGCATGTCTTACACATTAAAGCAGACCCATGTCAAAACCTGTTTACATGTAATAAAAAGGGCTGTGACATGTTCTAGTCTGCTAAACTATACCTGGATGATGTGACAGTTTGACTCATTGTTTATGTATGGGAATGACTCGTCTCAATTTGCTCTGATTTGATCCAACCATATGATGTTAGTTTGACACAATTTTCGTTTTTTTTATGAACACTTTGCCTTCGTTTCTTTACACACAAACAGGTTTGAACGGTTGCTTTTGTGTGTGTCAGCAAGTTTAGCAGCTCCATGTTTAATGGGATAAGGATGGACATGTGGCTCACTTCAATCCCAGCCCAATTGAGTGTTTTTAATGCAATTTGTGGTCTCCCTCTGCTAGTAGGATTTGTTCCGTACTGTTAGATGTGGAGTCAATTACACAGTATCTCTGGAGTGAATTTGAAGGAATTGCTCATCTTGCTATAAAGATACTTATGACTTGAATATGTGAGGTTGCAATGGCAGTTCCTTACTTGGTGCTATACAATGTGCCATGGTTAACGATATTTCACATTATTATCGTTATTTATTTATCAATTTTAATTACAACAGCAATACATTGTTATTACTCAGTAGTTACAATGTTATTACATGATGGTTAACGTGTGATGGTGTTATTTCTGTGTTAAAGCCCTCTAACTGTACTCTTTATCTTCTCAGCAAGTGCACCACCCTGTAAAATGCCTACAGTATGTGTCTGTATTCTTGAGAAGAGGTTCCCTAGTGCCTTAAGTGTTATATCACACACATCTCACACACCCCAGCTGGAGCTCTATACATTAATGTATAAACTGCTTGTGCAGACTCAGCTGTTGTTTGTAAGCTGGAGGCCATATCAGTCGGGAGCACTACAAGCATGCAAACACACATTCAGATAGAGGTTTATACGTGCATTTTCATGACATTATATCATTCTGGTTTGGTCTATATTTGGTCGACTAAATTAGTGTGTAATGTTATTCCATGCATTGTGTTTTATGCGATATTCCAGCTACATTTAGTTTAAAATGCAAATGTTTACGGATTATTCGATTTTCTCAGCTGAACAGAAAAGGATTAGTTAAAAAACTTGAATGTGAGCTCAATGCAAAGAGAGAGAAAGAGAGGGAGAGAGAGAGAGAGAGAGAGAGGCCCAGGGAGTGTGTATGAATCACCAGCAGAATCAAGGCACTTATTCGCTGAATGATGGTCTATTTTGTTTAGACCCGGCAGTAAATAGAAAGCCTTCACTCCATAATATCGTTATTATTGAAAATGTTCTATATGATTAATCATAGATTTGAAGCACCCCCAATGACTTACTGGATAATGTTAACAAATAATTCTCCCTCGAGGGCTTCTATTAATAATTTTCATATTCTTTCCAAATATTATTCCACCCACCTGCTGGGTGAGATTCATTTTTTTCCTTCGTTTTGTGATCATACATTATTTAGTCCCGTGCCACATCTAATAAATGATGTTGACATATGCTCTAGGAGGGAGCAGAGCTTGGAAATGTTGGATGATAAGCTTCTTTGCATTCACACTGGATCCAATTTTGTCATATCAGTGAGTGTGTGTTGGGCTGCAGACATAGTCCACTAGGCCCAGAGATGCCCTGGGGCTTGTGATTAGTGAGAGGGGAAAAAAACGTGAGGCAGAATCACATGAGATTCGAGAAACAGAACTTGCAAAACTGCCTTATCAAGACTGTTATCAGCTGTCCCGGTAATGTTCCCCCATTGCTGTCGAGAGCTTGATTTCCAATTTCCTTTCAATATCTATGTATATTTTTGTGTTTTCGTCGTGCTTTCTGATATCTTTGCGGATTTACCCATGGGATGTTATTACATTGATCTGCAATTTTTTGCTTTTTGTGTTCAATTGATTCAAACGTGCTTAATTGCATCCAGAAATAATGATTATTTTAAAGTCTTATGTATGTAAACAAAAATCTTTGTTTAAAGCATATTATGAAATTGATTGTCATCATTTACTCACCTTCATTGTCATTAAAAACCTGCATGACTTTCTTTTTACTGCAGAACACAAAAGAAGATATTTTGAAGAATGTTGTTGACTGGTTCCCATTCACTTGCATTGGTTTTGTGTAAATCAACAGAGGTTAATGGGAACCGCCACTGTTCGTTTACCAACATTCTTCAAAATATCTTATTTTGTGTTTTGCGGAAGAAAGACAGTCATACTTGTTTGAAATGACAAGAGGGTGAGTAAATGATGACCGAATTTTCATTTTTTTATTTAATCATAGCCACAACCATTATTGGTTCATAATTGAATATGTCCTCCCAACACCCCTTGTAAAAAAAATTTAATGTGTTGTGTTTTATTTACCTCACATGTTAGTAATGCTCATCCATATACAGCAAATAGGTGCCATGATTTATTACTCTGATAAAAACGTTCAACAACCAGTTTAATTGTATCTTCCTCTGTAGTCTTAAGCAACCATATGTCTTAATTTAATGAACCTTCAGTGATTTCGGTTTGAAGTTGCTCACAAGAATCTTGCAGATTGAACCCATTGTGTTTTCCTTGAATGTGCAAATGTGTTCAGAGATGTTCAGGGAATTTGGTTTCAAAAGCCTCGGCGGCGAATCAATTCAATCAATTCCTCTCCACCAATTGTTTGTTATTTTTCTGCTGACCACACTGCAAGGATTAATATTTGATTAGCCTTTATGAGAAGTGGAAAGTACTTATTAACCTTATTTGTCATCTGTCAGTGCCACTCTGTGTATTGGTCCTTGCTGCAGGCGGTGTGGAGGAGGAGAACAAGAGTAGGACCATTTTAATTTCCTCAGATGCCTCACAGGGATGCTTGCAGGCATCTCACAGGGCAGCGGCACCTTAATTAGCCACTTGGGCGGGAACATGCATCTATTTTCTATCAGTAATCTGATATTTTAAAGCAGCTGTCTGCTGCGGCGTTTGAGATCAACAAATCAGAAGAATAGACACAACAGATGATAGTCTGTGTAATGCTAAAGGGTTTTTCAAACAGAGCCAATAAAACAAAGGCAATTAATAAACATAATATTTTAATTCTCAAAACAGTAAAAGATTTTAGTTTTTATCATAATGATTAAATTCAACCAGTCAGTGCTACAAATAAAGTTGTCTCTAGGGACATGGCCTCCAACAGTTTTCTGAGTTGTTGTGTGGTGTACACACCATTTCTTCCACATTGGATCAAAGTGATGTGGAGTGAATACACATTGATCCACACTAATGAAGAAATCCTCAGCCCACACACGGATATAACAGCCTCTGAGACCCAAGCACTCTGCTGTCTCAAAGAGCACTCTAGTATTCAAAAGCCAACTTTCCGTTATTATCTGATAATATGGACATTAAAAACCCTAAATTTAAACCCTAATAAACCCTAATTCTCTTCCCTTTCCTTCTTTATAAAAAAAAATGAAAAAACCTTACTAACCTCACTAACCTCACTATTCTTAGCTTTTTATACTGTGCTAGGCTTTAATGGACTAGTTTGATGCACTTATGTATTTTGTGGCCTATGTTGTTATAATTGCTTCCAATGTTTCCTCATCTGTAAGTCGCTTTGGATAAAAGCGTCTGCTAAATGACTAAATGTAAATGTAAATACCATAAACTTAGTGATATGACGCTACAGAATGAAGAGGTATCGTCGTGTCCTTAAAGAGCAGAAAGGATGGTTGAATAACATTCTAAGGTTAGCTCTCTCTAAAAAGAAAACATTTGCAGCGCATACGAGGGAATTTGTGTAACATAATGAATAATAGTTTTCATTTTCATGCATTATACATTTCTGATATATTTAAATTGGGCGTCTGGGCTCTATAATTAATAATGCCTTTAATGTTTCCATTTATTTGTAAATAAATCACGCTTTATTGCAACTAAGGTCATTTTCATTACCTTGCTAAAAGTAGAAAGGCAAAACATTTCAATTCCCATATTTGAAAATTGATAAGTACGTCTCGCTTAGACTCGCTCATTTTTCATTACTAGTTTTAATTAAGTCGTCTGCGCAACATTGAAATTGACTGTTTGTATAATTGTTCATTATGGGTCTTGTTTTCCTCAATGGGTAGATTAAAATTTCCCTAAATAGAAGAATTTAAGAAATGATTAGTCTTTTCATCCCAAATATATAATTGCCTGCTCCGAGAGCAAAGGCATTGTGAAATGAGAGTAAATTAAAGATATTGATAGCTGTGGCTAGACAAAACCAATAATGAAATCTGATATAGCAAATATATGGATTTCGCAAATTGCTTCTCCATGCTTCTAATGAGACAATGTTCCCTATTTGTGACAAAGAAAGAGATTTCCCCAATAACTGTTCGGCACTGTGAAGAGTTTCAGTGAATCCGATTTAACATTCTAATTACACGTCTGTGAAAGTTTGTAAATAACAAAATAAAATGAAAAAAATAAAGCACTTTGCAAAGTGTCCACTGATTGTCTATATGCGGCGTCCCAGGTGCTTTTATTTATCTTAAGTCTGAAATATGCTCTTCTCCGCATCGCGATAAGCCGTCCTCACTTTCCCTGAGCTCACTGGAGGCCTCATCTGCTCAGCCGAGTTTTATCTGGGATCATCCACCCTCGTACGGTAGCATTGGGCTAAAGACCGTCCTACAGTTAGCCGTCTTAATTACAGATCCTTTGATGTGATAGAGCACAGCCCTGTTGAGATTGATTACTGTTTGAGCTAAGTTGTCTACCAATTACTTAGACAATTAGCCAACTAATTAAAATACTTACCCGGTGCATATGAAAAGAAAGAGGAGCTGCTATGAGAAGCTCCCCTGACAGATGAGCTGCCTGGGATCCTCCGTAGTGTGTCTCACAGACTGAAGTGAAGAAAAGAGGGCTGCGAAGTGTTTACACGTGCCATTCACCACATGGTGGCTAGCGCTAGTGAGCTAGCGAGGAAGACCCGGCTATTGGCTGTCTAAAACTGAAGGCAAATTAAAATGAACGCTGGTTTGAGTATGGTAACCATAATTTTTGTTTTATTTGTAGTAAAACTATAGTATACACTAATTTGCTATGGTCTCAACCAGGGTCGTCATTTGAGTATTGCAATGGCTGCCGGCTGCCATACTTTGGCTGTCTGGTCAGGTCATTTCAAAGTAATATTTTCTTGCAGTATTTATTGCAGGATCATGGGCTCGGAATCGCGAAAAATGTTGGTGGTTCCTCCCCCAGAAAAGAGTGTAAAAACAGCACTGCTTGATCTGCAGCTTTATTGGTGTAGTGCCAAATACGCGTGACATATTTGGACTCTGTAGTGAAGTTCGAATCCGCAAATTCACTCTTCTAAATGATCACATATCAGATCTGCTTCCATTTGTTTTTAAACGATATAGAATATTATTTAAAGCGTATTGTGCTTTATTATATGTGAGGATGGCTGCAGCATTTATGATCGGGTCAGGAATGAATAATGTTAATAACTTTTTATGGTATTTATTGCACATAATTTTTTGGCAAAAAGTAATAGCATATCAGGGAATATAGGTTTTATTTGAGTATACAGAAAAATGTATGTATAACAAAAATCTTAGAGAAAAAATAGCAAACATTGAGGACAATTCAATCTGTTATTTATATTAGTTTATCTGTAGTAATATTTTGTAGATGTTCTCCTGGGATTCGTCTTTATTAACTTTATAAATAGAAATATATAGAAATATATTTGGATGAATGTTAGCAACTGACAGTTTTGGGGCGAAAAATTTAAATGGTAGTCGAAGGTGCTCCAGAACTGTTTGTTTTACTAAATTCCTCAAAATATCTTATTTTTGGTTCAACGGGTAGTCAATAGTGCTCCAAAATTTTCGGTTGCTAACATTCTTCCAAATATCTTTCAGAGCAAAAGCATTTATACAGATTTGGAACAACCTGAGGGTGAGTAAATGATTGCAGAATTTTCATTTTAGGGTTTTGGGTTTAACAATTAAAACTTTCTTGGCATTTTTGCCACTTTATAGGTGAAGTAGTTAGTGTAGTTAAGACAAAGGTAAGAAGAGGGCAAACAGGATCAGGAAATGTTCAGGTTGAATTAAAGCCTGCAAGATTGCTTACAAAAACAGCTTGAGGCTTTTCAGGTTCACAGTTGATTTAGTCTTGCTAAACCAAAACACTTCCAGCCTTCCAGCCAGGCTATTTTTATTTTTATGAGGTATTTATATTTGTACATTTTATATTCAAAGCAAAAGTACATTTTGCCCTTACTACAAGATTCAAGTCACATTTTCAAACAATGGTAATTTGCCCAGCTCAGTCATGTTTAAGAGTTTGACGTCATGCATTGTAATGATTTCTTCCACCAATTTCAGACTGGTCATTGTAACCACAATAAATACATTACCGCTATTCGTTTTGTCGAAAATGATAGTTGACACTAAATGTTCAATTGTCCGCTGCCTTCCCTTCATTGTTTTCATACCTGAATGGCCTGTCAGACTCAGGTAAATGGCAACGCATGTCTGATTGAAGTTGCCAGGGCAGGTTGGATCGAAAGGCCCCCGCTGATTAGAAAGGGTGTGAACTCTTAGCGATCAAACTCTTCAGCTTCATCCTCTAATCACAAGCAATATAAAACAATCTAAGCACCACTTAACCTGAGCACAAGCCCTGTTATGACTTTGCAAGCCCTGTCTCCATTAATCAATCCGACTCCGTGTCTGGAGAGCAGAGATGCAAATTCATGGTAATGCCTCCTCCTGGATCATTCCCCTCCGTTTGACGCTCTCTCTATCCATTCCTGCAATGTGCGGTGGCAACTCCTGGTCTGGAGAGCGCGAGGTGGTCAGATCTTTATGGTGGTGCTTCCTGAATAGTGCTACTGAATGTATGTCCCTGTTTACTGAAGTGTTTGAGTGTTGGAATGAGTCTGTAATGAGGCAAAGCAGAGATGTCTAGCAAGATGATGCCTTACCCTCTCTCTGTTCAGCCCGATCTTGCCCGGGCAGCAGGCACCCTGCTGGTCATGGGAGGCAGAGAGCTTGTCCAAATGGCCGGCTGTCCCCAGCACCCGGGCCTCTTGCCGTGCTGATGTGCGGCCACATAAACAAAGACAGAAAAACAGCCTTGCCTCTCAACGCAGCATCTCCTCGAGTTTTCCAGGTGCTTAGGCATGCTGTTGCTTGTGATGGCAGGAGTTATTTAGTCCTTACGAGAGGGCAGGATGTCACTGGTGTCAGCGGCGGGTGATTAATGAGGGGGAATGGTTGCCTCCTGCTGCTGTGGAGCACACGGTCTAGACCGAGAATACCGAAGCAGCCCTCCTGCCCCACCATGGGAAATGCTTCAGCTGAACCCACACCGGTGGCCTCTGGAATAACTTAAACATTTAGGGTTTTTGAGCGGAGCTATAATTGATTTGTCAACATGGCATTAATGATTTTATGATTCGTTTATCATTTGCGTTTATGCATGTGGCAGATGGCTTGGTCCTACAGTGCATTCAATGCTTTATCAGTGAGTGTGTTTCAAACTCATGACCTTTGTCCTGCTATTTCAATGCTTTACCAGTTGAGCTACTAGCACCACACATAAAAAACAACATAATGTGACCAAAGACAACAAATTTGAGATGTATACATCATCTGTAAGCTACATAAATACACTTTACATTGATGTGTGGGCTGTTTGGGTAGGACAATATTTGGCGGAGATACACATATTTGAAAATCTGGAATGTGAGGGTACAAAAATTCAAAATCGTGAGAAAATTGCCTTCGAAGTTGTCCACCAGAGGGGCTATAGCAGGCCGTTGCTAAGCAGAAACAGGTCTCATTTTTTAACACTCTATACTGGCCTACCGATGAAATTACATTGATGAGAATAGATAACCCCAAAAGGGGAAATTCTAAGCTTTACATGAACTCGAATGGGTAATTCCAAAGGTTTTTAGACATGCTTCTGGCCATTTTATTCACGATTTTGCTGCATCCACTCACAAAAATAAAGTTTTGATATATAAACGGTAGGAAATGTACAAAATATCTTTATGAAACCTGATCTTTACTAATATCCTAATGATTATTGGCATAAAAGAGAAAAATCTATCATTTTCGACCCATACATTGTTTTTCAGGCTAGCGCTACAAATATACCCGTGCTACTTATGACTAGTTTTGTGATCCAGGATCACACATTTTTTCCAAACCTAAACATTTGGCTATACACTAACAGTAATGTTGCATGTACAGTATAAACTGTAAGAAAAACATTTTCCACTCAAATGTATTTGTACTGTGGCAACTTTCCCAATATATCTTGTTGAAAACACAGCTGTACAAATACTGCCTTACAAACCCCAGTGAGTGAGAAAAAGGGAATGCGGACAGAAAATCTCACTAAAAAGATATAAAACAAATATAAAACAAATCTGTTAAGTATACACGTTTAGAAATAAATTATGAACACTATGGAAACATACAGTAGACAGGAAACATTAATCATGTGCAGTTAGTAGAATTTTACAGGTTTTCCTTTATCTTTTTCTCTGAAATTTTTTGGATATGCCTTCTGGGAGTCCCTGGACCCCAGTTTGAAAACTACTAGTCTAATGTAGGACTGTCTTGAGTCGTGTCTTATTTAGCACTGTTTACTGGGGTATGTTGTGTTGCTATATAGTACCTTAGTCCTGGAGGAACATTGTACAAGTTGTCTATGACTGGAATAGCGGTTCTTCATAAATAAAATCCACCATCATGTCATGACAACTGTTGTTGTCATTATAGAGCATGTATTTTGTAATTTCATTTCGTGTTTAAAATATGGGTCATATTATACATTTGTTTCACAGCATGAATTTATGTTGAAAATATGAATCTCATAACATGCACACCGCCGGTGTAAATACACCTTAATGCCAGATGTGTTATAACAAGGCATTCCATGGGGAAAATGTGCAAATTATGCTGATTACATGTAAATAGGAATGTTAAATAACAGCTATTGAGCTATTATTTATCTTTCCCAATCAAATGTTTCCCTCTAGATAAAGAACATGGACATAACTCAGTAAATGATATGCATGTTAAAGTAGTCATAGTGTAAAATCAGCTCCCGTTCTCACAGCTAAAATGTGACTGGTGTTTGCCTCATCACTGTACTAAGAACAGCTTAGACAACCTCTGCACTCCACTCGCGTGTAGACGCAATAATGAATACAATTTTAATGGGAATTTGTCAGAATATATTAAATGGCACAGGCGGGTCGTAAAACCAGGCGCTTGGCCTCTCACCACTCGTAATAGTTATCCTCTCTGGCGTGGACTCATTTGCAGGAGTTGTCTTACACTGAGGCTATTTATCACCCAACCACCGAGAGCTTTATGACAGTGAAATACCAACACTTTGATTTATTGAGTTTCGAGAAATCCGTCTGCGAGCTTGTCAGCGATGTCTCGCAATTGTTCCTCAAATCTCCTCTTACAAGCCAGGAGCACACAAGCTGCTCTCTTGAGAAATAAAAACTGGGTCCTTTTATACACAATGCATTATTAACAACAACATTACAATGGGCACACTGGGTAAGAGATTGTTTCTGTGGGACCGTACGCGGGATGTTTCGATGAGGAGGCCACGCTGAGAGCTACTGTCTTGCCTGACCTTTACCATCAAAGCCTATTCTTATTTTCAATTCCCTCTGAGCGCATCCAACGAGCACGCTCTGTTGGGGACCGCAGGACTTACATTATATCATTTGTCCAATTTGCTATTGTTTCATGTCAGGGTAATTTGCTTTGGGTTGCTTTGTTATACCTTGGGTTTTAGGCTCCCCCCAGAGAGCCTTCTTCGGAGGTGCGTGCCCTAGATAGTGTCTGTTTATCGAGAACCCTTTGCTCCATCACGTTCACTTCCTCAACTGTGATGTGCAGATCAAATGCACGTCTCCATCTCCCGGCAAGTCTCCTGTGCGCTAACCTGCTGATCTCTGAATGGCCTAGCTAGCGCGGCGTGTTTGTGTTGTAAGCTCGGGGAAAATATAGGCAACACTAGATGAGAGGTCATTTCCCCCATAGCTGCTGAATGATGATCTCGTAGCCTGACATTTCTCTCTCATTTTCTAATATTAGCACAAGGTGATTGTCGGATCATTGGTTTTTATTACAGTCCTATTGGAAAACTAATTCATTTAATGTGTCGTTACGCTTTCCCTTTGGTAGACCCTCAATTGAACGGCCATTCCATGTGCTACTGTACATCACCCGCCTCATTTTACGGGAAATACTCTCTATTTGGGCTCCTGGGGCTGTAATGTAGAAACATCCTAAATCAGAAACCTATCTTATCTGTTTAGCAACCATGGTGATTTTAACCAGGATCCAATTGAGCACATTGCACCTGTCAGATCTTAACAGAGGACGTTTCGGCCCCGGAACCCTGCTGAGAAGACCTTAGTGAATGCTGGTTTATGCTGGTCTATTCAACTGGGACGTGTATTTTATAACCCTGCAGTAGAAACACATCTCTATATGCTCCTTCAGCAATATGCAGTAGCTATGACGGCGCCTTGCTGTACCTCCTCTGGCTAGAAGTTCTCAAAGATGAAAAACAATCGCACATCCAGCATGTGGGACCGGCACAGTTTAAACATAATGTCACTTTGTTAATGAATAAAGACACCGCGATTCCCGTTTTGAGGGAAACACCAAATTGATTTTCAATGAAAGTGTGTTATAAGGCCGGTCCTAGGAGAGGGCCGGCAGCTTAACAATCGGCGTCATATTTTGACGTGCGGCGGTCGAGGGCTCATTAATCACCTTGTGAACCCAGTCATTTTCTGCCTGTGGGTTCACTAGTCACATGAGTAATAGACAGCAGCCACGCTACCCGGACGGGCCTCTGACAGCTCCGTCTGGCTTCCCCAAACCATACGGCAGCTTCTCGCTTTCTCCGCAGCGGAGACGGGCGGGATGCAAGCGTCTTTGTCATTAATAATGATGAAGTGCTGAGAGCTCTTCTCCTCCTTCATCTTTAGCAGCGCCGTGTCATGCTTCCTCCAATAATTGCTTGTGTTCCAAATGTATCTCGCCACATTATCTTGTTCCATCTTTTGATTGCACAAGGTTAATCCTTATCGTAAATGACTCTGTTGCATGTCGCCACTGGGCCAGTCATGTCTCATACCAAATTAGGCTTAAAATTGTTTTGCCGTGCTTTTTGCTTTTGATGCTGCCTCTTTAGCTATGAGTTTAATATCATCACAGACCCAATTACATGCTTCCAGACTGGATAATCCCAAGGAAAAGAAACGAGGAGAATGACGTGGCAACACCTTGGAATTGTTTTGGCACCGATTCGGATGCGCGCAACTCGTGCCTTACATCATCATAAAGAACCTCTACATCCTGTATGATTCCGGTCGTTATATATGGCACCATAAGTCAAGGAAATAGCACAGGAGCCAAAGCAAGTGGAAGAGTAATGGTGCACATCATTAGCATGAATGGAATCCGGGGTAATGGAGCACTAGCACTGTTATTGTTCTGCTTGTTCAGGCATTGCTCTTACAATAATGGCTGTAAAAAACACTGTGTAAATTATGGAATGAATACAAAAAGCATGGGAGGCATTTCCGAGCGTATGAAGACGCAACCGAGTTTAACTATCCAATTTTTCCAAGCCTTGAATGGATCTCGATAATGTTACATGGCCAAGAACAGCTTTAGAAATAAAAGATGTCAAACCGCAGGTCAACACTTTCTGGATTTTTTAGTCTCGCGTAGTACGTCGGTATCTCTTTCAAAAACTTTTTGAAATCAAGAGTTCAAGGTTTGTCTGGTTAGCGTGGCCCCCTTGGCCCCTGCTGGTAGATGCTGTAACTACACCATCTGGCAGAAAACGCATAATTTCCCTCAAATGTAGCAGTGTATTCTGGATAAATAACACTCTTGGCAACATTTAAATTATTGTTTTAATTAAGGTGGATGCTGTTTCAGTGCTTAATTTGCATTTGATGTTGGGGGACATTTAGGATCATACAAGCATAAAACAGACTTTGTGTTTAATTTGTGCCATGTACACTACTGTTCAAAAGTTTAGGATCACTTGACTGATATGCATTTTGTGATCTTAATAATTATTTGATCTAAAGGCATTTTAAATTATTTTGTAGACAAAAATATAATTGGGAAAACATAACTTCTTTCATTAGAAAACTAAAATGTTATTTAATAATCAAGTTTTTGAAATGAATGATTTGGACTAAATTATTAGGAAAAGGCACTCCATAAGAGTCCAATATAGGTGGGGACTACTTCAGTACTCATTAAAAAGCATCTCAGGGTGACACCTGAAGAAACTGGGGCAATTCCAGACATCAGAAAAAGAGAGAAAGATTAATGTGTTATGAACGTGACAAAAAGGACATTCATGTTTTTAAGAGACAACATAGCCTACTTTATGAGTAATATGAACAGTTACTGTATGGATGTGACAAAATTCATCAAAGAAAACATTTCAAAACTTTAAGAGAGATTTCACATGGGTTTCTAAACCACCAAATTTTGACATCTGACCTACAGTATCAGTATGGTGAAAACCTTTGGTAAAAACTAAAGTTTTTCATCTTAAGGTTGACATTTGCATCTGCAATAAGGGATACTAAACTCTCTGAACAGTTGAGTTCTTTTGTTTTTACTTCAATGTCGCAAACACTTCACTAGCGATTATTGAGCCGTTTAAGAGAATATACTTAATGACTCGGGCTCAAAACAACCTGGTTGGAACAAAAAGTGTGCAAATAAGGCAGATTTAAAATCTCACAAACATCTAAGGGGTTTCGTTCAATTAGCTGAAAGGAAATGCTAACTGCTAGTTTTTTCCAGGTGTTGTAAATCCTCTTTGCTAGCATCTATGCTGTCCGATGCTGTGTAGTGAAGGTGACACGTAGATGTGTCGCTAAATAATTAGGCTGTTTATTGTGTCACAGCAGTGTGGAGTGAGCGAGGCATCTCCTGCCCACTGATTTCTATTTTGTGCCCATTCTGTCCAAATGATCTCAGCCAACACAGCTCAGTAATCAGCCTCCCTGGGCTAAATGACTAGCAAGCATCCCTAGAGCATTTACACAGAGGTGCAGACACTCCTCATGAATGACAGCCGTCTGATGCCTCAGTGTTTTTTACCCCTCGTGCCATGTGCTGCCAAATCCTTGCCCTCCCTTTCTGTTCGAACACTTACAAAGAGATCTGAATGGCTTTATGATGCAAAAGGACGAAGGGTCCCACCCTCTCTTCATGCGGCTGAGGACCAAGAGCATATTGTCAGCTCAGCTGGCATCTGCAGTCAAAACTCCAAGCATCTTTTTTTCATGAGCGACTGGACGGCCGGCCGGCCGCTGCGAGTGGTCTGGAGCAATTACTGTGCCGTGTTTATTTTCTTATTGGCCCCGGCGCTCCAAAAAGCATGCTGTTTGGTAGCAGCGGTTTAATACCGCCTGTGTCTGTGAGTTAGTGCGTTGACGTGTATTGTTTTAAGGCTGACTGTCCTACTGTTACAATACCGGTTTGGGCAGTAGCTGCTGTCTGCTGTAGTCTCAGCAGAGGCATTGTCACACACAATGTTTGCCTTGTTAATTAAATTTCTTCTCGGCAAATGAGGTCATGGGCTGCCATGGGTGTAATGTCTCTCTCTTGTACAACAAAGGGAACGTGGGGAGCCCAGGAATCTTAACTGAAACAATCAAGGATAAATCTCTTTATTTGTCTGCGGATCTATATTTTTTCTCCAGCATCACTGCTGAGATATTTGATGTACAGCGAGTGGTTTTTATTACTTCAATTTTACAGACAGTTGGGATTAATGACAGGCTCTATAGCTTCCAGGAAGAGCTGGCAATAATGCAAGGGCTCTTCCCATTATTCACACGATGCCGAACGAACACGTTTGCTCTGATGTCACTCAGCGATGGTGACCAGATTGTAACTGTACGCTGTTTAAAATGTCTCTCGTATTGATAAATGTCGCACGGCAGTCCCCGTGTTCAGTTTCTCGTGGCATGTTCCTCGTAATGTTTCCAGGGTCAGGCTGCCGTTGAGGATTATTTTATCTTTTTCACCCTTTATCAGTTCAGTGCTCGTAATAACTTAACGTTAAATAAGGAGCTCGTATGCAGATGCACAGTAGCATGCTAAGGCGCAAATGAACAAGTTTCCTCTCAGAGAAAGGCAATTGTTTACAGAAATTCTATCCCGTGGTCCAGAAAAAAAGTGGAGAGCTCTCGCCTTTTGAACTGAATTAGAAATAGTTATTTTTCGTCTCTGTGGAACAACTTACTTAACTTATCTTTTAAAGGCCCTCTCCACAGTGTCAACTCAAAGTGCTTGTCCAATTAAAAATAATGGGAATGTATTTTTCTCCATTTCTTTATCTCCTACTCCTCTGCTTTTGTTGAGGAACATTTCAAGTTAAAATGAAATCAAAGGTTTGCACAGAACTCCTGTTCGCTGCCCATTCTTTCACAAATCCCTCTTGCTGTCTTGCACAGATATGATAATGTAACTTTGAGAATACCGCTGCCCTGCACATATGTTTAATTACTTCAAAATGAAGTGAGACTGATAGTATTACAGTGTCATCTCAATAGAATCCGAAATTGAACAAATTAAACTTGCGCTAGCAGTTATCATAATAAAAACAGACAACACAACAAGCACAGCTTTTCACACACCTCAGACCTTCATTATTATGATAAATAATCTGTGTTATATGGTCGGTTTATCTTCAACTGCACTAGTTTTGAGTCCAATTGTTTTATATGCTTTAGACAAACAATATGCGCTCTCTTTTTTCAATAATATCATGGCTGTGGTGTTATAATAAAAGACAGTCGTAAGCTTTAAAACAGAATAGGTCAACGCCACGTGAACACAAGTGTCGTCATTTGAATTTCAGGGACGTGCTGTAGGTCTGTGAAGGGAATGTGCTTTATTGCAAAAGCATATGTGAACGTCTAGCCCAATATTTCGAATCAAGCTTATTGTTGTTTTTAATGTTTTATTCACCCCCAAAGAAATGAGCTCACACGCTTGAAGCAAGGGTACTGACATGCCTGCGGCCCTGTTGTGATCCGTGTATGTGCGTACACGCCTCACACGCGTTCTGTCCCCCGTTAGGTCCTTAGCTCATGTTTGAAGCCAAAACAAAGCAGATTAAAGCGACCAATAGGAAATCTCTAATAAATTTGCATTAACACATTGTGTAAAGCTGGTGCTGATTGCCTCCCTGAGACCCCGGGGTCCGACATGCCATCCCGACTCCTGTATGCCGGCCAGATGGTCACTTCTGAATGAGATTGACACACCGTTTCAAACTGATTTCATGCAAGCCCTCTGGAGGGAGAGACAGACCATCGGCTCCACTGGGAATCAGGATTACAAAATAGCCAATTAAAAAGGAAAGTGTTGAAATCTTGGCCTGATAAGGTGGAGATTAAATCGGTTATAGTTTATTAGGCAAAATTAGATATTAGAATCCACACCTCTCCAAACAGATTTCCATTACCAGCTTCTGAGCTTTTATCTTGCTCTGTCCATCTGATATTGAGGGCCGCTGTAATTATAAAACTCAAGAGCGACATAAAGGGTCATCAGTCATTGGTTGGTCTATGGCCTTGAAACAATGGAGTTCACGCAGCTAAAGGCACTGTCATAGTATGTTCACGTTTGTCTTATATTAGCAAGACTTGATAAGAAAAAATCTTTAATTTCATATGTGTTTTCATAATCTGTCCCCATTCAAAGGTACTTGGTTGAGGAAGCACTGGGGGGTGACCGGTGTGGAGCAAGTCATCTGCTCAGTGGGTGTGAGAGGTAATTACTGCAGGAGAATGGTGAAGCAGATGTGAGGGTCCCGTTTAAAGGATGTAGCCCAGGAGCCTCCCCCAGTCTGCTTCTGCTGCACTTCGTGCCCGTCCCAGAGCCTCTCGAGCAAACCGGCCAGGCTCTGGAGGCATCTGTGCAGCACCTGTGGGACCGGATCCGCCCTGCCTTTCGACACTGGCCGTGCCACAAAAAGCATCGCCCCAGGTCAGGCAGGATCATGAGAAAACAGTCCTGTAGACCTTCTTCACCTCCCTAACTTTAAGCGCTTCCTCAGCTGGTACGAGAATGACGCGCTGCCTGGACGTCCCGTGACCTTGGGCCGACCTGACCGCGACCCAGACCTCTTGTCAATCTCGCACGCAACCCGAAGCCCAACAGAGGTGCTCGGCCTGGTAGTGAAAACAAAGCTATTTATTTGTATTTTTGCTCAGATAGGATCTAACGTTTTGCCGCATCTGAAAACTGCTGATGAATCTAACATACTGTAATTACATTTTATGCCAGCCATGAATTTTTAAATAAAATTATTTTAATATTTGGCAAAAACCGTTTGGTTATAGTTTATCCTTCTTTCTGTGGAACAAAAGCAGTCACCTATGACTGACCCATCGTGGTTTTGTTCCCTATATTTTTGTCTGGTTGGAGTTACAGCAAATAAACAAATTGTTTCAAATAGGAAATCTTAAAATAAATCGTGAGAAAATCCATACCCTTTTATATTGGGTTGCTTTTGTTTTCCTTTGTTTTTCTTTCCTGACGAATTACGTCCAGTTAAATTTTTTCATACTTCATTATGATTTGAACCAATTATTATGTGCAAAGCCAGCCAACTAGCCTGTAACTTGATAATTATACTTTTAATGAATACTGTTTTTCTGTTTACACTTCATTTCAATTTTTATGTTCGTTTTGGACCCTGCTCTAAGCAGACAACAATCTCCTTTTGTTGCATCTACACATAATGCACATTTTAAGACATTACGTTTTTTTCTGCTTCTGTTTACTTGTTTTTTATCAAACTTTGTAGTTCTCATGGATACTGTATAAAAAACATGAGACATACACAACACAAGTCATTAGCAATAGTGTTAAAGCGTGGACGGACACGCGTTACTACAGTCTGTGTCCTGGCAACTCTTTACACAAATGTTTGATTAACCCCAATTAATAACCTCCATCCTCATCCAGACTGTGTTTGATGGTGTTGGATGCATTGGTCGTCTCTGGGTCTTCATCTGTTATGGGCCTGGTTAATGAAATCCCCCTTCATCATTTCACAACATATGTGATACTGTAGCCACTCATAGCATTGGCACATCCTAATGTGTTGCTTACAGAAATGGTGGCATTAGGCTGAACAATCTGGTAAGAAAGCTCATTCAATGCAAAGATAATAGGATTCCACGCACAAAGGAAAGGGAACGCAGAAGTCCTATTTCATTTTATTAGAAGGCAAAATGAGAGTCTTGATCTCAGAGGACATCTAGTAACGCCTTTGGCTAATTGACAGGCACAATGCAGTTTGATTTGTTTCTGATAAAGACAGCTGACCAGAATGATGCTGATGCGTTTACGATACTGAAAAAGAGTGAAAGATTATAGAAAATGAATACTTAAATGCCTGTGTGTCAGACAAGGTTTATATACTTTTGACTGTTAAATTGCATTGTATTCTGTTAGAACACATTTCATGTTCTATTAATGGATTTAATTTAAACCCTGACTTAAATAGCCAACTGTGGGTTGTTAAGCAAAATAAAAACGAAGAAACACAAGCCATGTGTGGCATGGTCAACATCTGGCTCATATGGCTGAATGAAGCTTGAAGCGTTTAAAATACAAAAGAAAATCCAAATAAATAAATTGTAAATGAAAATATTTCTTAAACAACTAAGTTAAAATAAATTTTCTTTTAAATATTTGTAAATTTTTTTGCATACTGCTGACATTAAAGCTTTATTTAGATTATGCACCTCAGCCATGCTTAGCTCAGACTCTTATTTGTTCCTCGTTCCTCGCCCACATCACATAATTGTGTTTCCAGTTTCCACACTATGCATTTTGTACACAGTATTTCTGTTATTTCCATGGTTACGTGTAATTTATAGTTCTCTGAGGACATGATTATCTAAAACTTTGGCTAAGTGTCCTTGAGATATAATAAGAGACTTGCTACATAATTCATATTATTCCAAGTCTGCGGTGAACGTTAAACGCAGATACCACCCTGTGTACATATCAGAGCACGACTATTTAGGCAAAATCAATAAACATTCTTTGTCTCGCAACACGTTAAAGAATTCATGAGCTTCTCTCCAGATGGCCAAAGCAGTATTACTGACTAATAATCCATAGCATGCGCATTTGGCTTTTTGATGAAGACTAGCGAGCTAGCCCGCACAATTACAGGTCACATTTACAAGCAGGCGCCGGCGCGCAAATTTGTTTTGCAACGGGTGTTTCGCTCAGAGCGGCTGTCAGGCTTTCCGTAGCCATCCGTGGCTGACAATCATACTTTATTGGAATGGAAAAGTGACGGCTAATTGATTTTACAGTGATACCGATGGAGAGACAATGAATGTGCCATCAATTCAATCCGCTATTTAATGGTTCCAATTTAGCCTCTGTAAACGCTCGCTAAACTAATTTCTCTGGGTGCAGCAATCTGAAAAGCTATCATATCTCTAATCTCCTTCTATATATTCATCAGGAAAAGGGAATTTAGCCAATTCCAAGGTCTGGAGATGATCTGTTAGCGCAGTGTAAATGTTTAGAACGCTGCAATCGAGTTCATTTATTGGGATATGAAAAGTTTTATTGGCAGGGTCAGTGGAGTGGAACTGTTGGATAATAGGCAGTTACCCAGAAGTCTTTGGGAGCTATGAAGCATAGAGATGTAGGGAATAAAATGCCAGGACATACCTTAATCGGAAGCTAAACTGAAATTCTGAAACAGCACGGCTGTTAGATTCCCACTGATAAAAGGTGCCGGGGCACAGGCGATTGCTATTCAGACGTCTATTTATTTTCCTCCGTGTAAGCTCTTCAATTTTGGCCAAAACCAGGGTTCACTGAGCCGCGTGTGCCAATGCCATGCGAGATGGAGATGATGGGGATGCGATGGGCTCTATACCTTTCCATCAGGCATTTCGCCAAGCCAATCATAGGCGGATATGACTTTTACTTCAAAACCATAGAGCAACTATATGATAATGTGGCTATTCTCTCCAATATAAATTCACAACAGCCTTTTAAAGACCCTATGATTCCATTCATACCTCAGTGCAGTGCTGACCAGCGTAACCTCACCCCTTCGTTCCTATCAAACGCACACTCTGTCACATCCTTCCTGAATTTTTTAGCTTGAACCTCTCTTTTCTCAAGACAGGGTTAAGGATGAATACTGCTGAGATGAAAACTTAGTATTTAGGTTGGTTTTTCCACTTGTAGACCACTTCAGAAGATGTAAACAAAGCTGGTCAACGCTGGTCCAGAAGAACTTCTTGTTTCAGTTAATGAACACCACACAAGTGATTAAACAAAATACAACCAACACACCATTATAACCGAATCAAAGTATTCAACGGATATTTAAAAACATGAACTACACATCGTAAAAACACTGTACGTTTGAGAAGATTACATATTGTGTGGTCAAACTTGACTACCACTTTTTAATACTTCTTTTGGTTAGATATTTCCAAAACCCAGTTACGAACATAAAGGGTGACTAATAATAATAATGATTTATGGCGAAATATAAATCACAAAATGTGGAGATACAAGGTTTCATTTGGACAGCAGTGATGTATACGATTTTTTTTTAAATAAAAAGGAAAACCGAAAGTGTTTCTGGACCAGTGTTTACATCCTGTGGTCTGTTGAGGAGAACGTTATCTGGATGATGTCATATTCATACCAGTGAACACTGAAGGGTTTAGCTCTAATGTCCTGTGTGGCCTTTATATCTCTTTTTCCACAGAGGGAACAATAACAAAGTCACAATAAAAAATATTGTATTTATTATTAAAACGGAAATTCAACTATTAATGTAGATGAAAGGACACTCATCAAATCAAGTGAAGCAATTCAACTTGATTTCTCCATTTCATGTGTTTTACAAGTGAGAGATTATTTGGTCAGTATACCACTATACTGTATATATTTATTTTTTGGATGTTGCTATATTGGAAGTGTCCCTGGTGTGGTTTAGCCGCGACGGACCCTGCAGCAGCGTTTAGCACTGTAGCTATAGAGATCCTCCACTGAGGACCCCTAAAGAGAGAGCCACTGAGGGGCCAGACTCGCTCTATTCCCACCCCGCTGCTGTTTGTTTTCCTCTCATCTGACTGTTTGGGTGAACATGGACTCGCTAATTCAGGCTATTTGAGTGATAATGCGCTTCAATTCAGACCTATGGATTACAGGCCCAGTATTGGCTGTTCTAGAAAGCTGAATCGGCTTGATGCTATCAGCCTTTTAAAAGAGATGGTGATGAGTGTGTTCAGCTACCATTAAGACTTGTTTTTCCCTCTGCTGTGAATGTAGGTATTTAATTGCAAGTTTGATGGTAGGAAGCTTGTAGTAGAGATTAGAGCCCATATTTCTTAGGTTTTGCGTTTGGGGACTCGGTTCTACATTAATGCCCCTCTCAGGAGAGGAGGTTGTAAATATACTTGATAAACTTGTAGCGTTGCTATAGAAACTATTCTCCCCAGACTTTTAACCTTATTGCGTCCCCCAACGTGCTTTCCAATTTCTGGGCTGGGTTAATAAAATGACTTCCAAATACGTTTTCCATCTTAAATATCTTTAACTCGTATTGCCTGACATTTTATTTCGCCTCAATGCTGAATGGCACGAAAAACATTTTTCTTTTTCATTTGTGAAACAAAAAGGTTGTTTACTATAAACGTCCCGCATATTATTCAAAATGCTCCTTGTATTTTAAGCAGCAATATAATCCACTTATGTCTGGTGGGATGCCTTGGTAATTTCAAAGAGGGGCAAAATCGGTTCTTTATTTATAAATTGAAATTGGAAGTTAATGGGCTCGGCACATTTTTGAGGGACATGATTAAAATATCCATTATAAGATCAGCTCTTGAGTTTCTGTATTGTGGATTACTTTAATCTCGACCGCCCGATAAATTATACAGCTCTGCTCTCAATCTAATGAAGTAATTGCCTAAAAGATTCATTGTTCCTTTCATTTCTGGACCCATCCTAGCAACAGAACTCTCAAAGCTATCATTTTTCCCCCCATCAATTTATTTCTTTCCATCCCTCTCTCTCTCTCTCTCTCTCTCTCTCTCTCCCATGGCATCCTTTTGCATAAAAACATACGATGACCTCGAATGTAGTTTCCCAATCCTCTGTGTGTGGTTATCCCACATGGCCACATTCCCCGGTTTGCACAGGTTTCTTTGTGCTAATATACATTGGCGTTTGGCTCTGATGATTAGTGATTGCGATGGGTTGTATTTTTTCACAGCGATGCCACCGTGCACATTGGCTGTTACAGAAGCAAAAAAGACCATAATCCCTTGCAAACAAGCATCTTTGGCTGGAAGCTGATGGCTGTTTGGTGGCGTGGCGAACCGAGGGCCGCAGTTAAACAGAGACTATGAGAGACTGAGAGAGCTCAGCTTAGATAAGGGCGATCATGCTGAAAATGACTCCCAGGTAAGACCTCTATCTCTGGATACCCAGCTAGAACAAGTCTTATCTAGTCTGGTCCTGATCAGGATCTTAAAGAGCAAACTGCACAAGCTCTCTCTGTAGAGCAATAAGACTGTGGGAGCAGTTGACAGTTATTGTATTTGTTGGCTTAGCTCACGGCCCACTAAACTTTCAAACCAATCCTTGTCTAATTAACACACAAAAAGAGTCAAAGACAGGAAATCATCGAATATAAAAAAGAACGGCTTTTTATTAAATCCAAATTGGATCTATAAATCCAATTTGCTTTTGATGGCAGTAATAATAATATCCAATCTAATATCACACGCCTCGAAAGGACTGATGTGGGGTTTTTTTATTTATAAAAAATCGTATTTAGACACTTTGATCTTTTACTCATTTATTATATACACATTATAATTGCCAATATAGGCCAACATATTTTGTGCAGTTTTGTGCACAGATAAACAGTACACTTTATAATGTGTAAGATCAGAAAACAATACAGAGGGAGGGGGACGCTAAAGCGGATTACTTACTAACCTAAAATCAATTCTGTAAAATAAAAACTATGACAAAAAAGTTATAAATCATTCATTCCAAGCAACATAGCAGACCTCATAGGTTCGACTGGCTTTTTCAATTCCTACACACACAAAGCTCAAAGATCTAATTGCTGTGCTTTTAAGTGCACAAACCTCGACTTGTTTCAGAGGGAAACGAGAGATAAGAATGTGTCTGTGGATCAGGAGTAACGCCTTTAAGAATCCCATCACCCAGGTCCCTACCCAGAAGCCTCTGGATTAAAAGAACCAGATTAAAAAACTCAATTTAATTAGGATGAATGGAGAGATCCTTCACATGAAAGAGTAATAACTCCAGTCTCGCTAACCAAAGATAGCTCGGGTCCCGCGGAGTTCTCCACACTACAGGTAAAACTGAAGATGAAATCAGAACCGACGAGATAAGAAGAAAAGGTAATGTTGGTATCATCTCCTTCCTCTCTGCGTTTCTCATCTTTCTCGCCTTCTTCCAAATGCAGATCAATTACAAACCGGAGAAGCCCGGGTGTCACATATGATTCACAATGTCAATTTCATGCTTTCGGAAACTGTTTGGCAAGTGCTCCCTCACTTTACATCTGGTAACCAATCAGAAGGGCAGCATGTTAGAGAAAGAGACAATTTAATGGTGTGACAGTTAACCAGCGAGCACAATGTCGCGAGATGGTGCCAGGAAGCCTCTGTCTGTCACCGGCTGATATTTATTTATTTACCGAACAGCAAGGCACAAATAAAATGTCACATCTCATTTACACTCTTGCCCTTTGGAGATGCACAGAATCTCTTTAAATCACAAGTGTGGAGTTGCTCTGTCTGATTAAAGTTCGGTGAAAGAGCTCCGATGACACACGGCGCGGTTTAATACAAGGACAATTGAAATGAGAGCGTTAACACACTCGCACCCCCGCCAAGAAAATGAGTTTAAGTAACCGATGCATGCTGGTCCATTTGATGCTCCGCTATAGGGGTGACTTTTCTGTTAAAGCACATTTCCTATGAAGCCATTTTAGAGGATTAAAATTGACAAATTGGTGTTGTCACAATATCAAGGGCTCCTCCGAGTCGGAATTTTTGCATTTAAACCGGTATTTGTCAAGACAAAGGGGGAGATGCTGAACTCCACCCTCCATGAGAAAGGTCCCGTCTGAAGAAAAAGACAAGATTCTTCCTCTGTCCAAGGGGGTTAAGCGTTGGTTAAACACGCTGCACTGCCAGGGCTATTTCGCATGCTGAAAAGAAGCAGTCCACTAATCTATGAATGGAAACGCCAGGGCACCCCTGTGACAAATGTTATCTCGGCGTGGCATAGAGGGTTGAAACCTATTCAAACACCCCCCCTCGCTCTCCAGCCATTGCTAAGATTATGTCACCATAATCCCTAATGCAGACGTTTTGTAGCCTAGATGGGCAGGTGATTCCAAATGTGAGGAAAACCGCAGCGCAAGGCCAGCACAGACGTCATTGTTCTTTTTCTTTCAATGCCAACGGAGATGTACACCGCTGAGCTGTTGTCGTATATTTTTATGAGGCTCAGGAGCTCCTGGATTGAAGAGCCAGTCGCCGGAGCGAACTCACACGAGTGACAGCAGACGAAGCGATTTCCCCCAGTTTTTTCTCTCTTTCCGTGAACAAGTGTTTCAGAACAAATAAAAGCAGCAACTGAGACCACGGTGGGAGACGTGAGGTCAAAGCACTCATTATTTCTCCCAGCCCAGTGGAAGCTGAACTTTCTGCGAGTGGGCTGTTTAATTGATTCTTATGGAACGGTGGTATTGATTACTTAAGAGCCTCTGGTCTTAATGCCTGGCTTGCCTCCTGCCTCACACCTTCATAAGGCAGAGCCTGGTGCTGCAGGCTTTTATTGTGCCTGTAAAAGTGTAGCTGAAATAATAAGGCACGAGCGGCATCTCCGGTGACCCATTGGTTGCGGGTGATTGTGCCACCTTGATTTTATTTAATTGAGTTTGCGTTGGCTTTAATTTAAATGTTGATGTAGCCTCAGATGAGGTCATTTACAGGGCCGCGATTCAATACGGTGTAATTGGACTCCGTTCTTTTTGCAAAGGTTTGGGGAATTCATCGGTGGATGCTCAAGGACACGCAGGCGAGATGTCCAGAAATTACACAGGATAAATTGAAAATCTTAATTACTTTCTGAGGGCATAAACATCTCAATATCAATTAAAACGTATTTCCAGCGCATTTGGAGGATATGAGGTGTAGCAGTAATTAGATATCGAGACTGTCAAGACAACTCGACAGGGTTGTGCGTAAGCCCTCCGTTTGAGGGGCGAGAATAAATGCGGAATGCACAAAAACCTGTTTCGTAGGGAACACTTCGGTCTTCCCGAAGTTGAGCAAAAAAGTGGAAAAAATCCAGCAAAGCATATTCGGGTTATTATTGAAGTGTCTTAAATTATAGAGCGCATATTAAGCAGCGTTATATGACTTGGGCCAACAGGGAAATAATATCCTCCAGCTTGTGCAGAGCAGTGCGCTTGAGTGGGCAGATAAAAGCTGGTGTAAAAATGGGTAGTGGATGAGGAAATGTTTTGGAGGTGAAAAATGATTGTTATTCCGGGGACACTCGTCTGTCACAGCCGGGAGTGTGGCCTTGAGCCCTCCCTGTCATTCGCCTAGATTTCACACACATCTGTTTCTCCTGTATTTTTCCCGCTAGTTTGTTTTTTCCATTTTAATTTCCTGTCTATCTGTGGGGATTTGAGCGAAGGCCTTGTGTTTTAGAGTCCACTGTATCTCGACCTCATATCTCTCTCTCTAACATTGACTCTTTCCCACAGCGGAAGAAAAAGGGTCTCGGCAGTCATGAACCATTTAGTCAGAGGAAACCGAGGGGCTGCTCCTTTAAACTGGGATTTTTGGACCAATCTGTGCAGTGTATTCGAATTGCAGAGTAACAAATGGACAGTGGAAGGGGTTTGTAATGGTGATTAGAGTCTGAAATTGGTTCAGATTTACAGTGTCAGTCAGAGATGGAGGGGAAGGAATAAGCAGTCTAAGCGGTCTAATGGATCCATCAGCTCGCCGCGGCTGCTCAGTGGGCCGAGTGAGGTCACCAGCCATCCGTGGGCGGCACAAAAGCACTTCAATTTTGTTAGGAAATGTATCAATTTAACTGACTCGAGCGGCACACTGGAAACCTAATGAATCTGGACTCAATTTTCCACCACACTGCCTCTGTGAACCGGAGGAAACAATGCTGCCGGTGAAGGGTTCAGGGAAATCGGCCGCCATTGGCTGCTCGCCGGCCAGTTGGGAAGACGGGGCCCGGCCTTCGTTTATCTAGCGATAGCCACGACCCGGACCGCTGTCACTCATCTAACAATGATGTCATTAAAGGTAAATTGGCCTCTATTTCAGCAGGATGATAATGCTAATTGAGTGGCAAAACATAATACGGAGAGCTGTTGTGTGCCGCAGAGGGGAGGAGGGGAACAGATTAAATGGCCATACAATAGTGGGTGTCAGGCACGGCAGATGTTGCTTTGTGCTGAGGACTGCATTGACATATCTCTTGCTTGTCAGGACTGGGCTTTAGGAGAGTCTTACAGGGCCGGGGACCAGATGGTCTCACACAGAGTTTGACTAAAGCGGTTAAACAGAGGCTGGTTATTAAAAACAGACAAGCCTACCACAAGAAACGGGTTGCTTGGTTGGTAAATAAGGGAGCGGGACGGCCTTATCGATCAGACTGACACACGCCGGTCTGACTTCAGGCTAATGAAAGGCCTCTGGACGGTGGGCGTCATGTTTATTTAGGGGCTGCGCCACTCGGGTTAGAGAGGTGGACTAACGGCTCCTCTTAACATGCACGGTTGCAAATACGCCCATCCCAGCAAGATGCTTTCGATTTAAACATTTGCTTGTTATTGTCAGACAGTAAATTCTCTGTGTGAATAGCTGAAAATGCAGAATGAGATATAAAGGGAGTGTTTACCTCACAACAATAATTGCAGTAATTGTTCCTTTCCTGTCTGAATGTCAACTGATGCCATCTACACCATTAACTGCTATACTTTTTATCACCACGGTGTTGAGATAAAATTCTAACTGTTGTGCTTTGATGCTGTTTGTTAATTTGTCAGGGAACATCACACTGTGCTGTGATTTCTGCAAACATAATGATTCATAATTACTGTACAGCTGAACCTGCGATCTGGGTTTTGATTGCAAACAAAACGGCGCTGGTAATAATAAAACTTTACCCTGTTGGTACAAAAATAGCTACTGATTCCACACCTAGCGTATCGGTTTTATACACCAGTTTATTTTAATGTTCGGCGGCTCGGTGGATTAGAAATGAAAAGAGGCCCTTCCACTTGACCTCTCTGTTATTACGAACACTGATCTCATTTGGCAAGTCAGACGGCGGCAGTTCCGTGTGTTTCACATGCGTTCAAAGCAGACCGTGCTAAACACGGGGTGATGAGGAGAATACCAAAAATTAAGACTTGAAGTGAATTTTTATATTCTGAAGGATATCCTTGTTATAAAATGGTTTTGTAATCGATTGCTTTGGTATTTGTTTAACAATTTGTCTTTATTTCTAAATGTTTTAACGAATTAATAAAGATATTTGTCAAAGTGAATTGTGTGATTCAAAATATTCAATATAGCTGGATACAATGGAACAGGGAAACTAAGCTGTCTATGCATTGCAGCTCATCTCAGCTGGGTGCACAGCTTAAATCTGCAAAATAATTGCAAATGAACAACACGCATCAGTTAAGTTTGCTTTGTTTCAGTCATGTTTGCTTTCATTGTTGAAATTAACCTTTTACTTTATATGCACATGCATTAAAGGGAAAGTTCACCCAAAAAAGGAAATCTTTCAACCCTCGTGACTTTTTTCTGCGAAACACAGAAGAAGAATGTCGTTAACCAAACAACATTGGCCCCTTATTGACTTGCATTGTATGTACACAATATCACTGATACATTTCTCAAAATATCTTCTTTTGTGTTCCACTGAAGAAAGAGTCTTCTAACTGACATGAGGGTGAATGAATGACATGACAAATAGAATGAAATTTTATTTTTGGGATGATCTATCCCTTTAAGTGTATAAATCAAGTCTGAATCTATACAGTATAAACAAAATATCTGATTTGTCAGTCACATTGTGTGTTCCGTTCACACAGATATCCCCCTTTTTCTTTTCTCGGCTGTAGGTTAAAAAAAGCAGTTCAAGCGCTGCCTAAATTGTTCTCATCCCACTTCACTTACGTCCGGATCACACTCCTGAATTACTCAATCAGAGTTAGTTTAGGAGCAGGACAAAGCACTAAGAGAGGCTGATGATGTGACCGGAGCTCAGATTGATGTGTGATTCCCTGACATTTCAACCATGCTTGCTCTGCTTTCCTTCAATCAGCCAGGGCTCTTAGCTTTGTCATTTCAGCCGGAACAAACACAAATAAGCAGGCAGATCTGCGCCCGAGCCCTCAGGACAGGGAAAGTTCTGAAATGCTATTTGACAGGTTCACGTAGACTGTTTTATTTTGTCTCTCTTCTCCGTCCCCTAGGTGTTTGACTGTGAGACATTTAATCGCGGGACTGGCGCTTTCATATCAGTAACAAAAATCAAATAATGCAAGATGATTTACTCCCCCTAGCAACCGGGAGCGTTCTCATAGCAACCAGCCGAGCCTCGGGCCTCAGTGTAATCAGCTTGAAAATATTTCAATTATTGTGTTGATTTTAGTGGATTTGAGAGGCGGTCGGTGAGCGCCTCAGTACATTCAGCCCATGACCTGCAGAGGAAGACATTGATTTAAACAGGTGTCAGAGAGGGAAAGTAGAGGCAATTTAAATGGGAATGGGATGGCAAAGTCATTGAGCACTGTTCGGCGCACGTGTGACATCCGCCTGCTGCTGCCGAATCAATGCAGCTCAACTGAAGGAACAAAATCTCACCTTGAGGAATCATCTGTCTGTCGTGGCCCAGCGGAGCACGAGGATGGAGGTTTCACCAAGCTTCTCCCCGGCCTACCTTAAGCCTGATCGGGGGTTTAAGCGTCACCCGTGGGTCCACAGGTAGCTCTGTGGATTGAACGGCTATGAACCCGGGCGAACGATAAATAATACAAATAAATGGATGCCATTTCACGTAGTTGTCCTTTATGTTGTGCTTGAGCTATGATAAATAAACGGTGCAGCCCGAAATAGTTTAACAACAGCGGCTTTGTTCAGGTCAAAGGTAATGTAGTATCCGCTGCGCGTGGAACTTTATGTTAAAACTCGCATTTATAATTGGAACTGGATTTTGCCGTTGTCTGCATTAGAGGCTTTTCTTTGTTCCGCAAACCATGGGGAAAGAAAGGAGACAACAATCGCTTCATTTAGATAAATGAAAACTGCATAATTCAAAACATGAGAGGCGGCGTTAATGTATAATCGTACTTTTCACACTGTAGAAACCGCATGGTATATTGTAATCTTTTTGCTTAAAAATGTCATTTCTCTTTAAAGGATTCATTAGGACTAAATTTAGCAGTGGCGCTCACCATTATCTTAACCGGTGAAAATATTAACGTTGGCCTATTATTGAATTTGCAGGGTTATATTTAGCATGCAAATTGATTCCTTTCACTTTTCCACAAATACAGATCATTTCAGCACGGCTAATTTTGAGGCGGAGAGAGGAGACGTCACTGTAATTAAAAGAGCAGACATCTCCGTCTACGAGTGTCCCGAACTCAATCTCCCCCAACCCCTCTGTACCAACCCTGTTTTATTTTCCGGGATGATTGTATCATCGTCCCAGGCTTATCTTCTATTACCAGTAATGGTCACTGGTATTTATACCATTATCACGTTGGATTTTACATTTGTATAACTGTAGATTTCAGACATGAATATGACTTATTTCGTTTCTTTCTTTTTTTACCTTTGCTAGTGTGGTTACATCCATGCAGAACATATGATCAACATCTCACTGCACTTTAACCATTACCTGGCTCTTAAATCAGGAAAATGCATTTCTATGGATCAGGCCTAATGGATCTGTCTACACAGCTAGATGAAAATGCCCCAGATATGTTGATGGAAAACAATGTAAATGTGTCTTTTGTATTTGTGATCACACAGACTTAGGATTCCTATAATAATTTGCTGATATCATATGCCCACGGTCAGTCTGTGAGCTGTGGACATGTGTAGGTGTTGTTTTATGTGTAATGAGTTACGAAACACACTTTTCCCAGATGTAATGGATTTGAATATTTTATAAATGCATTTATTAGACCAAATGTAGCATATATTTTTATATTAAGCCATATCATGTATATTGCTGTGTAAAACTATTGCTTTGTTTTTTTCTGGAACAATATTTATTTATATTTATCCCCACATGGAGTTCTTTATATGCAAAGAGACCTCATCTAAATTCTCTAATTTTCACAGACTTTACAGATGATCTCCAGGCATTATGTGTAGTAAACATCCATGCATCAGCTGTCACACCATTTGTGGCACTTGCCATCGGTGGCACAGTTATTTAAAACTTGTGAAAGATATTTGAGATATTTTATCGCCTGTGTTAATATCCTCATTTGAAGCACAAAAAAGCTCCATGGGAGGATTTTTGAATATGAGCCGTGCTAATGCGTGTGATCACACATTAATCGTCTGACAGCATCTCACTCTCCGCAGCCAGTCTATTAGGATTTTACAGAGGTAGGGTCTAAGTGTCAGGTGTCATAATTTAATTGTGTTGTTTTCAATGCCTCTCCTCTCACTTTTGGGACGGGTTTGCGGGCTAATCTATGTAGTGTTCTGTCACTACCCTCTTTGCAGCCTTTCTTTGTTTTAAACTAGGGATGAAAGTAATCCACCTTCTCATTTAAAGGTATAGTGCAAAAACTAAGTTTTGTCATTTGCTCATCCTTCAAATCTGCTTTCTTTCTTCCACAGAACACAAAAGAAGTTGTTTTCAAGAATGTTGTTAAAAGAAATCCGTTGGCCCCCACTTGCATTGGTTTTGTGTCCATAAAATAGAAGTTAATGGGGACCAATGGTTTTTGGTAACTAACATTCTTCAAAATATCTTTTGTGTTTTGCGGGGAAAAAGAAAGTCTTAGAGGTTTAAAATGGTGAGGGTGAGTAAATGATGATATAATTTACATTTTTGGATGATCTATCACTTTAAGTTTAGGATATTGCATTGAATTAAATAGTAATACTGTATTGTATAAAAGTAACCCGTTAGCTCAATGGATTCTCTCGGGACAATAAGTATGTGGCCAGAAAATGCTGTTCAGGGAAACAGGACTTGTGCGTTACGGTCAGATTTATAGCTATTTTTATAGTTTATTCTCATAACAAACAAAGCACTGTGATGTTAGATGAAACTGTGCTGCAATAATTACTCGTTTTGAGCAATGGCTTTTATATTTTGTTATATCTAAGTGAAGATGCTTACACTATTTAAGACAATTCTGTTGTTTTCATCCTTGATCATTGGCAACAGATACTTACACATGCCTTGCACAAGAGCAGCTCCAATTTGGCAAACGCAAGGAATTAGTCTGTTGAATGACAGAATGGGAGAAAAAAATCCTTCCTAATAGCCTAAATATTTGGAAATTCCTTTCCGTGTGTTTAGCCGTGAATACTCCTTATTCGCACATGTACTTTATTCCAAATAAATGGAGCAGGTTTTGATAAGCTACTTTGGAAGGACAATTGTTTGCCAAAGTTAATTACCGAGTCACAGTATCTGCTATGATAGTGCCTTCCCACTATTGTCCAACGTTGCATTTCCATTTCTATATTATCACGCTGAAATTCGGGTTACAGTAATGCTTGCATGTTATCCCGAACAAGAATTAAAATTCCGCCTGACGTTTACTTTACATATATTACGCTTAATTGAAATTTTATTTTTTAGCGAGACTGCTGGAGGGAATCTTGATTTGTTTGCAGAAAATTACCGTACTAGCGCTAGCCCACTTATCCATCTTAGAAGGTGTTGCTGGTGCTTTAATTATTTCCGGCCTACCTTAATCGTTCATTTCGAATGGCTGAGCAGCTTATCAATACCACCAAAATGAGTGTTGTGTTTTAAAACTTCCCTTCCTCGGGTTCTCCCCTGGTCACCAATACAATGTTGGATAAAAGCAATCCACAGCCAACCGGACTCACTGATAGATATGGTCACACTTTAGAGAGGTAACCACTATTGATTCAGCTCCACTATCGTCTCTAATTTTCTTTCAGCCATTGTGCAATACAATCCTTTATAGCTAATCACACTCACTTGTAGGCTTGGAGCACGACGTTTGAGCGCATTTTTCGTGGACTTGTTTTCTTATTGGGTGGGATGATCTCTCAAGACGGACCGCCCGAATTGGAGTGATTCTGCACTGTCACGTCTCCCCACTTCCTTTGCTTTAATGTGATTGATCGGGTCAGGGTCGTGGCGCGCTCTTCTGCGAGACACTTTTGAAGTTGATATTTCAGACCAGTTAGAACCTATTTCCCCTCACTATTGAATACTCTGGGCTTTTTCTGAGCCTGTCCTTGAGCCCTATTGGGATAGTGGATGTCTGTACTACCGGGTTGTCCGAGGATTAAACCTTCAGTAATGCAAACGTTATAGTTAAGTCTGGGTTATTGGCCCTGCTGCGTTTAAAGCATTTGCAATTTTGGTTTAATGGGCTAGCTAGGGTAGTGAACCTTCATGATGGGTTTTGAAGCTTGACAGCACCTGGTCACCATGAGCGTCATTGTATAGGTAATGATTCATTATCTTACTTTCATTCAAAAAAATGAGTGCAAAGGTTTGGTACAACACGAAGCTAAGTGCATAATGACAGAAATCAGGTGAAGTTTCTTTAAGTGCAGTATACTGTATATAGTCGCTGTCCTTCCGAAACTTGGATGTCCAAATTCTCTGTTCAGGAAATTAGCTTTTAGAATTGATTAAATACTGTGTTAGAATTACGCTAAAATACTTCTATTTGTTGGATATTCGCAAAACCCAGTGAAAAACACACTGTCAAACTTTGCTGTAGTTTTGCAGCAGGTTTGCCAGTAACTAACAGCAACACTGCCAAAGATTTCATTTTTACAAGCATTTCTGTCTTGTTTTTTAGTAAAGATATTTAAAAACTTCATGTTTCATGAAAGAAAATATAAGAAATATGTAAGATTATGTTTAAAACTAAATTGTAAAACTACATCAACATTTTACAGTGCATAAAGAGTGACTAAAATAAAGATTTATAGCAAAAATCAAAATCACAGAATGTGGAGATATGAGGTTTCAGAAGCACAGCAGCAATATGCTACTGTAGTCTATATATTATCTACATGACACAAAGTCTTGTTATTAGAAAATTACTGAGAACAAAACTTTAACCTATTTTTACTTTTTGTAAAAAACTTTACAAAAACATTTTATGTAAAAGTTATTTTTTAAGCGCAAATTTACACAAAAAATGTAATCCTATAGATGTTTTTTACAATGTAATAATCATTATGTCCAAACATATACAATTATAATATTAAAGAATTTTGAGGGCTTACTTTTCTATTTGCCGCTGACTTTAGCTCAGAAATGATACACTTCACATTTAATATCATTCAGCAAACCTCACGCAAGCAATTCATACTAATCTGGATGCATGACACTGTGAAATGTTTGATATCTTTTGTTTGCATCATTGAGTAACTGCTGTAAAAGCCTCTCCAGAGGAGTTTGATAATGGATTGAGAAATAGCTTTGACATTATGTCTTTTAAAGTTCACCTGAAAATCATATTTTTTAAGGAGATTCTCTCCCTGTGAGATGACGCCATGTGAACCTGTTTATTGCACGTCGGGTATTTTTTTAATCTGACTACCTGCGTCCCCTGTATGAAATGGTGAAGGTTAATGCAGTTTAAGGTATAAAATAATTACTAATTATCCCAGGGTTAACTACACCCGTTGGCAATTCCGTTCATGTCCCGCAATGCCGGGCTTGACCCAAATCAATGACAAAACTTACCTTAAGAATTCCCTACGAAGTTTGACCTTGCACAGGTGGAGAATTGGGGAAGGGGGTTAAATATGGGGATGGATAACAAACAAAGGTTTATTTTCATTTGAGTGATTTGTAGAGAGAATAACACTGCACAATAATGAAAAACATAGCTAATGTTGAATATAAAAAGCCTCCAGGAGCTTTACTCTGAAATTCAGCACCAGTTGCAGATTTTTACAACAGCCCTTCAAACTGTCACTTCACCGTTATGTGAAGTCGTTTTGATGTTAACAAGTTCTTTACTGAGAACATCAACGCATTTACACCTTCTTCTGAGCTGTGATGGGTTACATTAGCTTCACAAAATCCATTTTTAATCCCGCTCCCCTCACGCTGTATATATTTTTACAAACGGATGGATCAAAGAGCCAGTAGTTTAGTTGGTAAACGGTCATAGGGGAGCTTATTTATCTTTCACATAACTAGAGTTATTTGTGACCCGTAAAGGGCCGACACTTACAAATAGATTTGGACAGTGTTGCCTTAACATCTGGAAACCCTATTTAACTCATCCCATCTCAGGAAGTTTTCACACTTCACGCTTCATTAACCTCTAGGGTCTGGAGTCCCTGGGAAGACAGGGGAGTGAAACGCTTGTTTACACTGCGCTTTCTAAATCACCACCAGAGCTTTAGCTATCACTGTGGCACATCAGCACAGGTGAGGAACATACAGGTGCTGAGCTATGGAGGATCCTTCCCACCCATCTCCATTTTCACTTCTAATTGATAACGAATTAGCTTTCAAGTGAGAATGAACCGCTGGTGTCACTTCACGGTGAAGCACATTTTCCGATTTGATTTGTGTTCCTTTCCACTGCCAGATTCTGCATTTCATTTTCTGATTCATTTTGCTGTGACACCTCAAACTGTGACAATTGTTAACAGCATGTTATGGATTGTGCCTAATTCTGTAGGATGATCACAAGGAAACGATTTTTGCATTAGTCAACCGCATAATGTTTTCTTTCATTGACTAATATACAAAATGCTGCCGTTAGCATTCAAAAAATATCTTGGCTTGTGTATCAGGTGAAATCCAAATTTAGACGTCATCTAGATGCATTTTAAATGTTGGAATTGATTCTAGCAAGCTTTACCCCTCCAGGGTTAAAGAATGTGGGCATAAAGCAGTTAGAATTGGTTGATAAAGGGATAAACCTATTTATTTGAATGGCGTAATGGACCTGCCTTACGTATTTTAATTAATTTTAAAACTACAAATATTTTTGCAGCTGTGCTTTTGCCAAACATTTTTTTATGACAACATTGTCAAACGATACAATATTGCACCATATAATATTGTTCTATATTTCCTTCCATTCCATTTTGTATCAGTTATGTCTTTGCATCACACCTGATTTTGAGAATGTTATACTATTCAACATATTTGTTCAAATACATTTAGTTTGTATAACTTGTTACATTGTACCAGCATTTCGACCCCCACGACACTGGGGACACTGAGATCCAAAAATATATATTCATATTCATGAAACTCTCATTGAGATTATTGTCATGGACCAACAAATTCTCCTTTGGCCAGAATTCAGTAGTTTATCAGATGAAATATAGGTAATGAAACACATTTCACAAGGTGATAATTAGAATTAGAAAAGAAGAGCAAAGCACCAGTCACAGGCTGATAGATTTTTAATAACTACGATGACCAGAGGAGTTCGTGTGAACATTAGGGCCCTGTTTATCATACTGACTTGTAACGGGTAAAAATATGTACAAAAAACATTTCGAATGCTAATATGTGTAATTTATGGTTCTGACAAAGACGTTCATAATTTAGTGGGTTTGTATTCAATAAAAGATCTATACATTGAACTGCAGGTCAATGCTTTGTTGGTTCTCCTCATGGTACACCTCTTGAAGTGAAGTCTTTGTACCGAGGAGCACAAACTTGCAATTTAAAATGCTGTAAAATCATGCAATGGAACGCTGTATTAAAACTTGACTGCATTGATAAAATAATACCGCCCACTTCTAAATCTTTTTTATATATTTTAATAGCCCTCAAAAGGGAATTTAAATTACAGGGATAGTTCACCCAAAATTGAAAATTCTTTCATCACCCTTAGGTTGTTCCAAACCTATATACATTTTGTTGTTCTGCTTAACACAAGGAAAGAAATTTAGAGGAATGTGAACAGATCTCATCCACGGTTTACTGCCATATAGGAAAAAGAAATACTATGGGAGTCAATGGGGACTAGATCTTTTTGGTTACTGAAATTATTTCCCTTTGTGTTTAGCAGAACAAAGAAATGTATACAGTTTTGGAACATTCTGAGGGTTAGGAAATGATAGCAGAATTTTCATTTTTGGGTGAACAATCCCTTTAACTCAATGAAATGTTCCAACCGTAAACTACACAATTGCAATTGTGTTATATTTGCAAGAAAGCTTTTGTAACATCGATAATACATCATATTGTATGGAGAGGTTGAATCACAATTCAATCTTATTTCAAATGAGTGGTGAAGTGAATGCAGGGACACAAGACTCCACCTTATAGCCAAAGAAAAGCAGTGCCACTTAGATCTTTCTCACAATCACTTAAAACGGTACTTGACATTTGGCTCCTATCCTGCAGCTACTCTGCCATGCATTTTAGGATTACTTTACAGCGTATGCCCATTAATTCACCGGCGGACTTCAACGCTCTTATCTCTGCCATGCAAACGCATATTGAGAGAATAACAGACATTGTTTATGCACGATTTCTAAAATTGATTAACCCGAATATTTGACGTGTTAAAGAATTGAATATTTTGTCACTTTTTCTGTATTTCATTAACAAAGTGTTTTTATTCATTTTATTTTACTTATCAGTCTGATGGTTCAGTTTTGCTAGCCTCTTTATAGATTTTGTCTCCTTTTCAATAAAAATGTTAAAATTGTCACAAAGGTTTTGGTCCTCAACAGAGTCTCAAGGCAGCACCTCTAATTTAGGTTTTTGTGCTGTTTTCCCATAAAAACATATTTCAACGACACATTTATTATTAGTAATTATCGTTTAGATCCTTTCGATAATTTACATGTGAACATTGCAATGTTACTGGATTGCAAACAAATGAATTACCTAAAGTCACAAAAGCATTTTTTTATTTATAGCTATTGCTCACCACCGAAGTCTCTTTGCGTCAGATTATGAGAGATTGTTTATGAAAACCATAATTGAAAAGCAAAGGATTGAGGTGGGAATCAAACATTTAATTACCTAAAGATTTATACGGTGAAGGGATTTTTCAAGCCGCACGTTAAATCGGTGTGCTGCGAAATATAATCACTGCTAGGCTGGCCCGTTGGCCTTGCACCTGTCCTCGAGGTATATGGAGTCTATCTCCGAGCTTGGCAAAATATGAAACGACAAAAGAAACTAATCTCCAAAGCACTCAAGGAGGGGTTAAGACTGGGTGTTGCAAATGAGGCTCTTGAAATCACCTTCATAATTAATTGCGCGAATTTGATTCTATTAAATAAAAATAACACGTATTGAGGAACTCAATTAGCATTAATTAAGCTTGATATCCTAATTTGGAAAATGTGTTGAGGAAAACAAGCGTTTTCCGAGTCGTTTTACCCCTGATGTTGTTGAATACCAGCTTTCTGCCTTTGGGCTGCTTTTCTCTCCTTAGAGACTTGAAAATGAGAAATGGAGATGGAATATCAGGAGGTGCTAAATTAGCTGCCTGATCTGCACTTATTGCTGCACACACACCCCCATTACTTTGCTGTTCTCTCTCTCTCTCTCTCTCTCTCTCTCTCTCTCTCTCTTAACATTCCAGGCATGGCGCGGCGTCGAGATAGCAGATTTATCAAATGGGAAAATGAATGCATGATGATCAGTTAAATTGAAAATCAGCGCCTGCATGACAGCCCGACCTGACACCTCCGTAATTAGAAAGAAAAATGATGGCGTCCGATGCATAATAGAGCAAAAACAATTTACACTCTCCCATAATGATCCAGCGTTCAAATTGAAAATTTCTCCGGGTAGAAATTGAATTCATAAAGTATGATTCATGGAGGACACATCTCCTGGAGGCTGCCTGGGCCATATCGATTGATAGTTTGTCTTGAATCATACAGCGTGCTCCTTTCCGGCAAAAGCTTAACTGCTTAAGCAAATCGCTAATTTCACCTTAAGGCCACCAGTGTGCAGCCAGCGATACTCCTATTCAGACTGCAAATGAATTAAACATTAACGTGCCCCACTAAAGGGAAAAACAGCAATAAATTGAAGGACACCTCCAGACAACTAACATTTTACAAACACTTGCTATTTTTCATATCTACACAAAAGGCAATTCATTGACACTGAGAAAGGGAAATTATTACTTTAAAGAATCGAATATTTAGGAATAAATAATTGTTGATGTTATTGTAGCAACGCAATCTTTATTCCACACAAAATATATTATTATTTTTATTGATTGTCTATTTATTTCGTGTAAATCTTTTCTGTTTTCCCCTGTGTTCTTTTATCATGCCCACTTTTTGAGTCTACCCTGAACGCCATATGCTAAATCTTAAGTCTGTCTCTGGTGAAAATTATGTAAATATTATGAAAGAGACTCTGGCTCGGAAATTCATTTGCGCCTGCCTCACTTATTATTTGCAATTTATTTGCAAATCAAGGCCCGATGGAAGTGGGAGGACTAGAGGATCGTAAAAAAAGAAAATAATAAAACAATAAACGCACCTGTAAATCCAAATTAAAAAACTCCGACTGTAATTAATTACTGAGATTTGCCACTTATGTTATTATCACGAAAATGATGATCAGAAGTCTATTATTTTATTGCCTTTTCTTACCCCCCCCCCCCCTTTAGATCTGGTCAACATTGCTAATATTGTCAAGGCGCAGATGTCTGGGAGCCCCCACAGGGTCCCATGGGACCGCCAACCCTATTAGAACAAATGTGTTCTGCTATTGTAAATAGGCACGTTTGCTTCGCCCGTCCTATTACAGCCGACGCATGATCAATAGGCTGATAACACAGGAACATCAATATAAGCGACAGAACAATGAGGGATATCATCGAACATCTATCTTAATATAGCCAGCTACAAGGGCACTGACAAAGTGAAAAGCTCATGAAAATTCCGCCCCACGAATTCCCATCTCCTATCCAATATGCACAAACACACTCCCAGCTGCCGGGGCTATTATTTTCGTATTTCAATTTGACACCCCAGCCTTTCATGCTAATTCTATTATTCTTGGAAGTTTATGTGATTTCATATCACTAGAAATCGGTAATGTATTATAACCCTTTGGGCTAAAATAAACTGAATCCCTGCAGTAGCCACCGGGAAAATAATTACTTTCATATCAAAACTCTGCAGGAGTCGAACGGGTCTTTTCGCCTCCGGCTCGTAACCTCATTTCAGCGTAGCTTATAGATGAATAAATTTGTTAAAGCAATACACAAAATACAACACAGATTTTTAAGAGAAGGAGCTATATACCCATGCACAACATAAGCTATATTTAGGGCCGTGCACGCTTGTACGTTTGTTGTATACAATCGATTTATTTATGAAAAACTTACATATATAAATATCTTAATACTTTTTACAACGTCTGAGGTTTTGTCTTGTCTCTTTTTTACAGTTTGTTATACAGGGAGCTGCTGATGCTATTTGTTCAATAAACATTTTATAGCCCACCACACACATACACAAATTATTCACACAGACATTTCCTCTAATCAGAATATAAATATTTCAATGAAAACGATACGTTTCGATATGTCGACAATTTTTCCTCTTCGGTTAATCTTTGGAGGAGTGTCGTGTCCATATCGACACGCTCCTCGGTTTCTACTATAATTTAATTTATTCCATATCGACATCAACTGAGTCTTTGTCGGTGTCCTTGCTGGTTGTCGCTGATTCTGAATTTTGTGGTGGATAGTCTGGTAACGACTGCTCCTTTTTCTCTGATTGTGGAGATTTTGGCTCGGCGAGGTCTAACTGTATATCTTGTGGGCATCTTTCATTACAGCTGCCCGATGAATGACCATTAATGGTAGTCTGTGGTGGACTGCTCTGTGGTGAACACGTTATGTTGCCCGACTGACTGACCTGGCCTTTGATTGCACGCGCGACGGTGCTGTTTACATTGCTGTTCTCCTTGGTGTCCCTGTGTCCTGGGTTTCCAGCAAAGTTATTATCAGTGGCCGGCCCTTTCTGTCCACTGTCAGCATCAGGGCTTGACGACGTTGTCTTCAAAGCAGTCTGTGGAACAATGAAACCTAGAGGTTGCGTTATAGGGTAAAGTAAAAAATGTCCTTTCCCTATCAAAGGCCGTGGAGTGGGTAGTGGAAAGTCCATGGGCGACTTGCGCCGAGGCCTGGAGTCCGATAGAAGGCTTTCCACGCTAAAGGGACTGGGTTTTTGAAGAGCGGAAGATCTACTACTGGAGCACAAATTTGCCTGCTGACCGCTGTCGGACGAGTCCAGCTCGGATCCACGTGCGTCTTGTTCCGTGTTTCTTTGGTCCTGGTGTTTCTGCGGTGTTTGGTCACAGCTTGGTTGCGTTTGGTTGAAATATATATTTTGCTCGCTGTCCGTTACTTGTGACAAACCACTGTCACTGTCAGATCCTGGGGTGTGAAATAAATCCCCCGAAATGAGTTTATTCTGGGATTTTAAAAGCCGTCTTTCTTGTTTCCTTTTCTTTTTTTCCATCCTCTCCAGTTCTCTGCGTGCAATTTCTTCCGGGTCCATGGGCTCGCCACTGCAGGTCGTCGGATGGGAGTTGTGTGCGGGTCGCCCCGGCCCCTTTTTCGTGTTCTCCTTTTTTCTCCATTTTGCTCTGCGGTTCTGAAACCATACCTAATCATCGAAAACAAAATAAACATTAACTTATCTGGGAAATTAAAGCAATGGCAAATACATCTGCATTAAAAAACAGACAGGCCTATGGCTACTTAAAGGCTTATTTTTTTATTAAAATGTAAACATTATATTTGGGTATGTAGACATATATTAGCAAAAAGAGATGTGCATATTTTTCTGGCCAAAATAATATTAATAAAAAGAATAAGAAATAATAATAATTAAAAAGGTAAATGTGTATGATATATAAGCCTACTTCTACATAATGTTGTTTGTCCTACAAACATTTCAGTTTAAACAATTTAAAAAGAATGTTGAAATTAAAATGCATCATCAGCTGTTTTAAAAATGGCCGTTTTAAAATTAAAGCAATTTTTTGACGCTTTTTTCATTTTAGCCAAGCAGTTTGGATTTGTAGGCCAAACGTTTGACACTCAAATTACAGTCCACAATAAGAAATGACGACTGACAAAGAAGAAATACTGCATATTAGAAAAGGACCCAATTTTATAGGAGCTCATATATTTGTAAATTGTTATTAATTTTTAATATTTAATATCTAAGGAAAGTGCATCCTTTCCCCCACAATCTAACAAACGACTATGGTTGTAAAATTTAATAATAATAAAAAAATAAGAATATATATATATAGAAATATATTTTAGGGAATCTATTTTTTATTATTTTATTGTTTTTACAATGCTATGTGGGGCCTACTGCAAAGAATATACAATATTTAAATACAGAAGATAAACTTCAAAAAGCCGATGTCGTGTGATATATCACACTTATTCATATACAAATTAAAATATAGGCTTAATCATTTTTTAACCTTAATATTACATTGTATACAGAAACATTAGCAAAATTAGCATTCCATGTTATTTGAACAAACAAAAATTACAAGCAGAAAAACTTAAACTAAACTATTTACATAAAACCATAGCGTTTAGTCAGCAGATTTATTTTGATCCATTGAACGATTAACGTCACATCACAACATGAATTTACCTGCACTCTTGATTCTATCAAATCCAATCTCAGAGCAAGTGCTTCCCTCATGAACACATCTGGATAGTGACTTTCGTTAAAAGCCTTCTCTAATTCTTCCAGCTGCCAGCCTGTGAAATTGGTACGAGTTCGTCTTCTTTTACAACCCGGACTATCCTTCTCTGGATCCCCCGAATCTATATGAAAAACAATAAATTAGAATCCCGTACAACTTGCTCGGTTGTGACCACCGTAACAGTGTGCCCATTGATTTTCTTCATGATGTTTATTTTTCTGCAACTAGTATACTATTATCATATAGCTACTACTATAATACTATACAATATACTATGTTATATATATATATATATATATATATATATGTGTGTGTGTGTGTGAGAGAGAGAGAGAGAGAGAGAGAGAGAGACAGGGCAAAGATAAAAGCATTTTTTCTTTTGTGAAGTCTTGTAATAAATATCATGAACAGAAAGATAAAGACAGTCACTCACATGTATACTTTTATTTTAAACATATGGAAATCGTGAGCTGTGTTAGCCTCTATAACATTCCAAATCCGTCTGCTTTTCTCAAGTAGTAAACGTCACAAACACACGAGAGAAACGCTTCTTTTGTTTTGCCAGGCTAAAACGCGTTCTCGATAGCTTCACGGGAAAACTCTTCTTTGTCAACAACAAGACAAAAACATGCTCCCTCGCGTCAGTTAAAAGCCCGTTTAAGCAAGTGTTCGCGGTCCGTTTGCTTACCTGTCAGTTTGTACTGTTGGTTATCTCCATTCATGCCGCAGCCAGCCGACAAGAGGGGGTTCGAGTTAACCACAGACGCTGTGCACGAGCCGTTAAGTAATCCGTCTATCGAGAAAGGAACCGCGGCCGCAGATTGAAGTTGATGACCGGCTAATTCGTACACATGATGGTGGCTGAGATGGTACGGAAAGCTCACCATCCCACCGAGGGAGCCTCCGAACTGGGCATGAGGTGGATCCAGTATCCTGCTGTCCATCATCTCCCAGGCAAAAGGAAACGACGTCTGGTGGTCGGTGATGTGAATTTAAAAAACATGCAGCGCGAGCGAGCAGCGAGGAGGGGACATGATGTGGGGAGCAGGACGAGCTGTTCTTTATCAACACGAAGCTTCCAATAATTAGCTTAGGCTCTGGGAATTTGAGACCAATGAGAAGCGTTAATCGGCGCTGACGTCAGAGACGTGGACCGAAAGCGCTTTCCATATCGATTGCTAATTAAACCTGACATCCACCTCAATAAACAATATCAGAGCTGTCACAACAAGACAGGAGGGCTTTGATAAGAACTACATCACGACTACACAGGGGGCCTTAGAGGGAGAGCGATCAGATTTGATACCCAGTTAAACGCTAAATAGACACTGAAATCTCACCTCGGACCGCAGCCACACGCGGCGGCGGATTCATCACCGTTTGAGACAATGTCCCTCTATTCAAATCCAATCCAATCTTTTTTCCAAGCACAAACAAACAAGAACCCACAAAAGAAACGGGGGAAAACAAACACACATCAATACACCGGCGAGCTGAAATGTTGCCATGTGAGCAGGTAGGATAAATTGACCGACCCCGAGCTTATTTGTTTAGGAGGTGATGCTTAGACTACCTGTCACAAGTCAACCTGGAGATATTCGTTAAACGAAGCTGTCACGTGCGATTCAAATCTACAACCAGTTAAGACCAAGCTTAGAAAAAACTGTAATGGTCTTAACTCATCTGATTCTGCTCGAGGAATAAATTAACTTTTAATTACACGAATGGCTAATTAGAAGGCACACGACATTTAACAGAAAATGGGATATATTTCCCCAGCCATGGCACTCTGGTGTAATTAATGTCATTTAAGGAACTTATGTCTAAATTGCATACAGTTTAGCTATTTGTGGTTTCTGTATATCATGCTTTAAGATGCTTTTAGCTCAGTTTTTAAGTAAGCCCTTGAGTATTAATTAATATTTAATGCAATACATCTATGGGCAACAAGACGTGTTAACAGGTTATTTATTAATAGTCGTCAAGAAATGGAAAAGAACAGTGGAAAATAATCAAGTAAAATGATAAATAATATTGTTTATTATCGTTTAACATTTTAATGACATCTGCACTGTATCATCACTCACTGTGTATATTTGCAGCGATTGCCCTTTTATCACAGTTTACATGATATATAACTTCAATTATTTGTCATTCATTCTTTATCTTACATTAGACCAAAAGCAGAATATATATTCGCTTTCGCACGTGGTGTTAGGCAAGTGAACTGTGTTTGTGAACACTGAATGTAATCAATGCCATCCCCCTGTCTCCACGGAGAATTAATTCGACTTGATTTGGCCAATGTCTGGAGTTGTCATAATGTTAATCTGAGCTGAAATTTCGTTCCCCACTCACTCCCTGACCCTTGGCACCCGGATTGGCGTGTTGTAATAACCCGAATCTTTCAACAGAGGCCCCGATAATTGTTACCTTATTAGCATGCAAATTGTTTAATTAATATTATTATGAGGAAGTATATAATCCGTTCGTCTCTTGACCTCGAGCCCAAATAGCACCCTTCTGCATGTTTAAATTTTAATGAACCCTTTTGTAAGTGTCTCGCGATATAGCCTTTTATCCGTCCGTTTGACAAAAACTGCTTTTAGAAGTTTGATGAATCTTTGAATGTTATTTTCTTTGTGTCTCGAACTCACTTTATCATACTGTACACAAGTATGAATAATTCGGTTTATCCAGATCCCCCTTTTGAACATCAACATTCTATAATTGCAGCTTTGACAGTTCAGGGCGCGGTTCCGTCCTGGTGCGATCTTAGCTCAATGAAAAGCAGCCCTTGACACGCTTTCCCGGGAGACATTGCATTTAAATCCGTTTTTCTACAACCAAGTGACATTGTCAGATCCAAGCTTTAATTAACCCGATAATAAGACGAACAAGACTTGCTTTCAGGGCCGTTGTTTGGCTGCCATTGATTTGGATTGTGATTTTTATTCACAATCTAAGCACTACGTTACTAAATAATTGCTTGGACTGTCAATAGATTAATGTTATAATATTGCACTCCTGTAAGATGACTGGACATTGAACGGTTCGCTTCGTTGAACACGATCAATAAATTGCATTTATGTGTCTTAGTGTTGTTTATTTATTTTTTACGAAAAAAAATGTATGCGTTACAAAAAAGTATTTTTGCTGTGAAATACACGGGCCTACAAAATAGACATTTTACAGTTCACAAGCACGCTTCGTTGGCTTTACAAAGTCCACAACTTTATTAGATCAACTCCCAAGGGAAAAGCACAGTCAGACTGGACCCCATCCACAAAACCAACACGCATACACACACATGCACCAGTATCCCGCATGCATGGTGCTCCACACTGTGATCTTCTCCGATTATAAATCCCAACCTATGATGCGATATAATTGTCAGGTGAAATGTCAGTTACAGTACGTTCTCAAAGAGGATCTAGAGTATCGGAGTGTACCTGTGCAGAACCCACCCAAAGCTACTCCTCAAACCATGCCTCTGGCTGAAAATGAGCATGTGCAATCAAGTAGACGTCACTGACCCCATTAACAGCAGGTGTTCGGATGTAACGCCTAACCAAACAAACTAATCAAAGCGCCTCTCCGACAGCGATGGCCGCATCACTAACATTACATAAAATCAAATTCATTTTTAATTAGGCTAGCAAATTAATACGCAACAGCTGAGGAGTTTAATTACTCGATTAACTTCACGCGCGTTAATTTTTAACTATCTAAATTAAGTTGCACATTATTCGATTTGATGATAATTATAGAATTAAATCTAAATTAATTGTTGTGAATGATTTGATACGACGAGATGCAACTCCAATTAAACGCAGAGACGTGGCGTTACTGTTTTAAACCCAATCCTTTGATTCGATTTGAGCAGGCACGAAACGCTGCTTCCAAATTTTCTCTGATCCTGACAATTTCCCCCTCTTCTTAATCCCTACAATTAAAAGTTTCCTCCATCTAATTATCTGTAATTGTGCTGCTGTCAAAGTAGAATGGAGAAGTGAAAGCGATTGATTTGGACTTTTAATTCACTTCATTTCTGATAGAAGGGAAAGTAATTCCCTTCAAATTACCTCATTCAATCCTGACACCCTAATACCCTTCAGAATCTTTTTACTCACCGCATTTCTATATTAAAGGGGAATCTGAAATGAGTGCGGCCTCCTAATAATAATAACCAAACTTCCATTAGAATAATAATTTCATTTCAATTAAAACTGACTTATCACCTTTGCTAAAACGTGCTTAATATGCCGAAAATTATCAATGCTTGAAGGAGCCCAAACTGGGGAGTCTAATTGTAATCAGCAAATCAGAGGTGCTTGTCGCTCCCGTGCCATCTCAGCGAGGCAGTTCGGAAATAGAACTAATTTACTCAACTCCCCCGGGAAATCCGCTCAACAGATTAACATTTTCAAAATATAGTAATGATATAATTTGAGAAATGGTGACGCCAATTTGTGAGAAGCCTTTGTGCAGAATCATTTGCATTTTTTCACCGCCTGCATTTGTCCCGTTAATTACAGCTCCACAGATGAAGGGTGTGCAGTTTGACTCGCTGCTTATTATTCAACTTCAATCTAGTCATAGAACACACAACGGGGAAAGAAAATAACCAAATCTTCCTGTCTGCTAACCCGCTGAAGTGTCTCAGATCTTAGGGAATGCAAAGAAACAACTCTCCCTTATAGAAGAACCAAAAGTGGCAAAGTACGAGTTATCATTACCCCAAAAAAAGCGTTGAAATGGGATGTCACGTGAATATTTCCCCCAAATGGGAGGAGGATGTGGTGGTTGTCATAAACTTGGCCACACCATCCTGCCTGACTGGATCTCTTGTATACTTAACAAGAAACCCACCATCGTGATGTCATCGCGATGTAGTCCACCTACAAGCAGCGTGCATGGGCCAGAAATGGTTAAACGTTTCTTTTGTTAAGATTTGGCTGTCCGTTAATCTCCTGCCAGGTCGGTGGCTCACGTTGTAGGGATCTGAGACAGGGAGAGCGTTAACTATTATCCGCAGCCTGGCCATCTGCTGCTGTAGAAAATTCAAAGCCCAGGAGATCTGCATATATCCACATCGTAAACGAGGAAAGATGTTTTAATTAAGAGAAATCAGGTTAACTTAGCGCTAATTAACAAGCTATCTTCTTAATGAATTGTGTGTGCTGCTCTCTTTCCATGAAGCGAATAGGACATATTTCATTTCCAAAAACCAGTCCCCACTGCACCATCCATGCAAGTTGCATTATGCTCGCCCGCTATTAGGCCTTCTAAATTGTAAAATCCTAAATTAATCAAAGTCAGTGACTCGTTTATACCTCTTTGCAAATGCACAGTAGTCACTTTTAAGCATCCGCTGACGAGCTAATTGATAAAAGCTTTATTGCTCATTAATGAGGTTGTCTTTTTAATTACGACTCTAAAAGCCCGTTTATTCTGAACTTGAATACAGGAGCGCCATCACGCGGTCGGCTGTTTCCAATTTAGCAAAGGCCTATTACTTTGTTTAACCCTCGCGTACGAGCTAAACATCATTTTTCATTCAGGCTATTAGCATCCTAAATGGCCCTGACTTTGCGTTTCCTCTTAACCCCTATCCATCTGTTCACTTCTTTTCTTCTCTTTTTTTCGAGTATTTTGGTTCATTGTCTTTGACACGTTTATTGACGCCTCTTTTAAATTCACCCTCCCTTCAACTCTGGCCCCGAGCCGCCTCCTCTTCTGGTGCATTAACTCGTTGAAGAAATCTGCTTAAACAAAAGACTGAAAGGACATCGACGCGCGTTAACAAGTCGTGCTGTCACCTTGCTCCAAGCAGGTGACTCGGAACATGCGTAAATAGTGACCGCATTAACGTAATTTTATTTGCATAATCGTTTAAAAGAATTGCATTGCTGAAATAAACTCATTTAAATTGAAACTTTATTTTGATTATCCCTTTTACATAAACTGCAAAACAGGCCTCGAATACAGTGTCGTTTAAATGTAGGCGACAAACCTTATCCTGTTTTGAAATTCTCGATATAAACAAGCGCTGTCCAATCACAAAAGCCTAACAAGCCTTCAGATGCAGTGGTTATTACGCGCAATTATCATTCACACAGCCTATCAAAATTCAATCATGCATAAAGGGATTATTAACTAAGAATAATACTATCTCATAATAGAAAATATACGTCGGATTGCTTCCCTTCAATTTGTCGTGGCAGTAATTACTATCCAATTTAGAGGGACTGCCTAAATTATATTTCTGGATGCGCTCAACTGAACGTAAGGACAAAACAAAGAATAGCGTATTTGTTTTGAGAAGGACTCAAGGAGCTGGGCACCCTTGGGCCACTGAATGTACTTCAGAGTAAACAGACATAAGAAAAGTACGTTTGTAAGTTTAATCATGTATAAAAACACTTTTTTATGTTACACAGTGGTAAAACAAAGCTGAATTTATTTGTATTTAAACAATCTCATTAAGATCTTAATGCTGTGCGCATAATATCCATAAAGACTGTTAAATATCTGCAGTCGACTGCTCTCAAGCACTCAACATAGAATATTTTTATGTAAAAGAGAATTTTGGCGACATGTCCCACTGGAGCATTTATAATCTCAAAGCTCAGTGGTGAGTGGTGATCTTAGAAAAGTGCGGTCACATTTCAACAGGAAACCCCCGCAGTTTAGAAAGTGTGAATGTGCGTATGAAGCGCGCTGTGTCAAACGCACCCATAAAAAGTGAAAGGCTTTGCGAGCACTGGACACCTGGGAAATTTGTGACACCGCTAAACAAAAGCACTTACGACATTATTTGACAGTCATGTGTCAAAGCGCAGACAAACAGAGGGTGACCCAGAGAGACATTTTGGCTGAGATCCATGACACATTTTTGTAAGCATAAACGTTTGCTCCTGCAAAGAAGGGATAATACGCGGATATGAAATTATTACAATCATTTTACCATTCGAGCAGATAGAGTTTGGGCAATGTAAAGGAATCCCGATGATGAAGCAGGTGTTCTGTGAGAGGTGCCATCTGGCAGCAAAATTAGCAGCTTATGAGCCAGGTGCTCTTGTACCGGGAAAGAATGTGAGATGAGCTGAGATGTGATCTTTTACACGAGCCTCCAGGAGCATGACTGTGCACTGTTGCATAATAAGAGGCGACGATTGAGTGGTCTTTGTTTTGAATTATTTATGTGTTCCTGTGTTTATGGGCGTTGTATAAACCTGCTGCAAATATTGGAATTTCAGGTCTTTAAATTGGATCATTGCTTGAGCGATCAATACACTAATTAACATGTTAGAAGTTATTAAGGATTTCAAAATACACGAGGTTTCACAGGCTGAACATGTGCTGTTTATTTTCTTGCCTGAATTATTATTTTTGTTTCAGTTTATGTAACAGTGTAAGACTATACAACTGCCACACAAACACATTTTGACATACAATTCTAATACATTCTACTTCAAAATTGCTAAATGAATAAAGCTATAACTTTAATAAATGAAAACAGCTAAAAAAATACTGACCTTACTTGAATTTTCTCTAATACTGCTGAAAGTTCAATCCAGTTTACTAGATCAGTCAAATTATTTGAATTGATGCTCTTCTGTTTATAAATTGTGCTAAACTTAAACCGATATTTTACTGATTTTATTTCTTATTATGCGTTTTATTCTTAACTAGGTAATTATATATGTTGATAAATTAAATACCAACATCATCAAATAAAGAGAATATAAAGACATCTGAGCATGAACGGTAAGCAAACTCCGTCTCCATAATATCATCCCTAGATTTTTGTTGCACGTTTTTTCTTTAAATCAATATTGATATTTTGAATTACGTACATGATGTAATATAGGCTGCTAAATTTTTAAGACCAAAACTCTACAAAAATGCTTGGCCAGCTAAAAAACAGTGCCACCACGTGGTCGACATAGGAACGTCATGTTCAAACTATCTTGACCCAAACTTTAAGATATTTGTCAAATTCCTGGATGTAACATCGGCTGGACAGATTTATAGACAGAACGTATAGTTAAACACAAAGTCATCGTAAAGTCTTCTCTCTATAAAATAAATATAAAATATAAAAACACACCCTGTTGTGCATATGATGACACGTAATCATGGAACTAATTTCCAGCACCGTCATTGTGACTTGCACACAATGCTGCACTGACAATTCCAGCACTGACAATTTATATATTTATATACATTAGTTTTTTTCTAGATAAAACAGTGTATGAATTTGAAATTAAGTTAAATTAATATTATAATAACAATTTCAACAACAAGTGTAAAAAATGTAAGTAGCTTTCCTCGTGAACTTTTCATGTAATATATTTGTATATGTAATATGTTATTATATTATATACAAATAATACGAATAATAGCCTAATAATAATAACGATAATAATAATAATACAAAATATAGACCACAATGAATGTATGTCCTTATTCCCACAACAAATCTATTTGATGTCAAAATATCAGTTTTACTACGAAATACTAAGCATATTACTTAGAAAACTGCTGAATCACGACCTCTTGTGGCATTTTCTAGAAATCTCCAGAAATTACGTGACTTGTTAGGGCTTGATGATGGAAGTTTGAAGCCAGAAACTAAAAATCTGTACAAACCGGAAGCACAATTTGCTCCAAAGGTTTTTCACTTGTAAAGGTCCTTCAGGTTCTAATTAATAATGTTTATCTCTTTATATACGTCCCTTTTCATCTTAGAGCCTTTGGCTTATTTGCGCCTAATTTGACCTCTTTTAACATATACACACCGTGCACGTATGCCTTTTTAAGACTGGTTTTGCCCTTTTATTTTTTTGCACGTATGTGCATACAATAACGTATGTGAAAACTGAAACAAGCAATAGCAGTCTAGTGTTCACAACAACCAATTCAATTATTCAGTTAAATTAGGACGTATTTGTATTTCATACCAAACTGTGTACTTATATTCGCGTTATCTGTACCTAATTGGTAATATGTCTGACTTCTGATCGAATTATTTCAACTGAACCTGCTACAAGCGTTCAGTGTTTCGGCAAAACAGCGCTATAAGAAAAACTAACGAAGACTTTTAATTTGAAATGAGGATCTCGGATCGGTAGCTACGTCACATCTCCAGCGATGACATCTGAAAATCGAAGACGAGAACAAAACCACAGTGGCTTTGCTTGATCGAAACTAAAGACGCAAGACAGCTACCGATAGAGGGACCAATATAAGTGATTCTTCGCACAATTAAGGTAACGTTACGATCTACATTTATTGTGTTGACAACAAAGAGAACGGGGTATTGTTTTCCTAGCCAAAATAAACGACAGTAAGCTATGAGGCGTTTTATTGAGCGTCTCTTCTTGTCTGTCTTAAATGATAATGCCTATAATTGTATAGTTTGATTTAATAACAGCAGCCAAAACAATGTTGTGTGTGTGCGCGCGCATGCGTATTATCTAACGTTAACCGTGGTAACTTACAGAGATGTTTCCCGTTTGTTGTGTTCACGCGCATGATTCAGCATTAGAGGCATAACTTTAATGTGATGGTGTTGGTAAACATGATGGCTGTGACACAAACAGGCCTTCCGCTTGTTCAGTAATGTTTGGTGTATTTCTAATGGTTTGTTTTGACCAATGTGAGCGCATGCTAATAGCCAGAGAGTCATGGATGGTTTTTATCATATTGTATGTGTAGATCACAGCTGTAAAACACTCTTCACCACTGTGCCATGGAGTTTCCAGATCTCGGGGAGCACTGTTCCGAAAAGTCCTGTAAACGTCTCGGTGGGTATCTATATTTAAACAGCTTCAAGAGTCAATAGCTTAAAGGCATAAAAGTCTTTACATTGCTAAAGCACGGGGATAAATTAAATATTTAGACTCAAAACGTTGTTTTGTAATGACAGAATCCTGCCATGTCATGTTAACTTCTTATAGAATGAGAACTAGCCTATTCATTGTTTGTGGACTGATGACGTCATGCTAGCAAGCGCATTTATGTTGTAATGAGTATCACATCCTTTTAATAACATATTTAGCTTTAATGTTAATATAATTTGTTCAACATAACCAATTATTTTCAACATTTATTGACTAACAATCAGGGATTTTTTCATTGACTCTATGACTGTCTTCTGTACTATCACAGAAATATATATTGATCATAATGTTGTGGACTGACAGCCACATGACAAAAAGCAGCATTGCTATTTCTTTATAAATATATATTTTGTGGTTAATGAAAAACATACAGGGTTGGAGCAACATGTGAGGGCTTAGATGACAGTCATTCCTCTCTGTGTGAATTGGACATACCAAAAACAAGAAAATCATATACATTTTCATGCTGCTTCATTTAAACGGTTAGATATATGGAAATGTAAAGAAGCTGTATTACTAGTTGTCTCTTTACGTTCCGTTTCACTGGATATATTATTAATGGCCATCAGCCACTCTGTTTTTTTAAATGGATGTGGCCATTTAAAAGCCCATATTGTTTTCTCCGATGCTGTATTCATGATGATTTAACATTAGTTAATGTGTAAAATGTGAGTTTAAAGTCTTTTGTTATGTCATCTGATGTGCACAGATTTTCTTCCAATGAGATGTGATGCATGTGAAGACATTTTCTGCAAAGACCACATATTTTATGCAAATCACAAGTGCACTTCATCCTATAAAAAGGTGTGTATAATTGTATCTCATAAATAATAATATATATTGCCCCTGTGTATTATTTATGAACAGTAAAAATAACACAATTTGTGCCATTGAGTCTTACTGTGGGAAAATTTTTTGTCTCATCCCAATGTAACAGTGTGACACTCACAATGGAGGTAAACAGGGTTGTGCATTAAATGAAAAACTTTCATTTTTTATGTCTGTATATTTGTGCGTGTTTCAATTCTTTAAAACAAGCTGGTAACCAGATGTGACTGATGTTTGTTTGTTTCCTTCCACAGGATGTCCAGGTTCCTGTATGTCCGTTGTGCAATATCCCCATTCCCGTTAAAAGAGGGGAAATGCCAGACATCAAAGTTGGGGAGCACATAGACAGAGATTGCAAATCTGACCCGGCTCAGAGAAAACGAAAGGTAGCCTGGATTGAATGCTTACAAAGAAGAAATAGACATGATTTATCTCAATTTCTCTCACTTGGCTTCAAGATTCCAGATGAACCATGAAATGAAAACCAACTTATTTTCCTTTACAGATCTTTACAAATAAATGCTCTAAGGGTGGATGTAAGCAAAAGGAAATGATCCGGTTGACATGTGATCAGTGCCACTTGAACTACTGTCTCAAGCACAGACATGCTCTCGACCATGACTGTAAGAGTGACAGAAAGCCGGTCTCTAAATCAGGGTAAGCATGGTGTTTCAGTGGCCATACAGATTCATGTCTCAGGGTTAGCGATCCAATAATGACGGTGGGCTTTTATTTTGTAGACACAGTGCTCTAATGAGGGCGCAAGCATCTTCCAGTACTGCTGCAGCATCGTCCACTAGAGGGAGCTCTAGGACTATGTCCAATGGAGTAACTGGAAACACTAGACCTCCGAGCAGCAGGTAAGTACATTTGGGGAGAGAAAATGTAGTTTATGATACATGTTTGCACTATTTTCTTTTGCCTCACAGTGCACAAAGGATGAGTGCCGCATCATCTCCTGCAGTGACCCCCACCGCACAGAATGTAATTCCTGCCTCGGCATCATATCATGCCGGACTGGTGCGTTACTTATTTTGATGGGGATTTAATTGACAAGGATTTAGAAAAATCACCTTTTTAATATAGAGTTGCCTAAATGATGAGTTGTCTTTGTTTTGGCAGACAGAGGAGCAGGCCCTCCAGAGAGCATTAGAAATGTCACTGGCTGAATCTGCACATCCAAGACAACCAACTCTAAGGTATTCTATAGCTTCATCTACAAATAAAGCTTCTGATTATTATTATTTCAAGATAATGGGGCACAATTAGTAAAGCATCGTGTTAAAAGGACTTGTAACCTGGATGTCCTAAAGTTGTCTTTATTACAATGTGAGACATAGCTTTCATTTATAATATGTAAAGTTATTTATCAAAAAAGTCCATGATAAATAAAGATATGATCTCCCAAAATAAAGAGTCGACTCTGAACCGCCCCGAACGAGTTGTTTCGTTTTCAAATCTTTCAGACTTCATGAATTAACACATCTGCATAATCCCAGCCTGCCCATGAAACACAAACACACTGACCTGCCCACAAACTGTTCTGATAGTTTGTGTGTTTACATCCTGTCGAGAAGATGCTGTCTTCTGCGCAGCAAGAAAATTGCATTAGTGTCTGCAAAATGGGAAAAAATTGTATTACTCTCATTAACTATTCCGGTAACACTTTACATTAAGGTTCCTTTTATACAGCATTTGTAAATATGTTCATAGATGATTATTAAGACATTTACAAATGCATTATAAAGGATTCACATCATAGATGTAGCCTTGTGAGCATGCATTTTTTTCCTTCTATAAATCATGAATAAATGTTTTCTGGTTTTGATTAACTATTGGAAGTAATTGAAACAAAAAGTTTACAACAATCTTTGTGCATTTAGAGTAAAAAAGTGAACAAAAGTTTGATGTATTTATCTTGGTAAGCAAGAAAAAAATGCTTTTTATAAGCATCATGATCTGTAGGCATTCAGAATCTGATCAGGTAAGCAACATGGTTTAAAAAGTGACATAAGATATGAAATATACAATAATAAGAAAAAAAACACTTAACACTCTACAGTCTCCCGTCTGGGAGCCTATTTTGCAAACAACATCAAGATATTAATGAATCTGCTTTCGAGTCAAATAAATTACAAATAGATACATTTATTAAGCATTGATAACATGTGATTTAAAAACGGCTCACTATTTGGCAGGTATTTCGTTAGAATCCCCTTTTTATTCATGCATTTGTAAATGATATAACAAAATTTGAACACATTTATAAATGCTTTATGAGGGCAACTTTAATGCAAACTGTTACCACTATTCACTTCATTAGTTTTTAGCATTGTTTTCCTCTGTATGGTGATTGCTGTGCTGACAACTGTCTGTGATTCTCAGTCCTCAGGAGCAGGAGGATCTGGCTCTTGCTCAGGCTCTGGCTGCTAGTGAAGAGGAATACAGACGACAGCAGCAAAGACAACAGGTAGCCAGAAACCTTACTGGTCAGTAGCATGCTATGCTAACAGGACCTCAGCTAGGTACATAGCCCCAGTGGCTGTTTCTGTTTGATACATTGGATGCCTGGGGCTATAAAATTGCTTGGTTTGTGGTTTGAAATGTATTGCTGCAGTTTCATTAAGAATGGATATCTTAAAAGCTCTAAGACTCACAACCCAAATTGAAAATAAAATCACAGACGTCAACAAAATAGACTTGTTACAACATAAACAAGCATTTGAGAAGCACTGCTCCAAAACACAAAATTGAATAATACAGAAAAAAAATTTTTATTCTGTCATTGTAATTCACTTGTTTTTGGGCCAGTTGGTTTCCCCGACTGCATAATAATAATATTGTGACCATCAACCGCACTTATGCTGTGAATGAAATTATTACAGTCATTAAACTCCCAATCTCTGATTTGTTTTTCTCATTATCTTGTCGATCCACAGGGAGCGGTTTCCAAACAGTCTAGCTGCTGCCTGTCTTAATGTGAGGTGAAGCCAACTTGAACTTGAATCTGCCTCAATCTGTACATGAGCACCAATAATGTACCTGTGAGCTGCACAGACCTGTATATTTTTCAGTCCAGCATATGAAGCAGCCTTCCACTTCCCGAATCAATGCATCTGATGGCTTTTATGTTGTTGTTTCTTCTATTCTGCATCACTCTTTAGTGTGCTTCTTAGATTGCAATTCTGCCATTGTGGCAAGTGGTGCTTTACGGTATGTGTTAATATTTTATATAGTATCATGTTAATCTATCATTCAATATAGATGTCTTTGGAAATAAATTATTTTAAAGTGTTTATCTGAACCAGAGCTTAATTTGTCGTTTCTTGTGGTCGCCATTATTCACGCCATCAAGCGTGAGCGTTATGTTCAGGAACAAGCTATATCAAGTTGCCTGAGAGGCTATGATTGTTCCTGGTTTGTTAGAATAGTAGTTCAAGGCAATATAATAAAATAAACGTAGGATAGTAAGTAAAAATACTTTATCATTTTTTTTGTTCTGTTGAACACAGAATACGATTTTTGTCCTAAGAATGTAGGACAGCAAACAGTGGGGCACTTTTGACTAGTATGATAGTCAATTGGGAGGCAAAATCTTTTTGGTTATAAGCATTCTTCCTAAATATTAACTTGCATATGAAGAGGCATGCCTTTTGGTACCTAAATGGACAGTTAACCTAACTTTTTTCTCCTGTGAAACACAAACAGTATTTTGAGAAAGTGTCTCAGTGGTTTTCTGTCCATACAAAGGAAGTCATTTGGAGGCAATGGCAATTGATGAAAGAATGAAACTTTGCTGTGAACTAGCCTCTGTTGTTAGATGCATTGTCCCAGCAGATGGCAGTAAAACATTACACCCTGCTGTTCTATAAATATAGCTTCAGCTTCTCAATTAAGATATTGTCAGGATGATTGTACATCTGTAAAATGAGTGGCGCCATGAAATGCTGAGGGTTTAATGAGAATTATTAAGTATTTTCTATTTTTTAAACTTTAGCAACACTGCAGTCATCTTTTGCTAGCTTGTTATTATGCTGTCCCTACCCTCTCTTTAAACAAGCAACAATGTGCTTAGTTTCTATCTAGAATCTGGGTAATCACATCCATTATGATGTAACTGATGCATTAATGTTGAAAAGCTAAGTGCTATTGGACGTCAGAGTCAGTTCAGGGTCATTTAACAATTACACCAGCCCTCACTAACTGAGGGGGAGTTATGGGTAATTATTCTAATTCATATTCTAATCGGTTATTGTTTTTTTATATGAGTGGTTACAATTTTTTAGTATCATCTAATGCTCTAATCTTTCTGATAAACATACTGGGCGGTATTTGGTAAAAAAACTACATTCAAACATTAAACAAATTAATTATTCGTATTATTATGCTTAAAGTGACTTATTTTTGGAAACGCAATCCAATAAGCCTACATTCAGCCGTTTGTTTTTCAAACTGATGTTATTTAGTGTGGACAGAGAAAGCTTTGGAGTAACTGCATTGAGACAGATTGATGACCGTAATGTTGTGGAGATTAGAGGGGCAGGTGGGTTGAAAGTAAGCTGTTGTTTATCTCCGGGTAGAACACAGATTCTGGGTCAGTCTAACATGTGCAGTCATACCTCACAGTGACAGAAGTTCACAGGGTTCCTTTGCCTGCTGTCTCAAGACATTCCCTTCATGGGGTCCATGAGGCAAAAGGTCTGGGGAAGAGCACGAGACATCCAGCAGTGACACTGAAAGCATCTGTCAATATTTGTAAAGTTTGGTTCTAAAATAACAACTACATTTTTCAAAAATTATGGTTTTTATTATGTTTATATGTTTTTATTGTTTGCACAATATTTGTTTTCAAATGAACATAGAGTTCGAGTAAAGCATCAAAATGTAAGACCTGTGGTACAACACAAAACAAACATAAAACATTAAAGGTGGCGAGTGTTTGGATATGGTATTTATTTAGAAAATTATTTAGCAATATGTATTCGTTATATGGTTATAGAACATTGTTGTGTTGTATTTGGCCTTCCTGTACTGATTTAATTACAGTACTCAGTGAGGCAGGTCAGTGTTTGCATTGATTGTTGTGGAGTTTGAAGAGCCTCCATTTCCTCTGGTCTAATGAGTGGGAGGGCAAGGGCCGGTGTACAGAGCATCACCCAGCTTCACTGCTCCATTGTTATTCCAGAGATGAGCCCAGAGCTCTCCAGAAGAAAACGTGTGTGGGTAGTCTGCATTGTCAGGTTTGATGTAACTGATATTAATATTTTACGTCGCTGTTTGCTCTAAGAGACCTATTCTACCGGAAATGGTTAAAACTGGGGGAGGGCAAAAGGAGGTGATGTCACGTTAGCATATGTGATGTGTAAAGCAAAGCTAGCGCGCCTTGAGTTATACAACATTGTTCTATACGTGTGCTAGTTTAATGCTCTATGTCTCCTCAAAGCAGAGCCTCAAGAAAGTACTATTCTTTGAACTCTCAGAGGGAAGTCTACTGAAAAACATACACACTGAGTCATAAAGTCCAGGGCTGCGTTTACAAATTACAAATCCGCAATCTCATGCCCAAATATCTCAACACGCTACACTAACTGGCAGTATGATCATTTATATCAAAGCGTCTCAAACTTTGGGTTGTAAGTAGAGTCACGCAAAAACGCTTGCTGTAAAAAAAGTTTATTCAAGCAACTAACAATTACACTTGTATAATTTACACGTTTATTGTGCTTGCTCACTTGATGCTCAATTGCACTAAAAAACAACCAAATTTAGAAATTGAAAAACATCTGAATTTAGGGGCTGCTCGGTTGAGTTTGTCTTGCGTTAGTTAGACCAACAAGATCTAAAAGAAGGTTTCGGGAAACACGTATTAACGACAAGGCACAGCTTAAGGTATAACTTAAGACCGACGTAGCATTAAGAAGATTTTGGGACATGCAGCACTGGTCTTTATTCAAGTTCAGTTGCATTTCCCAAAATGTTTCAACTTACCCGCTGTATCGGATCAACTATCATGGGGCAAACTGAGCCACATACTAAAAAGCCATATTTTTAAAACCGTATGTCATAGATGTGTTCTAATTATTTAGATATTTAGTATAGAACATCCTGAAATTAGATTAAACACTTTTATTTCACTTATGTCTCATTTGTTTTTATCTTGAAGATAAGTCTATGTAATCTAGGTCTATCTATCCTATCCGTCTGTCTGTTAAGTAGTCTTCCTATACAATCCTATCTGTCCCTTGTCTGTCTGTCTGTCTTCCTGTCCAATCATACCTGTCTGTCTGTTTATCTGTCTGTGTTACTATTTGTCCTGACCATCTGTCTTTCTGTCTTCCTATCTAACCATGTCATGAATTTTGGATCTAAAAACCGCAGTAGACGGAGCGCAATAGTAATTAGTCCAATTCAGAAGCGAACCCTCAGAGCCCTCTGTGATGACCAAGACTGTGATGACCTAGACAAACGTCACGGTCCGCTACTGGTCTAGTTGCTAATTGTCAGCCACAGTGGTGCTTCAGTGCTTGCTTTAGAGTTTACCGACTTGTTTACTTGCTTCTGTAATGCCTAAAGTTGTCCGGTATTATGAAACCTAATCCTAGTCTCAGTGTCCTATTCTTCACAATTTCCTTCACAAACCAAATCATGACCTCGTCACTTCAGTATGAGGTTCTTCTAAAGAATGTGATCCACCAGTACATTTCTTTTGTTTATATGTACTATAAAAAGTAAAACTCAAGCAAGAAAATAAGTGCTTCACTTCCAGATTGTGTTTACACTTGTGCATTGATGCATTCCACTATGCTCATTCAATATAATGCAGACCTCCAGCTTTATTCTAAATGGGGTTTTTCAGGTCATACAGTTATTTGGTTTGTACACAGAATTTATATTTCCACTACAGCATGCACAATATCAATTTCACACATCTAGTACTCTGTTTACATTATTTTCACACACAACATTGCTGTCTGTGATTTTACATACACCCCTAGATTAAAATCACAGATTTGATTTATGCAGCCAAGTGAGCACGGAACATGTCAACCTCCCAAAAAAAGAATCAAAAATTCAATTCAATTTCACACTCTCAGTCACGGAGCATCCTTACAAACCATTTTAGACCTGACGGCACATGTGTTGGAAGTGACACGTTGTGTGGTATTTTTGGGGAAGCATCAAACCCTCTCAAGCTGGGAAATGTTTCTTTCCGACTACGCACATAAGTTGAATCACTTTGCGGAGGCACGTGCCGATATCAATGCTCCAGAAAACTGGCACGCTTTTTTTTGTCAACTTTTTAAAATGTCCGTGCCAGTCAGATTCTGGTTGGTCACAGTAAAGACTTAAAATGCTCTTTTATCTCTCAATCTTTCATTCAGAAGAACTCATACATTCTTGTGTGTGGAAAAATACTTCTACCACATCTCAATGCTTCATCCGTGACATTCACAGAAAAAGCTTGCATCATTTGCCTGTGCATAATGTGTGCCTTTGCATAAATGCGAGTGCATTGCCAATGTACTCACACTTATGTGTTAGAGTTCACAAGTAGACCAGATGTTCATGTGTATCACTGGTGTGTATGAGGAATGATGCTGTGCTCTTCTGCCATACATTAGTGATGCTATTGATTATATTTAACAATGGAAAGGGCATATAAATTACACGTTTTGCCATTGCGCCACAGTGGCTCTATTATCTTACTCCGGTGTTATCATACAATCAATGTGTTTGCTACACTGGCAGTGTAATATCGGTTTAGAGAATTAGTTTATTGGAAAAAATCAAGAATATAATCTTACTAGACGAAAGTGAGATGTTATATTCTCCTTCACCTCTGATGTCCACACACAAGAACATGCTCCATAATAAAGCCAGTCATTTACTGAGTCCAGCAGCGGATGTGTAATTAGCCAATGAATGGCAGCTATTCCCGGCAAGTTAAAAATCATTATCGCTGGCTATCAGCCACACAAACCGCACAAGGAGCGATGGAGTTTAGAGTGCAGTTGTTAAAAAACTTTCGTTTTAGGTGGGGGTCTCAACGATGAGAGCAGCCTTAGATTTCCTGTCATCGAACATCACAGCCATACGGAAGTAACGGTCACGTATTGGAACAAATTGTCTGTACATATTGTACAAAGTAGCCAACATGAGCAGATACCAGAGGAGATAATGGGTAAAGGCAACTAAGGGTGACAGCAGTGACACATACTGAAACGCTGTTAAAAAATAACCACTCTACAGGGTGGGGTAAGGTTCTCCAAAATAGTAAAACCACAAATAATTATGAAATGGTTCGAATTGCACATTCAAACAAAACCTTTGTGATTCAATTTCAATGCAAGTAGTCCTTTGAGTAGATAACGTTGTTGCGCTGCTTCCTTGCACTTGACGTGGGTCAAGTGCAAGGAAGCAGTATCAACAATACTGCTGTATCTGCTGCTCCACCGCTGACCACCGGACCTGGCACCTTCACAAAAATAAGCAATAACTAGAACAGGTCTTCAGCTCAATACTAAAAACAAACACACGCATCAGTGTGGAAGAAAAGGACCACTTCCCTTTAGTCTGAGGTTTTGTGAGCATTGACACTGTGAGATCTGTGAGTCAGCTCCACCAAAGCACAGGGTTTCCAGTCAGCCACAACGCTGAGGGAGCATAAAATTATCAAGCCAGTCCACAGCAGCACTCAGCACATCCGTCCATCCAGAGCGTTTTTTCAAAACAATATAATAAACCAATCCACCACAAACCAAAGAAAAACACAGCAAACTAATATAAAATCAGAGGAAAATCGCTATATATATATATATATATATATATATATATATTAATCAGTAAAAATTCCCAAAATAAAGTCAGGTTACCCATCAATCACACTGCTCCACTTGTTGTATATCACATGACAGTACCTGTGTATTAAAAAAACAACCACATGTGAATAAAGTGTAAAACTACAGCAACAGTCATAAAGTGACTCAATCTTGCAAATACAAATCTGCATTCAACTAAGACTTTCTTTAATCAGCAGGTGAATTTAGTGTGGACATGGTTCATGATGTTATAAAAGCAACCCTGATGTAATATTCACCCAAAACAGGAGTAATTAACTTTCTAATATTTCCAATAATATTAGTAAACATTATTCTAGTATTGCATTTATCTATTCTTTAGTTAAAACATTTAAAAAAGGAATTGCAAGCTGTTTCTTACATTCCACTTAATGATTGTTCAATAAGCATAAGATAATCAAATGAATCTGCACTTACTAATGTGAGTTGAATCTGTGTGCAGAACGTCTTTTTTTCAGTAACGTAGCATCGTCTGGATGACTACAATCACAAGTGTTGTTATGGCCTTGGCGAGATGATATGTGCCTATAGTGTTGTTCTACAGAGACATAGTAATAAATACAACAAAGCCACAGAAACTCAGAGCCAGCGGGATGATTTTGGACTCTTGGGAGAAATTATATCCATCATTGTGCTGAAAAGAGACGCTCGGTCGCTCGCTCTGAAGTGACGACACACAACGTCATAAAGTGCTAATAATTATTTAATACAAGTTACTTTATCCTACATATATTACAGTATATACCTTTATATCAAGTGTAAGTTTAAGTATATGCATTTTATATATAATTATTTGCATTCAAATAATGACCCAGATTTGAGTCCCTTGAATTATTCTCTAGCATGATGACAAGCAGGGCTACCCATCTTTTATATGAAAGAAAATCTCACCAGCATCTTTTTTAATATATTCAGAATAACACAAGTTTTCTTTAAAACCTTACAGAAACAGATCTTAAACCGCCGACTGGTAGCATTAACCAAACCACACATTGTTTCTAAACAACACACATTTTTATTTAATTACAAAATACAGGTTTTCCCCAAATGGGATTGTGGACAACACAATCACAAGAAAAAAAACACACTGTCTATGGCTGTATTTCATGTCAAAGTGGATCTAGCCCTTTACCCAGCAGGATCAGTGAGGACTCCCTCATCTTCTGGAGAAACTTCTGCAGCTCCTCTTCAGAGCAAATCTGAAGGACGAAAAGGAAAAGTATGTTCAGATGCAGAACTGAACATCAATATTCATAAGCGACACGCCTGCGTCATTTGCTAGAAAACAAGCCTCTCGTTCGCCTGCAGCTGAGGGATAACGGACATTATCGGTAATTGAGTTTTAACCCATTCACTCCCATTCTACCTCGTGGAAGTAAAAGGATACGTGGAGTTATAACTCCGACTGCATTATTCTTCAAGAAGAAAGTCATATTCACTTAAGATGCCTTGAGGGTGAGTAAAACATGGGGACATTTTGAATCATGGCTGAAGAATCGCTTAAACCACAAAGCTTTTATCATGTAAAAACTAAAACTGTAATTTTACAGGCTCTTCCTGTCTAAGGGGCTGGTTTTAGCTAAATTATGCTGCAAAAAGCATCTGATGCTTCAGTATGCAAAACGTTTTTCACTTTGACCATTTAGAAAAGATACTATCAACAGCTAATGAAGAGAGACAATGTTAAACCACTAAAGAATTTTCAAGGAAGACCTCGTATAGTTTGTGGTGGTCAGACGCTATGATGTCAGTGAGATGCAGACTCTCCTGGTGGCGTTCTGTACGGTGTGGTACGGTTAACAGCAGGAAGGACATCATAGGCACACACAAACGCCGCAGCAGAGTCTTCTGATGACGCGCTCAGAATGACATGATAGTGCCCTTTGGTTGCTTCTGTAGCTCTCTGTCAAAATAAAACATTTGCAAAAAAAGATTAGAAATGCAACATACCACAATCATTATAGATAAAAGTTGAATTTCATTTAGTTGACAACGAACACTTTTCAACACAAATAAGTATTACTTGGTCTCTAGGAATTCTCTGGATAGCTCTTCCAGTTCCTCACTGCCCAAACCAGAGGAAAAGACTCCAGCTCCACCAGAGTGTACACCATCACCCGGAAATACGACCACACAGTATCCTCCCACGTCTCACACACAGGTGACTACACAACAAACAAAGAATAAAAAGAAAAAAGTAAATGGTTGGACGATTGTACCTGATTAAGGTTTCCACTAAGTGCTGCATAGATGGCTCGTTCATATTTGTTGAACTGCTCCTAAAACCGCAAAAACAAATCAGAAATTTTGTCTGAATCACTCTCCCAAAATAACATCCTAGATGGGAACATCTTTATTATACTGTTGATATCCCTGAATCTCATTTTAAGCCTGTTTACATCAACAGACTCACTGCCCCTCTTTTGTTCTCATTAAAATGATTGTGCCCCATATATGACCTTATTGTATTAGCAATAGCTGCTGAGTTTGACTATAACGTGACTACTGTTATGCATATAGCTTTACTGTAGATCATTTACATTTACATTTACTCATTTTGGCAGACGCTTTTATCCAAAGCGACTTACAAGTAGTTTTATACAGTGGCACATTACTGCAGAGCAATCAGGGGTAAGGTGCCTTGCTCAAGGGCCCTTCAGTCATGACCTGCTGGCACTGAGATTAGAACCGGCATCCTTCTGATAACAAGCCCAACGCTCTAACCATTAGGCCACAGCTGACCCCCCAGATCAGTGGTAAGAGCATTGCGTTAACAACGTGTAGCAGTACCGTTCTCTGTCGTTGGGGTTATTAAATATGAAGGGGGAGTGCCCGTTAATTGCGTCCCTTGCGTATATAAGGTTTTTTTTATTATTATTTTTTTAATTCAAGTTTTTTTTTATTGAAGAAAGTATAAAAACAGACAATAGAAATGCAGTACATTTCTAAAGCTAGGGGGAGGTACAGTCAGTATTATAGGTATACTTTAAAGAGTGTACATGCTTGCAGAATTTTAATAGCTTTTTGTTTCTTCGAGGGCAATATTGTCTCAATATAAAGCTTCACTTCATTTTCAAATGCAACAAAACACGGCTTTTTCCCTAAAAATGTTTATTTATGAATGTGGAATTTAGCCATTAAAATAAAAAAAATTATAAAATAAGTGCGGGGTTGTTTATCTTTTGAGTTTACAATACCTAGTAGAACAATTTTCCACAGTAATGTAAAATTTTCATCAACATTTTCAACAATGAAACAAAGTACATTTTGCCAAAAAAAGATACATAAAGGCAGTGCCAAAATAAATGAACAGCTGTTTCTGGCTTCTTTTTGCAAAAACTACAACTTTCATATCCTTTTTAAATTTGGTTAAATAGTGTTTAGCAGGGTATATTCTGTGAAGAAGTTTAAAAGATACTTCTTTAACCTTGTTTGTTAAGAGATAGCGATTGGGTAGAAGCCAGACTTTTTTCCAGTCAACATCACTCACAAACTGACTCCAGTAAGCAATAACATTTGGTCTTGAATAATATCTTTCTGAAAAAGGGCTCTTATTGTCCTGTTATAATTATAATGACTGGAGAAACATATTTTACCTACAAGGGACTGATTTGGTGAGAGGGGTGGAAGTTGCTGGTAATCTAATCTTTTTTGTTGTTTCAATAACATGCATATTTTAGAAGAAATTGCTCCAAAAACAGTTGCAAATTTCCTTGGTGGTATAGGAATATTATATTTGGACAAGAATTCCTTATAAGTAAAAAGAAGGCCATCTGAATTAAAAAGTTTGTCTACCAAAACAATATTATTTCGAAACCAATTTTCAAAGAAAATAGTTTTTTGTTTGAAAGGAATGTCCTTATTATTCCAGATAAAGTATTTGTGTGGTGAAAAGTTGTGTTTGTAAATTAAACTCCAAGCTAGAAAAGCTTGACGATGAAATGCAGAAAGTTTTACAGGTATTTTGTTAATATCAAAATTGGAAACAAGGAAGAAATTTATGCCACCCAGACTAGATCAAATATGGAGGGGAATAATATTCCAAATCAGTAATAAAGTGAATACTCCGTATCAAGGTTACTTTAGTTGACTAAAATAAAACTTTGAAAATGTTTGTTCATTGAAATCAAAGAAAATAATGACCTAAAGGGATTGGAGAAACCCCACCAAAGGAACAATTTAAATGTTGCCGCATAAATAACCTAAGATTTACTAACAAACTAACAAAAAGTAAAATAAGACTAAAATAAACGTCTGTTAATGTCAAATAGCAAAATAAAAAATTTACGTATAAAATGACTAAAGCAACTATTACTAAAATTTACACAGAAACAAAAAATTCTAAAAGTAAAAGTTAATTTAAAACATGAAACTAAACTAAACTAAAATCAAAACTGTAATAACTGTTTTGATGTCAATTCCACTATAGCAAACACGTATTACACGAAGTATTTAGTTAAAACTACATCAGAGGTAACTTAAAATATTTGTAATCCCTTACTTTACTTTTTCGAGAAAAAATGATTACATTTCAGTAACTAAGTACTCAGTAACTAGTTTACACTCAACACTGCTTGTCAATATTGTCACAGAAAGAGGTCATAAATTATAACCATTATGTGGTTATCAAACTCTTCAAAATAGGATATCAAAAGTGAATTTGTTTCATGGTGTTGGAGGGTAACTGCAAGACAGTTATAGATTCTCAACATCACTATCCATTATCACTACATGGCAAATGTTTTTTTCCCAATGTTCAGTGATTAATGTCCATCTGTTGGATATCTAGTCAGATCTTCTCCCCTGCTGCCCAGCCTCCATCAAATATCCAAATTACATGATTAGAGAAATCAAAGTGCGAATGACTTGTGGTCTTTCAAGGGGATTTTATTCTTTCGCCATTAATCTATTTTCAAAAGTTTCATGTTTAAATGTTTACGATTTTCAAAAGAGCACAGCTCAGATTTGACATGGTTACTTCACATCAGGGATCGTTATTCAGTTGTCATCAGGATAATTAAGACAAGCACACACAGAGAATCTAACAGGATGAATAATCAATATTAAAAATGTCACTTGTATAACCAGTCCAGTTAATTAATTCCTTTAAATTGATTAAATTATAATCTATATTGTGAAATAAAGAGATACAATTTCACATTCGGGTCAATGAATGAAGAATAATAAATATTTGCTAAAACTTTCGTCCTTTCTTTCATAATAAAAGTTATATTTAGACATAGGAACATTTGTAAAAAATTCCTTTATTTTGTGTTTGGACGTTCTATGTATAGTTTGATTTGTCCGATTACTCAGATCAGTAATAATAACGCTTTTTTAACAATAAATAAACACATATTCATGAATATAGAGCTTGACATGGGTGACACTCCTAGTCCTGTGACACCGCTAATTAGAAAACCTTTAAAAATAATGCTGAGATCATTTCACAGAAACACTACTTGGACCAGATTTCGCTGGTTGCGTTGCCATGACAACCGAGCAAAAGAGGGAGAACTATCAGAATGTGCTATGAATTTAATTTGTTTGTGCAGCGTTTAAATATTTTAAGATGTAAGATTAAAGGATATACTGTTCATTACACCAGAGGAAAACAGACTTGAATGTGCAGCGTTGGTTTTAGCTCTTGAGCGGGTGGAGGAATCGAAACACACTGATACTGTTGTGCTGAAACGACAGGAGCTGGCCCACACTTGACCTCCACCCCGGAGCCTCTCACAACGCCGCCTGAGATGCTCACGTTTGTGCAGACATTTAACGCTGTGGGTATAGAATAGAAGTAATGTGGTGTAAATAATCCATTAGCGAGGTGTTTCGTTTTATTCACAGTCTACCAGTAGTAGAAACCCGAAACGCCTGAAGTCATGAAACTGCATCATATACAATTTAAATATGCAGGGTAAACTTCCTGATGTAACACAATGATCACACATGCATTCGACCAGAAGAATCATTAATGTTCTGTTCTGTTCATCACCACCATGGATTCACATGTTCACATTTACTTATTTTTAAATTGTGCATTTAAATGTATTTCAACCCCTCTGAAATAAATAACACACATACTAGAAAGTATGTGTCTCAGAAGAAATACAGCAACACCTTCATACATTCATTCTGTGGGAATGAGAATAAAGAAGACCTTAAATGATCAGCGAGTCTGTTGCATTGTGAGCTTCACACAAAACACACAATCCGACTGCTGATGCTCTTTGTATTCAATGTGTGTCTGCCATCACGCATCTCTAGAGGGATCCCATTCTCACAGTCTTCATCAAAGTGGAACAATTCTCCAGTGACCATCTCTTCCGATGTCTCTAGACTTTTCATCATGCCAATTTATAGCCCCCAAGTCAAGATTTCCAAATAATTATATGGGTACCTTTGCCCCAAAGAAATGTAGTACGTCAGTCAAATGACAGGCAGTGCATGTAATTCTTAATAAGAACAAGTGACTGGACTAAAGCATGTGTTAATTACATGAACATGAAGATTTTTATTACAATTGTCAGAACTGGTTTGAAACCTGACATTATTTCATACATAACAACACAGTTAAGTGATATTTCACCCAAAAATTAAAATAAAAAGTTATTTTGATGAATACTGTTAACCGGCACCCATTCACACCCAATTGTTCCTTCAAAACAACTTCTGTGTTCTGCAGAAGGAAAAATGTCACACAGGTTTGACAAGAGGGTGAGTAAATGATGAATTAACATTTTTTGGGTGAACTTTTAATGTGATCTGGCTATATGCTTTTTCTCTGAGGGTGGGAATGGATGCTTATATCAGGCATTGATGATTTTTTTTTAAAGCACTGTGGTTCTGTGCTGTGCTGTATGGCTCAATTCAAAGCTGTCAGAATCCTTTCGAATTCTGATTGTTGCTGGCAGATTTTCATTTGAAGCATTTGGCATTCATAGTGTCTATTTAATTAAAATAGTGAAAAGAGAGTAAGCATTCAGCAAAAGCCTTTATCTGGCAATTTACAGTATTCAATGTCATGCTTTTTTATACTGTATAAGTTCCCTCAGAATCAAACCTGCGACCTTGGTGTTGCCAGTGGCATGCTCTGATAGCTTTAATTCTAAACACATCTTTGGATACATAGATGATGCATCTAAATGCCAACTATATTTTGGCCCATGCACAGGCGCAAGATTAATCTGATCTATATGCTAAATATTTTATCATGTTTGATAGTCAAGACTTGGGCAGGTGCGCACACCAATGAAAACTCTTGTGTATTGATGCCAGCAGCACGGCATGCATTAGTAAAGTGTATGAAATTATATTTCACATGCATACCACATCGTGAACTTCCATGTGCATGCGCATTGAAAAGTGTAGAAGAGAGAGCACACCATCTCCATCTCTCTCTCTCTCTCTCTCTCTCTCTCTCTCTCTCCTGCAGTGAATTTTGAGTGTCTCCTGCATTTACCACGATGTGGAGGAGGAGCCTCTATATGTGAGGGAGGGAAAGCAGAGGGATGGAGACGCTGAGAAGCGAAATAGCAATTAGAATGAGAGGAGATGAAGGCTGCTGAAGTGTTCAATTCTGCAAGTGCCACCACCTCATCCGGACAACCAAGCTTCTCAACATTACAATGACTCTGAGGAGTGGATGATAATGTTATGGTTCATCCAGCTGGTGAGTCAAATGTTTAAATTGGAGATTTTGGGATGTTTTCTGGCATTTATAGTCTGGACTCTGAGATTTACATTGACACCTTTAGAATAAAGATTCAATGAAGTGTAAATTAGACCTGTGCTTTGGACAGGCTTTGTTTTAACATATGCATGTGCAATTTGCTTAGCTTATCTTCATTCATATTCATAAATCTTTATACGGCACTTATATAATGTTCACAATTGAATGCGTCTATGATTGCATTGGGTCTTATCAAATTGTGTCTGTATACTTTATTTTGTATATTGCGTTCAGTATACTGCACGCTTTTTTCTCCACATTTTATTCCCACAGAGATGCAGCTGACATGCTTTTATTATGAGTTCATAAAAGTTTCAATGTATTTATTTTTTTATTTGTATTTACGTTTGAATTGTGGTTCAGGACAAATGCGGCAGTGAGATGCGGTTTGGGTTTGCACCCTTTGAATCAGACAGATGTATGAATCAGACAGACTGTTACCAAAGGGATCAGTTTAACAGGCCCTTCATAATGAAGGACACTTCATGTTATACTCACTGGCAGGTGGTAATCCAGCATCAAATAAAAAAAAATTGGAATGTTTACAAGGAAAATTGCTCGCAAACAAAAACGCCACAAACAGAGGTGCGAGTGGGATAACCCACAAGGCAAAGCAGAAAAGATGATACCCGTTTATTGAGCAAACATTTATTCAACATTTCAGTCCCGCCATGTGTTCACTCAAGGTAATCCTTTGAAAGGCTGTGAAAACACATATTTATGTGCCATAAATCTGTAAATAACAACTGGAGTGCCTTTCTAGTCTCATAAAATATTTGTAACCTACCATAGTTTTTACATTTTGATCAATAAGATTTAAGCACAATTCTCCTTTCTCACGGGTAATATGACTGAGTCCAAATCGAGCGGTTTTAAAACACGGCGATAATCTTCAGGCTTTGTTGCAGTGTTTACATGAACAGAGGGAATAATATCACAAAGACAGATGATGTCAAAGTGTCTGCTGAGAAATAATTGAGATTAGTCTCAGGGTTCATTTCACCCGATGCGCATACATAACGTCTTACTTGTTTTTTTAGAAACAGAAGACAGTAGACATGTTTCATCCTTACTCTCTAATATGTATTAAGGAAGAGGGATAAAACCTGAATGCGTCCAGGAGAGCCTCCTCTCAGGGTAAACGGCTTTCTGATCATTTAGCCCAATTTACTGCAATAAAGCTCTTGCTACAGTATGAGTCACGCTGAGTATCTGTGCCTACAGTAGTTCACTTAAAGAGCTATAAATACATCTGACATCAGTTGCTCCTAGTTCAATAAAACAATCAGTGTTGTTTCTGTACGGATTCAAAGTCAGCTTTTGGTCGTATTTTTGGTCATAGAATACTCTGTCTGATAAGTATGGAGCAGATAAGTCGACTCTGCACATTAATTTTTGCACTTTGTCGGTCTATTAGGAGCACTGCATTACATTTGTTAGTCCAATTTTCTTAAACTCAGCTGAAAGCTCTCGCTGCTTCTCACACTCAATATGTCTTTGCTACAGAAACACCCAGCTGCCTTAATTGAATCTTTGGCATTCATATTTTTAATCTGGGTTTGGATTGTGTACTTTTAAAAAAATCAGATGGATTAAAGACCAGAATGGATTCAGATTTCAGATTCAGAAGGAATTTTCTTTGGTGATGTAGCTTCAAGAACACACGTTCAAGACAAAAGACGAATGATGTTGAAATTTATAGTGTCAAATAATAAAGAATACATACGTATATAAAATAAAAAATTCAAGTGTATTGAAAGAATATTTCTGTTCAGCAATGCAGCGTATCATTCCCTGAACCTGCTTGTTCACGAAAAAGATAAAAAGTGAGATCTTTTTTAATCCTCCCACAGCTGGATCAATATTTGAGGTGAAGAAATCGATGTCGACTGTCTCTGAGCAACACCTATTGGGAAGTACTCTTGGATTAACCGCTGGTAGGCAATTTTAATCCTTCTGCTTTTAAGGTTTACATAACATAAACACCAATGTACTCCTCTTATTAATATATATGTTAGGTATCTATTCTCATTCCCAATACAAACAACTTTGAACTAAGATCTCTCATGAGTACGAAATTAATTTATCTGTTTTCATTTTGATTAGCTCTCAAGCAGATGGAGACATACTCTTCATACCCCGATGAAACTGCCTCTGGAGGGGTTATCATAGCATTCTGAAATTGATTTTAGCCATGAATCATTTTATCCTCCTCATACTTTCACAATCTTTTGAAATCGTGACGTACTTTGTCATGTTTGTTAAATTTGCAGTTGCAAATGTGTTTCATCTTTCATCGCTTTGTGATCGAAAATCTTCATTATAAAAAACCTCAGATTGCTGTTTATCTGAAATGTTTGCAGAGATTTGCCACTATGGAAATCGTTCACGTTCTTTTATGTGATGGAAATCCATCATGTCAACTGATGCACAGACTATATCCCTGTCTTATATCTCGTGACCTTTTGCAGGGCTCTGAAGCTAAACACCTTAAAATGTCAGATCACGAAGATCTAAATAAAGCCATTGGACACTGGAACGCCTCAGAGAGCTACCAGCTCAACCCAGCCAGCGTCATTGTATCGGTGGTCTTCTCGCTCATCTTTCTTCTGGGGACAATTGGGAACAGCCTGGTTCTCGCTGTGCTTCTCAGAAGCGGGCAAGTCGGATATAACACCACCAATCTCTTTATCCTCAACCTCAGCGTAGCCGATTTCTTTTTCATTATTTTCTGCGTGCCTTTCCAAGCCACTATATATTCTCTAGAGGGCTGGGTGTTCGGTTCCTTCATGTGCAAAGTGGTTCACTTCTTCATCAACCTAACCATGTACGCTAGCAGTTTCACCCTTGCTGCCGTCTCTGTGGACAGGTACGTTGGATGTATGTTATATTATGTTCTGTGTAGACATAATAATGTCCTTGTCACATCATTTAGAGCGCAGTCTCGTGGAGTCAGAACCCAACACGTCAGTGAACACGTCAGAACCCAACAGAAATGTAATTGGTCAGGGCTGTAGTTTAATGAAGTAGATTATCTGAACATAAGGAGGTCTTGCAAATTGCTTCAGCATAGGTTCGAGTTGAACTGGATAAATGTCAAAATTATTATTTACGTCCTTTCACTTTGTGAATGAAACAAGTCCAGATCAGAAGAGAGATCATTCCTTTTATTACAATTAATCTAATCACATAAAATTATTTCAACAAATATCATTTTATTGGACAATGCTCGGTTAGATTGTGTGATATTAAGGTTGAACTAAAAGCTTGTTTACACTCGTGTCTGGCTCCGCACAGCATTTTGTGACATATGACTCATGAGATTTAGAATCTATTGATTTGTGTTCATGCACACAAATTTCCCTTTTTTCCATGTCAGTCAGGATAGCCTTTTTTCAGCACGACTTCCATATCCAAACGTTTGTATGTTAACATACATACATATATATATATATATATATATATATATATATATAAAACCTGATTTCAGGGGAATTCGTACATACATGTATTTAACAAGGTGGCTGAGCCTTACCCCACCTTAACATCACAAGCGCAAAAGCGAACTGTGCTTAAATGTACAAATGAGATCGTACCAATTCATACGAATGAGCCGCAAATTATGTGTACATTCCAGTTAGATTATGTTGATATATCAACACTTAAAAACTTTGCACACTGTGTCTGAAATTTGCATCTGACATTTTTGCAGGTTAAACATAAAAACGATCAATTTTTGAAAACTGTCAATCGCATTTACACATCCTTAGCAAGCATTTGGAGAGCTGTTTTGACAGTTCAGAGCCATCATACAAGCTTATGCCAAAATTTCAGGATGGCGTCTGAGTCCACTTCATCTCATAGCAACAAATCACTGTATGAGAAACAAAGTTCGGATTACAAAGACGAATATAAAGAAAGAGTATGGCAGATGAGCAGATGATTGCGGAACAGCAGGAACAGGATAGTATGTAGCTTTTCCATCAAGGAAAAATGTTTGTAAATGAGTTCTGATTAATAACTGAAATAGTGGAGTTTTACGGGGGAAATAACAAAATGGGAGGATGTCGGGAGGTGGGTGTGAAAGCGGGAGACTCCTGAACAAAATGGGAGTGTTGACAGGTAGGGTATGCAAGACGATGAAGGCAGAGAGTGAGTACAGCCTATGAAAGCCTTTAAAAACGCATACGACATTTTTGGATTGAGTGTGCAAAGACCTTTATAGTTTTTCGAGTCTAAGCCAGCACAAAGTAGTGAACATTTACCATAGTTCACTATGGTATTTGTAATCAAACCACAGTAAACACAAATTTACCATTGCCATATTTATTGTAAAGCTATGGTAATACAAATGCCATTCTGCCCAAAAGCACTTTTCCCAGGGGATACTTGTGAGGTTTGAACAAAGTACATAAATATACACTGAACTGAACAACAGTATCTAAAATGTAAGTTAGTTTTTTGTTTGTTTTAATCCTCATTCACCAGTATGTAAAAAATACCTGGTAGTTTTATTTCAACTACATTTATATTTAGCCATTTTGAAGACAATTTTATCCAAAGCGACTTACATAGCATTATCCTATACATGTATACATAGGTATCTGCAATCCCCTGGGATCAAACCCACAACCTTGCGTTGGTAACGCAATGCTCATACCACTGAGCATTAGTGTTTTCCTCTAAAAGTGTTTATTGAGTCTAGACTTGTCTCGTACTTACTCATTTTCGGATGCTTTGTTGTGAATTTAAAAAACACCATTCGCCTGCCACATGTATTGATGACGCCTTGTGCATGATGACATAATTGATGCTACACGAACCCATACACTCGTACGGCCACATCGAGTATAAACCAGGCTTAAAGTGCCTACCACCTGTGACTAACAGGGCTTGTACACAGATCTGACACAAGGGTTGGCATGTGCAGCAGAGAAAAGCACAGTCAGCCAAGCATTTTCAATAGCACTAATCAAACAAAGCCACTCATGTTTCATTCAGCCGACTGCCCTCCATCCAAACTAGAATCTTTACCTTTGAAAAGGTAATTTCATGCTTCCCTGTAAAAATGGTGTGGGGCTGGGAATCCCCACGGGCTATTACCTGTTTACTGGGAATAAAAAACAACACACATTTGTCATGTGAACAAACACAGCTGCAGTCATGATCATGTTGCGTTTGCCAAATTACTTGATTTTCATGAACAAATCACATGTCCAATGCCTATTATTTATAAGACTTTATACAAGTCAAAGCATCATATTTGATAGCTCTATGTTCACATTTTCTTTTGCAGATATCTAGCCATACGTTACCCTCTGCGCTCTAGAGAACTGAGGACACCGTGTAACGCTGTAGTCGCAATGGTAGTCATCTGGGGCCTGTCTCTCATTTTTGCCGGTCCCTATTTGAGTTACTACGACCTCATCGATTTTGAAAATAGCAACGTGTGCGTACCGGGCTGGGAGGAACATAATCGCAAAGTGCTGGATACCTGTACCTTCGTTTTTGGCTATGTCATTCCTGTGCTCATCGTTAGCCTGTCGTACACACGAACCATCAAGTATCTCTGGACGGCAGTCGACCCTTTGGACGGCATGTCGGAGTCCAAGCGTGCCAAGCGAAAGGTCACCAAGATGATTATCATAGTCACTGTGCTTTTTTGCATCTGCTGGCTACCGTACCACGTGGTCATTTTGTGCTACCTTTATGGAGACTTCCCATTCAACCAGACCACGTACGCTTTCAGATTGCTGTCCCACTGCATGGCCTACGCCAACTCCTGCCTCAACCCCATCGTTTACGCCCTGGTGTCTAAACACTTTCGCAAGGGCTTCAAGAAGGTGTTCAGCTGCATCCTCAGCAAAAAGGGCCGGAACAAGGTGCACGTGGTCCACGTGGCGAACACCGTTCCCGGCTTTGAGGCCGGCTCTACTGAAGTGTCCCAAATGAACGAAGAGAACGCGAGACATAACGAGAACGAAATGGTCAGCCGCCCGATCACTGAGCCACAGAATGCGACCATGACCATGACATTGCCTTTTCAGAATCAGCCATGATGGAGCGGAGAATTGCTAATAATGTCTTACAGAAAGCCTTATTAAAGAACTCAGACAGAGCCGTGGATTTAAGATGCTTTGATCCACATCACTATGGTTTTGTGTTGACCGAATAAGTACAGAAAAGTCTCTTTTGTTCAAATCACTGAACAAACTGAAAATGTGTTTTCAATTGGTTCGGTAAGAACGATCTTTTTCGCTTTGCTTTGTTATTTTGGCTGTAATGCTGGAATATGTTTTATTCACAAGCTCTTGTTTTTTGAGCAGCTTTGTGTGTTTGTTTTCTTTTTAAGTGTTTTCCTCAGAGCATGTTTCAATTTAAAGCTGTGATGACTCTTCACCTGTGAAAATCTGTTAGCGATTATCGTACGTAACACGCTTTAATATCTGAAGAGCGTATTATCTTTACTTGTGTGAAGCTGTCATTTGTTACCAGACTTTGAAGAGCAACATTGTGCTCCTTAGCTTCTCTTTACCTTAGCTCTTTACAAAATGTGCTTATGTTAAGTATGTTTTTGCGGTCACCTCTTTTTTCAATGACTTTATCTCAAATATTTCTAGTGACTTGTTGCATTTTAATTTCTTAATGTCTTAATTAAAGTTCTGTACATTTAAGGAATACTCATGAGTGATAATTGACAACTGACAAATTTAGATGCTGGAAAATCACTAGAAAGGTTTGAGGTCAGTTCAGAATTGTTTACAGTGTTTGTGATTTTTCCGCTGTTGTAAAATGTCTTAAAACTTCATTATTGAGTTTACACCCAATTTAAATAAACAACAGAACATGGTAACACACAATAGAAAATGTAATGGATTTAGGGCCAGATTTACTAAACAGGTTGCACAAGAGCACAATTTAAAAAAAGGGCTGATGGTAATGAAAAACTGCTGGTGATCTACTAACAGGCCCACATTAAAACACAAGCGCAATATCTCATTCCCATAAGGACCAATGACCTACCAAGAGCCTCCACATTAGCATCAGGTTAAAGACCTGATTTAGGCGTTAAATTAGCGCAAACCTAGTAAATTGCGTTGCGTGATTTTATTAAATACGGTCCTCACAAGTTTGCATCTTAAGAGGAAACTCCTAAAGATACAATACAATGTTGCATAAACAGGTTGTATCCACGTCTTTTCAGGGCAAAATTTCACTGTAGTTTTTTTTGCAAGAAGAAATGATTGTGCTGCCACAAACTGTTAGTAAATCTGGTCTTTAATGGATATAATGGGAATTGTATTGGTTTTAATGGAAACTATAAAGCTGTCTGTCATGGATTCTATTGGTAAGCTGTTATCTGGGAGATTAATTCTATTGGAATAATGTCCAAAACTCATTTTGCAATGAATTTCGTAATGGTTTTAATGGAAAAGGTTGGTTCAAAATGGTATTTTAATGGAAACCGTTAGACTTTTTGTAATGGTTTCTATTGGGTGTTTCTACTGGGTTTGTTTTGTTTTTATTCCAGCCGGGCAGAATATCTGCACTTCACAATCTACACACTGCTCAGATCTTCTAATGTTTACTACAACCAAATAAACATGGCTAAACAGAATGTTTATCTCAGAGTACAGGCAACTATTAATTTACTGTCCAGTTCTTGTGCTGCCTTACCTTCATGTCCTCCCTCAGTATGTATTATGTACTGTAGCTAACACCAAGTGGTACTGTATGTTGGCGGTTTTGAATTTGATGTTGACAGTAAATTTCAATAAAACTTGCATTGATAATCCTTTGGCACCAGCATGGTATTTTAAAATATACAAATGAACTTGGAAACGAAATGACCCCTTATGGCGTCGACAGTCGGCTGAGTAATCTTTTAGCCTGGGACAAGCATTTGAGAGATTTATGTTAGATGAAACAGGATTTTTAAGTAGGGGAGTGAAGCTGCAACATTAAGTGAGAATTAAAGTCTAATGTCTTGCACTTACTCTCCTAGAAAAATGACTTTAAAGCAAATGAGGGTTGAAAGCACTTACGCATGCAGCATGAAAACCAAAGCGTCAAGATACTGCAGCCACACAATCTAAACAACACGAAAACGTATCGTTTAAATACACCTTCACTGAACGCAGGCTTTTAAACATCCTCAGATATGTTTTAGCAGAGAAGCTAATATGAGAAGTTAAGTGTGATCATTTGTTCAAATCAGCCAAAGCCCCTCAAACATGCCTCCGGCCCAGATGCAGTTTGTGTATTAGTTTGCCCATTTACTCATGCTTTTAGTACCACCACCGAACAGACAAGTTTTGAAATCACACTTTAACAAAATCTGCCATATTTTATAATTCTGGAATCGATCAGCTTAACAGCAAGACTTTCATGAAGATTTATTGTGCTCCAATGAAACATAACAGTGTATGAGTATGAAGCAGCAGCAAATGATGACATTGATGACATGTAATACCAAACAAAACCTTCTAGACAAAACTGGAACAAACGAGCCACAAAAAAGCTTCATTACTACATCAAGCACTTACCTGTAATGCAGGATGAAAAAAATGTGTCAATTGCCTTGTTATGCACATTAATCGTTCATGACGAATCTGAAAGCTTTCGTGCACAATTAGACGTTTTTCATCTGATAATTAATCTCGACTTTCCGGAGCTCGCAGTCTCATTCACTGCTCATTTAACATTTCTGTCAGGCTTTAGGTACACTCAACTCTTAAAGTAAAAAGACTAAGACTTCTTTGATGTCACAGAGATTCAATGGATAAATTGGCTTTAGTAAAATGCATCAGTTATGTGGACATCAGGAGTCCTGTCAGAAGCAGACTTTAAATATAATCTGACATAATCCTGACATACGTAATGTCACGTTATAATTGATACCAAGAATTTTCTTTTTCAGAAATGTACAATAAAATCCAATAGCTTTTATCTTTTATTGCTCAATGTATTACACCACGAAATGTTTAAATTAAAATACTGCATGAATTTGGAAGTACGGGAAGGCTTGGGTGAAAGCAATTACATTACCCTTCCTTGACTATAACAAATAAATGAAATTACAGTGAATTTCAGTGACAATGCTACTTGCATAACACTGACATCATAAAAAAAACCTGCATGTAAATGCATATAACATGATAGATCCAACTATGGATATGGCTTGCAGATCTTAAAGATTAAATCCAGTTTCACTAGATCTCTCCACGTCAGAAACGTATAAGCTCTGAAAATATCCGTTGTGAGTTAATAGGCTACTTCAAATCAACCACCAAGTAGATACAGAGAGGAATGGAAGAAGAGCAGGCGGGAGACGAAATGATGTTGAATTAAGTGAAAGATGGGTTCTTGAATAATCTCAGCTGTGCATCAATGCTCAGTTTAGCTCTGTCCATCTTCGTCTGACTAGAAACACATTCAATAGGTATTATTTATCATGCAAGATAGTGGAAAACTATAAAAAAATTGTCTTGTGACGTTATTCTGAACCTCGAGATGGAGACCATTGGAGACTCGTATCACATAAAAGACAATACAGCACCCATCAGAAGATTAAACGTTATCAAAATAGAGACAAAATGTAATGAACAATAAGGATAAAACTGAATAATAAAATGATCATATACATGGATGAATTTATATATGATAAATGAAATGTAATAAATGCATACATTTAGCAAGGGTTAGAAAATATATAATGGAAATAATGTAATAAATGAGAAATAGAATAATACAATTAAATTAAATTAAATAAGAAACAAATGTATGTTTCTACTCAGATCTATCAAATAACAGTTCTCATTTGTCAGGACACATGAAATATACTGTATAATGTACATAGGTTGAAGCTTTGAATGGTGGATGTACAGTCTGTTTAATAGGTTGTACTGTCGAAATATAATACTGTATTTTCACAACTTAAATCTTCACAGTTTGGTCAATTGGAAAGTCTTTCTGAACAATCAATACCAAACTACACAACCCTACAGCATTATAACCAGACAGTACTTCTGGCTCTCATTCACATCAAAATAAAATATGCATTTTACCCTGACTAAGGTACATCGGTTTCCACCTTTTTCTGATACGGAATATATAAGTATTCATATATTCAAGTCAAGAGACACTTAATTAGACAGCCAAGCGTAAGATGGGATCTTCTTTCAAGTGTTATTGCAGTATTTGTTATAAAGACATCTGGAAATACGGCAAGGTGTCAGATAATTAAAAAGAGTTCATTCATAGAACAATTAAGAGAGTGAGTTGTGGAGTGATGGATAATATAACAACAACAAAATATAAATACATACCTGGGTTATGGGTGCATGTGTGTGGGTGCATTTGTGTTGCGAGGTTTTCCTTGAAGCCAAGACACTAAATTACCTTGCGCAGTTTCTGCCACTGTGAAATCTATAACTACAGCTCAAACAAGTCAAAGCTATTTGCGATTTAGGTGAGTTTAAGGACCATTTAGGTGTAATGAACTCAAATACATTTTAGGACTGTAAACAGCTCTTTTGCATATCTTGGTGCATACTGTAATGATTTTGTGCTGAAATGGAAAGTACCCAGTGTAGAAAATGCTTTTTTTATTTACAAAACAGCTAAGCTCTAATTTGGAAAATCTTTGAAATAAAAAATCCTGTCTCTTGCTATTATTGTGTAATTTCTGAGCAGTTTTCTGGGTTGCTTGCATCTTTCAAGGGGCCCATGGGCTCGCAGGGTGCATCTAAGGGGCATAGCGCTTTCGCAGGGTGCATCAGCTATCTTGAAAGGGGCCCATGAGATAAGCATCTTGCAGGGAGTTAAGGGACACATGATATATAAGGGCTCGCAAGGAGCATCTTGAAGGGTGTTAAGGGGCACAGGACCTTGTCGGGTGTTAAGGGGCACAGGACATGATATATTTGTTTTGGCATATTTTTGCATCTGGACACCTGGACTTGGTCAAGAAGGGAGGAAGGGTGTCCAGAGAAGGGGCACTTGCTACGGTTAAAAGTGCACACATTGTTATTGACCACATATATAGTTGTCTTCAACATATATACTTGTTTTCTATATGTTTAGATGTTTTAATATGTTTTATTTACACTTATTAAGCATGTTTTGTCACTTATGTTTTAAGAGCACAGCAAAGTAAACACCAGCAATGTCTGTAGGTTCTGAAGCTTGAAACTTGACCAATGCATAAATCTATTGCTGGAATGACAAGACAAGTAAAAAGAGGTAACAGGAGCAGGTCTGATTGGTTTAAGAGAAACCCCTCTTTTCAGGTATTCCACTATAACAATTTGCTGGAAAAAACTGTATGATGCTTTGGGAAGATCTCACTTTGTTTGGCATGTGTAAATAAAGTTTACTTTTTGACACCTGGACCCTCTTGTCTGAGCAATTTCTTGAAACTGCAAGAACAACTTGCGACGACACTATACAGATTCAAACATACACAATAAAAGCTCTTTCAATATTAAATCATTCTTATATTGTTCCTGTAATTTGCTTCTCTTGATACATGATGAACACTGCATCAGAAATCCTCCTCTGTTCATTCTGTTTGTGAATTGTAATGTAGCTAACAGGAGAGCTGTGGGAGGCTGATAACCGGTTACTGGTCTTTCATTCATTTAATGTGACAGTGACGGATTTACTTACCAAGAACAAACCCTCATTTAAAGTGATCAAAATCACCAAGTCTGCAACATTGTTTTTTTATATACATGTTCTGCACATAAAGAACTAAGAGCTTATAGAGCGGGTCTATACATTTCAATTCAATGTCTTGCGAGTCACTCGCTGCTTCTACAGTAACATAATTTGACAAAGTGCCGTGGGTTTTGACATCATCTGTTGACACTGTCAATCACCAGATAGTGCTAGCAACCCTGTCATCTCTAGGAATCTCAGGCTCTCCTCTTCGCTGGTTCAAATCCTACCTCTCTGGCAGATCCTTCAGGGTGTCATAGAGGGGCTCGTTGTCCACTGCTCACCACATGATCACTGGGGTCCATTAGGGATCGGTGCTTGGACCGCTGCTTTTTATCTACACGACAACATTGGGACCTATCATACCGGCACACGGCTTCTCATATCACTGTTATGGTGACGAAACCCAGATCTACATCTCGTTTCACCCAGACGATACCACTGTAGAAGTTAGCATAACAGCCTGACTAGAAGACATCTCAGCATCTCAGACACGTCCAGCTGAACCCGGCCAAGACAGAACTTCTTGTGTTTCTGGCACACCCCACGGTGCAACACGATCTCACCATCCAACTTGGCAATACCATAATCACTTGTTCCAAAACAACCAGGAACCTCAGAGTCAAATTGGATGAACAACTGTCATATCGCTTATTGCTCGCTGAACTCTTTGTAAGTCGCTTTGGATAAAAGCGTCTGCTAAATGACTAAATGTAAATGTAAATCTGTTGCTCTATCAGCAGCTGCAAGGCTTATCCATCCTATCCATTTTCAGCGTAAGGCATAGCTTTGTCACAGTTTCAAGTCAGTGGGGATGTGCCTTATCAAATAGACACAATCAGATGGTTCAGGATTGTCGGTGTTAAAGAGGATAAAAAGTATATTAAAAATCTAATGCACTTTAAGCGACGCTTCCAGCTGTATAAGGACATGATGTCCCAGTACAATGTTTTATGTATAGCATGTGTGCTGAACTTATTGAATAAAAAAGATGATTTATGACGGATCAGTTGAGTAAATATTTAATATGATCACTAAGAATAATAATTAATAAATTAGCCACATTAAAATATGTGTTTTCTTGATGTCTTTATCCAACAAAATCTCACAGGAATTTGCAACTATTTTACAAGGTGGCCAGTTCTTACAATCTTATTCATGCATTTCAGTGCAATTTTAGCACTGCTATTTTTTGAATAATTCACATCATACGAATTAAAATAAAAAAGCTATGAATTCCCTTTATCTTAGCTGTAACTTAAATTCCTAATCATTTTATGAAGTGGCCAACTAGTACGATCTTATGTGTACGTTTTTGTATGATTTGCATTTGCACCAGTGATGGTAGGTTTACGGTGGGGATAGGGGAGGGGCAACAGTATAGTTTTTTAATAATCATAAATTTTTGTATGATTCACATTATACGATTTTGCCACCTCGTGAAATAATTACGAATTCCCTTAATCTTAACTGTAGCTTAAATTCCCCAAATACACAAAAGTATGATACTTAGTACAAAGCAATACTAAACCCCCTCCTCTAACCCCACCCTTTGAAAGCAAATCGTACTAAAACACACAAATAGTAAAATAATTAGGAATTCCTATGAGAGCATGGGACCAGCAGCATCTTCCATGTAATTCTCAAGGACTGCACATACTCATGAACTGTATTATAATTCACTTCGAATTAAAACATCTGATAAAGACATTAATATGATGACTTTAAGACACATAACGTGCTAAAATCCTAAATGTAAAAGTGCACAACACACACACGTATTCTCGGAAAAGCTTTCACATTTCATTCGCAACAAAGACCTTGCTGTGAAAGCTGTAACTGCCTTCTCTCATCAAAGCTCAAACACAAGGATGTTTCTAATGTCTGCCAAAGCAACACTGCCACTTTTGAAACAGGCTCACAATGATCAAAGCCGTATCCGTGCATAAAGGCAATTAGCCAATTGCATCTGAGAACAGCACGCTCTTAAAGGGCCGTGCTATGAAAGACAGGAGTTCTGAAAGGCATCTGGGCGCCCATTTCTTCATTTTCTATTCATGACTGATTTCAACATTAAATCTAATATATCTTGTTTGAACAGGTCAAATATATGGCTGAATTCAGCCGAAGCTGAGGCTTTGAATTACTCATATTGTATTATTGCAATATTGCCAGTTCGCCAGCTTGATCTTACCACCTTCCTGTTAGATCCACTGTTTATTTCTGCCAATCCACTTCATCCGTTTTTTAAATGGTTTGTACATCTAGAACCCTTGCACATGCCAGCGCCTCTTGAACAAAACTGAGCAGCTCTTAAGGGAGAAAGCAAACCAGATGGCAACGCTCTCTTCGGTGGCTCTTACACTCATTTACCTTGATTCTGTTTCCATACTAACCGCTTCACTTAATTTCACTTTCACTTCAGTGATTTAATCAAAACCCACTTATACACGGCAGATTTTTTTGCATTGATCATAAGCAATCACTTATGGAGGAGAAATATAAGATAAATGTGGGCATTCTTCTGAAGAAATGATGAGTGAATGCCACTTGTACCGTATCTTCAAATGTATCAGATAAAATCCAAGTTTTCGTTCTATATAGCATCACCTTTGCTCGGTCTACTCTATGCGAATCACAAAGGATTTAAGACAAAGATCTATACTAGTCACTCTTTACCATGCCACTGAAATGAACGGATAGTGAGGCTTTTAAAAACCGCTTTAAATTACAGAGAACTGCAAATATGGAACGCATCCGTGAAAGCAGTTGGTTTTGCATCTGAAATTCTCACAAAAGCACAAAGTTATGTTTGACTTTTCAAGGACGCCAAGCATTGACTCCTGGTTTTCTCACCAAAGAGACAAGCATGTCTTTTCAAAGGCGCGTGGCACACTCATTATGAAAAGATGAGCCCAAACTCTGCAGCAATTCTGTGTAGGAGTGAAGCCCACTTCCCATAGATGCTTCTCTTTGAACAGATTAGACGGAAGGCAATACGATTTCAGCCGAGAGGAATCTCGTGGGAAATATAGTTCTCTAATTATGGTTGGAAATAATGGAGCTTGTGTTTTGTTCGTGTTTTGTATATCTGCCATTGGACACATCTGTGAATTTTAAACAGTAGGAAACACTTGAAATGTAAAATGACTCTATTACAAACAAATATTTTACACAAATATAATGTAAATAACAGCACTATTTTAAAACCAAACATCATATGTACATTTGCATGAAATGAGGTTGCTGGTTTTGAAGCATGGTAGCCTGGTTTAAGATGGTCATTTTAGGTTTAGGACCACCTTAAACCAGCACATGATCAGCTTAAACCAGCACAAACCATGCTTCAAAACATATACCTAACCAGCAAATGCTGTTTTATTTCATCAGGGATGTAAGGAACATTTCTTCAGCTGTGTACTATTAGCCAAAAGTTCACCTTATTTCACATAGTTGTTTGCAAGACCAATTAACCCCATCCCTTACTGTTTTTCACCTGTTTACCAGTGCAACAGCGAGTGGAGATACATGGTGTCCTCCAGCCTGACCAGATGGTTTCATTAACAGAGCCCAGCCTGGTATAGAAGCAACAGAATGAGCAGTTCAATGCTAAAGGCGCTGGATTGATTACTTCACCCTATAGAGGTAAGAATATTGGAAGACTGACAAATAATTAATCCACACCAATAATGCTGCACCAGTGCTATTACCATTCTCCTCACCTGCTAATGAATCTTATAGGTTTAATGCTTACCATTTGATTTTTTAATGCAGCCTAATTTGTCCCGGCTGTGAATGTGTCGATGTTTTGATTTATTATCTTCGCTGCCGGCCACATGTTACATTATTAAACGTTACCACTTTATTCATTTGCTTAATATAACAATTTTGAGACCATAGAGGTGCCTAGAGAATCACAAGCGGACATCAATGTTTAAATTATGTAAGCAAAGGGGAGCGTTGATCTCTTTATTTTATCATAGGGAGCCAATAGTGAATACTCTCATTTGATGACTGTTTTAAGGAAGAGCCCCAAACCATCTGCTCACAGAGAAAGCCATCTTCACATTCTTCCGTTTGTACTGTATATGGCCCTGACGTTAGGATCTTCAATCTTCATATTATGGCTTAAATCTTTTTTTTACGTGTTTTGTTAAACGTGCAGCTAGATCACTCTCCACAGGCAGTATTGATGACATATGAAGTAATGCTGTAAGCTAATGGTCTGGAAATGTCACCTCTGATAATGATTGGTTCATTTATGCGAATGATGAATAATCCAACAGATCACCACCCCCATTGACAACATCCTCCCCAGGCCCCGGCTCATACATAGCAGTTTTTCATTTCATTTCATTTTATTTATTTATTTTTCAGTGCACTAAAGATAAATATTGCAGTGCCAGCAGAAACCCTTGTTGACTGTATTTCACTGCTTTGACCATGAGTCTACTCAGAAAACTGAACCTTTTCCACATTCCACGAAAATTCATAACACATTCATCGATAAAAAAAAATTTAACAACAATAAACATCTGTGGCATGTGGTGTTATAGAGTATTACAAGAGAAATTAAAGCGTACAAGGGAAATATTATTATTCTCTATTATATCTATTCTTGTTATATTATTTTATTTTGCTGTCTTTAAGGGATAGTTCATCCAGAAATGAAAATTCTGCCATTATATCCGCACTCTCAGATTTGACCAAACCTTTACAAGGGGCAATTCACATTTTGTGTCTTTTGCCCCTATTGACTAGCATAGTATTTATATTCCCTACTATGGCAGTAAATGGGGAATGTGTTTTTTTTTGGTTACTGACATTCTTCCAAATATCTTCCTTTGTGTTCAGAACAAATACATTTATATACTGTAGGTTTGAAACAATCTTAGGGTGAGTAAATGTTTATATTAATGTCTGAACAATCCCTTTAAGAATGTCCAATAAATTAGTATTTTTAGAGAAGCATTATTTAACTATATTTTTTTAAATGACGGGGTTGAGGTTTCATTGAGTCATAGACTTTTCAGACTGTTATTTAATGCCCAGACTGTTTGCATTTCAAAATGTCAGGTACTAGCCTATATAATTGCAAAGCGTGCATTATCATTTTTGCTGTACATTTTCTTCTGAGAATTCTATCATTTAAGGCACATGGTAGATAGAGTATATAGTATCCCCATCTTGCAAGCAATCTGCAACAGCAGGTGCAATGTTGTGCTTTTCTTTTTCCTTGTGGCCATTTGTTTTTTTATCCCTGTTGCACATTCTGTGATGTTCTTGTACTGAGCATGGCATCAGTTGAGAATCAGATGATGATGAACCCCCCCCCCCCCATTGTTATTCATGTATCGCAAGTCTTAAAGAAATGCCCATGAACAGAAATGACGTATGCGTTATACAGAGATTCTGCTGTGGGAAATTGTAGAAGAGTCATTTATTTCACTGATGTTTCACAAAATGGTTTCACTATAAATAATTATTATGGCTTAAATCAAAACAAACCAACTGCAGTTTGATTGATATTGATTGGATCATGAAAAACATGATTTTTGAAAAGAAAATTAAACTGAGTTTTATATATATATATATATATGCATGTCTCGTGTTGAAAGCCTTTTTCAATTTTCTTAATCTTCCACATTGCACCTTTAATATTTGTTGTTGTACCGCTCTGTCTAACTTTTTACTATTTGACTTTGTTTTTTCATTTAGTTTCTGTTCACAAAACAGTTTAGATGCACCAACCGTAATGTAATTCTGGTAGCTGCTATATCAAGCGTTTAACCATTAGATTAAACTCATTCATCTTTCACTGCTTTCATTTTTAGATTAAAGGCTGCAGAATAGATAAACTACATTAAGAATACACTCTGCACACATATCCCTATTTATTGGTTTAAAAAAACTAATTAACGTCATCAAACCATTCATCTACATCCATAATTCCACACAGCAGTCAAAGAAAACATATAAAATAATAATGCATTAACAGTACAGTATATACTATTATTCCTTATCTTGATGAATAATACATACATAGTACATCATAGCCTCTTAATCTTAATGAGGAATAAAACGCTACGATTAAAGTTGATATAAACAAGCAATTAGAGTATTTTGTGAGAAGACTACCAACCAGATCCTAACTTTTTCTCAAATAAAATGTTTATTTTTAACAAGGTCACCGTGAGACCTTCACAGCTTGTGTGGAACATTTCGGCACAGTTATAAAGCAGGTTTTGTTAGGGGAATGTTAATTAAACATTAAGGCAGGCAAATACACATGTTTTCTCGCTGAACGTGGAAAGATGTTAACCAGCTGTAATAGCATTACACACAATGAATGTGTACTAAGCTTGACTAAGAACATCAGGGAAATTGTGCAATGTGAACATTGGGAGGCCTCTGAAATGCCTTGCATTGTGGAGAAATGTTCAATATTTGTATTATTAGATGAGTAGTTGCAGCATCACGCAAGAAATCGATGACAAATTACTTCCTGAGCTGATGTTCACTGTTAGCTGTTTATAAGCAGTAAGAGCTGATCCTATTTGTCTCCATTCAATACTCCATAATATTGCAGGTAATATAGAGAAAACTTCAAACTCAGCTGAGACAAGTATTTTAAAGAAGCACTTTCTGACCATTTACTGTTGAATAAATGAGAAAAAAAAGTGAGATTGTCCACTGCAGTACAATATCAGTGTCGAGAAGGTCCTTACAACTGGTGTTTCTGTTAAAACAGAATTTAGTTTAAGGCATAATGATGGTAGAAACTGAAAGGTGAGAGGACTTCAGCTGACACTCATTCCACACGGTCTCGAAATGAGTCATGAGAAAGGACCACGGCAGTTTTGCTTCATCCATTCGATTGCCTTCCTGCAGCGAGAGTGCCGGAGATGGTGAGGTTCACATGCACCCGATGGTAGTACTATTGCCGTAAAGTGGATCCTAAATTTTCTGGAGAAACCAGGTAAGCCACCTTTCTACTGTGCAGAGCCATGGGAACATTCCTAATTTGAAAGCATGCAATGCGGATTATCAGATCAGGATGGAGAGGCTGCCTTGTCCCTTGCTCTTTCTGCTGACTTCAGGATGGTAAACTCCAAATGTAGCACACCCCCAAGCAGCATTTTTTTTCTCTATTGCAATGTCCTCTTTCATTTTATTTGTATTTGTAATATTTGTGATGACTTTAAATAACAATAAATGCACATTAACAGCATCTGATGTCATACCTATACATGTCTGCCCTATTAGTACCATAAATCAACTGTGTTAACGTGACATGTGACATCAATGCATACGTTGTCTCTGTATATAGTTACAGGCATCAGTTGTTATAAATGTAAGGCCAAGTGCAGGACTAAAAGCTTTCTTTTTACATGGGAAAATTTCTAATATACAGTGTATATTAGTGTGGTCACCTAGCAGCTGAAAGCACTACTACATTTGTGCATTTGAAAAATGCTTTTATCCGACGTCACGTGCAGTGCATTCAAAGTAGCCTATACATTATTATATTCAGTAATTCTGCCAGAAGACTGTAACTGTTTAGAGAACCTTAGAATAGCATCTATGACTTGCTACCGGAAAGTTAAGGGGTTGGATGAAGGTCAGAAGTAGAGACGTTTAGTCCATCTAAAGGCCGAATCACAACAGTTCTGGCAAAAGCGGCACAATAGTTCATAGCACATATGTTGTGGGCACATGGAAACATGCACAATAGAAACATTGGCTCCTATTCAATTGGAAAAATGGTTCCCAGTGAAGCCATTTCATCAACTGTACCTTCACATACAGTTTGAAGATTGCAGGCACATATTATACATTTACAACACATTTATATTCATTTGGCAGACTGTATTATCCAAAGCGACTTACAGGTGGGAGAGCATATAAACACGCACACAACATGCTAAACAACACCTTTACCTAGGCCATGCTACTAGCAAGGGAGATATTGAAACAACCATATCTTTTTAGACACAAGACATAGACAGTTATCGGTAAGTCAAATAAATGCGGAACAGGTATGTTTTGAGCTGTTTTTTTAAGTTGTGAAGGATGCTGCAGTTAGGTTGGAGGCTTAGATGAAGGTTTTTGCAAGCGATTTGGTGCCTCGCTGTGATGGAACAACTAGGTGTCACTCATTTTCAGACCGAAGATGACGGGAGAGGATGTAAAACTGGAGCAGTGAGTTAAGGTAAAGGGGCGAATTTGACATTATCGTTCTGAAGGCCAGTGTCAGCAATTTAAACTTGATGCGGACGACAACAGGTATCCAGTGAAATGAAATCAGCAGGGGTGTTACATTGGTTCTTTTGGGCTGATTGAACACTAGACGTGGTGCTGCATTCTGGATCAGTTGTAAGGGCTTGACTGCATTGGTTGGAAGGCCGGCCAGTGGAGAATTGCAGTAGTCCAGTCTTGATATGACCAGCGCTTGGACTAGCAGAGAGGCATGCTCAGACAGGAAAGGCCTGATTATCCTGATGTTGTAGAGGTGGTTGCTGCAATGTGAGAGGTGAATTTCAGCTGGTCATCGAACATCACCCCCAGGTTCCACCCAGACTTGGTGGGTGTTTTAGTTGAGGATTGATGGGTAGGTTGTTATAACCAGCAGTTCTGTCTCGGAGAGGGTGAGGGTATTATATTACTTACACTACTTCCTTTTTTACAAAATATTTGTGATATTTGGACATTTCTCACATTTGTCCACTCATTTGTTCACACACACACACACACACACACACACACACACACACACACACACATATATATATATATATATATATATATATTGTTATATTATAACCAAACACAGACCAGAAGTAAACTTTGGACCAGGCGCGTGGGTCCAAAAACACGGTCAATAACCACAATGCACCTTCATTTAAACAGAGCTTATCTGACATAAAATGGTCCTTATTCTGTTGCAAGACAAACACATTACAGTTTTAAGTAAATGTTTTTTCTCCGTAGTTATTCTCCATAAAAATAAATGTAACAAAATTCTCCATAAAAATAGTTATTCTCCATAAAAATAGTTATTCTCCATAAAAATAAATGTAACATAATGTAAACCTATAAACAATGGTACATTAACATGACATCATTGTTTTGTATAATCAACAAATACAACACACATGACAAGCAACCAGTGAGACAATGAACTTCACAGTCTTACAATAAAATCCATTCTGCTGTATTATAAAAAAATCCTAAAGGGCACACAGATGTTTTTATAAGGTTAGCATGTTTACGAGAAAAAGTGTCAGTGACAGTAATTCTCTGCATTCTCTGATTTTAACATGTTATAATGTTTAACAACATAATAATTTCTCCACGTTATGCACTGCAGCTGCACAGCACCTCTCCCTGATGTGCTGTCTGCATTAGCACAGAAAAACCCATCGCAATTATCGCACAGCCTTTCTGTTGCGTGACGATGCTGTGTGTCTCCTAAAGGAACGTGTGTGTTACAATAATCAGTCTTTTCAAAAAGATTGAAGTGCTCTAATAGCACCCATGGGAAATACGCTGTAACTTCAATCATTGATCCAGACACTTGCTCTTCCATAATTTATTCCATTTCGTTGCACAAGCTCAAACATCAGATCACACCACAACGACGTCTCAGAGACCAATGCATCAGATTCAAACCTTATATATAATAGGTATTTTGTTTCTCACTCCTTTGGTCGTGTGGTCACCTAGCAGCTGAAAGCACGAGTATTCATTGATCACTTCATACTGAGTGACCGGCCTTGTGTCAGTCAGAAACCTTCCCTGACTCTGTAATGAGACCTGCATCAATGTCGCAGATACGCAGCAAGCACCAGTAAATAAATGTATTTCTCCTGACACTCAACACACTATTATCGTTTCACATGGCTGCTGTTAATCCTCTGCTCAACAAGGGGAACGTGATTGATTTCGAGCCTATCATGTGTAAAACAGCAGATCCATGAAATTACAGCATGAACCAGATAGTATTACAGTACTATTATAGGTCAGTTGTTTGGTTGATAATCCATCAGTGAGCGAGACATTAGCACGCGGCAATGAATAAGGCCCGGTTCTTAGGTTTACTTTTATATGAATTGATTTCACTTTAAAACTAGATAGTGTTGGTTTTATTGACGAAAAAGTGCAATAGCTTTCTTAGAAAGATAAATCAGAGAACACTTTTGGCTTAAAAGTTTTTGGAATTCGCTAAACCATCAAATTAAATGGGTGGATGCTTTTATGATATCTATGGTGTCACTAATAAGATTCCAGAAATCGCTTTCAAAAATATCCATTGAATTTACCTTGTAAACAGGTTGTTAAAAGATTTTTTAAAGATATTAAATTGACCCTTAGTCTTTTGTCAGTTGAATAAAAAAACTATTCAACATCTTTTTATTATCTTCGTAGTAAATAGTTTGGGTTTGATTTTAAGATCTTTTTCAGAAAGAAGTGTGAAATTGATATTATTGTGGACGCTTTTTTTTTTCATTTTATGATAAACCTTTAGTTTATTGCAGTCTTATATTTATTTATTGTGCTTATATTTTTCATTTTTTTATCATTATGTCGACTCTAAATATTTTTTAAGCTTTTCCTGTCTTAAAAATATCAGTCGATAATATCTGCGTGCCGATTATATCGTGCATCCCTATTAACAGTGACCCAAAGAATATTCAGACACCTACACTAAGCATATTCATTTATTAATGTATTTGTATTATACAATACCAAAAACAAAATATCAAAAGTACACAAAACACATCAAACAAAACAATTTGGTCAATGATATTAGTACAGTGGTGTGTTTAAAATGAAGAAAGAATTTGGTTGTAAATTTTTGTGAAACATTTCCATAACATCTATAACATCTGTGCACGTGCCAAATCCATTAGAATTTGCCCCCATTTTGGGGGGTCACTGTACATCAGAAATCAGCTTAATAAAAATCTAGGAATATGGACATATTTCTTTATTGCAGGTTTCAATACCATTGGAGGTTGCATTATTGCTACAGTACGTATGAGAGTCACCTCCGGCCTGTCCCGACATTGTGCGCCTTTTGGAGTGGTTTGAGCAGCCAAAACATCCTGTGCTGATCCGGAAGCGTCCTGATCTGTGTGAAGTTCTCCAACTGCAGCAAAGATACGGATGAGGAAATGGCCAAGGGTGTTATCCTGCAGCTGATCAACACTCTGAAACACTGTGAGAGCAGAGGAGACCTTCACAGAGATGTCAAGTCCGAAATCATCCTCGTCCGACACGTGTGAAGTCTAGTTGCTGGATTTGGCTGTGGAGATTTTCTTATGGGCAACTACTAAAACTTTGCAGGTTGTTGTTGGGAGAGTCCTTAATTAAAGACCTCAGCGTTTTTAGGTTACAGTTTGATATGCAAAGGTTTTTTGGACTGGGACATTTTTGTTTATTTTAATTTTGATTTCTCAGGAACTACTGTCTATGCTCCACCCGAGTTGCTTCTTGCCTTGTAAAGTATTGTATTGTCTGTATTGTTGAAGACAAGGACTATATGTATTGTTTAAAAGACTGTCGACACTTGCTCCAATAGTGTCTTGATAAAAATCCAGATAATCGACCCAGTTTGGAGGAGATTGAGCGTCATCCCTGGTTTATATCTGTATGTTATTAACATAACATAAAGGTCAGAAGTAGAGAACCACTGTTTTTTGTTAGTAAAGCATGCTATGAAGGTCTTGTTTTCTATAGTCTTAAGACTATTGTTTTGAATTGTTTATGCAGGATCATCTGGATGGTCATCTTCAGGACGAGATGGAGAGAGAGTCATATACTATAGAGCAGTCATCCTCAATAGGCGGGCCACGGTCTGGATCCGGACCTTTGCTTTGTTCCATCCAGTCCGCCAGACAGCCTTATAAACCATTTAAACCTTTGCCTTTTTTGGTCGTTTAAATTGAGCCGCGTGTCTTCACAACGGAGAATCACATCTCACGAGCTCTCAGGAACATTTATGTTATTTATCTTTTGCCGCTATATCCTCTAATATCTTTATTTAGCCCCATTTTAACTAAAAGATGCCAAAGATGCACCGCATGAAGAGCAGAAGAACACATGCTTATCTTAACAATGCTAGTGCAGACAAGCAGAGCAGGTAAATGGACACACAACCGTAAACAACATGCAGCGAATATTAAAGCATTTGTATCCGTCAGTCTGTTTCCTGTTTGCTATGTGTCTCCAACCTTTCAAGCAGATTTGGGATATTTTATTAACCATAACGTTTTCATCTACATTTAGCATTAGCATTATTAGTCAACATGTGAACATGTGTGATCCGGTGGGATTCTATGCTTACATCTCATAAAGGAATCGATTACAATAACAAGCATCAAAGATCAATTTCAAGCATTGATTTCACTAAGATTTTGGTAATATTCCATCAATATTGAAGATATTGTTATATTTTCACAGAATATTACTTTACACAGACTTTTGCTGGGTTTTCACAAAGAAAATGTTCACATTTTGTAATGAACAAATTATATAAAGATGGAAGTAGGTCTGGTATGAATGTCAAAAGGTGACAATGGCATGGAAAGGCTAAAATAGTTATTAACTCTGTTTTCTGTTTATGTTATGTTATGTTATGTTATGTTATGTTATGTTATGTTATGTTATGTTATGTTATGTTATGTTATGTTATGTTATGCTATGTGACATTACATTTGCTGTTTGCATGTTGTCAGTAGTTTTTTATTTACAAATATGAATCATCAGACTTCTATTACTGTAAGAGGTCATTCCCCTAAAACCCCAGAGCCTGTACATATATCAAAAAATTTAATAAATAGCCTGATAAAAGATCATATCTTCTACACAGTGTATCCAACTGGGCTAAATAGATGAAATAGTTATTTATTTTCAAAAAACATATTGTCCGGACCTCCGTTTGGAAGAAAATATAAAGACCGGACCTCTATGAACTTTAATTGAATACCCCTGCTATAAAGAGTCAGAATGATGATAACCCCTTGGAAATATCCACAGAGCTATATCTGCTGTTCCTCAAGGTCAAGATAGTGTGTATAGAGAATTTTATCACGCTGAAGGTTTCAATAATGTTAATACCCGATGGTGTCATGTGTTCTCTATATTCTAAGCAGGTATTCAGTGGGAAATGATGTGAAGGGTTGCAACCTTCACTTTGTACACGTTTGTATATATCTCGAGAGAAATGATACCGGTCAGAGGAGGTCAGTGAAGGGTCATGACACCCATTACAAATTCAAAATTAAAATTCATCTGAGAATGTGAGCTCAGGAGAAGCATTTTATTGGCTTTCTAGAAGCAGCAAACTAGGAATGAGTCTTATTAATGGGTTTTAAGCTGTAGCCAGTTCCATATCGACACTTCACTTGCTATGAGGAAAACTCCTTTTTCTCAGATGACTGAAGCTATTTCCAATAATGCAGTGATACTGCACGGCCATTGGTTTGTGAAAAGTAAAACTTTCAAACACTTGCCACACGGGCAGAGCCCTGGTAGGCCATCCCCGGGGTATCGGATAGGGTTCTGGGAATAATAGCAAGAGGCTATACACTCCAGTTCGCTTACAGGCCCCCGCGTATACTGAGGAAAGAGCCATAGAGACAGTTCCCCCAGGCCAATCTCAGACTTTTGAACTGTGCCTTAATGAAACTCTTCGAGGCAACTTTTCTCCTTGGTACTATGCCTCTTGGAATGGGCTCAGTTCAATCTTCGCTCACTGAGGGCAACAAATGTGCCGGGCAAACTGAACCAGGGTGCAGATAAGTTATCTCGGAGCAACGTCCATTCAGACGAATGGACACTCCACCCTCTGACGGTTCAGAATATCTGGGAGATCTTCGGCAAGGCAGATATAGACCTCTTTTGCCTCAGAAGACAACTCTCGTTGCCCAACCTACTTTCGAAGAACCGGGATGCCTTGGCCCACTCTTGGCCCAATCGGCTCCTCTATGATTTGACCCCGATTGCTCTCATATCACAGCCGATCAGAAGGGTTCAGAGATCAGGCGCACAAAGTGCTGTTCGTAGTCCCACTCTGGACAAACCAGACTTGGATTGCGGACCTATCTCGACTGCTCGTGGCAGCCCCGTGGCCCATCCCCTGAGACGAGACCTCCTCTTTCAGGCATTATTACGGTAAATAGATGACTTGGATTCTGAATGACATGTTAAGAACTGATTTACAACACCTGTGAAACTGAAGCTAGATAACAGACAAGCAAACTTGCTTTAACCTTGTCACAACAATGCTCTTGATATATGACTATTATATGTCATTTTTTTGTTGCTATTTACTGCACCTGCAGTATTAGCAACCTTAGTTTTCTAAAACTACTTTGCAGTAGAACTTGTGTGTAGAAAAACAGGTGCACAAAGATATCTAATAAAAAGCTAAATCAACCCTGTTCTTTCCTGTCCTCTTCTTACACACCTGAAAACCTGAAAAAAACAATATTTCACATTATACCTACCCTCTAATTCTTTCTCAACCAAATGTCTTTTAAAAGAAAACAAATTAAAATAAACATGCATATACTGTTCAGCCATGGAAAAATAACATTCTTAAACATCAGGAGTGACAAAGTTCACCCAACAGCAACGTGAAAGACTGACACCATGAAAACTGTGATAAAAATCCAGGTTATCATATAAAACATAATTTTTAATTTTTTCCTAAATCCATGTTCAAATTTGACTGTTGTATTGCTTAAAAGTGAATATGAACTTTTTTCTTTGCAGTATTTGAGGTCTGAAAAAATACAGAGCATCTATTGTTATTTTCACCAGTTTCTCCAGGTCTCATTTTCTGCAAATAAATGCAAATAGAAACATTTTTATTTTTCGAAATGAAATATTGTTAGTAGTTCCCAAGTGAAACGAAATACCTCGGAATAGTACATTTTGAAAAACTGAAATTTTTTTTGAAATGGTCTCTTAATTTTCTTAACTCTGTAACCACTTGCAAATAAAAAATACTAAATGAATGGTGTATCTATTTACACCTGTTTCTGCACACATTTAAGAAATACAGTCATACAGAAAGACCAGGGATGCCTCAGTGTGTGCGGACTCTCTGACACTGTAATACTTGTGCTGCTTTATTTAATTCTACTTCACAAGCAATGAGTCATTTTGCAACAGCAACATATAATCGAGAACAGAGTTATATCTGTGCTAGCGCAAATAAAACACAGATGAGTAAATCACAGCGTGCCAGACGAGTGAAGAACAAATAAACAGCTTGCAGTGAACATTTTCTACTGTGTGCTTACGTGAGATCACTCAAATTTCACGAAAATATGGAGTTTAATCCTAAAAAACTCCAGACAGGCAACATTACCAGGCAGTGCGTGAAACACTGTGTCCTCTATATTTTGTAAGTCCCAAATCCCATTTCCAAGCTCTCTTATGAAGAATACTTATTGCTTTGAGTGCTGCAATACAAGACATGCAATTTCTGTCCCAAGAATCCTTTCACTTGATTTAACAGAAAAAATGTCCTCATTTTGCAGAGATGATGATGTGCTGTGCGTGACACGACTATATTTTAACATTTGGTTTAGGATAATCCATCAGTGTGACAGGAGTTTAGTCATACAAAGTCATGCAGCCAAATGCATGCAGGCAAGAATTTATTATCCCAATAATAATCTCTAAATTAAACCTGGTAATGAAGAGAGAGAATGAAAGTGTTTTTTAAATATGATAATAGGAGAATGCGTTTTGTGAACAGAATATGTTTGAACTGAAAGGTCAAAAACAAAGTAAAATAGTTCTGCAATTTAACTTAAATTCTTCATTACAAGGATAAACTCTGGCAATGTTCCTCAATGACTAACCCAAATTACTGTTCATTTTGTTCATATTGAATGTGCATTTTTATATTTGTAAACATGTAGGGGTGGTTTCCCGGACAGGTCTTATGCCTAGTCCCAGACTAACTTAAATGTTAGAGGTGTCTTGCTTAAAAACAACTTGCATAGACAGTGTGATTGTTTTGTCTCAAGATAAACACAATAATGTTTTTTGTAAAGTATGTTTTTAAAATTTACTTGAATATACCAATTTAACTAATCCCTGTCTGGGAAAACATGTAATTTGGGCTTACATCTTCGCACTAAACCACACAGACCCATTTTAACAGGTTTTCAAGAAATCATGTAAAAAGTGCGAACTCAGAACGTTTTTTAAGGGCTTTCTCCAAAATATTCACTTTCACTTGCATCATTTACGCTGTTTGAAACCAAGGTGCATCATTGGGCTGCTGTAACCATGGAGACTGCAGAATCCACTGATGTTAGCCAAATCCAGCTTCAGCATTGTACTTTGAGAGGCAGCTTTATGTGTCAAGATTATACTCGCGGGAGACTTTTTATGATAGCGACACATATTCATTTTGTTCTGCTTCTTTGTACATTTGGTCCACCGCAAAGGCTGGCAACGTGTTTTATGGATGTAATATCAGTCCTATCAAAGTACACATAATAGTGATAATATATTTTTTATATAAAATAGCCACAGATCTAATTAAAAAAATGAGAACGTACTCGGTTACTTACGTAACCTCGGTTCCCTGAGATACGGGAACGAGTACTGCGTAGCAGGACGCTATGGGGAAAACTCATTTTTCTCCGATGACTGAAGCAATTCAAAAGCGCAGTGAAACTGCACGGTGATTGGTTGGAAAAAAGCAGAGCTTTAAACCTATCGTAGCGGAGCTGCCGGACCAATGGCGATGGCACCCGCCAAAATGGGCGGGGCTTATGGCTATATAAGCAGACACATCGCCGTAGGGTCTTCAGGTTACTTCGACTGAAGCGACGACACAGCAGCTCGTAGCACGGCAAGGAACGCAGTACTCGTTCCCGTATCTCAGGGAACCGAGGTTACGTAAGTAACCGAGTACGTTCCCTATCGATACTTTACTCGTACTGCGTAGCAGGACGCTATGGGGAACCAGTATAATCACCCCGTGCTACAGATGGAACGAAAAACATAAATAGTCTCGGAGCCTTGGTTCGGAGACAGGGTAAAGCAGGGAAACCCTGAAAGCGGCGAAGGCCAAGCTAGAAGGTGGCCTAGACCGGTTATCGTCCCAAAGTAATTAAGTGCTGGCGTGGCTATAGCCATGGCTCAGCGACCTAATTCAAGCAGAAAGGACCCGGGCCTGAAGGGCCGGAACGTCCAGATTGTAAAATCTTGTAAAAGTGGACGGCGAAGCCCAGCAGGCCGCCACACAGATATCTTTTATAGAGACAGTGGAATGGGCTCTAACTCTCGTGGGACATTGAAGGCCCAAGGAAGAGTAAGCCAGCGATATAGACTATCGAAGTGGATAGTTGAGGCTATGTTTCGAGACCGAGGACCCTTTGGTGCGGTCGCCGAAGCACACAAAGAGCTGTTCCGACCGTCTGAATAGGGCGGAGCGCTCAATGTATATTTTTAATGCTCTGACTGGGCAGAGCAGACTAAGCTCTGGGTCCCGCTCGGAGGAGGGGAGAGCAGAGAGCGAAATGACCTGTGCTCTGAACGGAGTAGAGAGCACCTTAGGTACATAGCCATGCCTTGGTTTGAGGACGACTCTGGCGTCGTTCGGCCCAAATTCCAGACAGGATGGGCTCACAGAGAGAGCCTGTAGGTCCCCCACACGCTTCACCGATGCTAAAGCGAGAAGCAGAGCGGTCTTGAGCGTTAATGAACGGAGGTCCGTAGATAGCAGAGGTTCAAAGGGAGGACCCTTTAGAGCCCTCAGGACCGTGGGCAGATCCCAAGTGGGAACTGTAAGAGGGCGAGGGGGGTGTAGCCGCCTGGAGCCCTTCAGGAAACGAACGATAAGATCGTTCTTGCCCACTCCTTGTCCTCCGATGAGGGTATGTGAGGCTGAAATAGCCGCCACATAGACTTTGAGTGTGGAAGGGGCACGGCCGTTATCCAACAACTCTTGTAAGAATGACAGTATCAGCGATATGTCACAGGACACTGGGTCAGCGCCACATGTTGCACACCAGGAGGCGAAGACAGACCATTTGAGGGCGTAGAGACGTCTAGTGGACGGGGCTCTAGCCTGTGATATGGTGTTCAGTACGCTCTCTGGGAGGTCCGTAGGCTCCCGTCGAGAGGCCAAAGGTGCAGAGCCCACAGCTCTGGCTGGGGGTGCCATATCGTGTTCCCTGCCTGAGAGAGGAGGTCTGGCCTCAGGGGAATGGGCCACGGGGCTGCTACTAGCAGCTGGGAGAGATCCGCGACCCAAGGCTGGTTCGTCCACAGAGGGGCTACCAATAGCACTCGGTGCGCTTGATCCCTGATTCTCCTGATCGTCTGCTGCAAGAGCGCGATCGGGGGAAAAGCATAGAGGAGCCGGTTGGGCCAAGCGTGGGCCAAGGCGTCCTTGCCCTTCGAGTAGTACGTCGGGCAATGAGTATTGTCTTCTGAGGCAAAAAGGTCGACTTCCGCCTTGCCGAAGATTTGCCAGATTCGCTGAACCGACATGGGGTGGAGCGTCCATTCGTCCGAAGGAACATTGCTCCGAGATAGCATATCTGCTCCCCGGTTCAGTTTGCCTGGAAGATGAGTTACCCTCAGTGAGCACAGATTGGACTGGGCCCATTCCAAGATACTAGGGAAAAAAGGCGTCTTGAGGAGAGGCCTCCCTGATGATTTATGTAAGATACCACCGTCATGCTGTCTGATCGGACTAAGACGTGACGATCTTTTAGCACCGGTAGGAAGTAGCGGAGAGCCAACCATACTGCCTGCATCTCCAGGTAGTTGATATGGAGGCTTCTTTCCTGGTTCGACCAAAGGCCGGTTCGCCATCGCACAGAGCCCCCCAACCCGTGTTGGAGGCGTCTGTCGTGACCACTTTCCGGCTGGATGTGGAGCCCATAGGCATACCCTGCTCTAGCCAAAGGGGATCTTTCCACGAGGCTAGGGCGGTTACGCAGGCTTGATTCACCAGAACACGCAGTCGTCCAAGACGCCAAGCGTGTGGAGGAACTCTGGGCTTCAGCCAGTACTGGAGGGGGCGCATCCGGAGGATGCCCAGGCTCAGTACCTGAGATGCAGAGGCCATAAGGCCTAGCATTTTCTGAAAAACCCTGAGGGGGCGTGAAACCCCGGGTGTGAATGAGGCCGCAAGCCGTCGAATGACCAGAGCTCGTTCTGGCGATATTCTGGCGGTCATGCGTTTTGAGTCGAAGACTGTTCCCAGGAACAAAATACGTTGGCTGGGTGACAGTGCGCTCTTTACAAGATTGATCCTGAGTCCCAGGCACTCCAGGTGGCTGAGGAGGAGGGATCTGTGGGACCTTAGCTCGTCCTCCGACTGGGCTAGAACAAGCCAGTCGTCGAGGTAATTCAGAATGCGGATTCCCTTCTGTCTGAGAGGGGAAAGAGCCGCATCCATGCACTTCGTGAAAGTGCGGGGAGCTAGAGAGAGTCCGAATGGAAGGACCGTGTATTGATAAGCAATTCCCTCGTAGGCGAATCTCAAGAATCGCCTGTGACGAGGGGCTATCTGAATGTGGAAGTAAGCATCTTCCAGGTCCAGAGAGAAGAACCAGTCCTCTGGGCGAATTTGCGAGAGGATCTGCTTCATCGTGAGCATTCTGAAGCGCCGTTTCATAAGGGCGTGATTCAGATGTCTGAGATCGAGGATGGGGCGGAAGCCGCCGTCCTTCTTTGGTATGAGAAAGTACCGGCTGTAGAAGCCTGACTCGATTTGATCTGGGGGAACCATTTCTATGGCTCTTTTTCCCAGTAAATTCCTCAACTCCGTGCGCAGAACGTGAGAATTTGAGTCCTGCACTCGGGTGGGGACGACCCCGCGGAAGCGCGGGGGTCGACGAGCAAACTGGAGTGAATATCCACGGGATATTATTTCCAGAACCCAATCTGATACCCCGGGGATGGCCCTCCAGGCCTTGGCCTGGGCGGCAAGGGTTTGGGTGCAAAGAGGAGGTACGCAGCCTTTTGGGGGCTTGACTCCCAAGGATAATGGAAGAGGAAGCTTGCTCTTTTTTTGACAGCTCTAACACTCTCTGAAAAGAAAGTGTGTGGAAATATGCTCTTTCAGCGTCGCCGGATAGCGGCAGGGAAAAGACCGTGCTGATAGCGAGAACCGTTCGCTCGCGAAGCCGCCCACAGAAATCCGCCGGAGCGAAGCCGCTTTCGAATCCGCTGAAGCGAAGGCGCTGAGCAGGAGGTCGAATCCGCTGCAGGTGCTCTCTCGACGGCGAAGCAGTCAGTCTCGGGAAGCGAAGACGAGTCGTCGCTGAAGGAGAAGAGATCTGAAGACCCTACGGCGATGTGTCTGCTTATATAGCCATAAGCCCCGCCCATTTTGGCGGGTGCCATCGCCATTGGTCCGGCAGCTCCGCTACGATTGGTTTAAAGCTCTGCTTTTTTCCAACCAATCACCGTGCAGTTTCACTGCGCTTTTGAATTGCTTCAGTCATCGGAGAAAAAGGAGTTTTCCCCATAGCGTCCTGCTACGCAGTACGAGTGAAGCATCGATAGGGAACTTTAGTTCTACAGACATGTTTATTGATATACTCAGTGTAGGGTGTAACTAGTTACTGTAATTTCAATACTTTTCCCTTGAAAAAGTAAAGTACGGGATTGCTCTTATTTTTGTCATTGAAGTACAGTTACTTCTGATATATACTAAATACTGTGTAATATATTCAATAGTGGAAATGACATAAAAATGATGAGCCTAACTTTAAAATGAATCCTTTAACATATCCTTCTTACATTTGTATACTTTGGTCAGTTAATAAGAATCATTTATGAAGAAATTTTTAATTTATTAATTTAATAAGCGGCTTCATGTCATTCCTTGAATCAATTCTATAGAAATTAATTAAATACTTTTTGGAGAGAGTAATTTGTACAGTAATCTTATTACACCATTAAATAAGTCTTTAGTAACTAGTAATTCATTACTTTTCTAGAAAAACCTTTTCGTTTATGTTAATACCATAAACATCATTTTAGACTAAGAGATGTTTAAAGGCATTTCCTCTTCCGTGGCAAATGTTAAAACCCTTCCAACCTTTCCATTTCAATGAACATATTAAAACTGCATATCAACGATTCATGTCATCACGTCACACTCATGGAAAGATCTGCTTTATTTTTAGATGAATTTTACTCATTGCATTAAAAAAAGATATTCCATTTGGACCTTCTCACTAAATAAATCACATTTTAAAGCCACCTGAGCACTAATAAACTGTCACATTCAATGGCTTTCAAATATAATTCGCTGCATCACTGTTTTACTTCCACTTCTTTGTTTTGTTAGCTCAAATAGGAAAACTCATTTCCCATTGGTGAAGGCTCTCACAAAATGGACACACTGTGCACAACTTGTTCAGCACAACACAATCACTTTGACAGCCGCAGGGATCAAGAGAACTTGTCCGAAAGCACATTATCACTGAAACAGCGGACTGTAGTCATCTTTAATCAGACGTGTGAACCAAAGCCGCGGATCAGGATTTGATGAGTGAGGACCTTCAAACGTTCACCTGCCAGCTTTGATCACTGGGTCCAAAGTTGAGAAAAACACCACGTATGATACGCTGGAGATGTGCAGTCCTGCTAATTAAAGTCTTTCTGTTTTTATTTAGTTCTCCTGGCTTGTTTTAGACACCATAATGATCTTTCCCTTTCAATTAAGAAGCTTAGTGTTTTTGTAAGCCCATGTCTAACACGGTCTTCCAGAATTAATTACAAATCCAATATGACAGACTAAGTTTAACCAGCCAGGATCCTGAAGGTTCTTTCAAACCTGAACCTGAAGAAACACAATTAAACGTACCGGCACCCCAAAGATCTTGAAGAAAGCAAAACAAGAACTGAACACGCGTTACTGTGGGCTAAGCTTTCAAAACTAAATGTAAGTTTACACCTTATCTTATTTGTCTGAAGTAGCGACCGACAATACAGTCGCCATTCTCCATACAGCTGCGAGATGAGAAAATGATGTACACGAGTGCATCCAGCGACGCATTTTTGTGGCTTTTTTTCTTGGAGGACCTCTTAGAAGTGCCATCTACAAAAGGGGCCCCCCTAAAATGTTAAGAGAAAACACGCAGAGCTATCAGCTTAGAATCAACACAGACCTGCTGAACAGACACACAGACCCTGTCCGCACTGCTTGTATTTTGATATTTATACTACACAGAAAATCAGAGGACTAAGGTAACTGAAGTCAAGGTAAATTGCAGAAACTTCATAACTATTCCATGGTCGTGGAGCCTCATTGGGTCTAGACATGAAAATGTTGGAGAACAACAGCGCCATCATCTGTTTAGTCTGTCAAATAATATTGCATGCCATATAAACCTTTAATTCATCAAGCCAAAAATTCTAATAAGTAAAAATGCACCATAAACCCCCTAAAACAGTGGTTCTCAAAAGGGGGTCCCCAGCTGACTTTTAAGGGGGTTAAAAATTTAGAATTTGACAAAATGAAATACATTTTTAAAACTAAAAACTATATATTTCTTACTATTTGGCCATTTTTAAATGAAGTAACACGTTTCCAGATCTAAAATATGTTATTGGGTATCATTTGAATATTGTTCAATAGGAGTCAAAAAGGTTGAGAGCGCCAGCAGTGAAATGAATAAAACACAAAAGAACAATGCATATATTTTATTACATGTCTTTATTGTCTGAAGTACCATAAAATGCTAACTGTACAACTCTGCACACTGAAGCAGAACCAGGGCACTAAATATCCAAATGGGGTTGCTGGTTGTAAGTTGAAGACACATAGAAAAATGTACATATTTACATAAAAAGACAAGTGTGGCGATGCTTGCCGCATAGGAAACTAACAAAAAAAGTTCTTAAAAACATAATGCATGTCCCTGGTACTAGACACGTGGGGTGAGGAGAGCAGACAGTGAATCGGAGATGAGCGTGGTCAGAAAGGCACTCTGTGATGTCTATGTACAGGAAATCCATCGTTCGGTGAGACGAGCCCATGGCCAGGCTATTCACAGTAGTTAACACTTTACATCCCCACTGAGAACCTCTGCGACAATTACAGCAAAATCAAAACGATTCGAAGGAACATGAGAAATGTTTGACATTCTGCACTGAGTACCCATATTGTTCAAGTGGATGGAGGACTGACATGAATGAGGGAAAAACGAGATAAAAAAATAAAATGCCAACTTAAAATGGGGATTTATTTAAAATATCCGCTAAAACAGGAAGGTGGGATGCCAGTACAACAAGAAGCATTCTAACATTATAACAGCACCACGTCTGGTCGTCGCCAGCCCGTTCCTAGCGATTAGTACACATCGCAGATCAGCACCAGCGCACGTTACAACACACAACCTGAAAGCATTGCGTTGTAATCGAGGAGCTTCATTTACGTTCTCCCCAAAAGGATTTTATTCAACTCCTAAGATATTTTATTCTCTTTGGTGTTTCATGATCTCAAGGCAGACCATGTTCGGCTAAATCGACCACGGAACCATTCATTTTCGCCAGGCACCAGATGTAGCCGTGTTAAGCGAAAAGGCTACAATTCTCTATTTGTATCTTTTTACTGAAATACATTAAGGTAAGTGTAAACATGATCGTCATCCAATGGCACTCGGTATGGACCCCGGGAGCACACGCATGTGCGTTCATACAACCACAACCAAATACACATTCATCCGTCCTAAACACGTCCCCCCTTAGCCGCTCCAAAATTACTTCCAATTCATCCTCACATCATTTTAAGGATACAACCTACATGCCTATATATCTTTAAGTAACATCGGTATGCTCGGTTCGTTCGCCTGCGTGGGAAATTTCATCCCTTTCACGTGTAAAGAGGGGAGTGAGAATTGTGGAAGTTGTGACATCACAAAGATAACAATGTGGCTGAGCCACAAGTTTAAGCCACAGAGCGGCCGAGCATCGGCAGAAAGGACCTGCGCTCAAAGCTAATCTCACTCTCATTTGACATCAATGCATATCGCAGCTGCGCGTCTCCATTATGTGCCGAACTTATTCAAAACTGGTTGTATGAGTTAAAAGCACTTTAAAAAGCGTGAGCTAATGTCTCTGCCATTCTGGTCTCACACTGCCTCCGCGAGTCTTGTAAAAAGACTTCTCGGGTTGATGCCAGCAACATTGATGCGGGTGATTTTTTTGTCTTTTTTAAATATTTAAATAGATATAAAACTTTCTCTTTTTGCTTTTAAACAGACAGTCTGTACACATCTGGTACCAGTACATATAAAATTACAAGAGTTGTTAAATTAGAAAGGATATGTTCCTTCTGATACGTCATATCAAAAATATGCAGCTTTAGTAAACATATTCATAGTACTTTTTTCTAGACTAACTTTACATTGCTACATTACATTTCAGAGTTAGAGATATACCAAAGGTGACAGAACACCGTCTCGCTTTTCCCCCTCTGTGAGTCCAAAGGCTCTCGGCACAACGCCGTGATGTTAAGCTGAGCAGCCATTGTGCAGAGGTTAACGCCTCAGAGTAAATAGTGTACTTTCCACAGCAACCAACTCTCTCTCCTGCACGTCCATACACCCTCTCAGCACCTCCACACCGCTCCCATCGGTAACTCCACAACTCCAGAGCACCTCCTTTCTCCCTCTTCTCTTCTTTCAGTTTCCGCCTTGTTTCAGTCAATCTTCTCGACTTTTCCGATGATCTTCTCCTCGAAGATGGGCAGGATGGCGTCGTCTTCACGCACCTCCTCGAACACCACTCCGCAGTCAAACTCGTCACTTACTTTCTTGAAATAATACCTGTGGTGGTGAGGGACAGAGAGAGAAGGTGAATTGGTCAATCTTTTAATGAACAATACGACTCACTTCATCTCTTCTCTAAACAGAACAGCGCTGGTTTCTTTTGACTTACTTTATGTTGCACAAGAAAAAAATAAGTGGGGCTTTACCTGTAGCTCCCTTTCTTGGTCAGCAACTCCTTGAACTGTCCCAGCATGACAATCCTCCCTTTGACGGACGTTCTGTACGGGATCGGCTCTCCGCAGAAGTAATATGCCACAGTGATGTTCTCAGAGGGCTGCTTCTTCATATTCTTGTGCCTGCAACAAACCACAATATACTTAAAAACTGCAAATGCAAGTGTTCTTTCCTTAACATAGATTATTAACACATGACACTGGACAAAATGATGCGTCTTGCATTCTCAGTGGCAAAATGAAAAAAAACAATGTCCCCGAAGGATGTTGGACCCAAGCCTTATTTTTAACTCTTGTACTTGCTTTGCCTCCCACTTCCTGATTTAACCCGAGCGAAGGACTGTCTGAGGCCTGCCGAGTAAAACTGAGCCGTTGCTCTAGATTCCAGCCGCCTGACAAATGCTCCCCTACTCAAAAGAAAAAAGCTTGGCACTGTTGTGTAGGGCTGCTTTCAATCCCCCACGCTAATGCTTTGATGTGACTAAACTGCAAATCTGCATGAGGAGCAGGTAGGCAGCACACGTCAGTGGCGAATCGCTCACAATCCTTCGAGTCAAAACAATCACTCCCGCCGGTAGTTGCTTGTTGTGCACGTGACCCTCCTGTAAAGAACAATCACCTGAGATTAACTTTTGTGATTCACATGACATAACATCGAAGCAAGTGGAGTTACAATTCGCAACCTCGACTCTAGATGCCGCAAAATGTCATACAGTGGACCTTTAAAACCCTCTATTCACTACAACAGTGAAATTCAGACTTTATTCCAAAGTACGCTACTTGAAGTATGCAGACAAGGGGGTCGCTCTACACATACAAACAACCTAGGTAGCAAACAGACGTTGGGCCAACGTCAATATTGGTTGGTTACGTTGGCCCAACGTTGGGCCAACGTTGGTATGGTCAGCTGCAATTGCCCACCACTTCCCTCAAATTATATATATATATATTTATATTTATATATTTAGAACAAAATGTGCATTTATGTAGAAATAATTGAACACACCCCCAGATGAAGATCTAAAAAGCTATGCTTTAAAAGCACAATATTTCTGTTTATTTTAATACAATTTAATGTTAAACAAGTTCTACCATCTTAATTGTTTTTAACATGCTGTCTTTTGTTATGTGTTATTAGTCATGTTCGACTTCATGATGACGTCAACGTATCGCGAGTCACGAACTTATACGTAGAGATCTAATTTCGAATTGCTCTCGCGGTACATTGACGTCATCATCCTGTCAGCGCCGCATGAAGCCACATACACGTATTTGTCACTTTGGTTCCTTGTTGATTTCTTTGACTTTGTTTTACTTTTCTTTGCATTTTTTCTGCTGTTTTTTGTTACCAATAAATTTCATTTTTATAACCAATTCAGTTTGTCTGTTGTTCTGTTTTAATGCAATTCAACAATGAATAGGCCTTATCACAATCTTAAAATGTTGTGTTGGGCCAACGTTGGGTGTTGACGTTGGCCCAACGTAATTTTGTCCGTTGGCCCAATGTGGTTTTAGTGGTTTTTATGTTGGCATAAGGTTGGTATGGTATTTTTTAGGTTGGCAGAAGGTCTGCTGGCCGTTCAATAACATGGTTGGATGGACAACGGACAAAATTACGTTGGGCCAACGTCAGCATCTAACGTTGGCCCAACACAACAACAAACGTTGGGCCAACGTCTGTTTGCTACCTGGGAAGGTTGGTGAACTACATGAGGGCGCACATGCCACAGCCCTGGAGTATACATGCATGTACGTGTACTGGTGGCGTGAGATGACGTGTTCTATGGGGAAGCATGAGGTGGACAGAACGCTAAAACCCACATACTCTGTCTCAAAGAGCTCCGTGTCGGAGACGGCTGGCACCACACTGAGGGAGGGAATCAGAGCGGGCCTGACAGCGGCGCGACCCCTCTGGATCACTTCCATCACATACCTGAGGAACAACCCTGAATTAGACACGCCAGCTGCTATTGCAGGCTTGGAACGTCTCGATATATGAATGTACCCGAGCAGAACGCAATGCGTCCGAGCAAGCCTGACTTGTGGTATTGTTGCTGTATTGTTTTGTAGCAAACAGCCTGTGATTATCGCTACATGCTAAAAAATACAGTTACCACTATCACGCTCACGTTGATAACATTTAAGAATCACCAGTGGATGGAACGCTCACCTCTGCTTGGCCGGCAAAGTACTAGATTTCTTCTTCTCCTCCTCCTCGAGCCTCCTACGCGCCTCCTCCAGCTGTGTGAGGGGGTTTGGGGCAGGGTTGGGGGGCATGGTAGGATCCTGGATGAAGGGATGCGAGGGCTGCACGTTGTTGCGGAGCTGAGCGGTGACCCAGGGGTGAACTGCTCCTGGGCGCTCCACAGAGCTGGGCCTCGACACCTCGTGACTTTGGACCTTCTTGGAGCCCGAGATGCTCCTGAAGCGTGAGGGAAAAATGTGATTAAAAATATCATTTCAAAACAAAAAAAATTTGATAGTGACGTGGACTCACCCGTAAGGACTCTTCTTGTATCGTCCAGCTTCTTTTTCTCCTTCCATCATCCACTGTAGAATCTTCTGGTTCCTCTCCATGTCCTCGGGTTGGAAGGGATCTCGCATCTCAAAGTTCCGTCCGTCGTCTCCTTTCCTGACGGTTCGCTTGGATAGCGTGCTGCCTTTACTGCTGTAATGAGAAACATTGAAATCACTAACGCTGTTGTTTGAAAAAGTTTCTACTAATACAAGACACGAAAACATCAAGGAACGTACCCGTAACCATCCATGGCGTTTGGGCCGACGCTCATCCCGTCAGCGTAGTTCCGCGACTTGGATCCATTGTGGTGCTGCTCCATGTTCCAAGCGAAGCCTCCGTGCATCCTCATGGCTTCCGCCTCGGCCTGCTCCTTGGGTTTTCCCCCGGCGACATAGTGCGTGTGGTGAACGTGTTTGTGATGGTGCATGTGGGCCGCCTCACCCTTAGGCCCCAGCCGAGCCGGGTGTTTGCCCTGGCCAGCAGACATCGGCATTATCATGCCAGACATCTTGCCCGCTGGCAGCCCGTCTGGGGAGCGGGACTTGGGAGAGTGGCGGCCTGTGCCGGGAGACTGACACCCGGGCGTTTTCATGACGCGCTGCACATGCTCATCCAGGATGCTCTCGGGGTTCTCCTCGTGCGCATCTCGCAGCTGCAACCCATTGTAGCTCATTTCAGAGTAGCGACCACCGTAATGCTGGACGTGGACGGGAGGAATCCTGTGATTGGCCAGAGAGGGAGCGGTGGAGATGTCAGCATCATCGCCTTCCTCTTCCTACAGAAGACAGAGGTAACAGATACACAATGTTGTAAGTGGAGGACTTTGAATGGGATTTTTCTAGGTTACTTTAACGTGATAGTCACCCAAAAATAAACAGTCTTTCATTATTTACTCACTCTGGCAATGTCAAACCTGTACGACTTTCTTCAGCAGAACACAAAAGAAGATATTTTTAAGAATGTTGGTAACTGGCACCCATTGACCTTTTTTGACTGGTTTTGTGTCCAAACAATAGAAGTGAATGCGAAAGTGTGAGTAGATGATGGGCGAACTATCACTTTAAGTTACAATTAAAAAAATAAATGAATAAAATATGATGGGAATGTCTTTAGGAAATCTGATAGACTTGACTAGAGCAGAGACCCATGAAAATTAAAGTGCAATAACAGGTTTAAACCAGCAGATGTCCTCCTTCCATAAGCAGGACAGGATCACACTGCTATTGAAATGCCTTTGTTACAGTCACATTCACATACAGACAATGACTTGAAACGCATCAACAGCAGCATTTCTTTTGGAATTTCCTCAAAATGCAACTTCATCTTATATTTAGAGAAGACATCAGATGTTTTCATCAAATCGCACAAAATTTAAACTTTATTAATATCCTAAAAGCTGGACTACATTTTAATCAATGTCTTGTGACTTCATTGCATTTAAGTCACATTCTACATTGTTAGATTTAGACAATGAGAACCGAAGTGCTTTTTTAATGAAAACAGCTTCTTGTTTGAAATCCAATTAAGTTTCACAGTGTTCCATGTAATTGACCACCTTTCACAACCCCTTTAAACTCCTCACTGTTGCATGCATATTAATGACTCTGTATTTTGAACATACAGTTTTGTACCCATATTCATATCAAATGTGCACTTTTATGTACTACTCTCTATTATGGAAAAAACATCAACCCTCAGGACACCGCAGGAAATCTTTTTGCAATGCTTTGAATGTCTCTCCAGGTAACAAAGCCTGACAAGATTTGAGGATTTGGCTCATGCATATTTTTATTTCAACTAAACAGCTGCACAGGTCAGCTCTCCAGACACAGATCTTTGACAGATCGTGCCAAAAAACTGAGGAGGAGGTGATAAACAGAACACAGCCGCAATGCGCAAACCAGCCAATTTATGATTGCCCTCTGTGGGTGATTCGACCTCTAAACTGGACGCTTCGATGCTTATCCGAGTCTGATGTTAATTATCCAGCAATAATAAATAATAGTGTAACATCTTGGAGAGAATGTCTAAAATTGCCTACCAAAATACATATATGTTGGAATCAAGTCTGGCCCTGCTTAGTCCTTAGTAATCCTCGAAATATCTGATGTGCTAAAGTTAACTTCGATACCTTCCAAGAACAGAGATCTAATCTCCACATGACCAGTGAGAGTATAAATTAAGAAGACAATGACATTCCTCTTTCGGTGTCTTATTAACAGAAAGTCACAGTTCCGTGACGGAAGTTCCTCTTACAGGAGACCAGACTACATAAATAACCTTCGTTGGGAATTAACACCTGGCTTTGTGTGGAGAAAAAGATTCCCATTTGCGGTGTGGGTAAGCATTTCTTCACGCCTCGACTGACTTCAAACAAAGTCATTACACCCAGGCAGACTGGCAAGTAGGTGGATCTCGACAAGTGATTCACCTGACGCTGAAGAAAGAGAGACTGAAGAAATGAGCTGAGTGGCACTGATGAGCCAGGAAATCTTCAGAAGGCATCCGGCCTCCTGCTCAAAGAGCGCTAGCCAAAATAACAAAGCTTTGCGATTTTGGCTATTTCTACTTTAGAATACTACAGTATGTGTGTATTTTCTGGGTTATCTGAACGGACTAATGTAGAAACTACAAATAAGCACCCCAGTAGAAGTACAACACCACACGTACTTCCAGGAAATGCTTCTATCACTGTGGCCGTTTGTCAATATGCGTTCTTCAGCGGTCCTCGTGTTCTCGCTCTACGTCTTCAATAAACGTTAAAGTTCAGTTCCAATAGAAGTTATGCCTTGACGTCACTTTCCCACGTGAACACGCCGGGACACGGGCCCCCTCGACGGTGATCCTTATGACTTCCCTATAGCTTACAATGGAATCAGGTGTACATGGACACCAGAAATGTTGTACGGAATGTTGCAATAATTTTGCCCCTCACAGGGGCGCACTCTGGCGTGCTCACGTTGTAAAGTGATGACACGTCCATACCCTCCAGAACAGACAACGCATGAAAGTCCTGGGTGCGTTCTTGATATCGAGGATGCATCGAATGGAGCCTTGCGCGCCTACGGAACTAGACAGGTCTATTTTTAGTGAAACTTGTGATGAATCGCGCAGCCCTAGTTCTGAAATAACGGTTTGAAATACATTTAAAAGTTAATAAATACTAAAATCTCACAAAAATTAACAAGCGTGTAAGTTTAAAATCAGTATATTCTGTGTCTCCTTTCCGATAAGTTCAGAGTACGCGTGAAAGGACGACCCTGCTGTATATTGTCAAATTCATGCTGGACATCCATCTGACCATCATGTTGCTGGAATGCACTCACCAGTCGGACCCTCTTGAGTCTCTCCTCCAGCTTTTCCTGCGCTTCACGTTCTCTCAGCACTCCCTCCAGCCTGCTGATCAGCTGCGCTGCAAACTTCTCCGGGTCCACGTGAATATCCTTTGGCATCCGGTTTGTGCGCTGATAGATAGATAGGAAGAGATCACCAGTCAGTGCTCAAGGTCACATTGTCATTTAATTCAGCGCTCTTTAAAAACCAACCATGTATGTGAAGACAGAACAACACCATAATGGTTTTGATCATTTCACACACATTATTACAGGCCAATTTGAGAAACCTTTGTAGCCACTGAGAAATAACACTGGAACACACAACCGATAACCAGAAGCTCAATACAGCTGCTGTTCTGAAAATAATATGACTTTATGGCGCAATTTTCTGCTATAAAACCAAAGAGACTTCAAACAACAGAAGTCCAGGGAATGTATTATTCAAGAAGTCTGGACTGAGAAAAAAGAAAAGACAGAGGAGGAAAAGACTCATGAAGAAATACAGTTGCAGGCAGCGCCTGGAAAAGGTCCAATGAAACCTTACAAGAGCCGTTAAAATTTTGATTACAGGGCCAAATCTGATCTAAAGTCTGTTTCAGCTCTCTTTGTTCTGCCCTTCTGTTTGCTTAAGATTCATCAGTCTCCTCCACAGCCCACATGGTTACATGCCCAGTGGAACTGCAGAATCTGTCAAGACTTGACAAGACATTTTGGTTGCTAACGCTGCCTTCCCGCTGCAGACCAGAATATAAGAGAGCCCCTTTAAACTTGAAATAGAATGAAGGGGAAGTGCAACCAATGAAAAGGCGCAAGCAAGAGGGGGTTGAGGCTCAGGTGTACTTCGATTTTCAAGTCGAAACATCTTGAGCGCAGTAGGGTGGTTGTTTTTATAGGCATTTTCCTCTGACGCACTAGCTGGCTAGAAGTTAACTTTTAGTCTGTTTGGTTATTTAATTTAGTTTTTAATAAATATTTATATTATCATTTTAATGTTATTAATTGTTAAATTAAAACTATTCCGTTATTGATTCTTTGCAGATGTCTAAGAGAAGTTGAGTTTGAGCCAAATAACGTTATACTTCCTCAATACTTGTTTGTTTTGCGTTTATAAATATAAAATTATTATGCAAATACTCAACCATATATTATGTGTAAACAAACTTTTAAATGTTTGTTTATGTTGTTGCTGAATCGTCTGTACAACATAAGGACAACTTTCCTTTACTAGCATAAAATCGTGAACTGCACTTCTGGGCTTAATGTAAACATCCTGAAATGGCATAAACTATAAAAAATATACATTTTGCGTGTTAAAAATATGAGAGAAAAATATTTAGTGACATGTGGGTTAGTACAGAATTGCACATGTGGAAATCAAAATTCAGTAAAGGCTATATTAGTTGGAAAAGTTTGTACTTCTGCTGTCAGGTACGCATTCGAAAAAAGAAAACGGCGCAACGGCTCCGGTACGTCACACGCTCGATTCGTACCATCCAGTTTTCGGTCTCTATAGGTTGAGTGAAAGGCCCCGGTGAGGGGAGGTGTATGTTTGCTCTGTTAAATTGGGCTCTTTCTCAGAGACTCCAATTATGCGGGAGCTGGTGCAGTAGGAAAGCCAAAGCATCAGAAGGGAGGCTTCACATCTGCTGGGGCAGAGCAGGCAGAGCTGACGAGAGCATCAGGAACGCTTTAGACAGCACCCTCGCGCTCGCTCACTCTCCATCAGCTATTCGCCGGCACATGATCAAAGCTCCCCAGCCACCGCTGTGCATCTTAAGAATGCACATTCATTTTAGGGCCAATGGGAGAGACAAGGAAGGGGGAAGAAACGAGAGCGAGCGAGAACGGCGAGGAAAGACCGTAAGATGATGGACGGAGACGAGACGTAGAGAATAGAATAAAATGGGAGGTGGGGGTGGAAAGGAAAGGAAAAGCCAGAAAATGTGTTGTAGAGTCAACACGGTGTTCTGGAACGCATACTTACAGGAATATGAGGTAGTGGCACTCGCCCGTTAACTTTGGCACTTTCGTGTATCTCGCGACGGTGTGGTTTGCGGTGTCTGTACGGTGGGACTCCATCTCTGTTGAGGAGAAAATAAAAACATATTTCAAGATTGCATTTCTTGATGAAACCATGTTTATCGCCACTAAACGAAGACGTTTACAGATCTTCATGTTTTCAGCTCAAACGCAGAAAACTGTGAACAAAGTGAACCGAACACAAAGGGTTTAACAGAGTTTGCTAGTTATTAGCCAATCAAAAAATATATCCACACAACACAACTCTTGTGTAAAAACACGACTATTGTACTCAACAGTGCAATAAGTGATTGGAGTTGTGTACGCTTTTGTTGTCGGACCGAAAGCGGAAGCAACATTTACGCCCATCTGACTGAATCCCTAGGGCACTAGCGACGACCACTTCAGAGATGATCTCGCTCGAGGTCTCTCAGTGCCACCATCCCTGGGAGCTTTTAATCCCCCAGGGTCCTGCTGCGGACCCCCCTGCATCTCTGCCTGGCGAACAGCTGATAATGGCCTCTAATCTACCCCACTTCAGACACATGTTGGCGACTTTAATGTGTTTTTTCCTAACGTGGATCACTCGTGCCATCTCTGAACGCGGCGTGCTCCCCGTTGCCGCCTCAAAGTTGTCCTGCTGTTCTTCACTCGAGCAAATCCTATCAAACACTTCTTAAAAAGCAACTCGCTTCCTGTGGAGGAAGAAAATTTACTCTTCTGCTAAATAACAGTCTGACTGGCTGGCTGCGCGTATGCCAGTTTAAGAATACACCTTTACTTACGTAAACGGTTACCAAAAATACAATTATTTAACATTGGGATATTTCCTCCGATGGACAACATCCTCTCGTTTTATTCCAAAGCAATCATTTAAAATAATAGCATAGGGCTGTGAAATAAGCAGACAAATTTGATTACACCTAAGGGCAAAATGCTGTTCATTCTATTATAAGCTCTTATTTTCCGACCTTGTTTGTTTTCAATAATTAATTTCCTGTTCTTTCAATAACCTGCACAACGTGAAGGCCATTTCCTTTGTTTTCAGGGAAAGTTAATTTAAAGGGAAACAAGTCAATGCCTTCAAATTACAGCTCGCAGCGCCTCATACCTCCCAATTTGAAGCTCTATAATTAGCATAAGTAATGACATTTAGAAGCTTTCATTGGTGTGGATAATGAGCAGATGGTCCTCCTCAGAGGAGAGCAGATTTGTTTCTGTTCCCAGAGCAGTGCTGGGGGGAACGCCACTAATTCTGCATGCGAGAGACGCTGTTCTGAGACCAGCCGTTGCTGATGGCTGCCAGCCTCGGCTTAAGACACTCCACTGACAAGTAATATTAAGCTTCGGGGCTGAAATATCTGAGTTTTTTGGGGGGGAAATCCTGCAAATTTGACTCTGGGATGGCTATAAAATGAAATGAGGATGGATTTCTGTGTGCACGGATCCGTGCATAGATTTGTACGTACATGCTGCTGTCGGTCAGGGAGAGGGTGTCTGCGTCGCTGGACATGCTCTGTTGCTCGCTGTCGTTGGCGCTGGTGGCGGGAGCCATGGCGTAGCCGGTGTTCACATAGTATGGATTGACGGGCTCTCTCCATGACGAAGGCCTGTTGAAGAAGACAGAGAGGAGATTCCTGTCAGACTTGATTATGAAGACAATAACAGTCATTTTGGAGAAACACTTCAATGCACTGACTTGATGCATGACCAATGTTTCTTATATGTCGTATCGGTCACGTGACTCGTTGTTCTGTGCCCTACCTGCTAATTTTGTTCCTTAAATAAATAACCACAAACGTAGTTGGCGTGATGATGATGGCAAACAACTACCAAAAACCTTAATCATCTAATTAACCTAAAGCATTTACTTTGGTCTGGGCGTTGGCAACATGAAAACAGTTCTCTGAAACCAATTATCTTGCATTAAGTTAATAGAGACTAAAAGCGACATACCTCACAGCAATATCACAATCTACTCATGCGAGGACAGCTGCTTTATTAAAGTCATAGCTGTCAAAAATTGCATTACGCACCCTTTAGTCGTTTCACACCTGTATAGATTTATTTGTTTGGAACGCAACGAAATGGTAGTCGAAGGTGCCTCAGAATAGGGCTGGGTGATCTTCCCAACAAAAGCATATCACGATCTTCATAACAATGAAATACAGGGTTGTACGTTTTTTCCACATAGCACCGGTGCTTCAGAGGTTTGAAGTTTTGTAGCACAGGCCAAACAGTTGTACAGGCAAGTAGCAAACATCTTTTACCATCTTTAACAAACACACAGATCATCACATAAAAAGACTGGTTAACAAAAAAAGACATAATAGTTTGTCCACATAAAAATACTGTAGTTGCCTATACTATGGTATTTACCAGGCCTTTGGTAAACTGCAGTAACATTCCTAGATAGTATAGTAGTGTTTGAACTTTACTAGTAAATATTAAAGTATACACATATTACTTCAGTTGATCAATTTACAACAAGAATACCACAATTTGTTAAATCAAATGCTATAGAACACTACAGTATTTTTTCATTCGAGCGTTTAGGTTAACCTCTGTTTTACTTTGACGGTTCGTCGTGATGATGCTCCCACAATAGACACTTGACTTTCAGTGCAAGTAGTTCAGTGACGATAGTTTTTTTTAAACCGTGAAAAACTTTCAGGGCAACTCTGGACATGATGTTCATGTGTTTATGTCCTCATACAGTGAGACACAGACAAATCCATGAGCATTTAACTGTGAAACACATTCACTAACCCAGCCTGGAAACGAGTTAATCGCAAAATAGACTAAAACGAAAGTAAATTAGCTGTGCGCCATTGACTAACGTCACACACAAACAAGCCCCCTGTCTAATACACTTGCAAAACCGTATCCTTGCATCTTGGACGAAAGCGATCCGAAACTCTCTGCTCTCGCGATGTTAAACCAAACAAAGAAATTATACAGGTGTTTGGAACAACTAGAGAGTGAGTAAATGATGTCAGAATTGTAATATTTGGGTTCACTTTTTAACTTGTTTCGGGATTAACCCTTCCGACTCACAACACTCGAAAATCAAACCAGGTTTCAAACACAACAACATCTCTAAAAAAGCTGTCTGATCGCTTTGGCTAACAAAGCAATCTGGATGATCTGCTTCCAGACACCGTTTTGTGGCATTCAAGGACATCAAACTGTTTTTAGAACCGATCTCCACCTGACTTTGGAGTAAAAAATGCCAGCTCACAGCAGGCATTAATACTTGCATGTTTACAAAGCTCCTACCAGCCTTAGTATAAATCCGCTTTAACGCTTAGACCATTTCTACAATTACTAGGGATGTGCACTATGACTAATTTGACAGTCGTTTAAACGAAAGTTTTGTAACCGTGGAGTCCACTAGTCTAATACGAAGAATGGCCCAGAAGGCGGTCCAAAAACTTTGCGTCGGGTCTTTATGGAGGCTGATAGATTTGAAAGACTATAGAATGTCTTAGTCCAACTGTTCATTTCCAATATTTATTGTAGCTAAAACAGGCATACGCGTTGCACTTATTTGCTGATGCGTCAACCCAGACTGGATCATTTTAGTGGCAGGTCTGTACCTGGGGTTAAAATATGTAGCCATAAATCCATTTAATTTTCTTCTTTACGTGCGCATAGAAAGACGAATTCTGTGTGAATGGTCAGTCACAGTGCAATAGTGAAAACGCATCCCACTGAAACAGTGTAACACTGCGTCAAAATGCGCAAAATGTCAGTTGTTTTAATGATAACACTATGATTACCTTCCACAGCCATCTGCCTGTGGAAAAAACCGAGACATATTACATAACCCCGTATGGCCAATTTGAGAATGAGAGATAGATGATGAAAATAAGATCGAATGAAGAAAAGATAGTCCACAGTGCAATACAGATTAAACTTTACTCTGCGTCTCAGTCTTTACACATCCAGCTGTGAGATGTGGCGGAATACAAAAAAAAAACATGGGTGTTGGAATTGTTTCTAAAACAAACGCCTAATCTGACAAATGGCACCAAAGTTCCCAGTTTAAAGCAGGAAGCATTTACTATTTTTACAGCACTGTGTCTTTGCTGTGGTATTTGTCTCTGTTTATAAGAATGATAGGACATTAGAAACAAAGCTTATTTATTGTGTGGTGCTTAGGAACGACTGGGCACTGTTTGAACCGTTCGTAAGCGAGGCTGAAAGATCTCTTTATTGTCAGTCTAAACAGAGAACAGAAACCGACAGAAGCGAATAGATAGAAATGTAGAAAAAGGGAAGGGGAGAGATAGAGAGGAGACTCTCTGCAGTCTCCTGTGGTTATTCCTCACTCTCAACCCATCCACCGTCTTCTAATGATTCGAGCAGCAGCCGTGTCAATATTCACAGTATAAGTAAAACAAAAGCCAGAAGCCTTCAGAGACGATCCCAGCCTTCAGCAGCCTTCTCCACATGCCCGGCATTCCCCATTCCATTTGATTCTTCACAAAACAAAGGCTTTAAAACAGACAGGGGGCATCTGGAATATCTGAATCATTACTGTGATTCAAACTAATCGATCGCCTTGTTCCCCCCAATAACATGCCTTCCCTGAATCCAACACCGCCTGTGACATCTCTCACGAACAAGAAAGAAAACTCACTGTTATATAGCCACATTAGGATTTATCTGCCTTTCCTCACAGCGCATTACCACTTAAAAATCCCTGCATCTAAAGCAAATCTGCTGTGACAAAAGCACGATGCGCATCTGCAAGGGACCATTACCTAGATACAGGCCGTATTTCACGATGTTCTTTTAATTCTATTCGTTGAGCGGTCAAGACGCTACCTACTCTGCGCCAGCGTGTCACGTGTGCTTATCCCACATATGCGGTAGAGAGAAATCTCTGGGAGAAGGAAGCACAGTGCATATGATCGGTGTCTCCACGTAGTTTACAAAGCGTCTTATAAACACAGCAAACTTGAAGCGTTACTGCTGCAGAGTCGCTCCGAAACTCATTACAAAGGCAAGCACAAAGAATTTATATGCCAATGTTAATTTATCGGCTAACGTTAGCTGCTGCTTAAGGTGAAATGCAACAAAGTAAGCGAAAAGAAAGCAGCGCTATACCGATTAGAGAAGAGATTAAGGAAGTCGTATTGAGCATTAAAAGATTGAATGACATGCTAAAGATCGAACAAAGTATGTAATTTGCATGACTAAAGAAATGTAATAGTTTATTTAATATATCTTTTTGAAAGATATTTCTCATTCATTACTGTCACAAGCAAAGAAGCTTCAAAGAGACATGAGCCAATGGCGTTTCAGTGTGAGCTCTGTGAGTGCATTTCATTGGCTGAATATGCCCTTCACTGAACGAACGAGTCAATTGAGTCAAAATGAGACTGAATGAACTGGTAGATGTCGTTTATGGTCTAATATCTTCTGTGTTGCAACATTGCATATGCAGTAGTTACTAGGGGTGTGACGAGATCTCGTGGCTGTGTGTATTAATTATATATTAATAATATTAATGCCAACCACATGACGAGTGGAAGAGAAATATAGACCTTATTTAAATACTTTTTGAAATATTATATCTGATATGAAACATCCATCCATGCTTAATGTGCAATTCTATCAGTGAAACGGCACATACCGTAAAATTTAACATCAGTAAGTCATGAAAACTTGTAGTATAAGAAAGTCAAATATTAAATAAAAAAGCTCGGACAAATTCAGTCAGTCGCCTATTACCCGTTACAGTCCTTAACAATTTGAATTCGAAACAAACAGTTTTAACCTTTCCTGTTCAGACAACCATAAAAAAAGTTACTTTTTTTCCTAGTCGTTTATGAGAAACTAACATGTTGACATTGTCCAAATTAAGATGTGTACAGCTGCATTGAATGCGCATTCAGATGATGTGCTCAGAGCCCAAATGAATGTCTCACCGTGGACAAAAAACAGAAGCTAACGTGGCTAGAAAATGCCCATGTGTGACTGCTATTAGCGTTCTATCAGAGTGTGAGTTCAGTGGAACTGAATCGCTGTTACTTCCCACTGCAGCCTTTTAAACAAAAGAAAGTACACTATTGCTGAAATTCAAATGTCATTAATCCCAATGTTCCATTGATGCCCGCGTGTGCTCTTATTACTTGATTGGCAAACAAGTGCGCTGGTTTTAATCCCTGCAAGGAAAAGCCAGAGTCGCACGCATTACAAGCTCTCTTATGTGCGGAAAACACAAACCACGCACATTATTAACTCTCTCTGGCGTGAAGAAAAGCCAGAGTCACGCACGCGCATTAAATGGTCTCTCGTTGGCAGAAAAATCTGCGGCAAACAGCTAACAAAATTCAAATTGTGCCTGAACAACATTAGATATATTCAGATGGTGTTTAAATATGTAATCTGCAATTGTTTTGCGTGTGCTTCGGTTTCATGTGAGAAAAGCCATTTTCAAACACCCTTTGTGGCGACCCGTCAAAATAAAAGTCTGGTTAACTTGAAGTTATAACCCTCACATTTGATCACACCACTCTTTTATAATGTATTCACCCTCATGTCATTTCAAACCTGTTATGCAGAACACAAAAGAAGATATTTTGAAGAAGGTTTGTAACCAAACAACACTGACCCCTATTAACTTCCATTGTATAGACACAAAACCACAAACATATCATAAAATATATTTTGCATTACACGGAAAACAAAGTCATTGTCATAGACAGGAATAAATCTAAACCCTGCGGGTCAGGTTGTGACAGGTAAAGTAATTGTTACTTTATTTGCAGGGCAGGTCATTAAAAGCTAAAAAAAACAAGGTATATACTAAAATTCTGGAGCTAAATATTATACTTTAAGACCTTTTTTAAGACTCTTTCCATACATTTTAAGACCTGTTTTAAACCTGTATAAATGTCCCTACCATAGTAGGAAAAAAATATTTTATTGTTCTGTTGAACACATTCTGGGGCACCTCTGACTACCATTTAATGGTATATATATGAGGTGAGTAAATGAAGACAGAATTTCATTTTTGGGTGAGCTGTCACTTTAACTTATGGGAACGAATATATATTTTCATATTTTATTAGGTTCATTGATAAGGTTACAATACGTAGGCCTACCTAGCAACGTAACTTGCATTAACTTGCGTGAACTTGCCAAACGGCTCCAGCCGCCAGCCACCACAACAACAAAACAAACTTTGATATAAGAAAGTGAAGATGGAAGACGAGGTGTAAACATTTAGAAGTATTTCCACGCCAGAGTAAGTACGCCAGAGTCAATTTCTGAATGAAAGCCTCTTTACCGGTCTGTAACCTGTGTACTTCAGACTGGAGTGGGTGGTCTGACAGTAGCCTCCGCCGTTCGCGACATCCTTTGACATCATACAGTGAACACGTGCACTCAGTTCCCTGTACTAAACAACTTGTCAAAGTATGTTCTGTGCATCCCGGCCACAAGTGCCCTTTCTAAGAGAACAGTGACAATCAGCTTTTGTAGGCGGAGTTTAGTGGAGAGACATGAAGTGAGAATTGCTTGCATGTTCGCGTGGTTTTGGATGGCGAATCGCAAAGAGGGTGGGATTATAATTTCAGTGCTAGCAGCTTTCCATATCAACCACCCCACCTTTAAATCATTTTGCAGTGTAGCCTATAATAATCCAAAAGTTTTCGTTTATTTAATTTTATAATGTTGAATGCCACTTTTTAATGAAGTATTTTTGTTGTAGAGCACAGTACATTCTTTCAGCAGTCAGTTATAGGCCGATTATAGGCTATACAAGAAAGCAGAGGGCTATTTTTTATTTAGCCTACTTGTTTTGCTAAATTTTATTTCAAGTTATATTGTATTTTACTGAAAAGCAAGACAAAATATACATATAAAAGCATATTTTAACCATTCAGTTTATACAATAGTGAAAAAATTGTCCATGTAGACAGAAGAAATGTGATAAGCCATGTTCGGCATTCTGCCTTTAAGCCAATTGTTTCATTTTTATTCGGCTTCGGACAAAACAGTTCATTTCGGTGTATGCCTGCTCAGCTCTCTGTACAGTCCACATGGTTTTATTTTCAGTCAAACACTTGGTGAACATTACAGATCACAGATGCTCAGTAACACAAAACAAACTAGGAGTATGCTCTCATCCTAAACTTCTGAATTCCCTCGCTTACTATTATTTGCTAGCAAATAAAAGACATACGACTCCTGCAACATTTAAATGCAAGAAACCCTAAAGCGTTGACCTAAAAGGCTATTTAAAAAATAAACGTTGCGTCTTTCTGTAATCCCAGCCAAAAACTTCATGTAGGCCTAATGAAAAAATCATTCGAGAACAACTTCACATATCCAATGCTCCCGCTAATTAAAAACACATCAGGTCCAGGGGCGATGGAACATACGTTCAGCTGGGTGGAGCGTGTTCTCTAGTTTAAGAATATCAGACTTTCATTTAGTCATGTTATGGCTTGTTAAAAGGTACGCTTTTACAGTTTTCCCAAAATTTAAATGCCAAACGGAGCCCTCCTAATGCTAAACGTGAACTGCTGGGAGAAGACGCGAGTCAAAATAGCAAAAAGCCACGGGAAAACAATCTTGAGAACAGATGCACATCCTTTTGTAAAACTCCTGGGGATGTTTCTCGTGCTTACAGCTCACCTGAACGCCTAAAAAGCTGAGATTTTGGACAGAACAGGGTTACTGCATCATCACTAGATGTCAAGGCCTGTCTCAGATGGTTGAGAGAAATTGGGTCAACTTCTAGGGATAGATTTTCACAATTTTCAATCTCTTTTGCGGGAGGAGTGCCAGTGGAGAACACAGCGCAGTTTAGAGCAGAGGAACACAATGTATGCCTGAGCATTTTACACAGGCTAAATCAGGCTGTGTAAATCCTCCTCTCGCTCCTCCATGCCTGCTTAGAATTTAAGCTTTGATGAAAGGAAAAAAGACACTGCATTCAAATATTCATAATATTAAACTAATAGTCCAAAATCTATATTCTGATAGGATGAGGTGGATGCGAAGGCATTGTAAAATGAGAATAAACGCACGACAGGGACTGCACATTGTACAGTAAATTGGCAAATCGTTGCAGTCACAACATACAAATCACAACTTCCTAATTATGAAACATTGACACTTTTTTTATTGAACAGCTCGGAAATACTTGATTTTGATCAATCCCAGAATTCTGTTGCTGAAGGGATAATACACCAGAAAATTTTAATGATGTCATCATTTACTCACCTTTAATCCTGTATGACTTCTAGAGAACACAAAAGATGCTCTTTCAAAGAATGCTGGCAACAGAACGATTCCCTTGGATTGTACAGACACAAAACCAATGCAAGTCTATGGGTACCGGCGTTGCTCGGTTACCAACATTCTTCAAAATAGCTGTTTTCTGTCATACAGGTTTGAAATGACAAGAGGGTGACAGAGTGAACCATCCCTTTAAATATATTTGCCAATCTTCTATGCAGTTTGTTTAATTACATGTTGGTACGATATGAAATTATTTTCACCACAAAACATATGATGCAAAAGAAAAGATGGCGTAGAACGTGTCATCTTGATCAACTCCTAGACGTCTCACAATTTACCCAGCTACCACTGCCATTTTACATAACACACCACACGAAACAGTGCTCGGAGTGATTTAAGCACGGTTCATATAAGTATGGTAAACTCACTGCAACCCATTTTAGAAAACATCAATTTGAATGCACCTGTCGATATTTGCTTTTAAATCATGAAAGCTTTGTAAACTTCTTCAGAGACTGTTCAAATGCCCATGCACAGCTTTCAATTCCAGCAGGACAAGGATTAAAGTATTTAGCAGTCACATCTCTAAATCCCATTTTGCTCGTATGGAGGGACTCGAGGCTCTGATGCATCAAGTGATTTGCTGTAAATTTCACAGCACGGCTTAAAAACCAGCCTCTGCAGATTAAACGATGTCTGCGCGATGCACGATATGGACCAGAATTCCCAGCGCTAAAGCACACAATGGGCCATCACAACCGGTGGCGAGGAATTCCTTAGGAATGTCTGAGCACGAAACTTCACTACAAAACACAATCCCTGAAACAAACATTCCCATATTCACATTCTGTGGGCAGAACGGGGTGGTACGGACAAAGAAAAACAGCGATCGAAACATACAGCTGTGGGCATTAAGTCAGATAAACGAAAAATACCTGAAGCATTCGGTACACCTAAACCTTTCTTCAGACTGTGTGCATTTTTACTTTTTTGCAAATATTCAATCCGGTTTCTCCTTTGTGCACATTCTAAAGAGAATTCATGTTGCGGTTCTCCTGAAGAAACCTTTATTCTACCTCAAAAGACTGCCATTCAAGAGACACCTGCATGGAAAACACAAAGAGAACCCACTTGCACCAACTCGCAGTAGGTAAAGACACCGCTGTGTCCCAGTATCTGTCTCGCAACCACAGTCACAGTTACTTAGAGGTTTCTGCCTGTACTGCATTCCTCTCATCTCCTGTGGAGGGCTGCGCTTAACTCAGATTCTCCTTTTATCTTTTGCTTCTAACTGCGCCTGCACCAGGAAAAGGGAGAGGAAAGAAGCAGACAGGAAGGAGAGAAAGAGAGAAAGGGGGAGAGAGAGAGAGCCTTTTCAAAGCTGCTGGGATTTACCTGTACTCAAGGTTGTCCTGATATCTCTTACTGTTGGCCACCCGGTGAGGCGCGGTTTCCAAAAGCAGCTTCTGGGTCAGCCTGTTGCTCGGGTTGGGGTCACTATCCAGGTCCTGTTCCTGGCCCTGTTCGCACCGCCATTCCATGTCTTCGTGGAGAGTCGGCAAGCAGCCTGGCAAGACTTTGCCGTTCCCCGACACCGAACTCTGGTCACTGAACAGCTTAGGACTTTCCCCACCCGTCCTGGTGTATTCCAAATATATGTCAGACTTCAAAAACAAAGGATAGGTGTTTTCCTCCATCATAGTCTGAATCTCAGTCTGAGCCTGGTCGAACATGGCGGGATCGATGTGAAGCTTCATCACACAGTCCTTGATGAAGCTTTTGGTGGCTGGTTTGATCTGTCTCGAGACGATGCCGTTGTTATCCAATATGTACTTTCTGTAAATGGCTTTTGCCAGCTTCAGCATCTTCTCCTCATTACCCTCGTTCGTCTCCTGCTTCCGGAAGCCGCTGCAGGCGAACCAGAAGTCCAGCATGTCGGCGCATTCCTCCTGTTTGAGGAAAGTCCTGAACATAAGGATGCCGTCTTGATCATCCAGGAGAGAGTGCAGCGACTCGGCCCACTTCAGGTAGGGGGGCGTCGGCGAGGCGCTGCCCTCGGGCTCATAGCCCAGATCCAGGTCGGGCCTTCTGGGCGTAGCTATGGAGGCCTCGTTCTTGAGGATCTCGCTCTTGGAGGAGTAAAAACTGTGGCTGTACTGCCGCCCATCGCTGGACACCAGATCGCCCTCCTCACCGGGCACCGGGGGTCTGGGGGATTCCTCAGTGAAGCTGCCAGCTGGGTCTGCCAGATAACAGCCCTTCTTGTTTACACTCATTCTCACAGTGTCCATGCACCTCGTCCCAGTACAGCCCACGAGCCAGAAAGTTTATATCCCGACTTCTTTTAATGCCACTGCAAAAGAATTCCTCCTATAGGAAAGAAAAAGAAACATTAAAGGCGTGACACATTGAGCCCTCCAGTGTCGGTGTACAGTAATGAAGTTCATTTGAAGAAAAAACGAGCACAAGGCTGCTAGTATTTAAAACATTTCAATATTAACACTGCCATGCGGATAAACGTGAACGCTGATAACAGAAAAATACATCAAATTCAGAGTAAGACAATATTGACCAGTAAAGATATACTAAAAGGGCCGCAGTGGATTAGATATAATCGATATTGCTCTTATTCTATTTATTATTATTAAACGGAACGCGTTGACGCACATCAGGCCACGTGATCACGTGTCTCATCTGTCCAGTCTCAACTAATAAAAGGTAGGAACCACTTCAATCCCACTACAGAATATAAGACCATTAAATGATTCAAAGACTATATAGTGAACATTTCAATGCAAGTCTGAAGCACACACGTCACATCACATAGTTATATTGGACCCAGATTTATATGCAATTTAGGTTGAATTAACCCTGCAATGTTGTATCAACAGAGGCCCGGGGCATTTAGTGCAAACACTCTTTAACTCACCCGTGACATGCCATACATCCAACACTTTCAAGGTTCAACCTGCCTGCCAAACAGATCCGATCTGGAGAAAAGCCGCCTTGAGCTATCCTTGTCCAAGCCTAACAATAACTTAAAACAGCTCAAAGTTTGAAGGAAGCTAGCATCTCACTCCGTTATCTGGCTAATCCAGCATCAACGTACACAAACGCGCGAGACGAAATGATCACCACGCCACAATAAAACCATCGCGGAGCAAAGCAGACCTTTAGAAAAATAACTCCCCGTTTACCACTTCGATCGCGAAGCGAAGCAGCTATTCCGACGCTTGCAGTTACATGCTAAACAACCTCCTGTAAGTGACAAAAACACACGCGATGAAAAGCAACAACCTCAAAAGATCAACGCAACGAGCGAGGAGAGGAAATACGTGCGGCGCGAGACCTTCCCGAAGAAGTGAAGGCAGACGGCGAAAACACTTTCACCATCTTCGAGCGCGTTAGCCGACATTGCTAGCTAGCTAGCCTGCTCCGCTGCAACTGAAAGCGATCCGACTCAACTAGTGCGAGAACACGTTGTTAAAGCGCGCTATCTTTAATCGTTATTAACACCGATCTACGTTCATCTCGCGTATGCGCCGGTACATCGTAAAAAACGGGAACCTAAAAGCAGATCGCTTCCACTCTCGGTGCGTTTTTTCCTCCCCTAACGACATTACAACACCCCTTTCGCTGCCCTCCCGATTTGCTTTGAAGTGAGCCCCACATTCATCGCATTCATGTCTCGGCCTCAGCAGCAGGAGCGGATGGGGGAGGGGGAAGTAAGAAACAAACTCCATACACACACACACACACATAGCCAGGCCCTTCCGCAGCCCAGCGACTAGTATGCAACTTTGCAACACTGATTTTCACACTCCCAACACGCGCATCCCGATCGACGCTGGCGCGCCCGCCCGCCCTCGCTTGCGCCGCGAGCCGATAATCCGACGTCGAAAACCCAGCGCGGAGGTTTATAACCGAGCGCGTGATTCAAAGGCGAAGCAGCGAAAACGGCACGCTTCATCTCGCTCTCTCTCCGCTACCGCAAACCCCCATTACACCCGAGCCCGGAGGAGAAAAAAGTGGCCCGTACTCTACCTGTGAGAGCCTGCTTTCCGTTTCCGAGCGCATCGGGAATAGCGTTGTACGCGACTAGATGCGAATCGTGTCATCGATGCGGATCTCGGAGTTTAAAAATAACAAAGAAAACAGTCGCTTCTCCACCTCTCCATGGCTGTCTCTCACACTCCTGTGCCCGTGTGCGAGTGAGAGAGCGAGAGAGAGAGGGGAACAGAGACGCGCAGCGCCGCGCGCGGACAGAAACGGCACTGCCGCCAGAAAAAATAAAGGCGAGGAAACCTCGGGGTGTAATCCACGTCTGTAGTTTACTGTAAAAACGTCATATCATTACCATAATGGAGGATATTTCGTTATGTAGTTTGAATAAGAAGACCGCGCACCGTCTTAACCAGTGTTCTATGAAGAAATTATGTTTTTTGTCGGTAGCAATGACGCACGTTACACAGCCATCATCATGTGACCACCTTATTACCCTATCCAACTTTCAGCATTTATTAGAAACGTTTTCTGTTCCAGAATGTGCTTGGTGTAAATACAGTCTGCCAACATCTCATCTCAACATCTTTAACAGTTTTACATTCAAGCGTAAAGAAATGCGATTTCACGTGATGCTTCTGATCTCAGCATAGACTAAAACATGACCATGAAACAGCCTCCACAAGTCAACGTGGGATGAGATTACAATCACGGGCACATTTTGGACTGCATCTCTCCATCTGCCAAAACATGAAAGTAAGCTGAAATAAAAAAGAATGTAGGAGATTTAAACTCCGTTCTTTCAGTCATGAAAAAGCATGCGGCAGAAGGTATGCATCATTATAATCCTTTTATACACACTCAAACCCCACAAGTCTCGCAAGAAAAAAAGGTTTTTGTTCCCGCTTCCTTTTTTAGCCCCTTATTCACCCCGCAGGAACAAAGACTAAAGTTGAGTTTAGAAAAGAAAGTTAAGAATAGAGTGTTGAGTTAAGAGATGTGTCAGAATTGTTGTGTGAGAGTATCAAAAGTCTATGCAGATGATGTGTCGAAAGTAGTTCTAGATTTATGGTAAAGTTCAGCGAGGGCAATCGTGTCTTATGACTGCAGGTCATATAGTGTTTAAGGAACTGGCTTTGAAAAAATTAGCAGGCCTTAAAGACGAATATTACTTTGTGTTCTCCAATCCTCTGAAGTTATGACTCAACACCTGGATATAATCAGGCATGTAATCTCATGGATTCATTGTGAAAAGATCAAAGGCCTTTGGAATGTGCAGTCCCGTTCCTCCTTTTTATGACTTGATTTGATTAGCTCATCTGAAAATGAAAGAGCGGTTTGTGTGGAACCGTGAATTTTATGACACAAAACAAATTGTTCAAGACCAAGATGGGGCCTTGTCCAAATGACTTCACCTTAAAACCTGACACAGCAAAAAGTTTGGTGACGTTGGCGAGTATATGTACTGTATGGTTTTGGGTACAGCAAAGGAGCCTTTCTGTCATATTTATGGGCTAAATAAATGCGTGTATGGCTCTCAAAACAAAATCTTTGCTACAGTAAAACAAAAAGTGCCATTTTCATTTTTGTCTTTAAAGGTCCAGTGTATGAAATTCAGCGGCATCTATTGAAGAGGCTGCAAACCAATGGCTCACCCCAAAGCTCACCCCTCCTTTCGGAAGCACTACAGAGGCTGACACAGTACTAATGCCCCTTTCAGATTGCCAGGAACTAGCAGTGGCAGAGCGACGGGATCTCATTCATCTGGCGATGCAAGCGACAGTGACCATGGTGACAGGAAGTGGGTGTATCCAGCGACGGGAGTCAAGCGACAAAAGTTGAGAATTGATCAATTTTATGCAAGTGATTAGCACTTTCGCGAGAGACTACCAATAGGAGTAAAGCAGTGGTGCTCATGTATTTACGAAGCACGCTCTGTAGAGCAGTTTGTCCGTTTAGGGCTACTGTAGAAACAACATGGTGAATTCCATATAAGGAGACCCGCGGTGTATGTAGATAGAAATAGCTCCTTCTAAGGTAATAAAAACATAATACTTCATTATGTAAGGTCTTTACACACCTCTGAAGATATTATATTGCATTTCTGTCAATAGATCCTCCAAAAAATTACACACTAGACCTATAAGAGGCAAGAATATTGACAATTACATCAAATCATTAGATTTTCTCATATAATTTTACATTACAATGCGTAATCTGCTTCGGTTAGTAAACTACATGCACATCTATTCACAAACAAGACACATTTTTGGAACATCATGCAAAGGTATATTCCCCAACTTCATCAGGTCTATTAGAATGAAAAGAAAAATGCATTACCTGGAGAAATCTTATGTTTCTGTCTTGCGTTTTCTGGCATCCCCCAACTCTCCATCCATCGACAGAAGATTCCATTTCAGTATCATTTAATAAATCAAGTTCCAGTAAAAACTGCATCCTCTGTTTTTTCACAGAAACCAAGCTGGGTGTCCTCAACAAATCAGTCCATTCCAGGTTATTTGCTGCGTCCATCCGAATCTGAAAGAGGTAGGAAAATCTTCAACATCACACTTGAATATTATTGTTTAACAATAAAAAAGTTTGTTTTATTTATCTAAGAAACGTACGTTCAAATACCGATACAGGATTTGGCTGCATTACTTCATAGTGATTCCCTTCGAATTTCAATTAACTGTTGGTTCACTTGTATTTGTTGGTAAACAGGGAGCATTTGTATTTTAAATAAAGTTTTACAGTCAAATGACTGTGCATATTCCTCCATGTATATGGGCTAGTGAACAGCATAAGGACTGCTGGGCCAGTGTTCAAATCAGATGGCATCAGCAGCTGCAAACTCAGATCTATCCTTGCCCTTCCTGAGACCTGGCTTTGATTACTGGGCCCCCCACCACGAGCCAACACATGGCCATGGGTGCATACCAGCTCACTACACAACCTCTGAGCAACCACTTGGAAACAATCAAAGGGTAAATAGCATGAAATAGGGGTGTTTGGAAACGCTTTGGAGAGATTGTACAGATTGGGAATGCATTTAGTAATTGCTCAAAGACATTCACGAGAGGACCGATGAGGAGGCGAGCAGAAACTGCGTAAAGCCATTTGGAAAACTGCAACCATGGGTTAATGTCATATGGATGAGTGTCAGAATGTTCTATAATTGTTCTTTCACAGACAAGTGAAAGTCCCAGTCCCAGAGGAAACTATTGGAATCATTTGACAGCTGTGTTCGGCAGGCCTGCTGCGTGAAGTTTGATGTACGTTGTGACTGGCAGCTGTAGCTGCCATTCTGCTACCTGTTGAGTGGCCTTGGAACTCTTAGACAAATGACACGACAGGTGCACTTTCGGCTTAAGTACCTGCTCCTATACAAAGCAGCTGGTAGGTTGCAAAACAGATGAAGAAATAGACAGCAGGTCTTCTCTGATTTACACTAAGTTTGCTTTTGGTGTCCAGCGCTCTCCTCGCCAGCATAAATAACCGTTTGTCAATAGTCATTATATTTTAAAGAGCACTAAAATTAACACTCAGGAGACACTTACAGCTGCAAAAACAGATCACTTCCATTTTTTTAACTGTGGTATGTGTTTCAATGTATTATTTGCTATGCAATGTGGTCAAATTAGATGTATGACGAAATGAAGGCTGACATGGTATAAATATAATTCTCAATCAATGTAACTTTTAATAATGTACTATCCAGGTTGTACCCTGTCTGTGGCTCAAGATGCTGGAATAGGTTTCAGCCGTTCCTTCATCTTGCAGAGGATGAGCTGGGGAAGGAATGGATGGAACTTAATGTACAATGCTCTTTCACTGTGGCCATGAATGTACACGTAAAATTTAGTCCTCCATACCAAAATAATAAACCGGCAGCGAAAAGATTGATAAAAAGTAATGATGTGAGCTCATTCCTTTGGGGTTGCCATTTTAATGATAAATCAAATTGCATCATTTGACTGTTACAGTATCTTTTAATAGTTAGATATGTCTCAGCTTTTTCATGTTCCTGTCTTTAGTAAATAAAAGGGATCAGTGTTTATGCACTTTCAATATAATTGACTCAAATGTACAAATGTTATCGGCAAAGGTCAAAGAATATCAAAGCTTTAGGCTAATCATTTACAATAATCCTTGATTCTCTCTACTGGCAATAACAAAATACCCTTGCTCATATTTTTGGAATATAATACAGTGTGACATCGCATTCTTGGAAACTGCAGTCTGGATCATATGGGATGGAATCATATTGAACAAGGATTGAATGGATCAATCACATGGGATATTTAGTCAGGTGCTTCCAGTTGAACACACATCATTTTATATTCCAAAGGTTTTCAGGTCTGACTAATGGGATTGCCATGGGTTCACTATAGCTTGTCTGTATCAGCAAGAGTAATTTCCAACTTCAAGGACATCCCGCACCATAAACAGAAATTAGATCTTTGTGGTACGTGACACAAGGCATGATAGCGGGCCCATAAAAGTGCCTTTTTTTAACCATTTGCAATGTCATCACAAACTTTGTGTTCAAGTGTAACTGTCGCCTAGTGTAGTCTGATGAATCATATTTTATCAAAGATAAAACTGAAAGGCAAAACTTCTTTGCTTTTATGTTACTGATTAAAATCCTGAAAGTTATTTAAACTATTTACAACATTTTATGGTCTTATTGCATTAATTATTTATCAGTATTCTAAAAGGACTTTTAGAAATTCACAAAGATGCCAGGGTATCTGTCTCATATTGACTGTATCAAACATTTATGAAATTCTCATTAAGTGGGCAGGTGTACAGAATGTGAAAATGAAACATGCTTTAAATATGGTAGGAAACAGACAAATTCTTGGCCTGAGGTACATTCACTTTCATTTTGTAATCACCTCTGACTAAAACACGCAACAGCACCCATCCGTTTGCTGAATCTCACATCTGGTGAGCTAAGCGGGATAAGCTAAGTCAAGCCCACGGCAGTTTTTTTGAAACCTATTGTTTGTGACCGCCCCATCTGCTCCGATTCGCCAGTATCAGGCGCAGGAGCAGATGAGTGGGCTTCCACAGGGACCCCTGCTGTAACATCACAGAAGGAATGTATCATTAGAAGAACCAAATCAATACCCCTCTTCAACCAAAAATGAGATGTGTCTTAGAAAACACAGTTCATGATGAGATATAAAAGAAATCAATTATTACGCTTGTTGAAAATATTTTCATCATCTTTTCGATGGCATATGAACGTAATTTTCACGGTCGTCTCCGTATGAGTGATTGTTATTAATCTAATATTATAGTAATAAATATGATGTCATCAATTACTCGTCCTCTTGTCATTTCATAGCTGCATGACTGTCTGTCTTCCGCAGAACACAAAAGAAGATATTATGAAGAATGCTGGTACCCGGCACCCATCGACTTGCATTGGTTTTGTGTCCAGATATTGGAAGTAAATGGGTGCATGCGCTGTTCGTTACCAATATCTTATTTTGTGTTCTGGGGAAGAAAGAAGGTCATACAAATTCAAGAGGGTGAGTAAATGATGACAGAATTTTTTTATTTTTTGTGTGAACTATCCCTTTAATGAGTTTTTCACAACATTGTTAAACATATTATGCATATTTAAAGGTGATTCTTCAACTGTGGGCACATTTTTAAATGACTTTTATGCAAAAGATTTAATGTTCCTACCATTAACAATTACAGCAACACTCGTTTTAAAAGTCAAACATTTAATGTGTGAATTTCTTTTTAAAAGGTTGCTTTAATAAAATAAATACAATTGTTAATGACAGTAAACCTGACAACTTGAAAGTGAAGCAAATTCACGTATCTTAAAATCTTATTTTATATATTACTATCAATCAAGCTGTAATTCTTTCAAATAGTGTAAAACTATTATTTCATTGTGTGTTTTAAAAACATAATATCCCAGCTAGTGACGCATATACAGTACATCAACTGCTTTTCTTAAACTCCACAGGGACAAATACAGAGTTGAAGAAACACTCTTTCATTGATGTAAGATAGATATCGTAGCTCTGCATTGCTTCCCATTATAGCTATTTCCTTTAAAAACAATAGGTACTAACTTCATGGCATGTGCGATTGGCCGCAGTGTCCCTGAAGACTGTAACACAACAACCAGCCTCCAAACGACACAAAAGACATTCCGATCTCTCAGCTGCATGTCACCAGTTCTTGTATGCAGTGCTGTGGTCTAACCATTTCAGTGGCTGTGACAGACTAATATGCAACTCAAGCTTTCAATAAAAAGGCGCTGACAGCCATATTAGGTGAATGAGAATTTGAAGAAAACAAGTGGGTCCAGCAGGTGTTCCTTTAGCTGATTATCAGTTTAGAGGGAGATCTATTTGTTTCTCTGATTTAAGTGAAATGTATATTTATAAACAAATACAAATGAATATATGTATGGTATGTTAAAGGATTTTTATAGATATCATCACACAAGTGTTTGGTAGATGTAAACCGGTCCTTTGAAAAAGAAAGCAAACCGCCGCACCATTACGACCAAAATTGAAGGGTTTATTCTGATGTCATGATATAAGTCCTCTTGACAGGAGTAGGAAAACACATTTCTGCCGAGCATTCCTCTGTGTTGGTTTTTGTTACAGCTGCCAATGCACATTTACCCTCCTTGTAGGCTATGCTTGAAATAGGCTTATCTTTGAGGGGCCTGATCAGTTGACAATAGCCCATTTAGATGTTAAAGCTGAGTGCTGCTCTTCTCATTTCTACAAAAGATAATTATTCCTTCAAATAAGTTACTTCAAGGTTCCTTTTAGCGCTTCTGTAAAAAGTGGAATAATAAGGCTTTGAGTTATGAGGGAAAGTGAGATTTTGAAGATACAACCCACAATAGACAAAGAAGCACATGCCCGAAATGGTCGGGCTGGGAGCACCATGAAACAAAGAGAAGGAGCGTCTGCTGGAGAAAAGCAGATTTATATTTGAATGATTGGGACGTCATATAAAGAAAGTTCCTTTGGTGTATTGATAAGCTGCTCTTTTTAGCGCTTGGAAGTCTTTGGAGAAAGGTGTTATCTAAAGACTGTCAGAATGCACTCTGGAGTCCTGCTGATAGCTTTTGTCATAGCTGAATAAATCGTGACTAACAAGGCCAAGAGTGGATTAGGCACAGAGGATTAAATAGTTTGTTGCTTGGGTTGAACTACTGATTAAAGTTTCCATTTGCAAACACGCACAAAATGCGAAATTTGGCTACTTGTTTAGTCAGCAAACATGGTTGCGCTAATGACGGGGTTATGGCTAGCCATGTACAAATGGGCGAACGAGTCTGTCGTCGATCGAATGCTAACAAATGCACAGTCAGAGAAGCTTAAAAGCTTGTTATTATCACCAATACTATGAGCTGAAAATGCACAGCAAGCGGTCGTAACAATTGATGCACCTTCTTTGAAAGCGAGAGGGCCGTAAGAGAAGCGAGACTACGAGACGCGAACAATAAAGACACGACAAACAATGCAACGCAGAGGAAGACGAAAACCACCGCCAATACACATTCTATACCACACATCTCGTAAGGTTACCTCAGCGTGCGTAAGAACAACTTTTAGTCGTTCCCAAATGCAGACTATCCTGATCGTCTCTCAACGGATCGGGTCTTGTGTTACGCAGTCTGCGGCATGCCCGGCCGCCATCTTTAAGCACAATTGAGTTTAGTTGACGATGGTCCTCCGTCCATCTTTCTTTATCCTCGCGTTTTCCACCCAGCCCCCTCTCTGTTACGAGGGGTCTTCTTTGGACATCATACGCTGTGATATCGACAGGCTTCCTGACCGCTTGGTAGGGATTCGTTGTGGACGTGGAGCCTGTGCGGCTGTGCTTCACCAAATTGTGGATTCTCTGACCATACTTGATTGGCTCAAAATATATCCGCCGAGGACAAATATTCATCCCAGATCTGAGGCCTTTGATCTGATGAAGGCCAGATTTGAAAGCCCCCTCCAAAGAGCCCCTTAAAGACAGAGTTCCCTCAGATGTTCCAAGTAATGAGATTTAGAGTGCTATGATTAATCTAGGCCAGTTTCATACAGACACACATGCAAACACAAAAGATGCGGACATATGCATACTCGGAGCGATCGAATGAACTTTGCGGACCAATTCCTCCCATCCGCAAATTAACAGAAAAACGTACGAAAACCGAACAAGAGCCCAGCTGGAGTTCTTTGATCGCGGTTTGGAAAAATTGATCTGAAGAGGCTTCGACAATGATATTGAAAACAGCGGCCGTGCTGTTTTTTCTCGCTTTTATTTTCCCGACGCCCTGGACTATCATCTCGGATTTAGCAGGCTCTAAAATGATCAGTGTTTATTTTTACTGTTACGCGTTAACGCTAATCTTCTTGACCACCATCTCCGACACATTTCACGGAGTAGTCTACAAGAACAATAATGTGAGTGAAGTCTCAAAATGGTTGATGCTCTCACCTGCCTCTCCTGCTGGGTGTCTCCTCCGCTGTGATTTCTGCTGTCCGCCATGACTGGGCGCAGTCGCCTACTTGCCACCCCAGAGTACTTTCTTATACTCATGAATCGGTTTCTGTTTCTTACTACTGTGTTGCTGAAAGATGTGCATCTTTACTTTATGTTGCAGCTTTAGCTCTGCAACCTGATTGGTGGACGCAAGGACCAGATGATAGACCTAGGAACCCTATTGTAGCTATGGCAACAGACCCCACAGGCATGAGTGATTTGCTCCTAATTGCAAAGTAAACATGAGAAATGAAACTGAATATTATCACAAAGCATGACGAACCTGGGGTTGACGTAAACGCGATAAGCTCAAAAGGCAAAAACAAAGCTCAGCACTGTCCGACACGCTGCCCGTTCGAAGCAGGATGAAAGGGGAAGCACAAAGACCATAGAGTAGCCGTCCTTTTCAAACAGCTATGCACAGTTTCAGTGTTTAACGTGCATGATGGATTATGTTTGTATGTATGTAATTCATGACAAAAAGAACAATGTTAAAAAAACAATGTAAATTTTTCTCCGAAATAAACACAGCGAGATGAGAAACAAAATCGATGTAGGCAGATGAGGGTGGCGGAAAGGAAAACGTAAAGACGAGGAAAGATGATATTGCCTTTGTTGGGTAATGTTATCAGCTGCTTACCTTTCATATGGATTTCACACTTGCTTGTCTAGTAGCAGCCAGGGTCAGACCCAGCAAACCCTTCCCACAATGACCGATTTTCCATTCAAATCATCCTGGCGAGGATCCTCAGTATTGCCTGCCACTTGCATTTGCATTGGCGCCGCCACTCTCAAACAAATTTACCACACGCACTTCGACTTGTTGTCAGGACTTCTTATCGTGCTGGTTTTGGGGTCGCGTCGGGTGGCAGCGGACTGTTATTGAAAAGACAGTTCTGATTCCACACACTGCGCCTTCAAGAACAGCTATGTGACTACTGAGAAAAGAAAGTCACAACAAAATAGCAGCTGGCTATTAGTCTCAGTGGCCCCTGAGCACAGTGCACAGACTCATATGTTGGGGGGACTCGGGTGGGGGGGATTCTTGATTGAGGGAGGGGATCTTCATCTTGTTAAATTTAAAACATTTAAATATATTTCTGTCTTATTGGTTTACGATACAAAGTAACATTAATTACTACTACTTATTATTATTATTTATTATCATAAATATTTTAAGCAACTTTCAAAAGGGACAAAAATCAAGCAAGCATAAATACAATTTAATTAAAGAAATAAAAGTGCATCAAAATATAAGTGTATATGAATAGTTGTGAATAAATCTCAGGTCCTTACTTACCGTTCTATTTTTAAATTTTAACATCCAAACTTCTTACCTCCCTCAAACAAGATGTTTTGGGGGTACAATTTGCTAACAAATGGCAAACTAAGACAGTAATTCAATACTGTGTCATTTCATCTAGTACATTGACTACATTTGATTTTGTTTAAAAAAAACATTTCTGGTCATCAAAAAAATGCCCACTCAGTCATTTCTGAATTTCAGCTGAATTACACTAAAATAAGCAACAACATTAGACAACATTTGCTATGTCCATACTCACTTGAGATAGGACAATACAACAAATATTTTCACTGCAGTATAGATATAGTTGCAATCGGACATAATATCAATGTTAAAAGATGGACTGTGGTTTTTCTTTAGTCTTGTGTAAAACAACAACGAGAACATTATTGATGCACTGACCACCACCTACAGAGCAATTCAGCGGAACATGGAACACAAGCCAAGACGCCAGAGGAAATTCAATATATTTTTGTTTAGCTCATAAACAAGAAATACCTTCCATACTATTGCAAAGGTCATATGTATAGGTCATTATACAGCAGCCTGATGTATTATTCATAGAGAATTCTCCTCTGAATAATACAGTAGATTCAACCATTTCACTGCCACCCACACATGCTCTCAAAATCATGTTGATTGTGACAAGTAATTAATGTAATCTACTTGATTAAAGCTGAAATGTGCAATTGCAAAGACAACGACCATTTCCAAAACGCTTTCGTGGAGACTACCCATCTCTCTCATTGGTGGGACTAACATCCTGTCCCAAACTCTGTGTGAATATATGGTGGCAATACTCCAATTAACACAGCATTGTTTTCAGGGAATTCAGCCTACACGTGGCTTACTAGTGACCAGTGGCGTAACGGACGGGCACGTAGGGCTACCCCTGTTACCCCTGTAAAAGTTTATTTTTGAAGTGAATATATAGGACTTTTATTTTGGTGTTAATTTGTTCCTACTGCTGTTTGGTGTTCACAGTATCCTTTGTGGTCATTGTTGTTATCCAAAAGTAAAAGTAAAGTGAGAATAGCTACAAATGTCCTGAAACGTAATCATCTTAGCATTCATTGCTAAGTAAAATAAAATATCTCCAAACAGTGTCCAAGTGTCACAGATGGCGCTCTGAAGCTTTTTTAAACCATCCCTGTCACCATGCAAGTGGCTATCAAGATGTCGTTTTCTAAATTAAAACTAATTTAAACGTTAAATCAATATTCTTTTTGTGACGGATTTTATATTAGCTGAAGTTCCTCTTAATATATTTAATATAAGTAGCCTTTAGCCTACTCAACTCCCAAATAATAAAGGCGTTGTATGTACCCAGCAGGAGTCTACCGCTACCCTAGACGTGGTATGGCAAGCTCACACTATGTGATTTTTGGTTGGATTTTGCTGTCGCAGACAGATTTCTAAGGTCCAAGACAAAAACTCTCAAACAGGACCAAATCAGTGCTTGTTTTGGTTGCCGAAGCTCATTAAGTATAAGCAGGTGTGCAACGTGACCTGGACCTGACTCGAGCTATCCCACACGCTATGATATTTTCAAACCTGTTTGATATTATCGCCAAGTGATCTCGTTGTTCACATGTATTCATTAACATTACAGAGCGTGTTAAATGGCTAGAAAACACTTTAAAAACACTTAAATGTTTCACGCTCCATTCCAGTGGATGGCGTAAACGCACCAACAACTCATTTGCCATCCACCATCAAACTAGAAGTGTTCGCGATGTGGGAGGTGTTTTCGCTGTTGGTCCTTGACCAAAGTCTTGTTGTTAGCGCACTTTGTCTGCTTTGTGTTGTGTAGTTGCATTGCGTTGCATGCAGATGAAGGATGACAAGAAACCTTCTTGTGTAGTGTAAGCGCCATAGCAGTTCAAGAAGTAGTAGGACCACGAGACAGGAATGGCAACGGCACCACGTGTCGGAGGACTACTCACGAAGCTATTAGCTCCGCCTCTGTTCTACCTTAAAGCATCAGCACACTCCTACCACTTGCACGTAGCCTGAATTTTTTAATTGAAATAATTCGTAATTACGCTGATAGTGTTTGTAATGCTTTTGACAGAAAATTGACAGAATAAAGAAAAGTGTTGAAGTCATGACAAAGGTTGTTATGCTTCTGTCAGCTGGCATTCTGATTGGGTTTTGTTCCAAGTTACGGTCAACAGAGTGCTTGTGCGTTTTTCCTCAGGGTTTCCCCCACAAATCAAGATTTCTGATCGTAAATATTCAACACCAATATTCCACCATCGTGCACACCGATGTTCTTCCGACCAGGTTCATTCACTCTTAACACACACCACAAGAAATCTGATAAGACAATCTTTAGATCCCTTTCAGATCATCGGGACTTTACCTAGGATTGTCAAAAGTGGAGAAATCTGCCTGATTTTCTTCGGCATAAGTTAAGTGATTTTTAAATGCATGAATTCCACTGATTTGATTATTTGGTAGATGGGCCCTGCCTCCACTCTTGCGGGAGGGCCAAGGCAGTTTAAGTTACACCACTGGCCGTTGCATCTTAACTAGACATTTTTTAATAATTGTAATATTGAATTAATATTGCATATAGAACACTGAATTGAATGAAACCTTTCAACTTTAACAAAATGTTTGCGTTCATAAGTCGTAGTAATTTAAACAATAGTTGCCAATTCACATTTTAGTCAATGATATAACTGATTAAATAGATAAAAGCATACAAAGATGTAAGATTATACAAAGGTTTCAATTTCAAAAACTGAAACTGACTGGAAATGTCAAGAGGAGGGGCTTGCAACATTCAGCAAAAACAGCGAGAGATATCCCCAGGGTTTGAAGGTGTGTCGAAAGAGTATCCAGTTTCTTGCTGTTGAAAAAAGGGCGCCTTGCAATTCATATGACTTTAATGTTACGGTTCTAGAATAAAGAGCCAACCTTATCATACCCACATTGGCACTACATTAAACAAAATCATACCTAGATCGACTGAACAGCTTCCACAAAGCAAGCCTCTAAATTCCATTCAAAAATGACGACAGTTCATGATAAATCAACAGAATCATCAGTTCTGGGTCTTTTGTAATCCGCAGTGAGGAGCGTATGTCTCATGATGAAATCAGTTTTCCTTTGTAACACAGACGGCCTGTCATTTTATCCTCAGGATCATCTATCAGAGTTGCTTTTACACAAGCTACCGAGAAGGACTTTTCTCACCTCAAACAACGAACCGCTTCACCTACCATAATTCACAGCTGGAAGACATTCTCAGAATTCCCTGTTCTCACAAAGAGGGTCCGAACAGACGTTTTAAGTCGACTGTTGCATGAATAAAAACGCTTCATTAGGAGCGTGTTGAGACCCAGGATGGTCATGAGATTGTGGTGCTGCATTGATTTAAGATCAATGGAGACCAAAGGTGTTCAGAACACCAAATCAATCCTGCATAACAATAAAACTCAACACCTCAAAGCTCTCTCCATCCCCCAGTGACACAAACTGACTTCTGGCATTGAGAAGACAGCTCAAACATTGTAGGTTGATTGAAGTAAACACTAAAAATCTAAATTCACCTCAGGTGTCCTATGAATCAGAAAGAAATATTCTGTAATGCGTGCACGCTTCTGGTTCGCAAATACATTGTTCTGAATTTTCACATTTGCATTTGTCATGCATAAAAAGTGCTCACTATGTTGTTTTATGGCAATTGTATTATTGTAATATGAAAGTATTTATGCTGCCATAAAAGTTACATATTTAATTTAGGCAGGTGGTAAATATATCTGGAATACTAAAATATTATTCAATACTGACAAAGAAAAGAAACGCATTGTGTCGTTACCATATTGACCATTATCCCTAATAAATCTTTAAATTTCCCACTTTAACATAAAACTTTCTCTTCGTTTTTAAAAAGCCTGCGTGGGCAAAGGTAACACACACTTATTTATAAATGTAGATATGACGGTGTGCTTTGAAAAAATATCACCTACAGAGCATTATTCAAAATATGCTCCCTGCCTGTACAGTGCCTTTCCTGTTCGTTTCCCAAATCTCAGTCAAGAGCTCGGCCTGCTCAGGTTTCAGCAACAAAAATGAGCTCTTCTTGCTCCCACCCCCATCTTTGTACTTCTCCCCCCTCCCACCTCTAGCTGTCTCTCCCAGAGACTCTTGTTTATTCCTCCCCTCAGGCTGTAAGATTGGAGCCCGGGCCTGCCATGAAAGAGTGCACACAAAACAAGGGAAGATTAAAGGACACAGAGATATAAGGAGTGCATCTGACCAAACCATCTGTGCTACATTCAAAACCATTTTTACCCTACACTTACATGCAAAGGTGTAGGAGCCACAGCATAGGAAACAATATTTACATTAGTCATTTTGCAGACGCTTTTATCCAAAGCGACTTACAAAGTTCAGAGTTCAGGGAGCAATAAGCGATATGTCATACAGACACAGGAAGAGGCAACATAAATACAATTGGATATGGATCACAATACCTTTATGATAATATCACAAAACTATAATGAATTTTAAGGTTATATTCATTATGGTTAGAGGTCCTCTCTCTCTTTATGTCGTTTTTAAGCATGGATACAATCCGTTGGAATGGATGAACAACACATAGTTGTTAAAGGGATAGTTCACCCAAAAATAAAAACAAATAATTTCTTCACACTCGTGTTATTCAAAACATGACTCTATCTTCGGTGGAATACAAATAAAGATATTCTGATTAATGGTTTTGTGTCCATACAATGTCAAACCAAATCTTGAACTCCTTTTTTTCCTAGAATTGATAGTCAGGGTTAATAACGCGCTCCAATAAGTTACAGAACCGAAAATCAGACAATTAAAGACATCTTTCACCAAAGAAAACAATTCTCTCATTAGTTACTCACTCTTATGTCATCTCAGACATACAGTATGTGTTTTTCTTTCTTAAGGAACTAGTTGTCATGTGATAAGACATCCCAGAACCAACCAGATTGTAAATGATCACTGCGTCCCCATATTTGCTTAAAGTCATATTTTAAAACACAAACGTGTGTTGGGCTTTACGGTTTTAAGAGGACTTTCCATAGACGTAATGATTTTTATACTGTACAAACGGTATATTTGCATCTAAAAGTAACCTGCACAGAATACTGCATTTTATATGATAAGATAATCAGCTTTTAAATAAGCTGTTTTCCTCACGGGGTTCCAAGGTGAAAGCTTACTGGTTGTAGGGACAACCAGTTGGTTATTTATTTGTATACATATCATTTCAAAACAAGAAAGCATACATCTTGGGGGGGGGGGCACGAGGGTGAGTAATGGTGAGAATTCCCTTTAAGAACAGAACGCAACAGAATCAAGACTTTATGAGAGCAACAGCCTCCCCTAGTGGTTTCCGAGAATATGACGCAACAACCCAGTGCATCGTCTGCATCCTAAAGATAAACAGACTGCGATTGAGTGATGCTAGATTGTATTTTCATCTAGTACGATGGAGAATATTTGTGATTTAATGATCGTACAAATGACCGTATATGCAAAGCAAGCTTAAAATCCCCTCTGAAGACACAATAACCAACTCTAAAGTAACGTTAACCAACAGTTTGATGCTGTGCTAAGTCCATTATTCACGTTAAAAGTGAACAACCACGGATAATAACAACGCTATACTTACCCTTCATCAGGGGAATCACGCATTCCAGAGCGCAGGCGCGGTGGCCAAGTGGTAAGGCGTCGGTCTCGTAAACCGAAGATCGCGGGTTCGAACCCCGTCCGTGCCTTTTAAACACGTTGCGCTCTGACGTTCACTCCGCACACAGATGTCAATCAAAAGAAATCGATCATACAACGATATATCATCGACTTCTATAAGTATTCCGTCAAGGTCGAGGAATTGTTAGAGGAAACCTATACTTGACGAGCTACATATATCAGTCGTTGTTCTTGATGTACAGCTGCCTGGATTTATACATTTATTATTTATGTGGAATGTTGCCAAAAAAAAAATCATTCGTTCCACTCCGAGCAGAATCAGTATTTTAACGAGTCTGTGGCAACAGACGAAGTGTTTCGTTCCGAAAACGGGTTACTTACAAACAAAACCGGTTAATAACGTTACTTTAGTTAAGCTTACAATTACAAAGCCTTATTGGTGTTAAAACTTTACGTTTTTATTCATGTTTTAACTTACAGTAAGGCTATTAAACATACCTCCATACATGTGTGGTTGACATTGATGTGGTTGATGTGGCGTTTACATGTCTTGCGTTATAATTATCTCGCGGTCACTTCAAAGAGCGCGCCGACATAAACGAAGGACAAGGCCTTTGTCACTTCATGCATTCTCTGATCGGATAGCTTTAAGTCTTCGTAAAACTCGTTCGTTAACACTTGACCTTATAAGCAAAACGTATATATATATATATATATATATATATCACCCGCATGTTTTTGTCCTCTTGGTATTAAACGGAACAATAAATAACGTTATTAACCGGTTAAGTGCAATTACAAATAAGCGTGTCTGTTCGGAACGATTAAACTTGATTGCATTTTTCTTTATGTTCCGGATAGAATTTCGTTCGTTTCCATTTTTGTCCCTTGAACTGATTCACAGCTCAAGATTCTTTGTCAGCCCAGTAACAACAGTGTTATAAGCACTGCCGCAGTATTGCCAACAGGGGGCGGCAAAAAGCAACAAATCAGTTCTAAAATGCTACAGGTTTGATCGCAGATTTTAATTCGTATTTCCCAATTGAATGCATTTATATACGTTTAATTGACACCATCTCTGTCACATTTGTGAATAAATATACTCGGCCGGTGGCACCGTATACGTATGCATGCAAACCAATATAACACCAACTCCAAATCGTTTGTGCAGATCAACTAATTCTAAACGTTTGGCTTCTAATATGCAGCATTATCCATTATATTTAGCTGACAAAATAAACGCGTTCGTTTCAGCTCGGGGTTTCTAAGAACGTCCCTAGTTTCTATATTTGGAGATGACTTCTAGGAAAACTGAAACTGCCAGCTACCCTATCCAGTTCCACGTGTTAAACTTTGCTCCCTTTTAAAGCAAAAGAAAAGCATTGGTCAGCGTCGCCCGAGCATATTCCGACGTGAGCGATTTTAATATCGCCCATCGACGATGGTAGATAGACGCAGGGATGTCAGCGCGGAATTTAGGGCGCAATTGGCGTGCGTTGCTGAAAATGGGATCTCCCCCTGCACGGCCCCCGCTTACCTAGTAGCGTGACCATGAAGCAATGCATGAGCAGAGAGATCTTAACATGCACTGAGTCAGTCTGCTCCTCCAGACGCTTGCTGATCTCGCCACCGGGAGCACGCATGTATATCGAGCACTTAAAGAAACGACGTCTGATTCAAATCGACCAGATGTTTCTAATAACCACACTGCGCTTTACGCATTCGAGGTAAGTTTAAAGCGATGATACGTCGACATGCGTTCGCGCGTTTTCTTTATCCGAGTCGGTCTGCAGGTGTGATCAGAATTCGCGCAGCGTGCAGAATACTTATTCGTTCTATTGATGATGTCATAGTAGACATCTAACCGTTAGAATGTGACATTTAATAGGAATTTAAATGAAAAGGATGAGGATTAAGTATGCGACGTGTCTTTGAAAGCAACGTTGATATTTTAGGCGCATTATGCCACACGTTATATTTTTCGCGGACGTTGCTTCCCGACAGAGGCAGACAGATTGTGTCTGAGAGACTACATGAACTCTCCGGGGAGCCGAACACACTGTCTGGGACCCAACTGACGATCAGTTGTCTGCAAACAAAAAGCTTTCAATAGGGCGGCTTCGATTTTAAAAGCATTTGATGGATTCTTCAGATCGCCCGCTTGGACGGCAGGGTTGAACTTCGTGTGATAGCTTTTGTAGACGCTGTAATTATTCCATATTTTGGCATGTTGGCCTTGACTGAAGAAGGTCACCTCCTATGATTTATGATCTGAAGAAAGTAACAAAGAGAACGTGGATGTGACTTGAAATAAAACTTGAATTTATGGGACAGAAAGGTGCTGAAGTTGGATGTCGAATATAGGAAATACGTTTATGTCTAAAGCAGCCCTCAATATTGTAAAAATCATTGTGATTTCAGTGGCGGGACTTTCTGGGCAAGATGAGTGTTGATCACAGTCCAACTGGCCCGCAAAGTCCCGCTTTTGGGATTCGCTCTCACGGCTGACAGTAAAATGCTTAGCCTTTAAAGTGCATATTTTTGCATCTGTATCAACCACATGTAATCGGTATATTTAGACCATGTCATGCGCCTCTACTTGATGACAGTCGGGGAGGTTTTTGCATATACTTTGAGTGTAAACGGTTCCCACAAATGTGTCTGATCTGAAGTTGCACGTAATTAAATGTAAATGTAATTCCGCAGGGAGAATGAGGGGCTTTTGGGGGCACTTGTGTTTCAGTTTCACCATCATAATGCCCCTAAAAATCCTTATTGCTCTTGCACTGATCACCATAGTGATCATAAGATTACATGCTCTTTCCACCCTCATAATGTTGTGAACGTGTCGGCTGCTGTTTTTACAGACAAACCTCATTGGTTTGTTGCATTTGTGTCTATTGACCGTGATGTTAATGCACTTTATTTACAGCCATTAGCATTTCAGATCTGATGCAGACATAATTTGTTTGTTCAGACTTATTTAAGATGCACCGATTATAAAACGCGATGCAGACGTTGCCAATGGGACCACAGCAAGAGCACTTTCAGTGTAAAGTCTATACCTGGAAAAATTGTTTGGATATATCACATGTGTGCTTTGCGTGCACAATTATGCTGCGCTTGTGCATTGTCCTGTCGTACTGAAGGCAGCTCAATGCCTTAAGGATCTGCTGCATCTGCTCATGCATTCTTTCATTTAGCTAATGGTGGTAACAAAACTGCCTTATTTTAATTTCCCGTTTTTTATTCATCTCCGTTTTAAATTCCTGCCAAAAAGAGCCAGACATGCACAATAATAAATTCGGCTGTGAAGCTTAATTCTTATTTACTTTATCTCTAAATGAATAATGCAGGTTGGAAATTGAGAAGTGTGACACCAGCCATTCAGCCGTGCTTTAATGATGTGACACTGCCTTAAATTACGGCTGACAAGAGTCAAGAATTAACATACATGCACTTTGTTTAGATTTATAAACAATATGAGCAACACTTTAAAGGGATAGTTCACCAAAAAAATTAAATTTCTTTCATCCTTGACTCACTCTCATGTCATTTCAAACCTGTATGACTTTCTTTCTTCTGCACAATGAAGATATTTTGAAGAATGTTGGTAACCGAACAACACTGGGCCCCCATTGACTTTCCCTGTATGGACACAAAACCAGTGACACATTTCTCAAAACATCTTTTGTGTTGCACAGATTATACATTTTGAATGACATGAGGGCGAACAAAAATAATGAGAGAATTGGGGTAAACATCCTCTAACCTGTCATATCCACTCTGGCAAAGTAAAAAAAAGAGTTTGAATATATATTTTATCAATCTATTCATTCCCTGGCTATATGAGCTTAGCAGTGTACCAATGAGACCATAAGCGTTGCTAACATTACGCTAGCAGTAGAGCTTCGGGAACATTTAAAAAACACAGTGGAAAAAAACAGCAAAAGTGACTTTGTGTGATTTTTAGTACACTCCAAAACATACCACGCCATGTTATTATAAGAACAAGGGATCTATTGCTAGTTGGGGGAACAAGATGTGATTCCAAGAATGTCAAGAGTCTTGTGCCACATGTAAGTAGTCGATTCTGTTACAACTTGCCAAATTGCAACAAATGGGAATATGAAGTTGTGAACTTTCACATACTTGATGTCTATTTGTAATAACAGAATCAACTATATTTTAATTGTCTACGGTTTTTAACTAATATAATAAGATGACATAGAGGTTTTGCACTGGCTCACATCTCTTTAAAGTCTCTGGGCACTGAGCTGGTTACTTGAGGAGGATTTAGCTGTGGTCCTTCCTTTCTGTTCTGTGGCTCTGTTACGGCTCAGCTCATGGTAATAGGAGAAAGGGAGACTTTCAGCTGGGAAAGTAATTATTGACACCCCACACAGCCAACAGTGAATCCTTCCTAACCAAACTCATTTCAAACAACAAACTTGTGTTGCTTGTAGCCTTACTGCAAGGATGTTTTTCTAATGGACACGGTAAATGTATCACAGTCGATTAGGTTATGACTGACAGCAAAAAATAAAATGAGCATCAACCACACCTCATTTAAAATATTTTGAACGTCTTTTTAGACAAAAAAACATTCACCATTTCTTGCAAAATCCCTATCTTACTGTTCCTTTGGACGCCAATAAAACCTCTGAATCAGTTTTTAAGAACCACTGGAGAGTCATTTGTGCTGAGTCGGCAGTTCACATTAAGTGCATTTACACATACTTAAACACCCTCTGAAGTGCATTGAAATCTGCAGCGTTGTTTGATGCACTGACAATTTCCTTTGAAACAGGAAATTAGGGCGGGACGCACTGAGTGGCTCCTGCCCTTTTAAAATAGCCAATCATAAGAATGAACATTTGATGCTTTCGGTTCAGCTTTTAATTGGTCAGAAAAATCTGATAAGTAGCTAAAGTGCAGAATGAATGATGTCATAAAATGTGATGTCATCACATTCTTTCCGGAAGGAGAGAACGTATTTACAGCAGTATGCAGTATGTCCATTTAGGGCTACTGTAGAAACAACATGGGGAATTCCATGTTAGGGGACCCACGGTGTATGTAGATAGAAAAATATTATTTTAAAGTAATAAAACATAACGCTTCATTATGTAAAGTCTTTATACACCTTTAAGTAATGAATCAGATTTTGAAATTGTATTGTAAACATTAAAGTTTACATACAATTCTGGATAAAATTATTATTTATATTATGATTGTATCTCAACCCTGTTTATCAACCTATAGCCTAGAGCTTGATATAATCGGATTCGGCTTTGTGCTCTGAAAACAGAGGTCAGGCGAGATATGTGAATAAATATTTTTTACCCAATGTGTTATGTTAGACAGATAGATTAAACTTGTAGTTCAACTAACCCAAACCATGTGGTGGTTTGATTGTAGCTCGATTGCAGCCGCCCATGTAAACATTTATTAACGGTGTTATATTAATTTACATAGTTTGAAATCGGTGTATAATGTTTTCCAGAGTATATGCGTACAGTCCTTAAAATCTGTAGCAATTTCTGCTAACACGTGTTCTCCTTGCCCTTCATGTTTGCCCTTGTTTTGTTTAATGTACACACATGAAGGTTGAACTTGTCAGTTACAGTTAGTAATGCAGGCTATGTTGCTATATCTCTCCCTACAGTTTCTGTTATTAAGGAAAAACTTAGAATATTTTAAAGACTGAGGAGGCTAAAAGATCTTGTCATTACCATGAGTCACCAAATCATGGGTCTAAATGGAAATGTGTGGAAGTGAACTATTTGAGAAAAACACACAGAGAAACGGCGTTCTGAGCATCATTCGGTTCATATTTTTATTATTAACTTATCTTTAGATTGAACTTACATTACATTTTATATTGTCTTGCAGGTACAAAGCAATACTTGGAAAACAGACATGAAAAGCACTTGTGTCATTTATGTCTCTCTCCTTTTTCCTCAGGGTAAAGCTGAAGGCTTATAGCCAAATATGATAAATGGATTTAGGTTTTATTAATAATGTTTTCAATGCCTTTTAAAGTGCTCTAGGAGTGTGAGAATATATAGAATGAATGCTATTCGACAATTTATAACATAATGTTCTGAAAACAATATAGTTTATGTCAACATACATCAATTGAGACATGTTCATCAATTAACTGGTCAGTATCCGGAGATTTGAACAAATCTAACTGAAACCCTCGGGAAATAAACTTGTCAATAAATATATGAGTTGAGATTGCACTTATTACTGTTTAAACTCTGCTGTAAACAACCAAATCATCCATATGACTCACACGGGCTTGTGAAAAGCCATTTTCATTCATTATTTTTATAGCGCCCTCACTGGATAAACCCTCTGTCTGTATGTAGTTGTGTTAAAACGCCAAAATTAGAAACGTAATTCATTCATAAGTCAATTACTTTTAATAAACAGGAAGAAACACTGAATTTGCATGGTCAGAAAAATCCCAATAAGCACTAAATTGTTTTATAATGCTCGTAATTGCTGATATCTGAAATGTCAAGACATGCAGTAAGTCTTGTGCTGTGATTGGTGCACAATTCTCACGTGACTCACGTAGTTGCGCAGGGAAGAAGGAATAAGGAAAGTTTGAACAGAAAACAGGGTGCATGTCAGGAGTAAATATAAAACAGCCCTCACTGCTGCTGCTGGTGCTGTGTGTTTGTGACATATTGAGGGATCAACCTGTTGCTTTAATGCAGCCTTGGTGTATTGGTATTTTAGTTTAGGTCACTGAGTATTGATTACAGATATATGTTGGAGTTGTTTTCTGTTTACTTTTCACTTATATTATTAAATATATATAATATAGATAACATCAGCTTTCTGTCTGTTTAACAAGGTGTTGGACCACCAATTGGTTTAATACACAACATCTCAACATATTCATACAACTTTTGAATAGTCTCCAGTGGACTGAGGTACCATTCGTATATAAGAGCATCTTCCATTTGGGAACCTCCATTTCACTCTTTTTATAATTGCTCATAAAAAACAAAGTTGGCCTGTTAAGGTTACAGATGCTCCTTCTAGATGGGAGATTTGTCTCGTACATTTCACCAAATTCTGTTCCAAAAATGTTTTAAACAAAAGATAACTTAGGGTTTTATGCCTACACAATTAATATGACACTCTAAAACCGTGTTGGGCCAAAAGGTGACAAACCCAACCATTGGGTTAAATAAACCCAGAAAATTTTTATATTTGACCCAATGCTGGGCTGAAAATAATCAACCCTTTTTTTAGTGTTACCCCTTAAACATTGGGTCTTTGCCTAATTTTTTATTATATATATGATACACACACACAGACACCATCATGCAGTGATTAATTTATTCCATGAGCGACAGTGTCCTATAACAGGGGGTTACCGAGAGACCAGCTTGGGTCTTATGATCTCAACATATCGGTGTCCATGTGCCGACCCACTCCATCTAGAATAAAACAGCTTTCATTAGGTTCCTGGTGAGTCTTCATCTTGTCAGCGTTCATGATTTGAATAAGAAGGTTAAATTATTTCTGATTGGTAATACTTTTATGTGTAAAAGTGGCTGAATGTGCCTTAACATGAACTGTAATTTTAAAAGGTCCAAATTTTTACTTTACAATTTGTAATGTGTCAAGAAGGTTTGGCCTCAATTAAGCTGCTACCTTGATTTCACCTTTCCAAGATTATGTGAAATGACCCGGCACATAAGATTATTCTCAAAAGTGATGGTGAGAGGTTCAACAGGTCCAAAGTGAACACCAGCCTGCTCCCATATGTAGACCTCGAAGTAATTGCTCCAATCAAACGAGAGCTGAGAAATGATGGATTTCATAATGCACGCAAAAAAATATGCGTATATGAGAATATAAAGTGGCATGAAATCTGCAATAGTAATGTTTATATTGTTTGGCAGATAACGGTTATTACATCTAAATTGTATTTGCATTTGGCCCATGCTTTTATCCAAAGCAGTGCCTTTGATGTCTGGGAATCGAACACATGACTTTGGCATCGCTAGTGGCATGCTTTACCATTTGGGATTCATCTCTGGTTTTCTTTTCGTTCGTTATTTGTTTGTTGGTTACTATTGTTCTCTCACGATCAAACATTGTCAAAATCGATGCCAGGCCGAAAAACAGATCATTTGTCACCACAACAGATAACTGTGAATGGTAAGATGTATTAAAGATGGGTGTTTACAGAAGAATGATCTTTCACCAAACTCGCTATTAAAGTTGCCTTGCCGTCTGTTGCACATTTGAAAGAAATTATAGACCTGACAATACTGGTTTTGTTGTTTTGATTTGCCGGTGGGCTCAGTATGATCTAGCATGCTGTAATGGATCATGCTTTTTGGCTGGCCACAGTGTCTTTGTGGTTATCACGAGTCCATCACACACACATGCTCCTGTGATACAGCAGATTGGCCTTTGTACACTCCAGCCAACTTGTTATTTACCTCAAATTAATGTCAGGAGGTGTTTTTTCGAACATGAATCATATAATATATGTGGAGGTACAGTCATGGAGTTTAGATTTTAACAAGCATTTCTACATGTATTGTGTTCATTCTGGAAATAAACCTCACACTGACTGTAAAAAAATCTTAACTCTCAACTTAAAAACTTTAGTTCAAAAGCTGCATTACATTATTTAAAAGTTAACTAATTTGGACAAAATTTATATTATGAATAAGTAGAATTTCGTATTTAAAAATCCAGTTCAAGTAACTTTAAAAGTTAATTTGATTTAACTTACAAATTTAATGCAGATTCTGAACTAGATTTATTTACAGCAGCGTCATGAAGTCAATAATGAACTGGTTCTAAAAGACAAATAAACACAACGTATATAGTTGTTTAAACATGAATAGGAACTTGTTTTTTCATTTTTAAAAACCAGAAAACGTATCTTTTTAAACTAGTTTGTCCCCTTTCAATATTCTGCAAATTAAAACATTATTATTAATTGGGATGTGGCAGACATGTTTGCAGTAGTTCACAGAATTAAACACATAACCTATTAATAGTAAATTTGGATAAATGTAAAAATATTTTGAAGTGGTCTGGTAAATTCTAGCAGCAACAACAGCAAACAGACCCAGCAAAGATGACTGATTTAATATTGAATCAATGTTAATTTGATTATTCTGAACATTGTGTCGACATTAAACCAATTATCGTTATGTGCTCCTGGACTCCCACTATTATCTAAAGAGGTAAAAGTCAACTACCGTAAGTTGACTAAATAGACGATTTTGCATACTAGTAAATTGCTTACTAAATTATCAACGATTTCAAAGTTAAGATGAGATATACAGATATAAAAGCCGAATTGACTCCATTGACAAAGAACTTTCATTTTATGATCCATGTATCCTTTTCAGGGGGGGTATTACCGCGTGGCAAACCATTAGTCTGCATTCTTTGTATCTGTAATGTTCCTGTTGTTTGGGAGAGGAGTGTAGCCATGCTGTCATGAGTCATGAGGTCAGGGATACGGACACATACACATTAGACTGTAGCGAGCATATGCGTCAGTAAAGCTCTTAACTGAAACCACATGCCGCCATCTCACAGCCAAACCAAATGAATGAATGACTATTTTGAATAAAAGCTGAGCCCAGCTCCACGCATCTAAGGTGCCTTGCAGTCATGTGATATTAATTTGCTAGCGTGTTCGTTTCATCGCTTCCATTTCTCTTCTACAGAATCTGTTGGAAGCCTTCGTGTTTTAAGGGGAATCTCGCAGCGATGCTTCCCGGGTGATAGTTCTTGAAGATTTACTTCCCGTGTGCTTTTGAGACTGCTGTTTCTTGGGCCTTTGTCAAAGGGAAATTAGAAAAGAAGCCAATGCACATGGCTTTTATTTCTGAGTCAGATACAGTGTCTCAGCCCAGCAAATGGATTTATAGGTTCAAAGTGAAGGACAAGATGTGCGGGAATGATACAACAGCGTGTGCGACATCTGTAAAGACGGGTAGCTAAAGATCAGTCGTAAAATTCGCAAATCTAACGTTTGCTTGTTAATGTGACAAGGGCAGGAAGACTTGAGTTTCACCTACTTTTGAGACTGAAACAGATGAGACAGGTTAAGACTTGAGTCACTGCTCCAAGAGAAACATCCAGTTGCTTCAGAAAAGATTCACTGTATGCTGCAAGTCCAGACATTACTCTGATCCCTGAAATAAAATGATGGATCAATCACAAATCTCAATCTATCTATCTATCTATCTATCTATCTATCTATCTATCTATCTATCTATCTATCTATCTATCTATCTATCTATCTATCTATCTTCCTCCTACCTACCTTCCTATATTGATGTTGACTGTTCGCAAAAAAATAAGAAAAAATAAACAATTTCATTATAAAAGGCTTAATAACAATTTATTCTTCTTTTTACTCTGTAAAACAGGCAAGGGTGGAGCTTATTTTCACTGTTATAAATGTCTTTATTATTATGTCTTTATTATTTTTTCATGTCACACAGGCAGGGGTGGAGCTGTGATTCCTTGGGGCTCACCTTTGTCTTGCCTGTAAAAATGGGTGACTTATGTATAATTATAGGAGATTGAAACTTGAAAGTCACAGGAAAATAATATGCATTTGTGGATTAAAAAAATAAAAACTCCCATGGGTAAAACAAAACAATGATTCCCCAATCCTGTTGTGACACATACAGTATTTTCGTTTCAACGACAGTGATATCAAAGAGCAGTTTGGAATGGCTTGTTTACAAAAGCAGCGGCTAAATCATCTGTGCCAAAGAGGCGCATTCAATAAAGAAACGTTTAGTAAGCGACGTGGCCTCTTTGAACTGGCAACGGTATTATTAGCATGTTGGATTAACTGTGCATCAAACCAAAGTTCATTCATCCAAACCTGAACAGCCTTGTTTGAATAAGATGAATAGAAACCCATGAGAACATACAGCAGAGAATGTTCTTAATCCTTTTATGAGGGTTGCAAATATGCATAGGAAAATTTAAAATTACCACAAAATTTAAAACGGTTGATTTCAGAGTGTGAACAAATGTCAAGACCACAGATCATGAGATGCAACATCCTCTACCCAACAGGCAGCGTTTTTCTTAAAGGGACAGTGCCCCCAAAATAGAAATGCTGTCGTCATTTACTCACCCCTCATGTCTAACCTGACTTTCTTTCTACTGCAGACCACAACATTTTTACAAACATTGGTAACCACACTTTTTGTACGATTTTGAAGGATGAGGAAGAATTTTATTTTTGGTTGAGCTATCTCTTTAAGTCGACACCAGAGATTCTCTCCCATTTGCCAGGTAGGAAACAGTCAGGGGAGCTCCATATGCTTGCTGTGTCCTCTGGAGACTTCATTACATTCATCTCTCATGGTGTAAAAGCCACAGAAACAATTAGACCACGGTCAGCCTCACCGGATGATCATATTGTTCTTCAATGACTCAAAGGGGAGTTTTAAATAGTCCTTTTTATAGGTAAAGCCAATCTCTAGGCAAGCTCACTGATGCATTTACCTTCAGCACTACTTGAACTTGTAGAGTTTTCCGGGTGCAGATCATTAAACCTTGAGAGTAATTATATGGCTTGCTATTATGAAGGTGATCATCGAGGCGGGATTACACATGAGAACAAAATTATATAGTGCTTACTGAAGAGAAGCAATTACACCCCCTATCCCCACCACTTGTAAATTGTAGTAATGTTACAAAATTTTATGAACTGTTCTTTCTTTATAATAGCTAGTAATTTGGTCAGCACTCATGTACTGTATGCTATACAGAATGTATACTTCACAATGTTGTCTTTTTTCTCTTGTTATGTGTTCAAAGAGATTATCACAGACATAAATCTGCCCTGGAGACCAGTCTGTTCCCTTTTCTTGACAGATTTGAAATAAATGGTATAACTATATTTACCTGTCAAAGCTCCTGGTGTTTTGGAGTGAATTGCACTGTATACTCATGAATTCATCATCATGTTGACATGTTGTCACTTTCTTGCGATGTAAATAGGAACATATAAAGGTATTTGGACATTATTTTGTAAATAACTGCATTGCATAACAATTATAAAATCAAGTATTTATTTAAAGGGAGAGTTCACCCAACAATGAACCTAACACTTCAGTATAGGGGGCGATTCTCACTATTAACTAGTTGTTATTAGCATGCCTATTTTTGGCTGTTTATTAGTACTTATAAGCACATAATCTGCATGATTATACTATGAATCCCTAATCAAACCCATTACCTAAACCTATTGACTTCTTTACTAACTATTAATTAGCAACAAATAAAGATATAATGCGGAAAAAGTCATAGTTAAAGGGTTGTTAATAGCAAGAATTGCCTCCTATAGAGTGACCAAATTGCTGTTTGGTTGAACACACAGAAATATATTTGGAAGAATGTTAGCAACTGGCGGGTTCTGGGGCACCATTCAGTGCCATCGTAGGAATTGCGTCGTGTAATTGTTTTTGTTGAACACAAAAGAAGAGATTTTGAGGAATTTAGGGAAGCAGACTGTTTTGGGGTACCATTGATGACCATTTAATGTTTTTTTTTTACTTTGGTAGTCAATGATGCCCAAGAAATGTCAGTTGCTAACATTCGTCCACAAATTTTTCTGTGTGTTCATCCGAACAAATTAATTTATACAGATTTGGAACAACTTTGGTGGGTAAATCATAACAGAATTTTCATTTTTGAGTCAAGCGGTATTTGTTTTCAGATTGTTTGATGTTTTTGACACCAGCGTGATGTGAGTGTACAAATTATTTTTGGTGCCACTGTATTAGAAACAAGACCTGTAAATGCTGTTTAATTGTCTGTCTTGAATTCAATCTAAAAGTGTTTGGATTGATGACAAAAGTGGGAAAGTCACGTTTCTGTCATTTCTGTGAATTAACATATTAAGAAAATGTTCATGCCATCACTGTAGAAAAAAAATTCTGTCTTACATTTGAAGTAATATTAACTTGGACTTACAAGTCATTTCAACTATTGTAAATGATGCCAATTGTGACTTTTAAACATAAGTTGAAACTGCTTAACTTGAGTTAATAAAAAAAGTTTAAATAACTCCACCTTTTTTAAACATTCCACAAAGATTTTAACAATGATTCAGTCCAACGTTTGTATTGTTCATATATTTGACCTGTGCATAATTTCACAACACAGAAGGATGTCATTTACTGTTGAGATGTTTTTCAGGTTTCAGGAACCAGATGGACATGGCTATAGATAAAGAAGAAACCGTATGCATTGAGTAAAAGCATTTAAACAAGTAAGGGCATTGTCCAGAATTTCAAGATTGTCTCAAGTAAACAAGAAAACACGCAGACGTGAAATTAAGACCCCCCTTATTCCCCACTTCCATGTGACTCCAGAAGCATATGACTTCCATAACTTCATCGCTTATTAACCACTGATGGAAGGACACAATTGAGTGAGTGTTTGTGGAACTTGCCCCAGATATTCAGGTCCAGCCGTTGGGCAGATCTTCTCCTATTTCACACAGCTTCACCCTTCCTGACAACAGACCGCGAGGAACTTCACATGTGTACCGTGGAATGTGAAGACCAGTTCTGTCCATTAAAATCCAGTATCCCTTAACAAGTGTCACACGGAAGAGTATTTACCATGCCTGTGTTATTAAATGACCTCATTTACACTTTAGTATCAATTAAGTCACTTTGATGGCTTTGTGTAGACAATAGTTGTGTTCTAATAATGCAATGTGAATTTTGGGTCATGAATGTTTAAATGTGACGATTTCCCATGAAGATCTTATAATTCATGTGCATCCATATGTGACAAAAGGTCATGCATGCAAAGCAACACAGCAACAAAACAGGAAATGAAATAAACATTTTATTATGTATGTTTTGTATTTGTTTTAGGAATTCAATATATGAAGTGACATCAATAATGTATATTTAATAATGACATTTCAGTCGAACAATAAAGCTAAAGTGAGTAGCGACCAGAATTCTTTTGTTGTCTACGCGTGATGTTTAGATGAAAACTGAAGGAATGCTGCCACCTACTGGTAGGTCTCGACAAAGCGTCACACTGGTTTATCACTCAGGCCTTCATCTCTCTCCAGGGTTCTTGTTCATTCAGATCAAACAGCTTATAAAGAACAACAGGCCATTTATATGAACCTGATGTCACTTCTTCGTAATACTGGGAATGATAGAAAGGATAAGCGTTAGTCGTGGATATATATGAAAAGACTTTTAAAGACACGGGGAGCTGGATTTCCTCTTTGGCCTAGAAAAGACATCACAGCTTTGCCAAGCTCAGGATTCCCATCATTCCCTAGATATTATTAACACATTTGTTTGAGGTAAGGGAAGTTGCACACCAAACCAGCTATAATATTCAAAGCTTCAGTATGATCCATTCATTTTCTGTCAGATCTGCTCAGTGGTGTGTGTGTGTGTACTGTAACTATGTGTTGTAGTCGTCCTTAAAGTTTCATCACAGTGTGTTCAGGAAATGTTCTATTGGATTTTTAATAGACTTTGGCGGGTGAAACACTATTTTAAGTGTGATATGGAATGTTTACAGAACAAATGACCACAAGATATAATGATATGTTCACTGTTAGTTTTAAGGTCAAATTTTCCATGATTTGATCAAACAATCAGGGAATTTACAGGCATTGTTATTCCATTATTGTAGCATTTTCTTTCTCTCTTCAACATACTATGTAGGTTAAAGAAAACTGCAGTGGTTATCACATGGATCCAATTGCATGTTTTATTTTTATTTATTAGCGATGTAACATTATTACATTATTTATTTATTTATATTTATATTATTGAGGATCATATTTTGTAACAGTAAACAAGTCAAACAATTCTTTCAGTAAACAAATTAAAACAATACACACACAGACACACATTAGGGCAAGTGTCGACTCTATAATGAAGAATAATGAGCAACAGATTTAATTCCAATTGTAGTACGAGTGTGTTTTTCATAAATACCATGTCTGGATAGGTGCTTTGTGTGTGTGATTTATATGTTTTAATTCAATTTCTGTTTGCCAGACCAATAGATTGATCATTTTCATTTCATTTTTCATTATTGCTGTTTTTTATGTGTCATATTTTATTGGATTTTAGCTTCTTTTTCTTAGTTTATATAGTGTTTAAATCTTTATATCAATATTTTTCCATGTCAATACATGGCAAGTTCCTCTTGTAACAACTAAGCCCCTTTAGTGTTCAATACTGTAACTAGTTTGTACCAACCTTTTTCTTTATAAGGGTGGAAATCTTCTGTTGTACAGTTTTATGGTTGTACCAATACATAAATAAAACAAACTGATTCACTAACATAACATAATGTAATGATAACATGGCTCAGGTCTCTCCCCAGAAAACACACTTTGGAGCTTATGTTTGACTATTGGCATCATACTCTAAAAAAATATATAAAAAGCTAATGAAATTGTAATTAATTTGTTCATTTTAATGAATTTTCCTGTTAAACAACCCTGCCTGTGAAAACAGAGCTTTTGTGATTTACTATTTTTAACATAAAATCATCCTACATAATGTAAAGAATATTCAGTTAAAACATAACCTTGATATATTGACTGAATAATACCATGTCAAAGTGTCCATGTCCAGTATTTTCCCATAATAATATTGTATACTGTCTGTAAAAACATTAACTTCGGTACTTCAAAATATTCGGTTTAGTATCATAAACACATACCTATTCTTGTCATTTTTATGGCTGTGACTACTTTGATGCTCAAACTCTTTAACCTGGCAGAGTAACATATTTCAAATACAAACAATGCAATGTTCCCAAGTACTTGTTTAATAAACGTATTCAGTTAAATTAGTAAATGTTGCAGGTTGGATGATCATCACCACAGAGAAAGTCAGGCCACATCATGTATATTTTGTTGAATGGTGCTTTTCCCAGACATCTGGCTGCCTCTCTGTCACATCGGCACAGGATTTTCGCACATCTGTCATTAAGCGAGTCTGTGTTGAAGAAGCATCAGAGAAATGTAAATGATTGAAAAATATTCCAGCCATATTGTGGGTATTAAATATATCATAACTATAACAACACGCTGTAAAACTCATGAGTGCTGCCTGGTGTTTACTGCGGGAACCTAAAATATATTGTGGTTTGGTGAAGAAAACAACCTCTTTTAGCCTGAACTCTTCAATCTGCTATAATACACACCCTGTATTTGCACTACTTCCTGAAGTTGAAGGGAAACCCAAACTAAACATTTGTAGTATTTCAGTTCCACCTCCAGAGTTTCATTGACCAGGATGTTAAAATGAAGTCAGTGTAATCATGTAAAAATCTAATATAGTCTATGAAGCCGATTTAATATAAATAACACATATAAACACGTTTAATATAAATAACATACCACAGTCAACCTCCTCATCGTCACACTTCCACTGATAACTTTCCATCTTAGTTTGACAGCCTGCAAACTCTGCGTCTGCATAACAGCAGTCGTGCTTGTGACAACACCTGGATCAAAGACAAACAGAATAGATGACAATATACCCGGGTTAAAGCCTAATTTTATAATTTACAATTTTAAAAAATATTTTATAAGAATAGACGTTGTCAAAGCGCAATTTGATCTCATATGTGAGGGAATGTTACAACAATGACAGAAAGATGAACTGCTGACTGTGTTAGATCAGAATGAAAGCGACTGCAGGTTTGTTTATTCATTTTCAAATCATGCCATGATGTCGCTGTCTGTAATAAGACGGATCTGCATCCTAAATAAATCCTGTAAATCCTGTATTTTTGTGTTTGGAAATACACGGCCATGGTTTGTGTATGTGTGTCATGTGCTGTCCTGTCTTGTGACCCCTCCCCTTGTTACCTGAATAATTGATCTCATTACTGCTTTATGCTCCTCACCTTATTTTGTAATAATGTCTTGTTTTCTGCCCTGTTTAGTGCCCTTGTGTTGGTTGCTCTAGGGTCTCCCTTGGCTGGTGTCTAAATGCACTGGGTTTCCCAAAACCTTACTAACGCTACGTCATTCTTTAGTTATACCTTAAGAGTGGTAGCGACGTAGCGATTTGAAGGATATGAAGGAACCCAGCCCTGAAGTGAAGTGCGGCGGGCAGGGTGGTACGAGAGCCGTGAGGGAAAGGCGCGAGGCCGGTGACGTGAGTGATAAGAAGCGTCAGCTGCGCATGCGCCGGTCTTGCATCTCTCACGGAGTAACTCCGGGAGAATAATAGATGAGCAACAACAGGGAACTGCGAGAGAGGACCAGGCCTGGAGTTTATGTTGTGTTTTATTATGTTTGTGTAGACGGCAGTTGACCGTGAGAGAGTTGCCGGCATTATAAGTTTGTTTCGTTTTGTTGTTTGTTTATTTATCTTTGTTACATGAAGTTTTGAGGTTTTATTTAAGTTCTGGTCAGACTGGTTTTGCTGGTTTATGTTTAATCGGAATGCTGTGTGCAATTACTGAAAGGGCTGCAGGGGCAAAAGGCGTTGTTAGGCAGCGTTCCATTTAGGAAAACCTGCCATTAGGGAAATGGCTGTCAATGCAAATACAAAGTGGGTTTGCTAAGTGTATGTCATTTCCAGATATTTGAGGGAATGCTAAGATTAAGATTGGGTTAATAGTATGGGCAAGTCTAATCACTGCAAAAAGAAAAGTGCAAACAATGTTATTTTTACCAATCTGTGTCATCCCTGGGCCACCCTTGACCTCCAAGGCCACAGTAACATCCATACATCGTATAAGCTAGCGCCGATCTTCCTGTGCTGCACCCGATAACCCCGGCCAGTTCCACGAGACCTCTTCTGGTCCGTGAAGACCTCTGTGGCTGCATGGAAGCCATGCTGACTGAAAAGAGTAAAACACTAAAATTGAGAAACACTGAAAATCCTACAACTGCACATTCCACAACACTTTAAAAGCAACATTTATCCAGAGTAATTTGGAAGGGCACAGCCATATTAACATATCGTCGCTGTGGATCTTTCTGCATCCTGAGCAGGTTTGAGATAGCAAGCTTGAAAGTTTTGTATTCCATTTGAATTTGTTAATAGAAACTCCCCAAATGTACACAACGCAAAGAAAAACACCATGTACATAAAATGTCACAGAATAAGTTTATATGAACAGCTCAATGTAGACAAAAATGTCAGATGGGAACCGCATGATTCCAAGGCGATGATATAATGTAAGTTGCATTGTTTTAAAACACGATTCAACGTCCTACCCCTTTTATGCAAAGGATATTGTGATTTTTTTATCAATGGCGTGTTAGATTCCACTGAAGTGAAGTGTTGGAGTCCTGAATGTGTCATGGAATGGGTATAAACTAAGAGTTAAGAGTCATTAATAGCTATATGTGTAAAGAGGTTGATGGTATAATTTACAATAATTTATTGTTTTAACCCGGTTGTTGTCATCATAAATACTGGTTAACAAAACTTTGTAGCCTAAGTGTTTTTTTACCTGCGCAGGTATGACTGTCCTTAAAAGTTCATTATTAAACATGTTAATATTCTAAAAGCTACAGAAATATAATTATATTGCACTTATCTTGAAGTGCAGTTAACCCCTTTTCAATAAAATCGAACCATTCTCTAAACAGTTTCTACACGTGTCCATTGACAAGCAAATCTTAATGATTTAAAATGTCAAATGAATAAGCGCAAAAGAAGACATTGTGTAGCCTACATACTGACTCACCTGCAAAGAGCAGAAAGGTCCGGTAAAGCGCAGGCATTACTGTCAGGTAACAGCCGTGTGTCTGTTTACTGTGGGATAAACAGACTGCCTTCAGTGCTCAGCTTATTTTAGGCGTTACTTTAACTCAATGAGTAATCTCAGGGAAACACAGTAACACACTCCTTCCAGCGTCCTCCCTCTCTCCCTCTCTCCCTCTCTCTATCTCTCTCTCTCTCTCTCTCTCTCCTGAAGGCTACTGGGCATAATTAAGATACGTTGACGTCCGCCCTACGTCATCTGTATTCGTGAATCATGATATAGTTTTACAATTAAGATAACAACTTTTTTCTAAAATACCAGCTGTTGATAAGGCTTATATTTACGTTTGATCTGAAAGTATGAACTATTCGTATAATCTTTTTTTGTCATCTTATTTATGCAGCAATTATACTTACTAATGTAGTATAAACCTTGCTTTTGTGAATCGCTGTCACAATTCTAGGCTACAGATAGCTAACAACGCCTTGAAATGATAAAGTTCAGCATTCTGAGCAGACCTTTCAAAAAAGTCCCAAAATGTAAACAACGTGAAGAAAAAACATCATATGTAAATGATCTGTCACAGAATACAAATTGGCTTTGTGAAGAACTTATTTTGACAAACGTGTCCAATATCCACACCACGTTTTGTCCTCGGTGGAACATATATACGCGATTGACCGCCTCGGTCCTCGTTTACACTTATTTTGTGGCCCGTTTTCATCCGTATTCACCCACATTTCTCTAGTGAAAGGATCAAAAACATGAAGTCACAACAGGATTTGACTGCGCGGTTTGCATGTGGAGCGCGCTCAACAGGGGGCGCTCTGACCATCTTCAACTATTCACCAAAAAAGTGAACAAGACGTCATGTGTGGATCACATTGCCCATAGATGAGACTGGATTGACACACACATGAAAACATCAGAGTTTGTATGGACACCTCGGATCTCTACTGATTACTATTATCTTTACGGTGAGTTTTTACAGACTACAACATACATGTTCGTGTACATACGCTCGGCTGAAGGCTATTTTGACTGGTCGTGTTGCCACAGCTGCGCGGCAAAATGCTACCGCGCTAGTCTACCTAGCGACTGTCCATGTAACACAATAGTTTGCACGGCCATCCATTAAACTAAAGCACAATAACATGAATACGTCAGTTCTGATTTCACCGAGAAACAGGCCCTTACACTCGTTGCCATTTTAGAACAAGTTAAAGATAAAAACCCGTTTACATTATTTAACTTGGAAAGGTGTTGGCGGCTAGTCAATCGATCGACGTGTCTCAGACATCGGTGAGCTAATGTTACTTATCTAAAGAGTTTATTGAGGCATCGAATGTGGGTTTATATTATATTTGGGTATTGTTTAAACGACGACGTTACGTCTAGGTCGTTTTAAACGCACGTCGAGTGATTCTTTGCCGTTATAATAAAGATTTTCCTAATAGTCTGTGTCAGAAGTTTCCACAAGTCACCATCAGACGCCGCCGCGCAATACTTCGGGATGTGGTGGTTGAAGAATATCTAGAACGTCGGAAGTGTGTTGTTTGACTACGTTGTCGTGTTTTGTATCGCGACATGTAGATTGTGGTTAATATCGCCAACCCGGTGTGACGAATCTGCCGGAAAACGAGTCGTTTGTAGACGCGCTTGTTAAACGGAGCTGAACCGGGAGGTTTTCCTTAAAATGATTCTCATCCGCCACGGGTCGCTCATAATAACCGGATGCTCTTTTAAATCATTCTGTTGTAGTGTGACCGTCTTTCTATCGAAATCTTCGTAGGTGAGTCTCACATGGGAAGATGTCAGCCGCATCACAGGACCGAAGAAGCCGGTGGCAGGACATCGAAGAGGGACTTAAGTTTATTCAGTAGGTGTTCGGCTTTTAAACGTCTTCATATGCACAGAAATTACTTTGATAAAGAAGAGACTGTCAAGTGGTTCACGTTGGGTTGTAGATGTTAAAAGGAGGGGGAATGGCGCTAATAGTTGGAGCTTGATGTCATTTAACGTTGGCTTTATTTTGTAATATGAACAAAATATAATTGCACTTCAATCAAGGAACCACTTTATATCTAGCTAGAGCAATTTCTTCTTGCTTTTTTTTACAAATTTGAGTTTTTTTGGTAGTTATAGTTTTATATTTTCTAAGTCACTTCCACTTGTTCTTTGTTAGGTCCACTTTGCCTTTTCATGGCACGCAGGAGCAGTACGAGGTTTGTTGCTCGCGTTCACAACAAATAATGCAGTCGTCGAAGTTCTTGAATACATATTTATCCATTCGTTCCTCCAGCAATTCATTCAGGCTCTGGTGAGAAATCTGTTTGCTGAGGGAAATGACGTGTTCCTTGAAGGCGAATGGGCGAAATCTGTTGAATTACACACAGAGGCCTTAAACATCGCGGAATATGCAGAATCGGAGGATATCGGCATCTCCCAAGAGATAAAGGAGAAGCTTCACGCTAACCGTGCGGCATCCTACTTAAACATTGTAAGATTATACGTTTCTTTGTTTTCCATATATAAGGCATAATCCACGGCTTGCTGTGCATTAAAACCCTTTAATGCTCAGCTAGCCATGGATTATCCCGCTTATACCATGGTCAGAGGTGACAAGTTATAGCTTTTATTGATGTTTACGGTGTCATTTTTGATCAGACGGGTGTAAACTTATTTTCGTCAGTTAAATTCAAATGTTGATTAAACTGACTTGCGCATTAAGTGGTTTTAATGTGCACCTTTTCCAGCCCATCATAATCGAGTATTGAAACAGGCCAGGGTAAAAAAAAGTGAATTATTGTCCCGGCTGGTATGTTAATGCACTGTAATGCGTTTATTTGTGGTAAATGGTGCAGGGGCTCCATGATCAAGCCCTGGAAGACTGTGAAAAAGCTCTTCAGCTGAACGAAGGCAACTACAGGGCACTTTACCGGAAAGCTCGGTGTCTGAAAGAGATGGGAAAACATCAGGCGGCGTATGACGCTGTGGCTAAATGCTCGATGGCAGTGCCTCAGGTCAGTGCACTTTACTTTGGAGATTTACTGAAAGAGTTTATGTATAGATTAGTTCTTCACATTAAATTTTTGTTGCAGGATGCTTACGTGATTGAAATGACACAGGAGCTTGCCAAAATGTTGGGCCTGAAAATTCGTAAGCCTTATGTGAGAAGCAAGGTAAAATTCATGTTTTTCATAACAAAAAGCACATGTACACACTAAAGGTGTCGTGATCGGGCCTTTTTTTCTCCTATTATTTTATACTGTTTATAAAAGGTCTACTTATGACGTTCGCATGGTTTGACATTAAAATCAATAAGTAATAGGCTATTTTTCCCTGGATTTGAGGCCGGCTCAAGAAACACTCGTTTTTTATGGGCGGGCCGCATTGAAGACATGGAAGTAAACGGCCACTTCTATGTTAGGGTAACAGTTCCAAAAGACAGCAGTGTGCCCTCTGTTGTACATTTGTGTCATTTTGAAAGCTACATTTATATTTATTGCCTTCTGTAAAGCTTGTTAGACATGTAGGTTACACGTGATCAGGACATATAAAGTGTTATCTAATGAAGCAATAGTGACACATGGTACAGATATTTTTACTCGCATAAGATTACTGCACCATTCCAGTCGGATTCAATGTTGACGGCACAGCATTGCTTTTTCATCTCCGTCTCTCAAATCCAGTATCGACATATGTGCCTTGTTTACAAAGGAATCCACGGTGAAATTAAGTGAACAAACGTTCAATGTCTCACCCACGGGAACTGGAACGTCTTTAAAAATAAACTTCAACCACACATTGCTAATATCAGAATCCGTAGGAAGCGACTTTTTGAACAGCCAGGAGCTGCACAATATGTTGCATGTTTGTTGCTTGGTCGCTCTAATTAAGAATAACAGTGAAAAAAGTCCTCACTTTTGCACATATGACACGGAGGCTAGCCCTTCGCCAAAGTGACAGTGTTGCCAGATCTTCACAGAAAAAATAAGCAAATAAAGGCGAGACAAAAATAAAACCTTTAAAAAATATATATTTTATAAGACCAAACAATCTCAAAATCTGCAACTGATCATTTATTAATACCCAAGCGCCGAGGCTTTTTGATCTAAGACCAAACAAGAAGCATAAAAGCGCTTATTAATAACAAACATGACAACACTGCAAATAAGCGGTGTGGACTGCAGCCTTCCGAGCATAAACACAACACAGCGCATCTATCAGCGGTAGTTTAGTTTAAACTGACGGACAAAATAAATCTTAGGCAAAAAATATGTCGCTATGGTTACCAGTTTGTCAATCATCCCAAATGTGGGAGTGTGTACTTTGTGTACATGGCTAAAGTTATTTGCGAACCAATGGGCGGGGCTAGAGAAGTAGGTGTTGGTATTCTTCTGTAGAGGTGGTGTTCAATCTATCAATGACATCTTGATTAAGGTTCTTTCCAGGGCCTGGCGTTCGCTGGGCCTGGTGTCAATAAAAGTTGTAATTTCAGTAACAAGGACGTCTTACGTTCTGACACTTAAAGAATGTTTGTTTGAATACGATGAGCTTTTATATAACAAAAGCTTGGGTTAAAATTGATTTCTTAATTCATGATACCTTTAAGAGTGAATTTGTGTTTTAAGACCTACAAAATAGATGTGCCCTATAAACGTGAAGTATAAGACGACGACTTCAAGAACATTTTGATTTTTAATAGTCCTCCCACAAGTTTGCACTATATAGAATTGTAACTAGATAATCAGGTTTTCCCCTTATTTGTTTTTTTCACACAGCCTTCCTTGAATGTTTTGCCTGGCACAAGTATATCAGGAGCTGGTAATGATAAGGTAAAACTTATCAAGGTCATGCACACGGTGTCTTAAAAAGTAGAAATGTCAGTCTCCTCACAAAGTTGCTTTGTTTCCTAATAGCATTCTCAAAACTCTGCCTCTGTGGAATATATCGAAATGGGTACGTCAGTGTTTTTCACATAGAGTAGTTTTTCACAATGTATTATTTGCAGTAATCTAATTTATGTTTCGTTGCATAGAACTGGGCCCGTCTGTACAGGGTTTGGGAGGCTCAGTCAGCATGCCGGTGTGTTCTACTGTAAATGAGAAGGTTGAGGTAGAGTCTCAGTCTATGGTCGGCGTAATCTCACCACAGATCATTCCAGTTGAATCCCAAAACCCAGAGCCTGTTCCATTGCCCATTCACATGCCCCTGGTTAATGGAAGCAGACACACTGACTCCTACACAACAGAGACCCAGTTGGACTATGATACTGATTTTATTGGGGATGATCTGGATGAGCTGTTGGACATAGCAAGTCCTCCCGAGTCTTCTTTGGTAAGCTCCAGAACCACATTTTTGTTCACAAGCCCAAAGGTTTGATGCAGATTTGTGTACAAATAATCAGCTAAAGTAAGATTTTGTTGTAATACTTTTGTTTCTTATCTTATCTCAACAAGGATATTCCCACAGTAGAGGGACCCATTCCTTTACCCACCAGTATTGCTGTCAGTAGTTCGCTGCAAAATCCTCTCCTCATGCCCTCCCATCTGAGTCACCCGTTTATGAATGTGGTCCCGCAGTGCACTGTAAATTTGCCCGCCCCCTACCACAAGCAAATTTCATCTTATTCTTTTGGTCTGGACACATTTTCCTCACCATTGGATTCGTTGGATAATTTGTCGATTTCAGAGTCTCAAACAGGTATGTTGACTCAAGAGTTTAATGTTATGCCGCACCTGCAAAATGAGGGGCGAATTGAGAAAATCGTATGAGTTATGATTTAAAGGTGTGTTTTTTTGTGAATCATTTGTGCCCTCTTTTGACCTCATATTTACATCACATCAGTTTAAAAAAAATCCTTATAAAGTTACTGACTAATTTATGAGCCCCTAATTTATGCTTCGTGTTAATAAAGAAATTTCCATTGGGTCTTATTGCTTATAAATTCTGATTTCCCTTTTTATCTTTTTAAATCTCAAATAAGGACCAGATAAAGGTTTTAGCCAGCATCATTTCATGTCGGTAAGAGTTTATTTTCCCTCGTGGGTAATGTTTTCATAAAAATTCAGCCTGTCTTTTCTTTTAAAGTCGGCTTTTTGCTCTTTCAGATGACCAACAGTGACATGTCCGTGCCAAGCATTCCACCCATCGGGATGGGTTTCAGCACATCCGACGGGTCATACATGCAGCATTATCCCCCTCAGCTAGATCTTGCCAAGAACCCACTTGCTGATAGCCACGATTTCAAACAAGCCTGTTCTTCATGCTACATTAAAACTGGTAAGCGTTAATCAATCATGCATGAGCGTTGCTAGGCAGCGACTGCGAACGCCGCCTTTTTGATGCCACAGGTTTTGCGTGTTCAGTGTTATTAATCACCCGGTGTCCACAGGACCTGGAGTACTGGATTACACCTACCATCCAGATGACCACAAATGCAAAAAAGATTTGCTGTTGGGGAGACGCAAGCATGTTGAGCTCCCAACGTGGAAGCTTATTCGCCCGAGACCCAAAAACCAGTACATGGGTCCCTTTTATATTTGCAAAGGTAATTGTTTGTGGCTTTTCTGCTTTTGTGGCATTTACACCTATGCATTCCGCTTAAATCTGAAGAGACTTGCATTTTAGGTATACACTTTTTATCAGTATTCGTATTCCCTGGAAACCAAACCCTTGACCTCTGTGCTGTTTGTAAAATGCTCTAATTATCGGTGTTAGTTCACCCAACAATTAAAATTCTGGTTTTAATCGTTTACTCAACCTCTTGTCATTTCAAACATGTAGGACTTCTTCTGCAGAACACAAAAGAAGATATTTTGAAGAATGTTGATAACCGAAAAGCACTGGCACGCATTCACTTCTATTGTATTGACACAAATCTAATACAAGTGAATGGGCCAATTAACAACATTCTTCAAATATCTCCTTTTTTGTTCTTTGGAAGAAGGTAAGTCATGAATGTTTGAAATGACAAGAACAGAAGTTTATTTTTTGGGTGAATTATAACTGAATGCACCTAAACTTTTTGTAAACTGTTGTTTTATAGATGTAGCAATTGGGGAAGAATGCAGATATCTTGGACACTGTACCTTTGCTTACTGCCAAGAGGAAATTGATGTTTGGACGCTGGAACGCAAAGGCTTCATTTGCAGAGACAATCTGTGCGATCCGTTTGGACCTAGACCTAAGATCAATTTGACTATTCCAAAAATCCTACAGGAGCACCATGGGATATTTATGTTCCTCTGTGAGGTAAACCACACTTTTTTTCTTTCAAATTGTTTGCTCGGAACAGATGGAATGAATAACTAACACCTAAACATTAACTCATCAATTTAAGGGACATTTTCATTTTATGAATTAGAGAAATGTTTTTTTTCTGTGGAGTTAAACGGACTTCTAAAACACCTAATTGCATCACTAAACTGGAAAGACCGGTTTTCTAATGAAATTCCAGTTTCTCAAGGAAACACATCTAACATGTGACTTGCTCTGTAGGTTTGTTTTGATCACAAACCCAGAATAATCAGCAAAACCAATAAGGACAACCCCAGTCTATGTTCGCACCCTGTGACAAAGCATGCATTTGAGGAAAAGAAGTAAGCATCTCTTTTGTGGACGTCCTTAACAGTGAATGGAGTGACTGAATAAATCACTACACTGCAAAGAAATAATTTTCTTGGTATTTTTGTGCTGCTTTCTAGTACCAATATGTACAAAATATTAATTCAAATCGCATGTACTTGAGAAACAAAATTACCTAAGATATAAAGTTTTATTCTCTAAAGAAAAATTAAAATGTTCGATTATATATGGGTAGTTGACAAAATGTGTCCTATGGTGTGACAGCAAAAATAACTAGCTAAATCTCTCATCTGCTATTTTATAGCTATAAATATTAATAATATAAAATATATAGTTTTTTTGTTAATTTGAGCTATTCCCACCGTAGGACACATGTATGGTTTACTTGGCAAACTATATACACAAAGGTAGAGTTGACAAAGACAATAATACTAAAAATTCATTTGAATTCCGATTAGTTTTTCATTGATATACTCACGTTATGCATGTGCATACATGATGGAGTCTGCAAACTGTATCCGTTTTTAGAACACTACATTTGTTTTTTTATATAGCAGAGCCTTCTATCATAAGCGACTAACATGAGAGAGCTTTTAACTCAAACCTCAGTGCTATTGTGTTTCATTGGTAAAAAACTAATACAGTAGTGTATTCCTGGGATCGGTCAAAAGCGTCTGCTTTGGGTGTCTTGGTTGTTTAGCCTAGTGCCATGTCAGATCCCGTTAACAACTGATCTCTGTCATTGCTGTATTTCTCAGGTGCCTTGTACATATTTTGAAGGATAAAACTGTTAAGTACTCCAAAATTCGTCCCTACCACCCTGCAGTCCAAATGGATTTGTGTAGGCACGAGGTACGTTACGGCTGCCAGCGTGAGGATGGCTGCTTTTACGCCCACAGCCTCATCGAGCTTAAAGTGTGGATGATGCAGTGTGAACAAGGTGACATTCTCACATCTCATGAGTTAAAAGACATCAGGGCTGGCAGAAACACTTAAACCTTGTGGATTTGTTTTCAGGAATCTCGCATGAAAATATTGTTCTGGAGTCCCAGAAATATTGGAATATGAACGCTGCTCCTCAGGTAGAATATATATATATATGATGACCCACAGACATGTAGTCATGTTTCTATGAATGATCGTTTGGAAATCATTTTTTGTGGCAAACACAGGAGCTCCCAGCAGCCCTGCATAGATTTGGCCCGCCCAACCTAAAGATGCAGTTTGTATGCGGTCAGTGTTGGAGAAACGGCCAAGTCATCGAGCCAGACAAAAACAAGAAGTATTGTAGTGCCAAGGCGAGGCATCCGTGAGTCCCTTTTGTATGTTAACTTGAGTGGCTGTTATAAGTTTAATCTTGTGCAAATGTCTGATAGTATTTCCTTCTTTGTTGCTTCCTGATGACCAGTTGGTCTAAAGAGAGACGGGTGGTGCTGGTTAGCTCTGTTGAACGGAAGAAGTGGACCACAGTTCGGCCTCTCCCAACAAAAAAGCCTGTTCCTCTGCAGTTTGAAGTAAGTGTAATGTTTTGTTTGAGATGTTTAAGGATTTGTGTGACTTTAAAAAGGTTAAAAATCTTATGTTGACTAAGCAAGGATCTAAGTTTGATTTCATTATGATTTCAATCTTTAACGTGGCCTTAGTTAATAGAAATACAAAGGTTATTTTCTACAGAATGTTCTTTATATTATGTCAGATGATTTTAAGTAGAAATCAATAAATTACACAAAAATAGACTTTGTCTAACTGTCTCTTGTCTCTTAAATAATCATTTTTATGCTTATTTAGATTTGCATGCATGTGGCAGCTGGTAAAAAATGTCAGTACATTGGTAACTGCACATTTGCGCACAGCACAGAGGAGAGAGATTTATGGACCTTCATGAAGGAGAACAATGGTAAATTTATGCTTTGGATTAACAAACCCTTCAGGTTAATTGAACATCATTTACATACAGGAACATTTATCATAGGAATTCACTGCAAAATATATAATTTACTGCTTTCTTTTTGTCTCTATTTATGTAGTACCATAATTTTTGTGCTATGGCCAAAAACTAAAACTAAAAAATTATGGGCAATGTTTAAGCTTGTAATTTTCTTTAGAACATCAAACAGTGTAAAGGATGTTTGGATGGTTAATGATAATTTGTGTTTGTAGTTTCAGACATGGAACAACTGTATGAGATGTGGCTACAGTCTCAGAGGCCAGGCTGGAGTGAGGAGACTCTCAACAGTTCTGTGAGGGAGAATGGCAAACAGATACACATGCCCACAGATTATGCAGAGGAAGTGGTATGAAAACAAGTTTTGTTGTTTTTTCTTTAATTTATATTGAACATTTTAATTTTAAATTATTTGATTTGTGATAATTCCTTCTAAAAATTACACGCCACCCAAAAATTAAAGTTCTGTCAAGATTTAATCACCCTCAAATTGTTCCAAATCTGTATAATTTTTTTTAGATTTCTGGGGCACCATTTTTTTTTGTTCTGTTGAACACAAAATATATTTTGAAGAATTTAGAAAAGCAAAAGCTTTCAGGGGCACCTTTGACTTACATTTAAATTGTCTACCATATTCGTCAATGATGTCCCAGACCTGTCAGTTGCTAACGTTCTTCCTAATATATTTTTGTTCATCAGAAAAAATTATGTATACAGGTTGGGAACAACTTTTTTTGCATAAACTGTCCCTTGAATTCCATAATTTCCCATCCTCACACCACAAGTTGCTTCCAAACCAGAATCTTCAGATCCGAAATGTTGTTTTATCAGGCTGGAAACCATTGTTGGTTGTGTGGGAAAAACTGCAACAGCGACAAGCAGTGGCAACAGCACATCACCTCCGAGAAGCATAAAGAGCGAGTGTTCAACTCTGAAGATGATCAGAGCTGCTGGCAGTATCGCTTCCCCACTGGCACTTTTAAAGTCTGCGAGCGGTGAGTGGAAACGTCAGTGGGAAACGTTTGAGACAGGATGAGGTGGTGTCATTTCTAACGGATGGGTTTTGATCTTCTTAGGTTCCTTAAGGGCACCTGCATGGAGGGGGAACTCTGTAAGCTGGCACATGGAGAGGAGGAGTTGAAGGAATGGAGGGACAGAAGGGAATTTCTTTTGATGAAACTTGCCAAAGCCCGTAAAGATCACCTAATAGCACCGAATGATGATGACTTTGGCAAATATAGTTTTCTGCTTAAAGATATTATGTAATGTTTTAATAGATTTGACAGTTAACGCAAGGTGTTCTGGAACTAAAATGTCTTGGGTTCAGTATTGAATCGGGCGAGCATGGTGTAGCTCTCCGTGGTGGAGGAGATGATGATGCTCCTAGGTTTTCGTGAAAGCACAGAGCTGGCCTTGTGTTCTGAGAAATCACGGCTTTGTTGCTTTTATCACCGGTTACAATCAATGCACCATCGCTTTTTTTATGTTTCTGATCTTAACTAGCACACTGCGGATCACCTTTCAGGTACTGGAATTCGGATTTTGTTATCGAGACCTCAAGCGGTATCTATGACAAGAGGTGTATTAAGAGGCATGTTGAGAAACTCCTGAGATTCCCATGGAACGTTTACAACACAGAAACTCGGTCTCCGCTTGTTTGTTCATTTCTATTTTCTATTTGGCCCTGTATCTCTGTTCTTTAAAACAGTATGTTGTTTGTTTGTTGGTATTCTCGGACTGACGTAAGCACAATACAGTTTTTATTTTCTCATCTGTTGTTTCTGAAAGGCTAATTGTATTAGAGAAATGATACCATCTGTGTGTATTAATAAAGGAAGGTTTATGTTAAGAAGCGTTTTAACCACAAAAGGGATGTTGGAAAAGAAATGACCTGCTAACTGCACTTCTGTGATGATGACAATAAATGCAATTATGCATCCAGTCTGGTGTTTGTTACTTTTATACAATGAAAATGCCTGGTTACAAAACTGTTAAAATTAAAGTTACAAATCTCGCGGTACTTCACGACACGTGACGTCATGCATTGATCGTTCTGCGCAGCGCGGCTTCAAGTCAAGGGCGCCTACGGGTTTTTGCATTGACGCAACTGCCTTTTAGGACCACCCCCTGAAGGGCAACAAGCCTTTGTTTCGCTGCCCGCCAGTTCTTTTAAACACGTTTTTCATTTAACCAAAATGCCGGACAGTTGTTGTTCAGTCGGATGTACTAACAGACGAGGAGACAAACCCGGGTTGTGCTTCTACAGAATTCCGTCGGAGAGAGAGAACCCGGAGAGGAGGAGATTGTGGATTTGTTCAATCAGACGCGCCTTCGTCCCGGAAGAGGGCAAAGAATGGCAACCGTCAAAGTACACACGACTTTGCAGCGAACATTTCATCAAAGGTAAGCTTGTTTAAACATCAAGTATACGAGCTGTTATATAAGTAGTCATTTTATCTTTAGATAACCGCTCAGACATGCTTCGTTTTCGTGCAGAGACGCAACCAATTGAAATGGCCTTGATGAGTTAAGGCCCGTAACTCTCAGGACGATAAGCATGACTATAAGGTTACATTGTTTATAAAAGATGTGTTCATTTAAGAAAATACCTGTGTCATTCTGTAGAGTTAAAGGGATACAGAATATCTAACCCCCATTCACTGCCATAGTAGGGAAAATAAATACTATTTGAGTCAATGGGGGATGAGATCTGTTTGGTTACTCACATTCTTCTAAATATCTTCATTTGTGTTTAGCAGAACAAAGACATTTATACAGGTTTGGAACATTCTGAGGGTTAGTAAATGATGGCATCATTTTTATTTTTGGGTTAACTGTCCCTTTAACACATGTTGGATGTGAACCCACGTGTATTATAGGTGCCAAATCTGATGACCCCTCGTCCCCTGACTGGGTACCATCAGTCTTCTCGCAGTCACCAGTCACCAAGAAGAGGAAGAGGAAGAAAGACGTGGATAGGTCTGAACAGAGCAAGAGTGAAGAGGAGATAAAGGAGCAGGCTGCAGTGGATGTCCTTCTAAAACTGTCATCAGCGTCACATACTAAGTATGACCAAAAGTGTAACAGCAAAACGTGCAAGGAAAAGATCGCAAGACTACAAAAGGAGTGCATAGACCTCAGGAAGGAAAATCGAAGGCTGTTGGACATTATAAAACAGGAACATTTAATGAACGGACTTTAAAAAAAGGTCAAGACAATGACTTGAATGGCCACATATCATTTTTGAGGCTGCAAATACATTTTCCACTTTCACTGCTTGGTTGTATCAATCTTCAAGGTTACAACTGCTACAGGAGAGTACAGAAGTGTTGGCACAAGACTTGTCTGACCAAACTGAGAGCTTTAGCAGTTAACCCCCATGATATTTAAATAGGTCCTCATAAAGATGTCTATATTGTTGGCAAACATTGAGTACAATTTTATCTGTTATTAATATTTTGTTGACCCTCTTGTATATGGGATGAATTTCATCTCTAAACTATTAACAAATGCATGCGCAGTCATCCATAAACGCAATACATGTTACCCATGTATTTTACTATTCACAAACAATGCCTTATGATTTGAATCTTGATATTTATAAACATGAGACGATTTGTACAAATTGAGACGGATTTTTGAATACAAATGTTTTATTTTGCGTTAATCATTTTGGGCACACCAAGGACAAGTTGTGCATTTGTGGATCAGGCGACACACGTGCATTCATCTTGTTCTGTGCATTTAAATGTATATACTTTGGTTTTGCGATTTTGTGTTGGACAGGTCAAACAGGGCTCGAATTTCGCTGCGGGACAGCACTTAATTTGAACCTTTAATAATAATAATTTGAATACTTTATTGCCAAGTGTGCTTGCACACACAAATAATTTTTTGGGTGTTGGAAGCTTCTAGCACAGACATTCAACAAAATGACAATACAAATATAATAAGATTTAGAGTCTAAAAGATTCTGAAATATGCATTTATAAAATAAAAGATCACTGTACATAAAATGGGGGTTAGAGACATTGTACAGCCTATAATATATAATAATATACATATTAACAGATTGTGTTTACACTTGTGCAAATGGATAATGTTGTAAGAATATGGAGTGTTATATACATGTATAAAAAATATGTACATATAATAAAGCACTACAGTGCACACTATAGGAGTAGTGAAAATGGCAGTTATCTGTTTATGTACATTATATACGTATCATTTGTCATATTTGCTTTGTTTGCGCGCTATTTCTGGTTCATGTAGTTCTAATTGTAAATTAAAAGCACTTGAGGGTTCGCACTCTACGTAACGAGAGGTAAGTGACAGCATCACGACGTGATCATTTCCCACCACGCATACACTAGATTAAAATATACACAATATATTTTAAAATGCTGTGTATTTGGGTTAAAAACTATCATTTCAGGATGAAATCAACGGTCAATTTAAGATAGACTTCATCAAGGCTTGACATTAACCACTTTGGAATGATGAAGTTCTGTCTGCATTCCGAAGATATTATGCTTTACAGTTTTTCTTTCCAAATTTATTATGGCGAACGAGTCTCTTTCATGATTCATGAGCCTAAATGTATTAAATGTACAACATCAAAATTCTCTTGAATTTCGAAATGGAACATGTCAAATGCATTTAACTGTTACAACCTAAATTCTAATTTTAGAAAATACTCGTTCTTCTTGGAATTAAAAAGTATCTTGAAAAACATTAAGGGTGGGTTGCACCAACAAGGATTAGTTTTAAATCTAGATTAAATTAAGGTTTATTTAATAACTTTTAAGAATTAACCAAATTGTAAACCTTGATTAAAAATAATTAGGTTTATATTTAAGCTATCATTTGATCCGAGTTTACATTTTACAGTAAACCTATATTAACTTTAATTCTGTTGCTCCATTATTTTAAACTCAGGATTGAACTTGCTACTGAGGAGGTTCAAATAATAATAAAAACATCTATAATAAAATTAGCAGGAAAATGATCAGAAACAGATACATAAGCATCATGTCATGTTTTAGTGGTGTGTTTATTGTAAATAAAAATGGAATAAAACACCTCAGCACGAGTGAGGGCAATGCGGTTTGAAAAACTGGGTGGTCGGCTTTGAAGCATCGAGTTCAAGATGCTCTGCTTTCTTATCCAATACACACAAGCACAACATCTGTGATTTAACGGAAATACTCAGAAGAGTAATATAAGGGCACCAGTGACCAGGGACACCGGTATTGTGGGCGCCCTGTCTAAATTGTGGTTATTAATATAGAAACAACAACAGCTTTATTGGGCATTTCGTATTGAAATACAGCAAGTTCCGAGATTAAACGCAAGTACAGCGTAATTTTATTAGGGAACACGCCAATCACCACAACAGGAAATAATCGATTATAATGGATTTTTTACGAGCCTAATAAAAAAGTCTAGCGCAACCTTTGCGCTATCACAGCCGTGCTGATGTAAAGCCATATCACACGCCTTCTCGAGTGAGATTGCATTATTAAAAAGCACAAATGACAAAATTTCTCCAGGAGTTAAAACCCAATCGGACCCCATACAGTATACGAGTATATAGTATATACTATACTTGTCTACTAAAAATTCTGTTATTGTGAGGTGATGCATTTTTGAATAGTTTGACATTAAATTGAAAGTATATACACTGTAAAATATTACCGTAAAAATACGGCCAATTTTAACGGCAAAATACTGTTCTTTTAAAAAACGGTTTAATAATGTTAATTTACAGTCATTGATCTGTAAATTAATTACTCGCTAGTAAAATTAGAACATTCAACCGTAAATCTGTTTACGGAATTTAACCGCAAAGAGCTGTATAGCAAACAAAGGCAATCAGAGTTAATCTTTATTTAGTCTGGATTTACATTTAAACAGAGTAATTCAAAACATTACTGTGATAATTTACACAATCCTTTATTACAAAGTAAAATAAGTTTGCACAGTAAGAAATATACAAGTTGTACAATTTAACTTTGCCCTCAGTTAAAACAATTTCCCCATGGACAAATAATTAAAGGGATAACATAATTAAATCCCCTATTTAAAGGGTTTTTTCAGGGGTGAAACAAAATGACCCCATGTTTTACTCAACCTTAAAGTATCGATGATCCTCAGACAAATACAGTCGATGATATAGAAATAAAGTTTGGAAGAGAAAGGCTAACGGGTATGATAACTCAGAATGTATTCATAAAAAATACACCCTTTAACAGAGACATCACAGCCAGCGGTGATTTTAAGAAAGACTTGCCGAGGTGAGGCTGCGTTGGGCGGGGTGCATAAGTGAAATCGACTCACTTGTCCGAAACAGTTGGAGCAAATTTTTTAATAGACGCTATCTTTATTAAACGACAGCAGATCTGAACTTTATACACATACATTCTCGTCTAAACAACTCTCAAAACTACATTTTGTTACACAAAACAGTCATATTTTGAAGCTCTTGGCTCGATGACAACAGTAACGTTACTTGCGCAACTAACGTTAGCTAATTTACGGATGACGTTTTTACAAGTCAACGAGAACACGAGTACGCCAGGAGACGGCCATATCTTCCAAGACACTGTCAAGGTAAGTGTTTTTATTTGTATTTATCTATTATTTTATTATATTGCGCTTCGAAACTTATATATTTTGACTGAGCTGCGTGGCGCGAATTACCTAGACTGACACACAAACCAGAGAGTTCTCAAATGGCCACCACTGACGAGCATCAGAAGCGGTGCGGAAGGGGGAAACTGTTAGATAATTCAACGACACTCCTTGACTTAAAGTTGTAGTAGAAACGTTACAGATTCAATCTCAAATTGAAGCTATTTACAAGGTAGTCGATCATGGGAACTAAACCAGTCTAGTTGCTCTCCCCTCCCCCGCCGCTCGGGTTCTTACTCCGCAGCACAAGAGGCAGTGGCGGACCTGCTGAATGAATTCTAGTCAGTGTGACACCTCGCGGTTTTCGTAGCTGCATACATTTCATTTCAAGTCTCGTCTGAAGAAATTCATGGGATTCAAGTTTGATTATTAAATGAGTTTTGTGTCTCCACACACACGTTCTGTTGCAAATACGGTACAGTAGACTGGTGGTTTGCTTCGTTAAATTGGCGATAAGCGCATGCAGTACAACGTCGATATATAACATAATAATTTACTTAATAACTTCAAATAAAGTAAAAAATACAGTTTTGTGTGTGTTAGCGCAATATATTACATGTGTGGTATGCTTTTGTACGTTAGCTAGACCAAGAAGACTTGGTAAATTGCCGTAAAGTGACTATTACCTGAGGTAACGTTAAATCCCTCCAGATATAAATGAATGAAATTCAGACTTGTGCTGTTTCGTGGTGTTAAAGATAAGCAATGTTTTTTTGCAAGCTTTGTGGACACATATGTAGTACTATACCTGCATTTCTGAGACATATGCATGTTTCTCATGTCAGGTTTAATTGTGCCTGTTTGCAATAAGTAACTCACTGTTATCCGATCTGTGTCAGTGACCTTATTTGAATTAACATCTAATGTTTTTTTTGTGTCAAGTCAGGTGTAAACTCTGAAGGACCTTTTATAAGCATCTTAAATCACACATTAGAGACGGGAGGAATGAAGACTGTTCTGTCCCAGACGGATAACACAGAGAGGGCCCACCTGCTTATCAATCTTCAGCGGTCCCGTTTTCAGGAACATGAAGATGGACTTGTTTTATGCATTTTCTTTCCACTAGTAATTTATTAAAATTTCTGTATTGAAGTAATTTTTTGATGTTTTTCCATGTATTGTGTTTTCTCTACAGATTACTGCATCTTCATCTGATGTTGAGAAGACACTCATTCTACCTGCCAGTCCTCGTCTGATTATGCTCGGTTAGTGTCACCGGTAACCGGTTGTTCAAATGAAGCAATCTCAAAGGCAGTTCATTGAAATTATAATGTAAATGTTTTTTTTTTTTCATTTTAGACATTGGAGGGCAGGCAAATGTTGTAAGATGGATGCTTAGTCTAGAGGGCCGTATTATATTTGAGTGTACATCTTCCATCTGCAGTATCAGGAGGAGGCTTGTTGCACTTAAGAATTTCTTCAAAGGTACGACCTCTAAGAGTTTTCCATCCTTTCACTGTTTAGTAGTGTATATAAATTCTTCAATCAGAATGATTAACAAATGGTTATTGTATTCTGTAAAAATTTGTTGAACCTAGACGCTTAATTGGAATTAAACCAGAACGAGTCTCCAATACCTGCAGAGGAAAGGTCTCCAAGAAGACCGGCAAGGTGGTGAGTAAAAATATTCATCAGTTAATCCAAAGGTTGCCTCTCTACTGAATTGCATTCTGTTATAAAAGCAGGCCGTTTTATTAAGTAATGTACTCTGTGTTGCTGAACACACCGCGTTTTTATAATTTTGAGCTCCATTGTCTTTCTCATGGATCAGCATAGTCGTGGCTGTTACACGAAAATTCACAAGTTACACGAGCAGAGCATCATCATGCAACAAGTCTGCGTTATTTTTGGGGCAACTTGTTTGACGTGACCATCGACACACATTTCATTCATTTTAAACACCGTGGCAAGACTGTAGCTTTCCAAGAGTAGGGTTAGAGATACCTTCTATAGATACTCTGCTTAAAGTTTTTTTTCCTATCTTTCAGACTACCAGCATGTGAAGTTGGTCACAGATGGTGGAAAGTTCTTTGCCGATTCAAGGTTTAATAATACAATGTTTTCTATTGTTTAAGAAGTTAGATAATATGTCTATAGACTGTTCTTTTTGCACAGTATCTGTTTATGGAGAAATAATAATAAATTTGTATCTGTTTAAATATGTCTATAGACTGGGTTCTTTATGCACAACATATCTGTTTGGTAATTTTATGGTTCCTCTTCTCATCTTTGCCAGTCTGTTGTTTAATTTATTTAAATAAAAAGCATTCATTCAGAAACTCTGCTGCTAGTATTTTACTGAAAATATGCTATTTAATAAAACTGTAAAATGATGGTACGCAGCTGGAAACCATATTGCCAGTACTTTACCGTTAATTTACAGAAAGCCGTAAATGAGTGAAACCGTAAAATTACGGTTCGCAGCTGGAAACCCTGCTGCCAGGATTTTTCCGTTAATTTACAGAAAGCCGTAAATGAGTGAAACCGTAAAATTACGGTTCGCAGCTGGAAACCCTGCTGCCAGGATTTTACCGTTAATTTACAGAAAGCCGTAAATGAGTGAAACCGTAAAATAACGGTCCGCAGCTGGAAACCCTGCTGCCAGTATTTTACCGTCAAATTACGGCAGAATTTTTTACAGTGTAGAGTAGCCTACTAAATTGTGCTGTATACTAGATTAGGCTGGACAAATCAAATGACCGTATTTGTGTTCCTCTATTACAGGTGGACTGAACCCACTGGAGCACGAGGAACACCTGTCAGGGGTCAGAAATTTGTTAGAGCATAAGAATGGAAAAAGGTCAATTACAATATAGCAATAACAAAAGTTGTACTGTCCAGATGGGAAACCTTAAAACATAATCTAGAACCACTCAAGTAGACACTCTCTAGGGCTCCTCCAGTAAACATACAGGGCCTTGGTTTAACCCACATGGGCTTTATATGATGGGACCAATATGGATGGTGCCCACTTGGGTCCCACTTCTGCCCCAGTTAGATTCTATGTGAGATTCATATGGTCTAATTCACATAAGGCCGACATGGAACTCATGGACACACCCAATTGGGGCCCAGATCAGCAGACAAAGGAGACACCTCAACATATAACAAACAGGCTTATTCTGAAATATAAATACAGGCTGTATATGTTCTTTAAGTCCTAAAGCTATATTTCATAAATATTTCCACATGTGCCATTACAACAGTGTGCAATACTGCACTTCTATGCAATTTCTCTATTCTACCCAAAACAAACATAGACAGTGAAAACCCAACAGAAGTAACAATTCATTTAAACACACACGTGAACAAAAACGTATCGCACGCCTAATGAAAACGGGTTATTTTAAATCGTCAATTTCTCACATATTAAATCTAGACGGGAAAGGTTATGTGCCATGCCGCAATGTAGGCTATTGTGAAGCCATCAATACATTAAAAAAAGAATGAAGAACAAACAGAGCCTTGTGTCATGAAGTTGGCTTGGCTTGATTGTGTGATTAAAAACAGAGATTTAAACGTCAATGTTTGCAATGGCAAATAAATGCAGTCTTTCACACCACAAAGTTTTGTAAAGCTCCGTGAGACTGCCATCTAGTGGTAGTTGCTTTTCTTAGGGACGGTTGTGTGTGGATTGTCCAACCAAAATCGTGAAAAAAGTATCTAAAACACAAATGCACAGAACAGGATGAATGCACGTGTGTCGCCTGATCCACAAATGCACGTTTTATACATGCACACATTGTAATATTTTTCACAAATCATTCGCAAATATATATCCATTTGTACAAAGTGATTAATATTCATTCAGTTCAGAATTTCAAAGAGACGAAATGAGAGACATTTATAACGCGTAGCATCAATAACAGATTATTTATTCATACTTGTTTGTATGTGGGTCGTGTAATGCTGAAAACAGCGAAACAAAAGTATCAAAATTTAAATGCACCAAAAAGGATGTCCTTAGTGATGATTATATATAAATTATTATATATAAACACAAAATACATCATTTGTATTCTATTTGTACAAATGTCTCATGTTTATAAAAATCTAGATTTCACAATTCACAACTTCAGGCATTTGTTTGTGGATGCGTAACATGTATCACGTTCACGGATGAGGTTGCACTATTTGTTAGTAGTTTTGAGATTAAATTCATTCCATACTTGTATGGTTATATTCTGGAGTCATTCTCTTGGGTTTTGTCTAAATAAACCTTGCACATTTGTTTAACTCTCAAAGTTGAGTTGCAGTTTATACCCCAAGTACAACTATGCAACCTGAATATAAACTGTTTAATACATCTTTAATTATATATTTCAGTTAAAAGCAAAGATGTCAATTGTCCAAAGTTGTGCATCACTTTTGGTTGGGACAGTGCTGCTTCTACCAATTGTGCTACAGGAACACGGGGCTATCTGATTTAAATTTATTTGGTTATGATGTCATATAAGCTTAACATCACCGGCCATTATTTAATAAAACCATTCATAAAATAGTTATAACGGTCTCACAAATGCACAGGAAACCCATGAACTGACACCAAACAAAAAGTTCCCCCAGTAGATTTTCTTTTATTGTTCAGTAGAGTCAAACAAACACTGGACACACTGAGTGATATAAGCAATATACTGATCACCCTACTGCCAAAATACCCTCAAGTTAACATGCATGCACCGTCCATCATGTGAATTGCTTTACTGTAAAGTGAACAACAAATAATTCTCAAATTCACAATAATCAAAGTGAAATGTATGTGACAGTTCCCTACATGTATAAATCGAATAAGTAATGTCAATGAAATGATTTTAGCTGCATATTCTAGATTTGGCTACCTGTCTAAAGGCCTGATTGTTCATTTTGTTTAATAAATTATAATAGACAACATTTTAATCGTTACTATATAAAAATAAATAATTTCTTTTTTTCCTTCTCACATGTACAAATGGCAAACAGTGTGGTGACACAAAAACTAAATGAATTATAAGAAAATAATACTATGAAAGACCTCGGGACAATGTAGTTCAGTATCCGGCTGCACAGCACACAGACCATCTATAAAAATAATAATTACACTTTCAAATGATCGATCTCACAATTTAAAAATGTGCTCAACCACAACAATAAATGCCTCTGATGCCCCAACATCATTAAAAAAGACTTCAGTCATTGGCTTTCAAACTTATTGTGGCTACCTAGAAGGTCTGACCAGAAAACAGCCAGCGCTGTTGCAAAGTCTCTTGTAAAGCATGTTCATGTAAGAGCATTGCTACAGTTTTTACTTTACATTTGGCAATTTTTCATATCGTGAACTGCTTATATTTCTATTACTTATGTGTAAAGTCATATTACGTGATGACAAAAACAAGCATAAAGCATCTAAAAAAATCTGTTGGAATCACCAAAGGATAAATATATTATGCGGATAAAAAGCCTCAAAATCATCTTAAGCTGACCATATTTTTGACATGGTCCGTAAAATCAGTCCATCTCAAGACCAGAACCAGCTCTTGTCAAAAGCAGCACAAACATAATCTGTCTTGGTTAAGCTTCAGATCTCAGATTAAGCTCTACAAATAATAAGCATTGCATGTGACATCAAATGCAGCCGATCATCAATTTCACATTATAATAGGGTTCTATTAGACCACCACAAAATGGGAGGAAAAATCAATACTCAATGCAACAAAGTGACCAAACAACTGCATGCAATAGGTTTGTCTTTCACCATTTAAAAGGGATGTTCACATCAGTGTTGGGTGGATTTGAAAAGATTTGAGACATTGTAGTCTGTACACAGTTGGCATTCGAGAAGTTAGGTGTGGCTCTCAGTCCCATTAGGGGTGAGCTTGGTCTTGTGCTCAACCTTCGGGCCCTTTGCTGAATACTGGACCAGCAGGAAGGGCTCCTTGGTTTCGCCTTCACCGACAATGCTTTCCTCATCTTCAGAATGGCCAATGCGCTGCAGCCGCAAGTAGCACCAACAACCAAGAATTAACGCCCCTAGTGCGGCAATGGCAATGAGTATAACAATAATTGTCACAACCCCGGTGGTGGGGCTATGGTCCATGATAGACATATTTACAGTCAAAGAATATTTTTATTTTCTGGTCCACACGTGGACGTTTTGGAAAGGTTATGGGTATGGCCTCGCCTTCATCTGAAAGACATAAATAAGACATACGACAGCAACAGTTAGAGGAAAGATCTCCCAGAGGCCAACAGAAATTCATTGGTACCTGGGTCAAGTGAGTAGACTTTAACATTGAACAGGGTCAACCAGTCAACAATGTTGAATGTAATTAGTTACTGTAATTTAATTACTTTTCTTTTGAAAGAGTAAAGAACTCTTAATTTTCTGTAATTTAATTGCAATTAATTCTGATTGTAATTGAACTAAATACTGTGTAATATATTAAATAGTAGAAATTACATCAAAATTATAAGTCTAACTTTAAAATGTATGCTCAAATTAAGTGGTTCTCAAACTGTGGTACATGTATATATAGTGGTACTTGAAGAGACCCCTGGTGGTACGTGACACGACAGGAAATTAAAAACTCTATATATTCATTTTAGTGATGGGCAACTATTACATTTGTTAATCGCATAACTTTTCTGTGATTAATCTTGATTGATACACGTAAAATTAAATAATGAATTCAAAATTCATTTATTTTAAACGTACTGCTATATGAATAATGTGCTTTTTTACAACAGTATTTCCTTAACATAGTAGCATTAACAGTTTTAATTTAAAATATTTATTGTAAATCTCAATTTAAATCAATCAAATTAAATTGAAAACCAGAGCTACCTGCCACTGCCAGGGCATTAACATTCTTTCTACTTTAACATTCTTTCTAGTTTAATATAATGATTGAATTTATTGCTTATACATAGTCCTTCAACACAAAGTGTAAAGTGTACTGTATTTTAAGCACACTTTTAACAACTTAATTATTGTATTCTACTTTTTTCTTTATCTTAACAATTTGTGTAATGAGAACACAATTCCTTTAATATGAGTGAATGTTTTGGGCCCGTCCTTTGTTGTTTGATGAACATTATAAACAGTGATCTTTATTATGCTTGCCCCTCAGGCCAACCTCAAATGCTCCAATTGGTCGAGACGCGTGGTGTTTAATTGCAAGAAATAAAGTAGTATTTGGGTGTAATGAACCTTTAAAAAAGAAAGTAGTTAGAATTGGGTGGAAATACTGTCTCATGCACATTTTTTGGTCCTCAAAAACTAGGGTCCTTGGGACTGCAATTCTGCACTCCGATTCGGTAGGTGGCGGTGTCAAAAAAAAGAGGGTCCTAGAAGTGTCCTGGAATTGCATCCTCTGGCATGATATTGCCCCTTCTGTGACCCATGGTTTGTCTGTACATTGAGAGCCAGTGAGCAATTGACTTTGGAAATAAAGTGTTAATGCACGCTAAAATAATTAACGCAATTAATTAATTAACTAATTAATATGTTAACGTGTTAATTATAATAATTAGTTTGCATTTCGTATTTTAAATACAATTTCAGATGTTTAATACATGATAGATAAATACAGAATACGTCTCAGCCTATGTGCAATTTTAAGAAAGTTGTATGAATTATTGTTTAATGATCTTTGGTCAATGTAACTCAGGCATCAAACACAGAGCGGGAGCAGACAGGTGCTTGTGAGTATCTCACTTTCTCTCTTCCGACGAGCTACGTGTAGCTTCTGCACTTGAACCGCTGTTTAAAGCTGTTGTTATTGCTTTAATTCAGCATTTATTGCTAATTCAACAAATTCAAAGGTTAAATCAATGAAGTGAGCAATTTAGTTTTGACACGCCGCTGAAGTTAAGTGTGAGACTCTGTTTGTTATATACAGCTGTTCTCAGCCATATCTATATCAGCCAGGAAATGGTCATTTTGTAAGTTATCAGTATTAAGGCTGATAAATATAGCCGATACATTATGAATCCTTATCTCTGGTTAAACCACTTTCATCTCCACACTGCACAGTTAAAATCCAGTACAGCACTATCTGTCATGATCATTCACTTACTGTTATTAGTAAAACATTGTAAATGTAGATACGGTATGATATTTATGAATGTGTAATATAAAGGATTGTTTAAAGCCGATTTCTGTCTGAAAAAAATGCACTTTTGTCAGAAAATTGTATATGAATATTTAGATACTGGCCAATGCATCGATTATCGGCTTCCATGGTTAAAGAATTATCGGTTATCGGCAAAAATGTACATATCAGTGCAACTTGAAAAACAAGCTGGTAAAAAAAAAGTTTTTGTATTATTAATAAAACATTAGAATTGGAGGACAATGTGTAAAGATAAAGATTCACAGTTCTACTATTAATTTGGGTCTTTATTCATGTGTTTTCTATGGCTGTCATTGGTGGTACTTGGAATATCTAATTATTTTGAAGGTGGTACTTGATCTTAAAAGTCTGAGAACCACTGCTCAAATGTATCCTCACATTTGTATGCTTTGGACAGTTAATAAGAATAATAGAACAATAATATTATGTCTATCCTTGAATCAATTCTAACCAAGGTTGATGTAGGATAAAGAAAGTAATAAGCAATTAAATACTTTTTGGAGAGAGTAATTTGTTCAGTAATCTAATAACACTATTAAGAATGTTATTAGTAACTAGAAATTAATTACTTTTTCAGAGCTTACTTACCCAACACTCACAGTCAACCACAGTGCGCTTTGTTTTACTACTGGCTGTCTATGTGGGTCAAGAAAATATTTATCTACTCTTGTCCTGTGCAGAATCTGGGTTGAAATGCAAACCCATATTGGGGACCTTAGCGACTCCCCTCATCTATTGGACAACAAACTACATCAGTCTAAATGTTTCCATTTGTAAATATATGCAAATAAACACGCTTGGTTTAAATGCATAACGAAGTAGGGACGTGACCTCAATGAAGCTACAGGTTGTGCAACACATTTGCTGTGAGCATCTCTAGTCTGTAAAGGCTTCCACGTTGCCCACGCGAAGGTGTTAAATGCGCACGGGCTTCACATTAATGCAACAGTGTGACAGAATAAAGCCAAAATAATTCAAGTGTCAAGAAATGCCGCAGCCATTATGTTTGCACAAAAACGCCTTTAATCCAGTTGCGTTTAATGTACAATCCATGATCGTAGACTGAAGTAACCCGAAGCTTTTATGATACAATACTGAGATACAGTTAAGGACGAAGGTGAAGCTTACCAGCATCAGGAGACGGTCCATTTTATCGACGAATACCGTTTGTGCTTTTTCTCACCCCGAGACATTTTGTGGACCCTTCATGCTTCACGCGCTTACACAAGATAAACACTTCAGTCAGACAATCCGCTATGTAGTATAAGTCAAATCAAACGCGCATATTTACGTCAACCTAAGCATAGAAATAGAAATAAAGATATATAGTTCACTTGTCACTTTACAGGATATGACATCACGACTAAAAAAGGCGTACATCCAATCACATAACAGTACAGCCCTTTGATAATATAAAAGTCCTGTCGCTTATGTGGAAGTTGTTTTTATTCAAGTGGTGCTCGCTGCAGAGCATATGGGCGGACGTTAGACGTCCAGCGAGGAGGAGCTACCGTTCACATCCAGAGAGGAGGAGCTAGATGAAAGCTTCACCTCTGTGGATCTCGAAGCGCCGCACATTTTCGTTCCTGAAAGCTCTACGTCAAATCCTTGATACACATTAGATTGCCTGACCTGTGAATTTATCTCAATCGTTTAAACGTGGAAACTGCGTTGTCCTTGCGTGTGTGATAAGTAAATAAACAAAAATGAACCTATTAGCGTGTCTCTTCCCGTTTCATCCTTTTAAATGTACACAGGGTAGATGGGAATCTAATGTATAAGGAATATCATTTTGGATGGATTCATAACTAATTGATTAAGAAGACATGGATCAAGTCCAGTAGTCTGAAAGTTTAATAACCAGATAACTTAACAGTTTAATCCAGATATTTTGGATCAAAATGAAAAAAGTGAATCCAAATCCTACAAAAAAGTTCTGAAAAACCCAAACTAAAGGTTTGATCCGGATCAAAACCAAGATTGGATTACGTGATCTAATCCGATTATGTAATCCTTTTGAAAAATACATTTTCAAGATTTAATCCAATCCGTTGTGCAAAATCCTAGTGGTATACTTTTGAAAAACTGGGCCCAGGAGACAATATTTTGATACTGTTATCTGGCATGGTTAACAACACCTATTGAATCTGTTTCTAGTCAGACTAAATTTGACAATCCTAAACTGAACATTACAGCACAACTGAGATGATTCAATTAATAATTTTTCAGTTTATTTAACATCACTTCGTCTCCTGCCTGCTGTTCTTCCCTTCAGCTCTTCATCTCCCTGGTAGCTATGTTTAGGTATCGACTCACAACGGAGTTGATATTCCCCGATTTAATAAATTCCTGAAGGAGAGAGATCTAGTGAAACTGGACTCAAATTTATAAGATCGGCAAGCCATATTCCGCAGTTGGATCTATCACCATAGCAATAAATTGTAAAAAACAAAATTGAATATTAGTAAACAAAGATGCCAGAATTCTTTCCCTACATAACTTTAATTGTTGAAAAACATTTATAAAATAATATTTACACAGATCTATCAGCTAGCCTTTTGTTTCAAAGGTCAGGGTTATGCAGGCAAGACACACGCAGATTTCTTCTATCATACATTTCCTTCATGAAAAACATCATGTCCTCCATTCTTTCAAATGTGAAAAGGAAGGGAGCCTGGATCTTGTCTTCATCCATTTCACCATTATAAAAAATGGTGTCAAAAACAGATCCTTGTTATGGCCAACAAGGCACCATCCTCACTCATGCTTGTGATCTGTGGTAGGTGAACTTTCCCAGTAAATTGTGTTCGGTTCTCCTCCACCCAGTCACTGGCAAGCTGAATCCGTTTCATCACAGCAGAGTCCTTTGTGCAAAAAGATAAGACATTTCAATAATAATGTCAATATTCAATTGCTGCTCAAACACTTTTATGAAACAGGAAGGTAATTGCATAAATAAGTCAAACAATAGAAAAACATATCTATGTACATACACGGATTCTCGTAGTTGGGGTGACCTCCATGACATCTGGCATAGTTGGGATGACCTCCATGAATTGGAGTGATCCGGTTGGATCACTTGTTTGTTGACAGAAACGTGACTTTATAGAAGGAGTGCAAAAACAATACACTTTTTCCAGTGTGCATTATTTATGACAAATTACCTGCATACTGAGGAATGCTCATAATGCATATCTTCATTCAAAGTATAGTTATCAATATCTTACCTTGCCAGAGGAACAGCTTGTAATAACTGATGGCACCACCACCTCATGATTGCAGGCATATCAGACTAATAGATGCCAAGTGAAAATCTTAGTCATTAAATTTGGAATCACTTTTGTAGTTCATTTTGGTGATCAAATAACTAGAAATGGATAAATATTCCACAGTCAGTCCCTCGAAGCTGAAGTGGTGCACCCTGTTAATTAAGAGTGGACATACAGTGCTATATAGTGTATTCTGAATATATTATAGGATGACATTTCACTGCTAATGATAATGGTTTAGATGCCAAGTTAAAAGCTGTAGCTCAAAGTCACTCAGGAAGGACATAGTACAAATACAAGGTGAAATATGATTTGCTAAGTTTCTATTATTACAACAATAAATCTGGAGCAGTCACATGTAAGAAGACAAGTTTAACATGCTATATTATACCATGGTCAGTCTCAACACTGGATTCTTATTAGCTGGAAGGTGTTGTGCATTTAAACAGTTTACTGAACAAGTAATTCCAGTCTAGTTGGCATAGACACATCATATTTCCAAAATCAATGACAGTTTTCTCTATTAATGGTGGCATGACCATGACCATTCGGGTGCTTTTTTCACATATGTGTGCTTAATTTCGGGTGCTTTTTCATCTCCATGTCATGCATTCAAATAATTCCACACAGATTAACGTGACATGTAACGTTAGTTAGGTTCTTGGGTTTTTGACGCTAACGTTAAACTATGCACGATTGCATATTCAGGGACTCAAAAATAGCTAAGAAAACATTTGCACACAACCAAAAGTAATTTTTTTCTTTAAAGATAATTTTTTGCATACTCCGACCACCTCCAACTGTCTCTGACTCTCCGCCATCTTCCCATGTGGGGCGCATCACGTGCTGCTGCACAGCGGTGTAGTTTGAGGCTGAAGCTCCTCCTCGCTGGACGTCTAGAGAGGAGGAGCTACAAGAAAGCTCTGCAGCGAGTAGCCTCTCTTTTTATTTGCATAGACATGGTGTGTTTATTAACTAAAGAAGCGTGTATAGGTAAAAAAGAACTATCGAGGAACTTTAGACACAGATAGCTCGCTTCATTAAAACTGTCCTGAAAGTATGGCTGCTTTAAAGTTGAAGTTTAATTAAATTGTTGCATGTGATTTGAAGTGATGAGTTCATTGCTCTGACCACTATGAATGAACGGATCTTGGAATTTGACACCACGTTATGTCTATATTTGATACTTTCATAACTTCTACCATTGAGACATGATAGAAGCTAATAGGACAAAGTGTCTGCCTAATAAACTGCTTGTTAATACGATTAAAATGTATGTTTAAAAATCATTTAATAATCATTAATCAAATATTAATGAAATTATCCAAATTACTTACATTTTTGTGACAGCCAGTCTCAGACTCGAAGTACAAAACGTATATTCGTTGCGGAAAACATGCTATAAATCAGAAAAGTACCACAAAATAAAATTTACTCAAAACACACACCAAAAATTATTTGGGTCATCAATCTGTAGGTGTGTAGACGCAGAAAATACATGGCAAACCGTTTTTAACATTAAAGTTATGTGTAATTATAAACCACAATCCTGTGGTGAAATCATTGCATATGCACATCGCGTGACCAAACACGGAACTGTTTCAAAAGTATCCAAACTTGTTAAATTTTCACCTTTTTCGCCAGTTTTTTTTCAAACATCCTCATTTATACCGATTGTTACTTTATGCGTGTTTAGATCACGTCTACATTAACAATTGTTAGATGATCTTTTATCAGACTGGACATAGCCCACCCACTCAACCATCTGTGTCGGGAAACGGCAAGTGCGTAACAAAACTTAGAAGCAGGAAGCGTCTTTTGTTGTGATTTTCCTCCCAAGAAAACACGAACAAACAGTAAGTTTTAGTTAACATTTGTTAACACTTGTTATTTCAAACAAAGGTAGTTATAGCTATGTGTTAGAGAGTATAAACCATAGTGAAAAGCTTTGATAACTTAAGTTTCGCTTTGACGGTCGCTTGATGTTTTCGGTCTGACTTTAATTCCAACCATGGTTGTAGTAAAAAAGTTGAAACCGTCTAATTTTTTTAAACCATATAGTTAACTACAATTCTCATGGTTAAAGTATGGTAACTATACTAAGACCATGGTAAAGTTGTGGTCACTATGGTTTTACAACAATACTGTTAAACTATGCTTACTGTTGTAAAACCATGATTGTAGAACCATGATACGGCTGGTTTTAAAAAGTTGAACCACTAGGAACTGAGCTATTATATAATGATACAATAAAATTGCAATTATTGATTTGATCTATATTATTTTATTTATATATATATATATATATATGTTATTGTTAATACATCAAAGGCAATGGCAAGCGCACCTCCGTTGGAGTCATCAACACTCATAGGATACCCACCACCTCCACCATATGAGGAGACAATGGGTACAGTCCCACAGTACACACCAGGACCGATGCCCTATCCTCCAACTGATGTGAAGGCAACTCAGCCTCCTTATCCACCACAAGCCTATGGCCAGATGTATCCACCACCCCCACAAGGTCAACCGGTGACCACTCCTGTTGGTAAGGACCCCTTCTCTTTCATTCTTATACACAGAGAAAACAACACTTAGAGTGTAGTAACACGGTACAGATAGGTCAAGATACATCGCTAATGATTTATAATTATGGTTATTATTTGGATTTGCCATTTTGTTAATGGACCTGAAATCTCTTATTTAATAAACTTGTTTTGTAGGTATTACATCCCATCCCTCAGTGTACTTGAGTCATTAAAAATGTTGGAATAGATTTTAGTACTACTTTAATTTAAAGCAGATTAATATAGGAATATAATATTCATGATTAAAACACATAACACAAGAAAAAAAGTTACAGACGTTTAAACAAAACATGGTATGACATTTTCTTACCTATTCCTGTGAATATGTTTTTAGACATTGTTCTGATAAACTGTTGTTCACCAACAACCACTTTGATGTATGCACCAATGGCTGGTAGTCTAGATGGTAAACCACACAAACCAGCTAGTTCAGAATGGGTTTTTCCACAGTACCTTTATCATATTTAAACAGGTAACAGCTAATGTGTCAGTATTTCTTAAGGATTTCCGTGTTCTTTAGTGTCAGTTCAGACCGTGTATGTCCAGCCTGGTGCGGTGTTCAGAGATGCTCCAGTTCAAGTTCATTGTCCAGCATGCACACAGAATGTGATAACCCAGCTGGAGTACACATCAGGTACATTAACCTGGCTCTCCTGTGCAGGCCTGGCCATTTTTGGGTAAGAAAAACCTACACGCATCTGGTTTCCAAATATTACTGCTGACAACTGCATGCTTGATGTCATGTAAACGCTTTCTTCATTGTTCTGCTCTGGGTCGTTTCTCTCCTCCTATAGTTGTCTCTATGGGTGTTGTCTAATTCCCTTCTGTGTGGATAGTTTGAAGGATGTAACTCACCGCTGTCCAAACTGCCGCAGACCTTTAGGTGTTTACAACCGAATCTAAAGAATTTGCAAAGCAGCTGTGCCGCATACCTGATGTGTGTCTGAAGAAGAAAATGTCATCGTGTTGACTTGAGCAATTTCTGTGCTATTGACACGACTGACATACATATACATGTTTATTCATCTATGTATACCTTAATCTGCATTTTACATTTATACTCACTGTGATTTGATTAAGAAATACAAATCGGTTTATTTTCTCAACTTTGTAAAAGGAATGTTGGTTACACAGCACAATTACAGTTAAGGGCTCGAACAGCTTTTAAAAAGGAACAATCTTCCTTCTGTTCTGTTTATTTTGCGATTAAATAAATACCACATATACATGTTTCCCAGTTAAAACAATGGCATGCATATTGTATACAGTTTAGGTTTCTGCAATCAGCCTTGCTTCACCAAAAATGCTCTAACGTTTAACAATATTATAAATTAAATAAGCCAACCAAAACAAAAATTTAGTTTTATGGCAAAGTCTGCTGGAGATCCTCCACTTCATGTATCCAGTTTTTCCTGTGAACGGTGGCATTGTCAGAAAGATCTGCCATCTTCACAGCACGCAGCACTGGTTCTGGACTATAAGACTGAATGACCCCCATAATCATTACATATTTACCTGTAAACAAAAGTTAATAGAGTTAGTGTTGCATTTATCTTCCTTCCTTGTCAATTAAAGGTCAGTACATGTTATGTCAACTTGTTTATTGAAATGTGGTTAATACAGTTTATAAAGCTGATTTGTGTGACGTCATTATTTCCCACACTAAAAATGAAAAGTACTCCAGATTTGGAAGAAACAGGGTGCTACTCTAGCATGTCACTGTAGATCAATAATGTTACCAGATACAACTTAAGTTTAAATGCTTTAGCAGGGTTAAAATCAGTATAAAATAATAAATACTGTAAAGCTGTAGTTATGTATATAATGTTAAATGTAACCTTATTGTAACAAAACTTTTGGCGTCAGAGAACAAAGTATGAAAAGCATAAATAATGTCATTCATAAGTATTGACTGACCAGGACTGAGACACGGCTTTCCCTTTGGCACGTTGTTTACGCCAGTGACGAGGAAGTTTCCGGTCTCGTCCAGCATCAGTACGGTGTTGAGATCAGATTGGACCTCCACCACAGTGCCCTGCATCCAGACCACAGAGAGCCGTAATAAGTTGGCTTTGTTTGAACCCAGCCTCTTAATAACATACTCTAGCTTTCCATTTGATGCCTGACACTCGTTTCCCTCACGAAGCTGGATGGATAACACTTTCACCGGGGGACATCGTGTTTTATCGGCACACATAAAGCTCGCACCGATCATTTTCTGCCCTTATTGAATTCGCGGTAATTTTCTAAAACGTCACAATAAGGGAAATGACGCGTTCGTTTCAAAATAAAAGACACCGCGTCAGTACGCGATCAGTCCGCGCATGCGCGCAACGACGCTTTAGAAACCGCTCATGCGCAAATTATGTTTTTGTTTTGCGACGATTTACGATACTGCACGATCTGTTCCACGCTTGGGCAGCTTTGTACCGCGAAACTTTTTCATTCACTGACAGCGAAAGAGAATGGAGTTCAAGATTGAGGAAAAGTTTGCCCTTTACGCTGCCGTTAGGCGATATTTGATTGACGGGCTGGTAATTCCGGCATTGAAGAAGAAGGTCTCACGAATGGCTGCAAATTTCGTTGTAAGCGGTAAGTGAGGCTTTGAAATGATAGCGTTGTTTCAGTACAAAGCCTGTCAATTACGACGTTTCATCAAGTCAACATTTTTCACCACACGCGTGTTTGCATCCCTGAACAAAGAAACACTGTGAACACAAGGTGTAATACCAAACAAAGCAGCAAAATCATTACTAAACAAGCTAAATTTGTCTCACAGAAAGTAAATTATTCTACACTGGCCCCAGTGCACAATTCATGAGGCTGGTTGTGCTGTCTGAGGAGCAGAAGCGGGCTGTCCTGGAGGAGTGCCACAACAACCCTGGCAAAGGGAACCATGTGGGCGTGAGGGCGACCATGGACAGGGTTTTTGTGGGGTACTACTGGAACAGCATAAAGGCAGATGTGGCAGATTGGGTAATTCTTTGGGAACTCTGATGGAATTTAACAGAATGGTTCTCGGGCAAAATAATTGATTTAGTGGCTTTGTTTGTCTTCTGTTAATTATTTGGTCTTAATAATATATTTATCAGGTCAAAAGCTGTCACAGATGCCAAAAGAATAACCCCATGAAGACTGTGTCTCCTGTCCTTCGCCCTATTAAGGTAGAGCTTAGCTTGGACCACTTAAAGCAACACGTTATTTATAAGGCGATGGGGTAATAAGCAATATCTCCACAGGTGAAAGAGCCGTGGGAGGTGGTCGGTATGGACCTCATTGGTCCACTGAAAAAAAACATTAAAGACCATCAATACGTCCTTACGGTCACAGACCTGTTCACCAAGTGGGTTATCGCTGAGCCTTTGAAGTGTGGATCCAGCACTGAGGTGGCTGAGGCACTTGTGTCCAAGCTGTACACATTTGGTATGGTCCGGAAAATCATCACTGACATGGGCCGTGCATTTGTTAACGAGGTGTGTGTCCTGATTATTCTCTCTCTTCACACAGGTCATATGTCATTGTCACAATTCACACTGTTTTATTGTTCATTTCAGAGACAAAACATTTTGAAAATAAAGACGTGTGTCTGATTTATGTGCAGCTTAATGTACACATATTTGCGGTGCTAAACATCAAGCGTGCCATCACAAATGCATACCATCCACAGTCTAATGGCCAAGTAAGTGTGCCATCATGACATCCCACAAAACAGCCAATGTATACTTAAGTTCATGTAGTAATTCCTTTCTATGTTGAAGGATGATAGAACTAATCAAAATGTGAAGAGGACTCTCCGAAAATATGTAAATCAGCACCCGGATGATTGGGACATCCACCTGCAGGGCATAGTTTATGGAATAAACACTACAAAACAGGTTATTATTCAAAATGACTAGATAATATATATCACATACATGCTTTAAGAGTTTTATTTTGTGGCTCAATGCAATCTAACAAAACCTTTTGTTTCAAATTAGACATCCACCAAGTACAGCCCCTACTTTTTAATGTACAATAGGCACCCCCGTCTACCACAGGCATTAAATGCGTGTGAAACAGATGCTGCCTTTGAATTTGCAGACCCAGAGGAGGAGCTGGACCTAAAACTAACTGAAGTCAAGGCCCTCAATGAGACGGTCTGTTTATAGTTGTGTGGATGGCATGTTCAATTTTAAAATGTTCGCATAGTAATTCATATATTCTTATCTTTAAGGTACGGAAAAACATTGAAAAGGCGCAGGGGATACAAAATAAGGCTTTTGAGGCAAAGAAAAGGAAAGGGGTTCGCCAGTGCTCAGTCAAGGCAGGAGAGGTGGTCCTAATTGAGGAGCCGAAAAAGAAGATGAAGAAGGGCAATTGTTTGCAGGATCTCCACCAAGGGCCGTTGACCATCACATCCCTGACAGAGAAGGGTGTAGCAAGTGTGGCTATGTCAGGGAAAATAGAAAAAGTGAATGTTTCGCAGCTGAGACACTTCTTTCGGCCACAAGGTATTGTTATAATCCTACTTGGTGACAACACATATAAACACCTGAGCAGTGTCACATGAGGACATTATTTATTTTTTGCTGAAAATATATCTCTTTATTTATGGTATTTTACTAAAGGGACAACAGGTTGAAGTCCAGGAGCTGCCCCTCACATTGAAACCAGGCGGATTACATTGCGAGGAACAGTCCTCGGCTTTTCTCTGGCAAGGTGCAAGAACCGCCATACATGTTGTTGGATCATGATGACCAGATGAATGCGTGGAGGGTGCTGATTGAGTCGACGGAGTGGGATGCCAAGGAGCCTTTCACTTTCATTTTTGAAAATAGCCAGGACATGGAAACGTTCATTACAATTAAAAGAGACACCCTCAACCTGAGAGTAAATGCTGGACGTGGGGTGCACAGTCACCCGTAGACCGTGTCGGTGTGTGTGTGTACGTGCGCGGGCTTGTGTGTGGTGGGGGGAGTGGGTACAATTTGTTATATTTTTTACTGTTAAATAAAATGCAATACTCAATTTACTCCCTGACTTTGTAGTTCTTTCTTCATGAAAATTAATATAGTCTATTTAGACATACGTGTTATGTTCCTTATTAGCATCTGTAAATTATTTTATAATTTAGATTATTTTACTAATTTAGATTAAATGGATTGATGTATTAGCCTATATAGACCCATAAATTACTACATTTAAAGCTAACTAGTGGTCTCAGGTTTCTCTGAACAGAAAGAACAGAGAATGTCATTCTTAAGTCTCTTGAGAAAAAGCACTAAACTGGGTAAAACCTGTAAAACTGTGAAATAATTTAAAGGTGATTTCTCTCATTTTACTAGTTATCAGGTATTTGTGAGGTAATGTCCAAACTTTTTTCCACGGAATATCACTTACAAAATCATTCCAATAAGAAATTACATATGGCACAGAAACAGACTCCTCTTGAAACAAGACTTGAATTTTCTTGTTTTTTTTTTTATTTAGATGAAGAAAGGCATTGTTTACCAAATGTCTTACACAGATCCACTGAGCGACAAACAGATGAAAAAGAAAATCCTTTATAAAGCATGATAACTCCTCGTGGCACTGCATCAGCCACGATGGCAAACTCTTTTGGAGCAACAGGAATTCCATGCTTTGCCAAGAACTCAGAATAATTACAAATTGAACCATTTTGATTGAAAACCCAATTATCAATTAAAAGAGATTTATGTTTATACAGTAGGTCCTTATTATTCCAAATTATATAAGAGTGAGGAATAAAATTGTTTAAAGATGAGGAACCAAGCTAATAAAATTTGCCTATGAAAAAGGAATAATTTAACACGGATTTTCATTATGAATAAGAATTTTAAACCCCCTAGTTTGGAAAAAATAGCATTAGGGATCAAATTCCAGATAGATGCAGGCTTATTGATAACGTTTTTTATCCAATTTATTTTAAAGGTGTGGTTAAATGTAGTAAAATCAAGAAGGTTTAACCCCCCCTTATCAAAGGAGTTCATAAATACAGATTTTCTGACAAAATGAGTTTTATTCTTCCAGACAAAGTTGAGGAGCATGGTATAATTGTTTTTGAGAATGGCAGTGTCAACACTCAAAGAAAGAGCAGCATATGTTAGCCTTGACAAGCCCTCAGCTTTAGCAAGTAAAATTCTTCCCTTCAATGACAGATCTCTCTCCAGCCATATATAAAGTTTTTCCAATCTCAATTAGTGGATTAAAATTCTTTATTAACATCTTTCTTGTTCATTTTTTGTTATAATAATACCTAAATATGATACCTGATCTCTAATTTGAATATTAAAAATTTGTGACAAATTACAGTCTTTGAGGGACATCATTTCACATTTCGATAGGTTCAGAACTATGCCTGAAGCGTTGGAGAATTGCTGGATATATTCTAGTGCTGACAGAACTTGATTCGCATCATGCAAAATCAAAGAGTGGTGATGGACTCCGCCGTGATCTCCTGGGCCCGGTTTTTCAAAAGGTTTAATCCGGATAAAATTGATCTGGATTTAGTAATCCTTTTTTTGCGATCCGTGATCACGTAATCCATCTTACTTTTGGAGCCAGTTTTTTAAAGCAACATCGGATTGGATCAATCTGATCCGGATAGGAACTTTTCAGGATCACCAAATCTGGATAACCAGTGCTGGATAACCAGTGCTCAAACAGGAAAGGAAATCACAATGTAGAACTACAGATATGTAAAGAGCAAAAAGTAGAATAGCCAGTGTGGGGTCAATATACATTTATTTTTATTTGAAATGAAAACACACGCTCATCTGAGACCTACAACACAAACACTGTACATTGAGGATATTTATAACAAGTATTAAGTATAGATATATTGAATTAAAATAAAAGACTTTATGTCAAATACTCCACAATAATTTCAGATTTCCTCATCTGATGTGGGCTACGCTTGTCTGAGCGTAGCCTTTAGGAGGCGGATCTCAAATCTGGCCTTGGTTTGCTGCAGTTTGGTCAGAGTCGGTTGTTCCTCTGCCAGAATGAGCAAACAAGGACGTACAACAAGGGACGCAATTGTTAGACACTATTTCTGATTTGGATTTGTTTTGGATTTCAAAAATCAGTGATTGCCATTCTTTGCATTTTTTTGGTTATTCTTTAATCCTTGCATGCATCACTAATAAATATTCTACAAACAAAACTATTTTCGATTGTGATGAATATATATATCAATTAGTGACAGAATAAAATTGATTGTTTTTGGTCAATTTTGACAGCTGTTTGGAGGCCAAACTCTTTCTACTTTGGTGTTGGCCTGAAAGGCTGAATACGTTAAAGCCTACGTAATCACTGTAGCCTGACGGATGAACAAATAAAATTGAAACCTTATGAATAAATAGGATATCTTGTAAGATACTGCATGATCCAAATATAGTATTATTTGATACATTTTTAAAGTTTTCATTACATTTTGGGCATGAAATCCACGCTGAATCCACCCTTCTGATGGGATCAGTTTAATCCAGCTATTTTGGATCAAAGTGATCCAAATCCTACAAAAAAGTTCTGAAAAACCCAAACTAAAGGTTTGATCCAGATCAAAACCAAGATTGGATTACGTGATCTAATCCGATTATGTGATCCGTTTTTTCTTTTGAAAAACACATTTTCAAGATTTGATCCAATCCGTTATCCAAAATCCTAGTGGATTACTTTTGAAAAACCGGGCCCTGGGGGATTTACTGTTTTTCAAGCTCTTGATTGCGCTTTGTGCTTCCATGAGTTACAATTCCATCTCAACATATTCTATCACTTTCAGAAACAGATTCAACATTATTAACTGAATCCAGAAACAAATTAGATTTCTGGTCTGTACATTTTGAACTATAAAGATTTTTTATAAAAACTGGCACTGAAATTGGCAATATCTTTTGGATCTTTTATCATTTTACCATCAACATATAATTTATCAATTGTTGAAAGGGTAAAAGTTCGTTTTTCAAGTTTAAAGAAATATGCAGAATTAAGTTCACCCTCTTCGAGCCATCTTTTCCTGGATCTTATATAAGCACCTCTAGCTTTCGATAAATATATATCATCTAATTTAGTTTGCAGAGCTGCAAGTTCAGATTTCTCCTCCAAAGATAAACAACTACAGTTATGGGTTTGAGATAATTTCATGACCAGGCTGTCCTCAAGAACTTTTTGGATAAGATTGCTCCAACGTTCCTTAAATAAACGCCAATTTCAAATTTTAGAAGCTCCCAATTGGTACAAAAATAATTTTGAATTGTGGCTGCTTTCCAATATTGAGCAATTAACTTTTTAATTTTACCATTTACATCTGGTAATTCTAAAAGTGAACTGTTAAGTTTCCACAAAGAGGCTTTACTATGCTCTGGTGCATAATCTGCCGTTAAAGGGGTATCAATAAAGATAGTTTTATGGTCAGTTAAAGGGGTATATTGAATGCCATCATTCAAATCAAAATTGGACATGCATTTTGATATGAGCCAATAATCAATTCGAGATTGACTAGACCCACTTTTGTTGGCCCAGGTAAATTCCAAATTTTTAGGGTATCTGTCTCTCCAAATGTCCGCCAATTCAAACTTATTTATTAATCCTAACAATGTAGGGCTAAGACATGCAGTCCTCTTTGGCGGATATCTATGCAAATCATTATTTAATGATACATTAAAGGCTCCTCCTTGTATTAAAAAAGCATTAGGGAATTTATTCGACCAATGTGTCAGTTTCTCATCTAACTTGTCATAGAAACATTTATAATCCTGAGAAGTATCCTACCCATTTATATTTCCAAGAATTATTGTTTGTTGGTTAAGTTAAATCACTAGTAAATGAAAGTGGCCCAAACTATCCGACTCTGAACCTAATATATCCCCATAAACGTGTTTCTCAAAATGCTTACTCCGGGAATGTTCAGTACCATGTGAACACCAAATATCATTACCCCACTGAGATTTCCACCATTTGTAACACCCCGTTCAACTCACTTTTCTCATAAAGTGCAAACAACCACAAGAGAAAAAAAATTGCCAACCCGGTACTTAAGGTTTTGTATTTTAGTTCAGAAAATAATGATGATCAAATTAAATTACGGTTTTCAAATACCCAATTCAAAGCGTAAGACAAAATATATATATTGTGACGTAAGGGAGTAGGGCTGGGGTGTCCTGTAGTTAATGAGGGGGTGGGGACTAAATGTGCATGTGCCATGAGTGTTTTTATGGTTTTAATTAAATAAAGCTGTTATACTTATTCCTGGAGTGTTTGGTCTATGACTTCCATTTGCCTGGTTGTTACAATATTTATCTGTTTGTAAGGGAGATTGTAACTATTGATATAAAGTCGTCTATTGCGTAATACCATGAATATATTATGTATTAAGGGTAAAAATAAACCCTAACTTAATTTAAAACATCCATTCTCCTTTGCATATGAATGAAGGTTACTACTAAGTAGGTCTATTGGCTAAATCTTTAGCGGACAGTCTTTTACCCTCTGACAGCGAAGGGGCCGTGAAAGCCAGCCCTCTTCCCTTTCCCTTCTGGCCTTCTCTACTGTCGGCCACAGAAGAGACCTTGCATCCTTATCTTTCTGCGAGAGATCCTCGAAGAACTTTATTTTCTTCTTCCTGACCAAGTCTGAAGTTTTGGCGTCTTTCCAAACTGTGTCCAGCTTAACGCGAAGAGAAAAGGACAATTATGCGACAGGAGGATTTCTCCGCAGCAGAACGAGTCCCCAATCGATGAGCGATGTCAATTCCGAGGTGCAGATCAGCCGCGATGCTTGGGGAAACCTGGCTGAAGAGGTCGATGATCATCTGCTTCACGTTCTCTCCTGATTTCTCCGGAATACTAGCAACACGCAGATTCCACCTTCTTTTGTAAGCATCCAAATCGTTACATTTATCACGAAGTTCAACATTTTCTTTCTCCAGTTTTCCGATTTTCCTCTGCATCTCGTCAGATTTTTCAATCAAACACTTCACCTGTTCAACATGGAATTCAAGAGAGTTGAATTATCTGTTTAATAGAGTTCGAGTTCTCGATCACCGCTTTTCAACTCCTTGAATTCTGCGCAGTTTCTTTGTGCATGGCCTCCATTCGTTGGATGAATCTCATTAGCATAGTGTTACTCACCACTGGATTATCAGAACTCGGTTTGCTTTTTTTGGCAGGATTGGGTTCAGGTAAATATTTACAAAGAAGAAATATTATTAAAGTGCGGCTATTCGAAATGATTCCCGAACATGACCAGATTAGAAGTAAAACCGGGATTTGAGCAAAAGTTTTAAGAGCTACCGCAAAACCGTCTTCTCACGACGGCATCTTGGCCCCGCCCCCTCAGAACGGATCATGCATGTGGAACGGATCGTGTACTGACACACCGTGTGATGTTTACGCGAGAGCAATTGACATCGGCAAGCCCCTCCCCTCAAATGGCAGTTGAATATATGAGTTGCACGGGGACCGGAACGCTTTTTGGTTTCACAGCGCCATAGAGAATCATTGTAAGATCCGAAGCTCTAATCGCTTTTATTAATTTAATTTAATTTACTAATTTTTATGCTTCAAAAATAATCAAACGATGCGCCTGGGGTAATTTTAACATCAATCAATAGTGAGGAATGGAATTTATTTTATTCAATTTCCTTAACCCACACAAAAATGCAAATTGTGGGGGCAGTAACACGATTCAACTCCAATCCCAGTGAAGACAAAAAAAAATATTTTCTGGTTTTCATACCTTCAAGTTAAAGTTTCTATCTGCAGATCGTCATCTTCAGTATAGTGTCTCTGGCTAAAAGTAAGTGAGTCCATCGTACAAACTTAAATACCTATATTTATATAATTATTAGCTATAATTATATTTAACCTATAGTATAATTACAATGCAATGTGAGTCACTTTGGATAAAAGTGTCTGCCAAATGTAAATGTTAATGTTAAGTTAAATTATTATGATATGAGACCTTGTGCATTTAAATCGGATTTCTCCTAACTTCCACCTTAAAATATAAAACTAAAACATCACTGCTACATATATTGAACCATTAGGAAAGCACAAACAGTCATAAACGAACCAACATATTATAAAATAGATCTCAAAATATTAAACAAATTTTGCTCGGAAAAATTATTATTATGGAGTTTTAGAGCTTCCTGCTGTACAGTATATGTTATGCACAAGTGAGTATTTCTTACACTAACTCTTACCATGAAAAACACTGGATGTTGGTCTACAACCTGGTCCCATTAACTGTGCTCTGTACACATCAGATTTACACCATCCACTGGCCTCCACTTTATGCAAAAAAGCAATTAGCAACTGTTTATGCAGCACCAACAATATCACATTTCTATCCTTGCCATTTGTTGCTTAAATTGCATTTATGGACAACAAAAACCTTTTCTTTTCTTTGGCCTACTATAGGCTATCATACCAAAATCGTGCTTTCTGATAGAATGATCAAACTGAATGAATGAGAATCGGTCATGCCACTTTCAAAGCCTATACCATCATAACCACCTTCTTGTACCACTTTGTGATAAATAAAATGAAATTACTGTATGTACGTACAACACATAGTTTATAGTTTATTTCAAAAACAACATAAAATAAATGTATATTTAATTAATACTCTGAAAATCAATATCTGACCTTAAATATAAATATGTCATCGCAGTCATTGTTAATGGAATAACAAATGGAAGTGTGTCAGCAGTTTTGCAATATAATCATGCCAACCATTCAATCATTTAAATCCTTAAAATAATGATGAACCATTTGTGAACATCTGCAAGAATGAGCTACTTTCCTTAAGAACATTCACTTACTGTATGTCATTAAACTTCAAATTAACTAAAATAAACAATAGTTTGATGATTTTTTCAAAATGACAACAGTATTTTTGTTCTTCATGGATTACCTTTTATTTGTTTCTGTACTATAGATTACATTTCACATTATCAGATATGATCATCATCACAAATAAACATGTACCAATCATAGAACATTATACATACGAGATCAACCAAAGATTATTCTTATAACATTTTTAAAGTTTGAGAAGTTTTTTAGTAGTATAAAACCTCCAAATGTAGTTCCAAAATACGGTGTGTTGATAGCATAATTCATTTGTCCAACATATTCAAATAAGTAAAACATCCACATTATTCTTTAAATCAAAGTGCTACATATACCTTCCTCTGAGATGTTATAAGTGCAATATTTCTGATTTAATAGATGTCAAATATGCAGTTATAACTATTACTGATATTATATAATATAAAGGAGTAAAAATGAAACATTCTAAATAACAAAGATGGAAGACAGTTTATCCCTTTATAGAATGGGACCAATATTAATCAAACAGAATGAGTAATTATAGACAAATAAAGTCGTTTTTCATTTGCATTATGGTAATATGTCCACTTTGATGATTGTAAAAAGGAGCAGAAGAATGGTGAATGAGAATGACCATTCGTTGGCTCTGATTCCTACGAAAACAAAAGACCAACAAAAAGGTTATTGAGTTCTTATAACAGCAGAATTTAAAATCTTATCCAAAACTCGGTGGAAGGCATGCATGGACCATGTTTTCCGTCTTATATCATGTGTGTGAGACCCTACCTGAAGCTCCATTAGTGATTTTAACAGTTGAAGCATTTGTAACAGTTGATGGAGTTGGGTTTGTTTTGCCTCCAGTCAGATTGAAATTCAGTTTATCCAGGTCCGACTGCAGCTGCACTGAGATCCAGCTGCGCACGAGCGTTTGATTTTCATATGTTTTTAGATCCCGCACATTAGAACCGAGAAGCCCAACAACTTCAGACACGGTGAGATTCTGTAATGCGTCATGTCAGATAAAATGAGGAATGAATACAATAAATGGCATGATGTGTAATGTCTTTCTGTGCTCACCTTGACAACGCCTCCATCCAGTTTCATAAAAGTGACCAAGCTCATACTGACGTTTAAAGATGTTAAATTCCTGATGTACGTTACATCCGCACCCCCTGCAAACACAGAAGCGGATAATGCTTATGTGAACTCAATTTCTGTCAGCATGTACAAACCATTGCTTATGTAACAAAAGTGACACTTCGTACACATGAAGGTGTATATTTTAAGCTGTCCCTTACCGAGATAGGACTCAATAAGCTGATACTTCGAAAGGATGTCACTATCCCGACTGGCGGACACAATAGGGAAAGCTGTGTTAGCTCGGGAGAAGAACACCTTTTTGTCATCAGAAGAGCATTTTGACACATCCAAGGACTCAGCCCCCCTGTTTTTGAGAAAAAAGATGTGAATTTACAGATAATGAGGGTTTATATATAAAGAAAAATCTTGTTAAAGGATTAGTTGTGTCACATATTCACTCTCATGTGTTTATAACCTGAATGTGGTTTCATAGACACATAATTTGACTTACTTGATGCTTTCAGATGATATTGTTTCCAAGGTGCTGGTGTTCAGAGAGCAAAGATTTGTTCCTTTCACTATATTCAGCTCAGTTGAAGTCAGAGTATTGTTAGCGCTTAGGTACTTTTTGATGATTTCTTTAGTCTGAAAGACAAATTCCAGTGGCAACATAAAACAAAATTTTCATTGGCACCTCCAAGTGAGGTACAGTATGCATATGAAAACTAGACAAGAAAATTATAGATTCGATCGTCAATACGATGAAAATCTGCACCTGTGGAGAGGTCCATTCGCCATCATTCAAGTTCATCAATGCACCCAATGTGTCAGATTTTGTGATGTTCCATTTATTAATTTCATCCGTTGTTGCAACTCTAGACACCTGGCCCAGTACAGTGACCTGACTCTCCGAAAGGCCACTTGGTGATATCTGATGGATTAGAGCATGCAACATTAAATCTATCCTGGATATCACGTTATAAGATTTCACCAAACCTTAGTATTTTCCAAATTACCTCCTTGAGTTTGTCCAAAATGACTCTCTGGAAGGTATCATCATATATTTTTTCACACAGGCTAGCAAGGTTGTCCCTCACTACATCGGCACTCAGGCAAGCCTTGAACTGTGTAACATCATATCCAAGGGGGAAGGCATCATTGCTGATCTCAACACCGGTGATGTTGCCCTTAGTGCAGACTGGCTCTGAAAATGCAAGTTACAAAATTTCTTAGTATTTTAGCGGAGTATGAAGAAACAATAACACAAAGAACCCTGTGGATTCAAAGATGAGAAGAGACTGTATACCTGCTCTGTTGGCCAGTGGTGTTGTTACAACGAGAGCGCGAAACAATTTCTTCATTAGGACTTTTGGGGTTTTATTGGTACGCAGTGATTTCAAGAAGCTTTTCAGGAACTTGCTTAAATCGTTCTGTTTAAAGCAAGAGTGGCATGCAGAAAGGATCAGAAAAACATTTTCTGTGTGGTCAAACCATGAATGTTTGCATGTTTACAGTACCTGCTGGAATGATCCCCAAAAAGACTTGGAGAAATACAAAGGAAGAATTCCCAGATCGTCAAGTGTTTTCTGATTCCATTTGCCTGGTAGTCTGCGAAATGCAATTGTAAGAATTTGTAAGAATTCAGTTTTTGTATCAAACTGAAATGCTCAACAAGCGTCTATACAAGAACAGACTGCAATAAAAAGAAAAATTCTACAAAACCAAATTCTATTAGAATAACTTACCCGTATTTTGACTTTCCCGTCATGAGAACTGTTTCCATGGCTCCCGTCTGGGCATCTGAGAGATCTTTGCAGTTCTTCAAGTTCTCTAGGATATCCGTGTCGGAATTCTCAATGTAGTCTTTGTCTAAAACGCATGCCAAATTGCCCAGCACTGCCAAATCCTTCTTCTTGATGTTATTTCCAACAATGTTCTTTAAGAAAATAATGCACACGTAAATATTAAATCTAATATGAAATAATAATCTCAAATTGTTCTTAACTGTCTGATACTACTTACAAGGCAGCCTTGAGCATTATTCCACAGAATGTTGCGTTTCCCTTGCAGTTCACTTGACAGGACTGAGAAATCGGCTGAGCCAACCTCAGTAAAATATGACGTACAGTCGCTTTTTGGGATTGTTTCGTAACTGAGAACGACAGCAAACTAAATGTTTTACAATCTGTTGCTTGAACACAACTATTATCTGTTAGCCTAAAGCTTTATATAAAATGTGTAGACATGGTTTAAAAAAGATTATGAATAACTCTTACTTGTAGTACAGCAACATTTCTTTTGGATAGCTAACAAAATCCAATGGCGAATTATCTCTGATTACGTTATACATGCATGTCAGCTAGAAGAAAATGAAAAATATAATTTAATGGAGTTTATTTGGTAAATTGATAGTTCTGTCATCATTCAAAATAAAAGAAAACAGATTTGGGGATTTTTTTTTTACCTGAGACTCACTCAGTTTGACATTGGTTCTGCCTGGTCTCCGTCGGCAGGCATTAATCAGGCCCTTGGTTTTAGTTTGAGTGAATTTTTGCACTCGGGAGCATGTGAATCCTTGCAATACATCCACTGACAGACTGCAGACCATTCACAGTACACCATTAATTCTTACATTGCTAATCATAATGCATTTTCACATCAGAGATTTCAAAATCCGTTTGCAGAAACACTTACTCGTCAGGATTACTAAACGCGTTAGCGACAGAATCGAAGAACAGAGCAGCCTATAAAGAATTCACAGTAAAAAATGTTTAAAAGAAAATGTATTTGCATGCATGTTTTCTTTATGCAGTGTACTTTAGCCACAGTACCTGTTCAGGTTTCCACTTTTTATCGTTAAATTGTTTCAAAACAGCTACGTCTGCTGTGGCGGGAATAACCAGAAGGTTTCTGGGAATTTGAAAGGCCATCTCACTGGGAACATTTAACATTAGAGCAGATAGTTGCGTGTTGACTCGGACTAGCTGGAAAAGACAATTAAATGGTTAACTCTAAACTGTTTGTTTATTGTATTGAAATGATACATACGGTAACACTGAAAATATGTCATGTTGACAAAGTACCTGGTTCACAAAGGTCATCTGAATAATCTCTGGGGCGGCCAGTATGTTTTTGACAAACACTGGATTACGAGATGTTTGAAGAATTTGTTCTGGAGCAATAGTGACCAGGTTTTCTGAAGGGAGTCCTCCAATCAGAGACCCGAGACTCAGCAAACTGATATTGTTGAGCTGCACAAAAAAAAAACATTCTCCGTAGGTCGAACAGTACAGCTTCTAAATTCAGTCAAGTGTTCCCCGCAAACTATTGACTCCAATGTGCAAGGTAGAGCTATAGACTTCATGTTAACATGATTCGACTTTAAGTTTACCTTAAAGTTTCCACTCAGAAGCACTGTTATAATGGCCTGGGCTTGTCCAAAGCTCCAGCCGGTCACATTGCCCAGTGTTGAGAGACCACTGATCAGATCTGACGGAGATGCTTTGTTTATTTGCACAGTGGTTAGACCGACACTTTCTTGTCCCAGGTTTTGAATAGCACTTGCATCTATTTTTGTTATTTTTCCAACAAGAGCAGTAGATATCTGAAAACGTTATTAGACAGTTACATTTAGTCATTTAGCAGACACTTTTATCCAAAGGGACTTACAAAGAGTTTGGGCTATGTCATAAAAGAGCAATAGTACATAAGGTGCTAATACAAAGTTACTAGCTTCAACCAAACCAAACTAACCACTGAGAAAATGTATATACGTCATTCAATATACCTGGGGTAATGTTGATTACCAAAAATAATTTCATCTGGTTACTATTTGATTTAAAAAAGCAGAAATGTCGCTTAAAGCTTGCACGAGACCAAAGTGCTTGCTTTTTTTCTCAATTGTGACATAGCCGAATGAAACGGCTTCTGAAATGAGAAGAAATGCGGCGGGACTTCATTTCATCCATTGGGAACTAATTGGATGGTTGGCAATGTTAAAAAAATGGAGGCAGATTGAAATCTTTTCAGCAACGTGTTGCTGGAGGGGAGGGGCAAAGACGAGTCCCTGATAGGCCCGACCCCTCGCGACATAACTCGTAAAAAGGATAAGAAGAAATTTAAAACAGACACAGTTTTGCTATAAGACAAATATTTCGCATGTTCCCATCCATTCAGAAATAAATTTGTGCAAAGTTTTATCCAACAATGCAACTAAATTGTCATTTTTTGTTTGTTGCCGTAATCTACATAATCCCAAAATGCTTTGAACTGAGGTCAAATTCCTGAAACTAAGTATTACTTACTTGAGGATCTACGTCGGAGCAAGATGTTTTAAAGTTTCCGAGAATTACATTAGTCTGATTCTCATTTAGTTTAGTGAAGACTGATACCGGGGCATCACACTGCAACGCCGATGGCAAGCTAGTGAAATACAGAAAATGGGTAAATTTTTGCTACATGAACCCAGGGAATGCATTTTCTTCTGCTTTTCTGTTCAAACATACAAAAACAGATCAAAGCTGGGGTTTTGCAGAAAGATGAGCTCGGTGTAGCGATTTAACACTTTCTTCGGGATTCCAGATTGATTGAACATCCGGATGTTTTCAGGATCCACACTAAACATTTTAATCTGCAAGAGACAAATGGAGATGTGAGCAGATTTGTCATATTAGGATTTGAATGGCAAAGAAAATATGTTGTAATGAGGTAAATATGATATTGTTGAAGTCGTACTGTGCTCTCGGGACCGAAAGAGTACAGATCATCAATACTCATGAAGCTGATGAAGTTAACACCGATGAAATTGACAAACCATGCGGTTGAGTTAAATCTTGTGTCACTGACGTTGAAACATTTTGGATTAGAATCTAAAAATTGAGTACAAATATATATCAACATTATATATTATCACTAGAAAATGTAGTTCTTGCATACTGGACATCATTGAAATCATACAATTCTTTTGTTCACCAAGTGAAAAAGCCATTTCACCTGTTTTAAGATACGTCTTAATGGTTGTGTTGTATATATCCGCACTGGAAAGCTGAGAAGCATTAAAAGATTTGCTGCCCAAGACATTGACCCTAAAAGAAGAAAGAACGTACGTTGGAAAATAATTTCATTTCCAAAGTTCTGAGCGTTATTATGTTTACAGCTTAAAAACACTCACATTTTTCTGTATGACGAGCACGATGCATTCAGGGTGTTGTTTGATCCAAGTACAGCAGTGTTCAAGAACTTCAAATAGACCTTCAATCGACGGTCAAACCACAAGTCAATGTCGGTCTGATTGTCACTTGTTAATGCCAAAGGCCAGACGCAGGGCAGGATTGAACGTTTCACAGGATCCGGTACCTCTACCTGTGAAAAGAAAAGAATTATAACTAAATAAAAGTTTTGTTTATGTGCCAACAGCTATTACAGATCCAAAAGCAGAACTTACATTTTCCAAAAACTCTGGGGTTTTGACCATGTTTTTGAAAATGAAACAGATTTCTGTATCACTGTCCACCACATCTGGCTGTGAGAGGTAGGTACCCAGCTCAGAAGGAGATATAGAGTTTACAATCTGAAATACGTGAAAACCAACGTCAGTTCACATCTACATTGAGAATATAATTAATGCTATAAAGCTGATTATAAAACTTGCGTCTATTTTCCGAGGTGGCGGGACCAAAGAGAGGAGGGTGGTCAGATTCAGAGGTGGCCCAAACCCTAGCAGGCTTTCATTTATGAATGTGACGAAGCTGTTGTTACTGTAGCATCTCAGAGGCTGTGGGCCTGCAAAAAAACCAGAAGTCTCATTATGTATAAAATGAGATAATTTTACTTGCTTCAAAAAAGTTGTTTTTGATTTATTTTGATGATAGTGGATTTGATTTCTCTGACTACCACATACCTCTGATAGACTTTAGAATGTTATTGTAGATTGCATTCTTGGTATTATTTGGCATGGAAGGTCGGACAGTATCTAGCAGCCTCACTCTGTAAATGAAAAAGTGTAAATTAAACGACAGTGTTCATGTACAGTCATTGTCTATGAATATTCACAGGTCTTACGTAATTTGAGAGATATTGCAGTCCCTTGTGCTGAGGATTTCAAAAAATGGAGTGACCAGGCTGTCTGTAAGGTTGGTGAGCAGAGGCTTTATTCTAACGTTGATCCACTTGCCAAACTCATCATTACTGGTGTTTGCATTAGACAGGTTAGCTCGATCAAATATCTGTCTGATCAGGGCGGCTTTTACGTCTTGTGTGAGAGGGACGTCCTGAAGAAAATAAAAATTCAAATGATTGTCAAAATATATGATGATTAAGTCTATATTAATGCCTGACTTGTTCTTACCTGCACTGCTGGGGAAAAGCTGTCAAAGAAAGTGCCCAACTGGCAATCTTTAACATACTTCATTACATTGTTGACACCTGGAGGATCCATCAGGGATCCAGGACTGGCAGCAAACTCGGATAGTTGTTTCAAAGACAAAAGAGGCAGGACCTCCACCTATCACAAAAAAACAAAGTCAAAAGAGAATTTTTTGCCGTATTATTTAATGAAGTATTATTTTTAACACTCACCGCTGTAAAGTTTCTGTTAAGTGTCTGAAGTGTCTTTAGAGGAGCTGACTGTGAAAACACCCCCAAGTTTCTTACAAGCCACTGTGTGACGTTGGCTGTATCTCTAAGACACCTGGGATCTGTGGAGAGTCCAGAGGAATATTTACAGAGCAATTCATTAAACTAGTCAAGCAAGTCATTTTTCACTATTATAATAATAAACTATACCTTGCATGTTTATTTAAGTTTTGGACTTGTTACTTGGTACTGATTACGAATGGTGAATGGTAATGGTTTGTAATGTTTCGGCTGGCCGATAGGGTATGTCCGTCTTTTCTGTCTGAACCCAATAGCATAAAAATGTGCTTCCTTTAGACTGAGCACCTGAAATGGTGCGGGACGGCATACAGAGAGCCAAGCTACGAGCCTGAACCAGCAGTTATTTTAAAGCATGTTCGACTTTATGCTGCGCAACAAAAAACGACAGCCAGATGACATCAAAGTACCCTCATATGTTATGTTGGTACACGTAACACTATAATACGTCTTTAATTGTTTATTTTTATGTTGCTCTGTAAGATGAATTTATTTAAGTTTACTTTTAGTTTGGTTTATTTCGTTTTTTAAATAGTTTCTATTTTCTATTTCTATAAATTAGTTTTGTTAAGTAGTTTTATAATTTTATTTGATACAATTATTATTATTTTATGTTGTTATATAAAATGAATTCCTTTTAGTTTCAGTGTTTTATTTCCGGGCAACATTTTGAATTTTCAAATATTTTATGTTTTTAGTCGTTGATGACATTGTAAGGCCCCAATTTACATTTATATAGGTCACTACACAAAATAAACTTTGCCCCGGATCAACAAATGATTTCAAACTCACCGTCAGTGTTATTGCGAGACAGGAATGCATTAATGAATTCTGTGAAGATTAAATCTTGTCTTTGGGTCACAGGAGTGGCCTGCCGTGTTTTGCAAACATCTTGTCCATCTTGTGGAACTGCATTCACAAATGCCTCAAAACTGAAAAATATCACACCCCATATTTTACATTTCATTTTATCAGCTGCTAAACTGCATGCAAATGTTAACAACAGATCAACCTACATTCTGCGAAAAGTGTCACAAGATAAGTTTTTGGTGCTGAGACAGGACAGAGATCTCTGAGATAGTGATGGTAAAAATGGTTTTAGTCTCCCCTGGAACCATGTGCCAATGAACGCAGCATCTCTCAGTCTCTGGGGACTTAAGCGATCGATCCTGACATCGACTATCACATCCAGAACATCAGACAAGGAGACGTTGCTGGGACTGGGAGTCTGAGTATTACACCATTAAACATAACATCAAAGACAAATAAATTTGTAATATTGTATCATATAAAAATTTTTTACGTGCGAGTATCATACAGTGTTGGAAAATCTCAGCAGTGCTTCATCAAGCTGTGTGTTGACTCGGCTGAAGAAAAGCTTCCATGTTTCTTTTGTCACATTGCTGGAGAGTTTGCAGGCCAAAATTTCAGCCACTTGTTGAGGAGTTAACCGTGAAACCTGACGACACAAAAGTACCCGTGTCCAAAACAAAACAATGATACACATACAGAGATGAAAATAACAAGACACAAAGACCAAAAGAGTGTTTCTGTTATGTGATCTTACCGTCGGCAGACAGGCAAACTGAGAGACGGTGAAGTTGCAAAGAGTCTGAGAGCCTGTTGCATTCACAGATGTATTCAAGAACTGGTCCAAAGCAGAGCTGTAGGCCAGAACGACATAAAACTCAGTTTATTATAAACTCAATTTGTGTCTTCAGTGTTGTGAATGAGATCAGAGAGAACATCTCACCTGCTGACATTCGCACAGATGGCAGTTTCTAAATGAAGAGAAGACAGAGAGTTTTAGAGAACTCAATAACATCATCATTTAAAATCATCAACATAAATAAAATAATTTACCATTTACTGGAGTTGATACACACTGCAAGAAACGTGAAAGAAATATTAAAACATCAATATATAATAAAACAGAAATAAATGATGTTAAACGAGAACACATTTAGTTTTGTTTCTAAATACTTACTGGGCCAGATCTGTCTATGCACTCTAGAGGGAAATACGACAGAATTTTGGATTGAATAACTTTGTTGTAAAGAATTTATTTGAGAACACAGTTGCATCTCAAGATGGTGTCTTACCATCAGGAGGAATCATCAGCAGAGAATCTCTGTATGTCAGCAGAGCTTCAGTTTGGTTAGGAAGAAGAGGTGATAATGTCTGGTCCACCCTATCAACGCTGATTCACAGACAAAGAAAATCTTGAATTTAAAGAAACCTGAACTCTGTTTGTTTTAGTTATTTTGAAAAGGCCACTTACATGTTTCTGTAATTTTCACAACTGAAGTTTGCCTGCAGGACAAAAAAAGTTTACTGCCTTGTTTTACTGGAACAAGAGGGATAACAGTTGAACAAAACTGATATTTTACCCTGCGTGCCCGAGTCTGAAGAGAGGGGAGGAAGTTATTTAGTTTGTCCCTGTTAGGTGCTTGAAGAAGGAAATCAAAGACTCTTCTGAGGATTTCATTTCTGTCTCCTTCTCTAGCAGGAGGTGTGAACACCAGTTCATTCAGTTGTTCGCTTGAGAGAACATTAAGAGCGTCCAGCTGAAATTGAGAGAAACTTTACTTACATAGATTTCCACTGAAATGCTTCAGATTATTTTCAGACTTTAAATGCATGAAGGCAAAATTTTATTTTAAACTGATTGTCTATTGACTCACGGCTTGGAAATTGCTTTTCAAATTCTGGAAATCTTGAAGTGTTGCTAAAGTAGAGAAGATACCAAAGTTCTGCTGAATGAAGTCCGTACTGTTGGTAAATGGCAATGTGCAGTCAACACCTGAAACAGAACAACAACAAACCAAAAAGGACTTTATAATACTTCTGAATTGTTTGACATTCAAATAAAGTGAACTGAAGAGTTGTATGCCATCACGTGACTAACGCAAGAACCACAAAGTAGCCTTTAATCTGTGTAGCTCTATAATGAATGTAATGGGAACATTTAAAACATATTAGAGAGAAAAGCAACATAATTTGCAAAAATGATCAAACAAGAACATCTACCTGAGTTCTGTCGATGATACAGGAATGGACGAATGAAATTAGTGTACACAAGACTCAGACTCGAATTGCCCATCGGTCCAGTTTTATTATTTAGCTCCACAAAACTATAAAAAGTAAAAGAGTTAGAGACAGTAATGCATGATTTCAACATGACATGTTACATATCTATTAGACTCCACAAAATGAAACTTCATTTTTGTAAGCTTACCCTATTACTTCCCATAACCCAATAAAGTTAAACTTACATGTTACGATAACTTTCACAGCTCAGGTTTTTGGTGCTGAGACAGGACAGAGATCTCTGAGATAGTGATGGTAAAAATGGTTTTAGTCTCCCCTGGAACCATGTGCCAATGAACGCAGCATCTCTCAGTCTCTGGGGACTTAAGCGATCGATCCTGACATCGACTATCACATCCAGAACATCAGACAAGGAGACGTTGCTGGGACTGTATGGCTGAAATATTTATATATATATATGTTTCAGTTTTCATTGACCAAATTCATATATGGGTACATATTCCTCATGAGTATCATACCATCCTGGAAAATCTCAGCAGTGCTTCATCAAGCTGTGTGTTGACTCGGCTGAAGAAAAGCTTCCATGTTTCTTTTGTCACATTGCTGGAGAGTTTGCAGGCCAACATTTCAGCCACTTGTTGAGGAGTTAACCGTGAAACCTGACGACACAAAAGTACCCGTGTCCAAAACAAAACAATGATACACATACAGAGATGAAAATAACAAGACACAAAGACCAAAAGAGTGTTTCTGTTATGTGATCTTACCGTCGGCAGACAGGCAAACTGAGAGACGGTGAAGTTGCAAAGAGTCTGAGAGCCTGCTGCATTCACAGATGTATTCAAGAACTGGTCCAAAGCAGAGCTGTAGGCCAGAACGACATAAAACTCAGTTTATTATAAACTCAATTTGTGTCTTCAGTGTTGTGAATGAGATCAGAGAGAACATCTCACCTGCTGACATTCGCACAGATGGCAGTTTCTAAATGAAGAGAAGACAGAGAGTTTTAGAGAACTCAATAACATGATCATTTAAAATCATCAACATAAATAAAATAATTTACCATTTACTGGAGTTGATACACACTGCAAGAAACGTGAAAGAAATATTAAAACATCAATATATAATAAAACAGAAATAAATGATGTTAAACGAGAACACATTAAGTTTTGTTTCTAAATACTTACTGGGCCAGATCTGTCTATGCACTCTAGAGGGAAATACGACAAAATTTTGGATTGAATAACTTTGTTGTAAAGAATTTATTTGAGAACACAGTTGCATCTCAAGATGGTGTCTTACCATCAGGAGGAATCATCAGCAGAGAATCTCTGTATGTCAGTAGAGCTTCAGTTTGGTTAGGAAGAAGAGGTGATAATGTCTGGTCCACCCTATCAACGCTGATTCACAGACAAAGAAAATCTTGAATTTAAAGAAACCTGAACTCTGTTTGTTTTAGTTATTTTGAAAAGGCCACTTACATGTTTCTGTAATTTTCACAACTGAAGTTTGCCTGCAGGACAAAAAAAGTTTACTGCCTTGTTTTACTGGAACAAGAGGGATAACAGTTGAACAGAACTGATATTTTACCCTGCGTGCCCGAGTCTGAAGAGAGGGGAGGAAGTCATTTAGTTTGTCCCTGTTAGGTGCTTGAAGAAGGAACTCAAAGACTCTTCTGAGGATTTCATTTCTGTCTCCTTCTCTAGCAGGAGGTGTGAACACCAGTTCATTCAGTTGTTCGCTTGAGAGAACATTAAGAGCGTCCAGCTGAAAATGAGAGAAACTTTACTTACATAGATTTCCACTCAAATGCTTCAGATTATTTTCAGATTTTAAATGCATGAAGGCAAAATTTTATTTTAAACTGATTGTCTATTGACTCACGGCTGAGAAATTGCTTTTCAAATTCTGGAAATCTTGAAGTGTTGCTAAAGTAGAGAAGATACCAAAGTTCTGCTGAATGAAGTCCGTACTGTTGGTAAATGGCAATGTGCAGTCAACACCTGAAACAGAACAACAACAAACCAAAAAGGACTTTATAATACTTCTGAATTGTTTGACATTCAAATAAAGTGAACTGAAGAGTTGTATGCCATCACGTGACTAACGCAAGAACCACAAAGTAGCCTTTAATCTGTGTAGCTCTATAATGAATGTAATGGGAACATTTAAAACATATTAGAGAGAAAAGCAACATCATTTGCAAAAATGATCAAACAAGAACATCTACCTGAGTTCTGTCGATGCGACAGGAATGGACGAATGAAATTAGTGTACACAAGACTCAGACTCGAATTGCCCATCGGTCCAGTTTTATTATTTAGCTCCACAAAACTATAAAAAGTAAAAGAGTTAGAGACAGTAATGCATGATTTCAACACGACATGTTACATATCTATTAGACTCCACAAAATGAAACTTCATTTTTGTAAGCTTACCCTATTACTTCCCATAACCCAATAAAGTTAAACTTACATGTTACGATAACTTTCACAGCTCAGGTTTTTGGTGCTGAGACAGGACAGAGATCTCTGAGATAGTGATGGTAAAAATGGTTTTAGTCTCCCCTGGAACCATGTGCCAATGAACGCAGCATCTCTCAGTCTCTGGGGACTTAAGCGATCGATCCTGACATCGACTATCACATCCAGAACATCAGACAAGGAGACGTTGCTGGGACTGTATGGCTGAAATATTTATATATATATGTTTCAGTTTTCATTGACCAAATTCATATATGGGTACATATTCCTCATGAGTATCATACCATCCTGGAAAATCTCAGCAGTGCTTCATCAAGCTGTGTGTTGACTCGGCTGAAGAAAAGCTTCCATGTTTCTTTTGTCACATTGCTGGAGAGTTTGCAGGCCAACATTTCAGCCACTTGTTGAGGAGTTAACCGTGAAACCTGACGACACAAAAGTACCCGTGTCCAAAACAAAACAATGATACACATACAGAGATGAAAATAACAAGACACAAAGACCAAAAGAGTGTTTCTGTTATGTGATCTTACCGTCGGCAGACAGGCAAACTGAGAGACGGTGAAGTTGCAAAGAGTCTGAGAGCCTGCTGCATTCACAGATGTATTCAAGAACTGGTCCAAAGCAGAGCTGTAGGCCAGAACGACATAAAACTCAGTTTATTATAAACTCAATTTGTGTCTTCAGTGTTGTGAATGAGATCAGAGAGAACATCTCACCTGCTGACATTCGCACAGATGGCAGTTTCTAAATGAAGAGAAGACAGAGAGTTTTAGAGAACTCAATAACATGATCATTTAAAATCATCAACATAAATAAAATAATTTACCATTTACTGGAGTTGATACACACTGCAAGAAACGTGAAAGAAATATTAAAACATCAATATATAATAAAACAGAAATAAATGATGTTAAACGAGAACACATTAAGTTTTGTTTCTAAATACTTACTGGGCCAGATCTGTCTATGCACTCTAGAGGGAAATACGACAAAATTTTGGATTGAATAACTTTGTTGTAAAGAATTTATTTGAGAACACAGTTGCATCTCAAGATGGTGTCTTACCATCAGGAGGAATCATCAGCAGAGAATCTCTGTATGTCAGCAGAGCTTCAGTTTGGTTAGGAAGAAGAGGTGATAATGTCTGGTCCACCCTATCAATGCTGATTCACAGACAAAGAAAATCTTGAATTTAAAGAAACCTGAACTCTGTTTGTTTTAGTTATTTTGAAAAGGCCACTTACATGTTTCTGTAATTTTCACAACTGAAGTTTGCCTGCAGGACAAAAAAAGTTTACTGCCTTGTTTTACTGGAACAAGAGGGATAACAGTTGAACAAAACTGATATTTTACCCTGCGTGCCCGAGTCTGAAGAGAGGGGAGGAAGTTATTTAGTTTGTCCCTGTTAGGTGCTTGAAGAAGGAAATCAAAGACTCTTCTGAGGATTTCATTTCTGTCTCCTTCTCTAGCAGGAGGTGTGAACACCAGTTCATTCAGTTGTTCGCTTGAGAGAACATTAAGAGCGTCCAGCTGAAAATAAAAATGAAAGACGCTCTAAGTTTACACAAATATACAATCATGCATATGCTTGAAATGTTAAGCTACTATATTGGGTCAGCATTTATGCATTTAGCATTGATAATTATTTTGACTCACGGCTGAGAAATTGCTTTTCAAATTGTAGAAATCTTGAAGTTTTGCTAATGTAGAAAAGATACCAAAGTTCTGCTGAATGAAGTCTGTACTGTTGGTAAATGGCAATGTGCAGTCAACACCTGAAACAGAACAATTGGTTGACATTTAAGATAGGTCGTGTACTTGTATGACTTATGATGTGACCTTAAGTCAATATATAGCTATAGCTACGAATGTGGAAAACATGTGTATGATGTACTTGTGTTTTGTCGGCGTGACAGGAATTGTTGAATGAAGTTAGTGTAGACAAGACGTTGAGTAGGACTGACCATCAGTCCAGCATTGTTATTCAACCCAGAAATACTGCCGAAATAAAAAAAGATGTTCAAGGAACCATACATCACATTTTATATTTCCTTTTAGATGTTCAGCAACATACAACAATGAAAATGGTTCATTTTAACATGTTAACTGTTGATACATTTCCTGATTTAATAAGAATTTAGTATAAACAACACTGTAAAAATACCAGAAGCTGGGGCGTCAGAAAAAAAACTAAAATAACATTTTCTGTAAAAAGAATTGTTCTTCATTCATTTTACTTGCAGTTTATTGTGTAACTGAAAATTTCATGTGTGTAAAGTCTATAAAATAAAACTAGAGTTTTTCCTAAATTACAGGTAAAGTACAGTTTTTTTACAGTGAACATTTAAACTATAACTTCTATTCTTGTCTTGTTGATTTCTTATTGATCACTATTATATTCATAGAAATATTTCCCTGATTTTCAATGATGAAACCACCTATACTGTAACAAAAACTGTAAGAGTACAGAATTGAACCGTTTTTTCCTTAAAGATGTTTTTGCATATTTTTGAAATACGGAAAAAAACTTAATATTACAAAAAAGACTGCAAATTTGCAAGAAAACATAAAAAACATGTATATTATGTGTGAACAAGCTCTTATCTGACTGTATCTTTCTGGTGCCCCAGCTGCCAGAAAATGTTTTTTGCAGTATATACTATGGTGCTTTGAGGACAGAACATGATCAGGAGGTAAAATCAACCTTCAGACGGTAGATGAATGTATGACTTAAGGACAAAAGTATGAGATTGTAATAATCAATGATGTTCATATATCAGCCGAATACATGACAACATACATCTCCCTGTATGCTTGACAGCTGAAGTCCCGTCTGCTCAAACAGGACAGCAATTCCCCATTGACTGTGGGTAGTAAAGGTACCATCTTAGTTTGAAACCAGAATTTTGTGTATTCCACATCAGCAAGATTTCCACTGGAAAGACTTTCTGCCGGAAGCTCCCCGAACAGAGCTGTGAGATTGCTCTGAGCTGAGCTTGAATTCTACAACAAAAAAAGATTGATGTGTATTTTGCAAAGGCATTCTTAGATTACCACTTAAAGTTGAAGCCATTTGGCTTTATTCAAATTTTTTACCGCTGTAGATTGATTGGCAAATGTCCGCAGCTGGTTGGTGAGTGCTGTGATCAGAAGTTGCAGGTTTCCCTCAGTTATGTTTAAATTTGAAGAAGCAACACATTTGATTACTTTCGCCACACTATCCGCTGTCTGTGTAATCTGGGAATAAGCATTACAATATGAAACATTACAAAGGGTCTAAAACATCAAAATGGTCATATTGGGTTGAACTAAATATGTTACGGGTCATGTCAAAAAAAATTACAGTCGCTTTTGGCAGTAGTAACAAAACAACAAGGGAGGGATTTGTAGAAAACTGATGTCGGGATATAATTTACTTGTACAAGTTGTTCCAGTTTTTGTTGAACAAAGAACAAAACCACATTCTTAAGATGTTTGGTATGTCAAGTGTATTGTTGGAGCTGGATGGCGGTTTGTAATGTGCGGGATTGAAAGGTGACACTCACAGGACATAAACTCTTATTACTGGTGACTCCACAGATTTCCACAGGATCTGCGGACTGAGGGTCCATGGCACTGAACAAAACATAAAGATCAGAATTAGTTGCATTACTGTAGGGTATAGAAACATGTAATATAATATGTTCTACTCACAAGACAATTCTGACAATATCTGAGGTGATGTCTGAAGTTTGGTTTCTATATTTCTGCACCACAGGAGTTACCACATACTTCACCCAATCATCAATGTTGCTGCTGTTAAAAGCCCTTGTTATGTTTTCCAAGGACAGGGATTGGTTTAGAGGAAGAGAGCTCAACATCCAGTTTAGCAGCTGTGTTACATTGGAAGGGATATTGGATGTATTTGTCTGAGAAAAAGAAACACAAAAGCAATGTCATTTTTCATAAATACAAACATTATTGTTTTATTTTATTTTTCAATGAAATAGAATAAATGCACAGAAAAGGCACTGAAATTCACAAATAAATCACATACAAGTTTGGTTATAGATGTTCTGATGAATATTCCCATTGGTTTCAGTAAAGTCAGAAACGCTGTGAGATTCTGCACAAAGATGAGAAAAGTACAAGATTGATCTTGTTCAGCTACATCACGAAGAAATGAAATCCAGATCTAACCATAACAGATCTTACTGTGTTTCCCTGTGTGATATCAACTGTCATGCCCAGCTGGAAACTTTGGAGCAACTGATTGACAGTAGCATTGTCTAAAGTACCAGATTGCAGAAGATTAAACATCAGCTCGGCTCTCTGCTCTGGAGAGAGCTGATTTATGACAGCCACCTGCAAAAAGGCAACAACATTTAAGAATAAGTCTGACTGTTGGCTTGTGTAATATCAAACTGTAAAATGCTTTGTCCTCCTCTTACCCCAGTAAAGTTTGACTTCAGAGTTTTGAAATCCTCAAGGGTTGCGCTACTAGAGAATGTTTGGAAGTTCAGCCTAAGCCAATCCTGATCAGTAACATTCTTGACACAGGCCGCTTTAAAGGCAAAAACTGAACATAAGCTCAAAAGGTCGAACCAAAAAAATGACAGAAAGAGCTAATGGACAAAATTGATTACCGTCCTCAGCAGTTCTTGACAGAAATGCTTTTATAAAGTACTGATAGACCATCTTCTTTCTTTCAGGGCCAATAAGCTTGTCTAGCTCTTCAACCCTGGAAAAAAGTATGTTTCAATTCTCTCAATCTGCTGTACGCATATAATGCTCATACGATTCATGCTTTTGTATATAAAGTACAGTATATGACGTAAATACATACAGTGCTTGGAAGCTCTGGCAGGTCAGGTTGCTTTGACTCAGACAGGAGAGGGTTTCTTTAGACAAGGACGAGAGATACGGACTGAGCTTCAGCTGGAACCAAAGCCTTGCAAATTTAGCATCACTCAGAGAAGCAGAAGTTTGGTTTCCATCCCTGCTGTTGATGAAGCTGGCGACCACACTAGCGTCAAACTTGGATCTCTGTTTGGATCATTAAAAGGGATGAAGGGATAAATCGTAAAAAGGGATTAAGATGAAAATGTTCTATTGACTTCCTTTAATAATCCAGGGTTCTGACACGAAAATGATATTAAAATTTACTGTACCAGTAAAGAGTACAGATCAAAGGCAGCATCGGTAAATCCCTTGAAACCATTGACGTTGTTGAACGAAATCCCAGAACATGTGAGGGTTGAATTCAGTATACTATCTGAGTACTGTAAAGAAAATCAGGGATTAGTTAGGGTAGATCACGTAAAAGTAAAACAAGTCTAATGGCAAAAATGATGGCAAATTTATAAACACGTACTGAAGCGCATGAACCGTTGTTGGAAATTATGCCTGTAAAAATAACATGAAATTAATGGAAATATTCATAAACCTGTTAGGTGTGTTTCACAAGCGCAACTAGACATAAAGAGATGACGATGTGAGAAAAAGCCCTCACCGTTTTGTGATCCAAACAGACACTGAAAATGTTGAAAATATGCCACAACATTTATAAATTAAAAACATATTGGTAAATGTATTATTAAACAAGTTATTTTTGTCAGCCTACAAAAAGGACAAATTTTTCATCATTACACTAAAAAAGATTGTTGGTTCAACTTAAAAAAAAGGAACCTGGCTGATTCATAATGAATCCAACATAAAAATATTAATACAACAAGTTGCATGAAATTCTTTAGGTAACTAATACTTTTAAATTGAATGACCCGACATTTTAATGCAGCCAGGTAACATTTTTTTACAGTGTACAATCCACCATTGTAAAAAAAAATCCTTGAATGAACAAATGATTTTAAAGCTAAATCTATAAAAATATACTGTTTGGAAAGGACTTAATACCTGGCTGGTTGTCAATGTGATAAAGCCTAAAAAACAAACAAATAATATAATCAACAGTCTTTCTAAAAATTATTATGGCAATAAAGAAATCACAGGTATAGAAAATAATCCCACCACTCACCAAATCCAAATAGGATGAGACTAAACTGAAAGTGACTCATTTTCACACTTCAACACCCCTGATCCTAGCAAGACACAATTGAATGGAATAATTTCTAACAAACTTTATTTGCATGGGGTCAAAAAAGTGATGATAAATTACCATTTAAAATGTGACACATTTGAATCATTGTCCCAATTAAATTTAAACCTTTCATAATTTGATTAATGTTATCCCAAACACAGGCACTCAAGAAAAGTATAAGCACTTACCAGTCAGAGGAGTATCTGTGTGTGTGTGTGTGTGTGTGTCAGTCAGTCAACCCAATGTTCAGCAGGTTCACACTGTTAAATAAGCTTTCAGAGGGGTGTGGGCCAACAAAATGCTTAATCCTAACCCACAGCAGTCATAAAAAACAAGACCAACAACAAAAATGATATAGCGTAAAAGGTGAAACAAAAGAGTGGGAACAGGAATGGTCAGTTTAACTTTCTGTTTTCTGATAGTCAGCTCTCAAATACAGTATGTACAACTGCAAGTTTCCTTTTTGCTTCAACATTAATCATCTTTGTCCAGTAAAATATATTTTCTACATTTCTAAATCTTTGTAAGACTGGTGACTTTAGGTCACTTAATGTTTTTACCAGAGCATCATCACATTGTTTAGTTTATAATGTAAAAATGTTCATTTGCTGGGTTATTTGGTGAACGAAATTATTTTTTTTGTTATTTTTTATATTAGAATATGTAATGCTATTTTAATTAAACTTTTTATTTGTACTTTATTTAATGTTGAAATTATTATTTTCTCTTTATTATTAATTTCGGTTCCATATATTCTTAGATTAAATGCTGCTTGTCCTGTGAAGGGTTGTGGGGAGCATGTTGTTATAATTGCTTCCAATGTTTCCTCATCTGTAAATCGCTTTGGATAAAAGCGTCTGCCAAATGACTAAATGTAAATGTACATGTAAATAAGTTTATCAGCATCATTCACATGTTTTTCGTGTGTGATCGCATGTGTTTCACACGATCAGTGTGATCTTTGCACACTTAAATTATATATAAGAATATACAGTATTTGTGGTATTTTGAACATAAAACATAACATGAAAAGTTAAACAAATAGTCTCCTTAATCACACAGTGTGTATCAAGTATGGTATAACGTGAGATTGAAAAGAAACAAGTCATAAAGAATTGAATTGAATATAGGGAAGATCAGAAAATTTGTATAGCATCCAGCATCTGTGTTACATTGCATCTTTATTTGTTACATTGTGGGTAGAAAGAGATACATAAATGCAATGTTTTTTTTAATAGTTAAAATACATTAACATATTTTGGTGTGTTGTTGAGATCACTGTCATCAATTAAAAAATATGATCAAAGAAGAGGTGCCTTTTCAGGGCAACAGAAGAAAAACTATAATCAGTTAAATAAGCACTACATTCCAAAGAAAGTCAAAACGTACAGCTTCGGTCAGAGATGATCCGATGAATCTTCCTAATAGTTTCAGTAATACTAGTATGTTTGTGCGATTCTGCACAAAGATGAGAAAAGAATGAGTTTTATCTGTGCATCTGCCCGCCCCATTACTGAGAACAGGAAAAAAATATTTGTTCAGCTACATCACAAAGACATAAAATCTAGATCAAAGGTATGTTAAATGTTATGTACTGGAGCTGTACATTCTTAAAATGTGTTTACTAATTGAACACGTTTGTCACATGTTACTTGGAGCCATTTAAAATAATGTTATGTTACGACAAAAAAAGACAAGCAAGATCCTCTTAACACAATCAATGATTACACAGACTAAACCTGTTTCCAGAGCTTGTGTTATGCACTCAAAGTTGCAACCCCGAAGGATAAGTCAAATATAACACCACAACAATTTTGTGCACTTGTGTAACTGTACATATGGAGTAATGTAGATACGTGCAATCTCATTGGCAAGTAATCCATTGGCGGAGCAATTACATGTTATTTACAATTGTGGAGTGCAATAAATGAAGTGACAGAGATGCGTCAAGTCAACTTTACTCTCCACTTAAAACAATAAATCTCATGAACAGCGAGTCAGAGTAAACTTCCACACACCGGTTAACCCAGAACCAACAACTCACAACATCCCACCCTTAAAAGGTAAATGTGGTGAGGAAGTCGGGACGGGAGCCATGAGGCGGGCCGGTGGCGTGAGTGATAAGTGCATCAGCTGTATGCGCACCGGTTCCGCATCTCTCAAGGAAGAGATTTGGAGCTTAAAAGGACGACCGGCAGGACTGTTGACGAGAGAGGACATTGTGTTAAGTTTGTGTTTGTTTTATGGCCGGCAGTCGACCGTGAGGTGGCATTAATGTTTATTTGATTTAATTAAAGTTTTATTGTTCAAATGTTCGCCGGTCCCCTTCTCCTTCCTTCCCTTCTATGGAACTTTGCTACAGTACAGTCCCTTGGTTAATGTCTCTTTCAGTCTTTCTTGAGGGTCACCACACAGCCCCCCCCCCCAGAATTCACCCATACAAACAGGGTCAGACCGAACAGGGACCACAAATTGAACAAAGAGCTATATTCCGAGTACAAAACAGAACAGTGCCAAGAAAAGTCAACGTAAAGGGGGGGGGGCATAACGGCCATAACGGCTATGCTTAACAGGAGAGGGAAGGGCAAGGGGCTGAGGATGCCGCAGGGAGGCGCCCTCGCTGTGGGGGCTGGGCCAGCTAAAGTAATTCGCCAATATCCACATGAGATGGTCTATAGCCCCCCGCTCAGGGCTACCCCCCATATCCACAACAAAGTTCTTAGACCCTCCCACCAGGACATGGAAGGGCCCATTTTAGGATGAAGACGTACTTGGCTGATGGCAAATCCTTGGGGACATAGGACTGGCGGAGGCCATGGCGAGACATCTGGAAGAAACTGCCCTGGGACGCGCAGAGGCTGGCCATACACCAGCTTGGCCGATGAGGCTTGAAGATCTTCCTTGGTAGCGGAGCGAAGGCCAAGCATAACCCATGGGAGGTGGTCAGCCCAGTCGCAGCCTGTGAGGCTGGACCTTAACACAGCCTTCATGTTAAGATGAAACCGCTCGCAAAGTCCGTTGATCTGTGATATATAGGCTGTGGACTTTCACCCCCAGGACCTCAGCGACCACAGTCCAAAGTTCCGATGTGAACTGCGGACCATGGTCCGAGGAGAGGTCTGACGGTGTGCCAAAATGGGCCACCCAAGCCATAACGAATGCCCGAGCCACTTCAGCTGATGTAGTGGAGGACAGTGGAACCACTTCAGGCCACCTGGTGGTCCTGTCCACCATGGTGAGGGGTAGGTGTAACCACGGGAGGGTGAAAGTGGGCCCACCAGGTCCACATTCACATGATCAAACAGTCTCTCCAGCACTTTGAACGGTGCCAAGGTGGCGTTAGTATGACGAGTCACCTTTGTGTGCTGGCACACCACACAGGCAGCAGCCCAGGCCCTTACATCCCTCCTCAGGCCCGGCCAAACAAACTTAGTCTCCACCAGCTCAGTAGAGGCCTTCACCCCCGGGTGGGAGAGGCCGTGGATGGCGTCAAAACATTACGCTTCCAGCCAGCAGGTACCATAGGCCGCGGTTGGCCAGTAGGGACATCGCAGAGGAGTGTAGTGGTGGCCGTGTCAAAAACCACATCTTCCAGGAGCAGCGCTGTAGGTGCCGTCCTGTAGGCTTGCACTTCAGAATCTGCGGTCTGATCCTCAGCTATAGCAGCGTAGTCGAGGCCCGAGTGGATGGACCCAGCAACCGCCTGGGAGAGGCAGTTGGCAACAAAATTTTCTTTGCCGGGAAAGTGCTGAACATCAGTGGTGAACTCGGAGATGGCAAAGTGCTGATGCTGATGTCGACCAGACCATGGTTCCGAAGACTTGGCCATGGCAAACATCAGCGGTTTGTGGTCAACGAAAGCTATGTAACACCTTCCCGCCAACAGGAAAGGTAAATGACGGGTGGCGAGAAAAAGACCCAGCAGCTGCCTGTCGAAAGCACTGTATTTCCTCTCGTGGTCACAGAGCTTCCTGCTAATAAAGGCCAGCGGATGCCATATCATCCATCACGAAGCACTTAGGGGTACGAGCCCGGCAGAGCAGCTTTTATTTATTATTTAAGCACAGTATATTCGAGTTTCCCCTCACGAGGTGAACCCTTGTATATGGGCTAGTGATCCACACGTAGTGACTCAAAGAATTAGATGCTTTGTTTCCAGTCAAGACTTAGAGAAACTTGTGCATGCTTTCATCACCAGCAGGGTGGATTATTGTAATGGTCTCCTAACTGGCCTCCCCAAAAAGACCATAAGACAGAGCAGAACCAGAAAATATGATCATATCACACCAGTCCTCAGGTCTTTAAACTGGCTACCAGTTATATATAGGATAGATTTCAAAGTTTTATTACTGGTATATAAATCATTCAATGGCCTAGGACCTCAATACATTGCAGTTGAATATAGACCCAAAAGAACACTCAGGTCATTAGGATCGCAGCTAGAAATACCAAGGGTTCACTCTAAGCAAGGAGAGTCTGCATTTAGCTATTATGATAGCCGAAGCTGGAACCAGCTTCCAGAAGAGATCAGATGTGCTCCCACAGTAGTCACATTCAAATCCAGACTCAAAACACATTTGTTTAACTTTGCATTTAATTAATGTGCACTGTGCCTCTGACCGTCCGACTGTTTGTGCTGTGCTTTATTTTATTTATTTTCTATTCTAAACTGTATTTTATTATATTTTTTATTCTTAACTGGTTTTTCTTATTTCTTAACTTTTCTATCAAATGGATATTTTTAATTTCTTCTATGTAAAGCACTTTGAATTACCATTGTGTATGAAATGTGCTATATAAATAAACTTGCCTTTGATCACATTAAGCATACAGTTTTGGTAGACAGAGGGAGCATTTGAAAGGCCGTATGGCATAACCAAGTATTCATAATGGCCGGTGGGAGCCAGTAAGGATTATTATTATAATTACCATTATTGTAAAAATGGCAGTAGTAACACTAGTAAGTTTATAAAATATGTGGATGTGGTAACTGTTGGGATAGTAAACAGGATCATTATAGTATGTTAAAAATAGCACTGCACCATTGCATTGCACAGTGAAAAGACACTTTTCTCTCTACAAGACCTAAAAAGAAGTTAAAATGTAGATTTGATAACATCATACAGATCTACTTAACTGTGGATCAGATAATTTCAATCACAAGAAACTGATTAGATGCAGATTTAGAACAAAAATGGATTCAGAATCATACTGTAGGCTACCCCGTTACCGTAACTAGATTATGAGGCATTTTATCTCTACATCTAAAATGTAAAGACATGCCTGGAAGACCTTGAAAGCAAAATATTTTTTGTAAGTTTAAGACTACACTTTACCATCTTTTTCAACATTACACTGACCTGCAATACATGAGAAACAGGTGCATCTTGTTGTGTTTGTCTAAGGAATGTTAGGACTGTCAGGGGATGACGCATGTACACGGTTTAGTGGGGTTATTGAATAGAGACACCGTTGAACAAGACATGCAGATACAACTTTTAAATCAAAACATGTCATGTATAGATCATTTGAGTCATCCGCTTGTGATGAACACAATTGGCTGAACCTTATTTTACAAATGACGACCATGACCTAGAATCTGAAAAATCGTAATATGCACACAAAGGTTAACATTCGTTTCTATTGTATAGACGGGTGTTTCTGGTGACAGGGTGACAGGTGTTTGACTGTCCAAAATAAAAAAATCAACCCTTGGAAGTTTTAAATGTAATCATCAAGTCTGTAATACATATAAAACTGTCAACAAAATAGCTTGGAGTCACTTAGATTTTAATATTTGTCATTTAATAAACAGACAATATTTGAAAATGAAAAAGACACGTTGCAGAAATTACATTTTTGCTAATATTCCAGCTAACTGGCAGCTAGCAAGGTGTCACCACCAATCAGAGTCGCCATGGAAACGAAGGCAATCAGCATCACGCACCTGCCGATCGTCACCACCTGAAGCTCGTTCCAGGCTGCATAAAAGCAGATGATGGGATGCTTTATAGGTAACCAGTGCAAGGTTGACCGAACCGGGCTAATATGCTCATACTTTTTTGTACGTGTAAGAACTCGAGCTACCACATTTTGGACCAGTTGGAGTTTTTGTAATAGGCCTGCAGGGCAATCACCTAATAGTGCATTACAGTAATCTAGTCTTGATGTCATAAAGGCATGAATAAGCTTCTCTGCATCTGATGGTGACAGCATATGATCTAGTTTAGATATATTTTTAAGATGGAAGAACTCAATTTTACATGTGTTGGCGACCTGGTTCTCAAATGACAGACTACTATCCATGATCATGTTGTCCGTGATCATTTCATTTACAATAACTGCCTTTGAATTTAGTGATCTCATATTAAGTAGGCCGAACTTTATGAATTGGTTTTGGTTGTTTATTACATTGTCTTCAGGTTTAATCACGATCAGATTTTTTCTCTGACATTTGCCAAAATATTTACTTTGTAGTATTATTCGGGGGACACATACGGTCTCTATATTTTTGGAAACAGTAACATTTATAGCAGTTGAGGAGCACAGACTATGATTAAAGTTTTGACTTACCTGAGGGAGACTTACCGGAGGGAGACATAGTCAACAGGTGCGTAGCGCCTTCGAGATGTTGTCGGACAGGAGAGCCGCTCCCATGCTGCTGGGATGCAGGCCGTCGGGGCGGAAGTGCCTCGGTCGCTCCCAGAACAGATCAAAATTATCAACAAAGAGCAGCTTATGTTCAATAGACCAGGGATGCTCGTACATACCCAACATCAGCAGTAAAGCTAGTCACAACAAGATTGTAAGGCTGGTGCCAAGGTGTCCACACCAAAAGGGCACCACATCCTGAGAGACAAAGAGCTTCACCCAATACACTGAACTCCCCACAGGGTTTGCATCTCCATCCCAGATAACCTACAACAATGAATGATGATTACCAACTCACACCTTCACACCTGTTCTCTTCTCACCCTCTCCTCTTTCTCTCCATTTCAACTCAGAGCTCTTCAAAGCTCACCCATGAACTGGATTGGACAAATACCATATCTTTTATGAACAAAGAATCTTCATATCGCACATTTCAAATGATACCAAATATGCATTAGTACAATGCACTCATTTCCACAGCAGTAGAGCAGATCATAACATAGGTCTGAGGGTTTAAAGATATTCTGCTCACTGTTGAGGGTGGGTCTTTGTGTTACCAAAGGTTATTGGCAGGTGCCCCTCTCTCCGTACTCCAAAGAAAAGACTGTATTCAGTACGCCCTCCAGACAGTGGGATTCCATGGGGCCCCTGCCACTCGAATCATGGAAATTTTGCTACAGAGCAATCGGAAATATGCCTCGGAGGCCATACAGCCTTCCAGATGTTAAAAGAAGCCTTATCATCCTTTATCCTTCAGATGGAATTTTTCCAACAACAGCCTGGGAGCAGTTCTGTCCCAATCCAGGGATGGAAAGGAACACCCGGTGATATATATATCAGACAGAAGTTGACACCAGCCGAGAGTCGCTGCTACTGTAGAGAAGGAGGCTCTTGCCATGAAGTAGGCAGTCCTCGAGCTAGGGTATTACCTGCTCGGACAGAGTTTCACCCTGCTAACCGACCACACACCCCTTTGGGAATGGCGAAGGACACAAATGCCTGTGTGACGCGGTGGTTCCTCGAGCTCAAGGATTTCAACTTCGTAGTCCTACACCGGGCGGGGGCCTCCCATGGCAACTCCGAGGGACTCTCTAGGATGTGGTCAGGCTGGGCAACGGCACAATCAAACCCTCACACCTGCTGATCGTCACCAGCTGCTCCCAATTCGGCTAACCCTTCATAAGCGACAGCGGAAGGGGAAAGAGGGGGCTTGTTCTCCAGTTAAAGGGTTTGATCTCTTGACTTATGCCTTTTTTTCCTATTACAGAAACCAGTGACTGATGATCAGTAGACTTCACCACCACCTTATGCGCATGTCTCCCTTCACACCCCAGATAGGCAGGATATCAGAGTCTTCTCTCCGATGCAGATGGAGCCAATTCCCCATGGATTATTCGCCTCTTGCACACATTTGCATACATTTTTAAGACTATCCGGGGATTTCAACTGAATATTTTCTTTGCCTGTCTCGTCTCTCTAACCGCCACAGGGTCAATATATTATATTAAAATATTTATCTCATTCATCACTACAGATGGACTTCAAACAATGTGTTGCTGATGTTACTCAAGAATGTTATTTTTATTATCATGATGTTGTGGGTAAACTAATATTTTTTTCCCTCTTTGGGTGAACTTGCCCTTAGCCATTTGAGGCAAAACAGGAATTTCTACATCTCCTTTGCACTAAAATATACGAAGAAATCATAAAAAGTTTCTTCTGTTACCATTTATAAATGTTTTTATCATGTTCACACCCATATAACTTTATTTCAATATGAAAAAACGTAAAGGCGCTTTTTTAAATACATTTTATAACACAAGCTAATACAACACTATTTAATCATATACATTATGGTCTCCAGTCATATAATGGACAGAAGAACATTCAACTATCAAACTAGTGTTGTTGGAATGTGTGATTCTGGAAAATCTTATTTGTGATACTGCACCATATCAGAAAAACTGAAGAACCAAATATATTCCAGAGAAGTCATTAAGATCTGACTAAGGGGCTTTATTGAAATAAAAATAATGAAAAAAACTAGTTAGCACCATGTTTGAAATAAACAACATGCATGTTGGTCTGATTGTATGTCAGAATATTAGCAACAGGGATCTTGTGTTTTAAGCACAGTATTACAAATTTCTTCCTGATACATGGGTTTGGGGCTAGGGACATCGCTAGTTTTTTTAAATAACATTACCTTTTTCATGGGCACTTAAAATATTAAAGAATGCACTAGGGAAAAGTCAATGAATGTTTGATTGTTAGGATTGTAATTCTGCTTTGTATACAGAGATACCAACCTAAAAGTTTCAATAAACGGGACCAGATGAATGTGGTAAGATGCTTTTTTTAACATTTACCATCAAACCTGGATTCAATTCTCGTGTTGGTAACAACCCTGCTTATTTGTCAAAACCTATGCAATGACAAAATTGATGGTAAAATCAACAACTGTGTGTCAACATTGGCAAGTTTGCCCGTGTTGTACAGTAAACTACTTGATAAAATACATTGATCGTTTTCCTTAAATAATTTTATTTCTTTCAGAATAACTACGAGAAACGTATATGCAAGTTCTGTACAATTCTCTGTTTATGTTTGGGATCGCTTTAAAAAAAGGGTGGTAGAACAGTTTGAAAAACGAGATGCTGACACTTAGTGCACTTAAAACCCCCCAAAATTTCTGTCCGACAGCAATCCTTCGGTTTGTTCTGTGTATACTTCAAAAAAATCGGTTCTTCAGATTATTGTGTTGGCTCCAGTTAATGTTTCCATCGTTTCTGAATCCCAATTCTTCAGTGTCTATAGAGGCACGTTAAAAATACTGCCATTTCCCGAGGACTGTGTCTTTGATTGCATCGACAAATTGTGCAGGCACCCAGTAGACCCAATATTGTGAAGCTTCTGTCGGACCCAGCTGAAATGCCTACAATGACATTATAAATATTAAACACGTTCAAAAGCTTTCTTGTCTGTTAGCATTTATTTATTAACATGTATAGTGAGATAAACGAATACCATCATGTTATAGTCCTCGTGACCCTCTATTGGCTCAGTCACAACGTTTTTGATGGAACCCATTGGGATTTTTTCCGTTCTTTCTGAAGACGAGAAAACATCAAACTGTAGTGATTTGTAAAATACAAATAAAGCATTGTATATTAACTATAAATTCAAGGATGAAATCTTTATGCAAGTACATCTTTTTTTATGGTTATAAAAATGTACAGTACACAATTGGAATATACAGTACGTAGTATTCTTGCAAATAACTGCACCTATGTATATTATTTAGTACCATGTTTTCTTTTCATTTCACTGTGTGTTTAAGACTAAAGTAACCTGTAACCTGAACTAATTCCTTGTGTGCCTGTGCACACTTGGCGAATAAGGCTTATTATGAAATCACCTTTTGTTCCAATCCACAGTTGATCCTGTTCCAGTTTGAAAGTGAGTCGTACTTTTCCACCAGACTTGTTGTACATTCCTGATAAAGGCACTGTTGGTAGACGCTCCTAGTCAAAAAAATAAAGATCACTTCTAATGTCATTAAGTGTGTATCAGATCAGGTGTAGGCACATATTCTTGCTATAGTCAATATGCCAATGATTTCGAAAAATCGAATAAATATTGTTGACCGACACATAAGTGCATCTCTAACAATAACAAAATGTCACAAATGCATTACATAAAGCAGTTTAAATCTGATTAAAGTACAAATGTTCCAGGTATTTAATAAACAGTTTATTTGAAATAAAATCAGCACCAGGCCCATATGCAGTTTTTAAGGGCCACCTGTCCGCGATCACATCTGCATACGCAGACTCCGTTTCTCATAGCATCTTTTTTCAACAGTTCGTAATTACCTTAACTCCTTTTATTGAAGGCATGACATCATCTGGTTTTCCTTTGTCCAAAACTTTTCTGTGTTGCTAAAACACAACCGCAAACAAGTATAATCACTGAAAGCATTCATACCACTGTAAAGAATTCAAACTATGTGAAAACATTTCTCACCTTTTGCCTGCACAATGGCTCTTTTTTGTTTTCCTCAGCTTTGACGTCTTGCTGAATTACTTCTTTGGGTGTATTTACAGCTAGTACATCATTTATCGTAGATCCAACCACCATTATCTTCGCACCATTTGTAACTTTGATTTCCCGAAGCGTCTTGTCCTCTGGTAGCAAGCCTTTGTACATAACTTTCTGCATAGCAGGGGGAAGACCTAGTAAACAAAATACAAACAGATCATGTCCTTGCCATGGAGCGATTTTCAAGTTGTTACACTGTGGGCATTCTCTCATCCATCACTTCTTAACCAATACTAAAGGTTTTGCTGTGTAGGCTGAGGACGTGTCTGATTTTCCATATGTCAAATACTTTTACGCTTTTAAAAGATATTATTAAATACAATTATATTTATAGAAGTGAGAATATAAATGCAGTCAAGTTGGTCCAAACTTCTGAACACTGGCAATGGTTTTCTCCATCACTCGTATTTTAACAAAGTAGCAGCAGTTTAACAAAAAATGGAATCACCCAATTTATTTTATCAATGAGTCAGGACATATATGTGCCATTAAACACACAACTTTAACTGGAATGTACCGGAGGAGATGCATACCAGTAAGTGAGTGAATCTTTTCTTTTAGATTGGCTCCAGTGCCATCTAAAGGGATTTTAAGATCGTATTTATTTTTGTTCCAAATAATTTTTACGTCCACCATCTCGTTCCCCTCATCGCTTTCCTCTCCATTGCTGACAGCAGCGGGCTGAGTTGACGTGCTTTCTCCATCAGCAAGTAACGCTTGTTCAGTCTCAGCTGTGTGGCTTTGTCCAGCAGCTTCACATGAAACTTCTGGTGCTTTCTGCACAACCTCTGCATCCATTCCTACCACCTCACTTCCTGTGGGAGTAATTCCAAAATGAAACTTAAAAGGGTACCATTCAAAGTTCTTAAAAAGGTGTCATTGTATTGATAAATAAGCAGTTATGCATAACAGTTATGTTATGAGAACACAAACATATATATATATATATATATATATATATATATTAAATCTAAAATAATTAAAAATTCAACTGACACCCAGAGAGTACAAAAACACAACTAGTGATGCATTCTTTAAACAATTACTCTACTAAAACCCCCCAGCACTGATGGGTAGATAGGAAACTAACCAAATATTACCAGCATGCACTACAGTTACAACACTGCTGATTACAAAAGGATACAACTCATTGGAGCATTTAACTGTTATGTAGTAAAAACTAAAGATTTATGGCTGCTGCCTAGAGCAACGAATCACCCAAAACCACTTTGAGCATCACAGGCTCGTCGGGGACATTCTGATGCCAAAAACGCAATTTCAAAATGATCCATCATCCCAAAAGACACTACGATGTTTCTGAAATGCTGTGTAGGCAGACAGCTCACTAGGTTTTGTGTCACTGCCGAAGTTTTCGACAACGCTATTTAGGCTAATCACAAAATATCTACCTATTATTTAACACTGACAAGTTGAAGGAACATCCATTCTGTATTATTAAGGTGCCCAGTAATGGCAGCTGATAATGCACGTTGATGAATAACACCGCAAAGGGAATACAAATAACATTTAAGTACATTTTCATGCTACCTACCATCCTGCGCCGCCATGATGATTGTGTACAATATGAGAGGCTGCTGGGAAAGAACGTGCTGTCAGTGAATGAACCTCGACGCTTTCCGTCCCGACTTTGCGATTATCAGTTGTGTAAAATAATCTCCTCGTTTCGTCTTTTATTAGTTTTCATGTATTCTCTTTCATCTGAAAAATAAAATATTGTCAGACCTTTTTTTTATATGTACGTTTATGCCTGGCAAAAAGGTAAAAATATGTTTTAAAACGTTTAATATTCTTTTTCTTTATTAAAAACTCTCGGGTTCAATACGTTGAATATCGTTCATTACTATGTTGGCTGTTTTATGCAATGCAAGAATAATTTACTGTATTTTTCTTAGAGTTTAATTAATTCATTATTTCAATACAGGGGACACAATTTCCTAAATGTAAATGTATTTTTAATTGTATAACCTTATAATAAAAGAGTTCGAAGTGTGTACATAAAGTAAAAGAAATCCAGACGGGACGTGATCTATTAATGTTCGCCGATATCCAAACACTGGTGATCGGAAGGGGCTCTGTGAACATTGTATGTAGATCTACTCAGCTACAGCGCCACGCGTTTAACAGCAGCTTTATGGGTCAGTGATGTTTTTCGCGATTACACAATCGACAACCTTTGAACGTGTACAAATTTTGTAACAAGTGATGCCATTTTTTTCTAATACAATCGCTGCTACTTTAAATGGTCGCGGATTCATTTACAGATGCAACAGAGGCTACGTGTAAAAAGTTTGTCTATGTCATAAATGCGTATAAATAACTTGCGGTATGTGCGGTGTTGACAGACTTTGATACCGTGTCGTAGATATTAACCCGCAACAATAAACTAGTTTCATAGTCTATTTAAGTATACTTGCGGTGTTAGTAGCATTTTAAACAGCTTGAGAATGTGTCCGATTACATTTATAGTAAAGTTATTTCCACAGTAACCGTCACATGGATTTTGCATTCCTGCAGCTTTCATGAGGGTCACGAGGCTCGTGCTCTTCTGTGACCGTGACCGACGTCTCGCTGCAGTTCACTAGCAATAACCAGAGATTCAGATATAAATTAACCATCTGGGATTTGCTTTCCAAAGGTTATGCTTTCCAGGACACTGCCTTTATTTTCATGGACCAGGGCCCACTCTGTACTGTGAAACTCTGCAGCTGGCATCATATATGTGGATTTCAATGAGCTGAGGATGGCTGACTTACGGACGTATAATGTTGTTGTTTTGGGAATTGGATTTTTGCTAATTTTTACAGCCTTTACCACTTGTGGTAATATAGAAGTAAGTTAAAAATGCATTCATGTTGCATGTAGGCTATTCGCGGTGTAAATGCATGATACGATTACTAAAACATGACAACAAAGAAGGCTATTTTATTATTTAAGAGATCAAGCACTTATGTATTTCATTTATCAATGGTAATAATACCAAAAACCATCATAAACACACATATTTGGGAATCTTTTGGACATTGTTTTAATAACAAAACAGTACAGTACATTATGACAGTACAGTAAGTAATATTGGGATTTATTTGTAGTGTCTGTTTTGTGTTGTACCGAAGTATTTTCAGTCTTCAGTAATGTTTTCCCGGTGGCCTGAAAACTGTATCCCTCTATTGTTAAAGTTAACCCAGGTCATGCGCATCTCGTGTTTCTCATTTACTTTGTTAGTCAATGAATTTATCTGCATGACTAATGAGAGCATGCAGATCTTATCAAAATAATGAACAAACTCCACAAGATTCATCTTCAGTATGTGTTTAACGTTTTAAAAATGAATGATTGTTTTCCATCTCCTCATAGCAAACAGTGGTGAAAAGTTTAAACAACAGTGGCAATCTCAGTGGCAGTGGGTATCACAGGTAAGAATCATTTCCGCAGTCCTCTACTTTTTTACATCAGATTTAGGAGTTGTAAATATAATTGTGAGTTTATCATGTCACGTGGAAATGCAGTTTTGTATGCACTCATTTATCATCACATTTACCATAACCACTCATAAATAAACATTATAACAGAGGCAAAACTGTTGAGGTTAAGTTTATTGTGACACTGTCAAATTTTCATAAAGGGGCTTTCAGTTGAAAGTTAAGGACACGCTGAGATTTTATAACAGAGCAATGCATGCTTATTCTATTCTATTCTTTCTTGGTGCTGGCAGTATGTTTAACCGCCTTAATAAATATTCACATACTAGTTTACTCAAAACCATTACTATTACGAAGGGAAATATTTAAAGAATACTCTAGTCATTATTTTCAGCATAATGTAAGTGAAAGAGGAATGGGGCTGTCATCCTTCAAAACAACAAAATGAATGTGAGGAAATGTTTAAAAGAAATTCACCCACTCACCTGGACGGACTATTTTTTTAAAGGTGCTGTGTGTGATAATAAACGTGTCGTGAACTGGCCTTTTTATTATTTTATACTGTTGTCGGGGGTCTACTTGTAACGTTCACATAGTTTTTACATGTAAAAACCTCAGAAACAATAAGTAAAAGGCTAATTTCTACCCTGGTTTTGAGGACCTAAAGAGTAACGTACAGGCTAGGCAGGTTATGAAAATTGTATGAAAACCAGTTAATCTGATTCTTTTCCCTCACTCTTTTCACAGCCTTGGAATAATATATGGAGTTTTTTCATTTTGTAATTTATTAGCTCCTACTGTTGTTGCAATCATAGGAGCACAGTTGACCATGGTCCTAAGTGGGATTCTTTATAGGCAAGTATAATACAACTCAATCATTCTTCAGGGTTGGTTATTATGTCACCGCTGTTGTCTCACTTTGTTCACTTTGTGTTTTCTCTCAGTGGTTACATAGCCGTATTCATCATTCCATCCACATGGTCCCTTTATTTTACTTCAGTGCTAATTGGCATTGGAGCGGCCAGTAAGTATTTATTCAAACTTTTTCACGTTTGCTTAGTCTTGTTTCATATTAAGAAATAGAAAAAAAATGATAGATTCCAAAGCAAATGTCTGCTTAACTAATTCTTATTGCTGTAACTCACACTGTGTTTGCTTGTAGTGCTGTGGACCGCTCAAGGACACTTTCTAGTGGAGAACTCTGATGCGTCGACCATCAACCGAAACACAGGAATGTTTTGGGCTTTACTGCAGTGCAGGTAAAGAGTAAAGACGTATTTCGAGAAGAGTTTACATTAGAAACTTGAAAGCTCATAATGTGTGATTTTATCTTTAATCACTAATGATTGTATGAACTGTAAAATAGAAATGAATGGATAATTAAGAGAGCAATAGTTGTGTTTGTGCCACATTCCAGTTTAATAACAAGGTGACATCTGTCATGATTCACTAACCCTTTTATATATTTTTTTATATATTTTCTTTTTATATTTAAAGAAACTCAAAAGATGGATATCAGGTTCACAGTTCGCTTTGTTCCTCTGTGCTGATGTACTGTGTAACTCATCATCCAATTGTATGCAAAATCAGCAGTCACACTTAATGATTTCTTTTTACAATCTTTAATTTATGTTTTCCTTTCAGTATGTTGTGTGGCAATCTATACGTTTATTTTGATTGGAAAGGAAAAACTGAGATTTCAGGTAACAAGAGATTCAAAAATGATATATTTAAATTAAAGATGCTTCGCAACATGAAAACAATTGAGGCTTAATAAACAAATGCATTCACTGTTATTTCACATAAATCAATCAGCACATATTTGATCTAACCACAATACATTCAGTCCCTAAACTAACATTTCGCAATACTTTCAAATTACTTTGTAAGTTTTTGTTCTTAATTTATTTCTGTATTTGTTGTACAGATAAAGACAGAAAGATCATGTTTACAGCTCTGTTGGTTATCTCAGTGCTCGGGACACTAACCTTCCTCATCTTGAGGAAGACTCGGGAGTTGGAAGACGCTCTCTCTGAAGAGGAGGGCCATTCTCTGTTATCAAAACCACTTATGTAAAATTCACTCAGTAGCTCAGATTATTCCAAATCCAGCTGTTACAACACACAGACTATATACTGTGCTGAATGGTGGGATTATAACACCTAGTCCTATTAAGCGAATCTTAATATAGCTTAATAATAGACATCACACATCGGGCCAGTCTGTCTGTCTTATTTTTAGCTACATATTATGTCAAGCATATTGTGGTGTCTGATTTTATACTGTATGTTGTTTCTTAGATATAAACACAGAGCAACCTCCGCTATGAGAGATGCCAGAACAGAGCTAAGTAAGTTTATATTCTTTTAAAAACATCTATTTACAGAATGATTGAAGACATTTGAAGTCATCCATCAGTGTTTTGCTTTTGTGTGTGACCTTAGAGACCATTTTGGAGATCTTTAAAACAAAAACCATATTGTTATTAAGTTTCTGCATGGCCTACACCGGTAAGATCACTAAAGGAAAATATCTTCAGCTCTGTACATTTTATTTTGAACCACAATGATCATGCCCTGTTTTATGACCTTACACTGCAGGTTTGGAGCTGTCATTTTACAGTGGCGTGTATGGAACTTGCATTGGCGCTACCACACACTTTGGCGACACAGCAAAGGGCTTGATCGGTATTTCGGGCATCGTGGTGGGAGCTGGAGAAATTATTGGTAAGTACACTTTCAGTATGTAGCATGTAACAAAGATAAATTTTTGTTCAACTTTACCTAAGTTAAGTCAGACTAGTACTTAATAAGATGTAAGGGAAGTTAAAGAGTTTGTTTTTTATTTTTTTAGGGGGAGGACTGTTTGGCCTTGTGTTGAAAAATAGCCGGTTTAGACGCACATCAGTGGTCTTTCTAGGAATGGTTGTGCACTTTGTTGCTTTCTACCTGATATTCCTCAACATTCCAGATGATGCACCTGTGGTCCTCAATACTAGCTCACAGTATAAGCCATATCTTACGCCAAGGTAAAGTATTGATCACATTAACCCCAAAAAGCAGAGACATCTATACTGCACCTTAGTTTCTCCGTTTTCTTTTCATGTTAAGCTAACGTTTGTTTGTTCCCTCACAGTGTTTCTGTTGCCCTGCTGTGCAGTTTTTTGCTCGGCCTTGGAGACAGTTGTTTTAACACTCAGCTGTACAGTATCCTGGGATGGGCATATGCTGAACAGAGTGCACCAGCCTTTGCTATATTCAAATTCGTACAGGTGAAAAGATTGCACATTCCTGTTACAGTGGCAAGTAAGGTGTAGTGTAAAACATGACAGTGCTTCAGTGTATTAGTAACACAGTCTTCTTCTCTCAGTCCATCTTTGCAGCTCTGGCGTTCTTCTACAGTGGTTATATGTTGCTCTCCTGGCAGCTCCTGGTTATGGTCATCTTAGGCTTCGCAGGAACCTTGTGTTTTTTTATGGTGGAGAGGATGCAGAATGGTTTAGCTGATACACTGGAGTATTAGACACTTAAATTGGGCCATTGCTCAAAACATTTCAGTAATCATTTGGACTACTTGCACTATTTGTTTGTTTTTATTAGAATACATCACCACTCTTGATTTGAAGATGTTTATTTGCTGTGATAGAATATTAAGAACACTTTTTAAACAAAACAAACTAGGTGTATGGTTTGGAGAGATGTAAGTACCCACACAAACGAAATCTCAGTCAGTTAAGTTAGTCTTCTGAAAGTATTTCTCTCAGGGTTCTGCTGTATGTTTTTTGCGATTAATATTTATGCATCTGGAAGACGCCTTTATCCAAAAAGCTATACATTTTTTAATTCTGTATTTTAAAATAAGACACAAACCATTTTAAGACATCTTCCAATAAGACTTATTTTATGTGTTAACTAAATATGCCCATTATTGTGAAATCTTTAAGCAGTAACTAGTTTTTAAAACCATACCGTAAACTGTAACTATTAAATGTTATACCAAAAATGATTATAATCTTGACTCGCCTGAAGCTCGGTCACAAGTCAAACAGATCGGGGTTTAAACAAGAGTTTACACTGTGATTCAGTTTTTATGACAAATGTATCCTAGATGTTCATAAGTTATTTGTCAGCATTTGCTTTAGCTTCATGTGTAACATTGTTTGTGGAAATGTTTCATTGTTTTATATAAATATTGCATTTGAACTCATCTGGGTACTAACACCTGTTGAACACACAAATGACAATGTTCATTTGTAGCTATGCAATAATTTTGTTGTGTTGTAAATTCTGTGCTGTTTTTATCTCTTTACTGACAATCAACATTATGAAACATGCTTTTGGGGGGTTTTGTGATGTTTTGTAAGCATTTAAAAAAAGAAAAATTGAACAAGTCTGTTTTCTTTTGTGTATATTGTCTTCTGCTGCTATGAACTTAATATAATTTAATTTTTGAGACCTGATTTGTTGGACAAACGCAGCTCTGGTCTAAGACTTTTTTTGGAGACAGTGAACCACTGAAAGAAATGCCTTTTAAGTCTGCATGTTGAGGGGTTTAGGTTAGGTGCTGCTGTACCCCTATATAGTGATATGTAAAATTCAGTCAAGTACAGTTTCATTTTATCAAATAGCCAGTAGACAACAAACAGGTGATACAAAAGTTTGTTTTGCACCAAGCTTCCATTAAAAGTTACTTTATGAAAGGGGTCATTTAACCTTAACGCCCAGCAGGTGGTGCTGCACTTCTTAGCATTAAATGCAGGTGCAGATAAATTGAGATATAGCCTTCTGCAGCTGGATACTATTGGATAAGTTTGGAAATTTAAGTAGCCAGGCTCATTCGTTCGGACCTACAGCTTTGAATAGATGTACTTTTCTTTAGATTTCCATTAGGTTCTTTAAAGATCCATCTCTTTTTTTATAATCCGAAGAACCTTTTGTGAGACAGAAAGGTTATACGTTTTTTATGAATCCATTAATACAAAAAGTTTCTTCTATGGCATCGTGAAGCACCTTTATTTTTAAGAGTAGAGCAGCACTTTCATTAGAATTTGCATATGGTTTTGACATGCAGTTGCACTTGAATTCCATGGAAATGTTTGACAACTTCCTGGTTAATGCAAGAACAAAAGATCATAACCAGTTCTAGTCCTCGTCTGAATGGAATCAACAAGTTTAACTTTCACAATATTTCAGTCTTCTGGGGTTTTACTTTAAAGAGAGTAGGATTAAAAAAGGACACATAGATAATTTTAAAAGCTTTTATTTTGAATATTTACATTCTACGAATGTGTTGAAATGCAGTGGCTAGCCTGAAATTCCTAATAAAGAACATGTACTAACTAAAGTACTATTTAATGGAATACTCTGTTATTATCAGTCAAACGCCTTTCTTTGCCATTTTCAAGTACTCTCCTCTAACAATGACTTGCATCTAAACTTAGATGAAGACGTTATTCTTCATACAAAATGTATCAGTTCATTTTTGTGAAAAAAGAAAAACATTTTCAAATTGTTAAAAGGGTGAAACATTGTGAAAACGTCAAAGTAATACATGGTGTCTTAACAAGGATTAGAAACAACACGGTTGTTATCAAAGGTCATACTGTACATTCAAATAAACGATTCATTGTAATTCATTGGAAGCATAATAGCCATATAAAAATGTTTGGACAGTGCAGTTAAACAGGGTGATATGGATAAATGACTTTAATGTTGCCATGCAAAGGAGGAGTGAAAGAACTTTGCTGGAAGGGTGCGTGGCCACCCGTCTGACAAACTTTCAATGCTCCACAGTGGCTTAGTCCTACTTCGGTACTGGTGGTAAGCATCTCATTGGGGTTGTCACCAGACTGAGTTTTGCCAGTGTCTGAGTCGACTGGGTGGTAACCACTGTCAATGGTAGGCTCATTTGTATTAAAGGTATTACAAGTCAGTTTGAGAAACTCGGAGCTGTCTGCTGGTGATTTAATATAAGACAAGTTGCTGAAACACGATGACCCGGAGCAATTCCCAGAGTCTTTGCTAAAACAATTGGGTTTTCTTTGGTAGCCAAGATGGTATTCAGTCATCACAGGTACCTTTCTGTAGATTGATGACTTTAGACCAAGCGCCTTTTCTAGCTCACGCATGGCTGCGATGTGTATGTTGTCGTCTTCCCAGACCTCAATGCCTGTGTGGCCATAATCCATTACGGCTGAATCTACACTAGCTGAACTATGATCTTCGTTTGTATTTACCGATGACGATATCCTGCAAGGAAAAAAACAGAGGCGTTAATCAGAAATCAAATTAAGTTGGCCGAGTGTTGTCAAAGAAAATCTTACGATTTCTTCAGATCAAATCTTGGGCTTTTAGGATAATCCGATTTTAGGATGTCAGTCTGGATAGAAGAGATTGGCACGATGGAAGGACTCAACGTGTTGATCTATTTAACATAAGAAACCAATAAAAAAAGTTTATTTAACCAAATGTCTTGAGCTTGGTGATGATATAATGGATACTGTGAGAAACAAATTTGAGATCCCCTTACATTCCGTTCAGGATCAAAGTCAGAATTAATTTTTGGCTTGGAAATCTTGTCCCACCATACTCTCTTGATGCTGTAATGGGTCAAATGAGTGTGAATTTGTCAAGAATAAAAACTGTTGAATAGGTTAGTCTAAAATGAAGATGGAAAGAACAGAAATCTTACCTGAATGTCATGATGAAGATAATGAATATAAGAGTGATCAAAGCAACACAAACAACTGGAATTAATTTCAGTATTTCATCTGGTGATGAGGCTACGGAGAAGAGAGTTTTAAAGGTTTATTAAAGAGTATTTACATAGCATTTGCACTGATGTCTGTAAAAACAAATAAGAAAAGACTTACGTGTGGTAAACGCAAGTGATTTACTTTGATCACTTTCTATCATATAACTATTGTAGTGCGTGCTCATGGTTGCTGACAAACTGTATTTGGTTTTTGGATCAAGATTACTACTAATAATTTCAATGAATCCCACGGTATTCAGCCCCTCCAGAGGTTCCTGTATGGACAAAAATGTTTTATGTTACACCTCCTGATACAATTATATAGCACGAAAAGGGTCCATCATCCTACTGTCTCCTTCTCCTTACCTTCTTTCCTTTTCCTACGATTCCATAGAGTTTAATTTTTAACCCGTTTACAAAATTTCCAACCTTTTCCTCATAGTTTGCGTCCCAAGTGACTTTAAAGTTTCCATTTTCAGTCTTCTCAATTTCTAAGACTGGAGTTTTGGGTTTAACTGCAGGAAATAAAAAGTCATTTGTAAATGATCCGTCCAGTGAGGCCACATGAAATGTTATAATTAATAAATAAATAAAAAACACACAACGTATACTTACGAAACTCCCCAGTTTCCAATACTTTGGTGAATAAGACAGTACCTCCTTTCAGAAGAGCAGTATTGAAGTTCTCACCCATTACGAATCCATGCACTTCTACCTTGCATTCACAATCATTGGCACTGCCAAAACTTTTAAATACGCATGTATATTCTGTTTGCCTGTAATGTAATAATGTTCAACAGTAAATTACTGTCGATACCTGATAAGAATAGTAATGTTATTTACGGACAACACATTTTCACTCTAAGTGACGTTTAATAAATCAAATTAATAAAAAGTGTTTTTCCCGAAATAGAACCATAGGCTGCTATTAAAAAAGGAAATAAAAGCACTTACTCTCCTGCTGGATAATGGGTGACGTTTAGCTTGTATTCAGAGCAGCTCTCAGAGGAAATATGGCATTTCATTTCTCTTTCAAAGTCATTAAAACACGTCAACTCCATTTCTGTTGGTTCTAAAGTGTTTTTTGCTAAACGAAGATATGAGTGTTAGTATTGTTAGCATTTAACGATTGCACTCAATTATTTATAACATTTGTCAAGACTATTATTTTGTAAATAAGGTATTATTTACCGTAACAAAGTGCTCGGAACAACAGAATAAAGAAGATCTGACTCGCGGGAATGGTAAAACGCATCGTGTCCGTCTTTCCCTGCGCTCAAGTGTTAAAAAGTTACCATCCAAAAAGCATTTTGTTTGCTTTTCTTTTATCCGTCTCGTGTTAAACTCGCATAAACGAAGATACGAAGATATAATTTAAGAGATTAAAAGAAAGGCTGAAACAAATACGCTCAACAATTTACACGACTTTCAACACTACACTTCCCTTTTCGCAATAGCAACATGGATAGGGGCGGGTAAGGCTAAGGTTTCCAGGAACAGAGACGCAGCCTATTCCTCAATTTCCTTTCTCTTCTTAACCGCTGACTCCCGGTCAGCTGCAGCGCTTGTAATGTGACTGGGCCAAGTGCGACACACTTGACAGCTGATCTCCAGCCTGTTCAAGGGAAAGACGCGCAGAATTCCATGGAAGATCAAACCGAGTTCAGAAAGATAACATATACGTAGCGGTCGAGTGAAATGTTAATTGTTGTGCTACCAGACTTTCAAAACGAGAATGATGAAATACTATTGCATTTCAGAGGAAAACATTTGTGAGGTAATAGTTTCACTTACCCTCACTAACTGAGTAAACGTTGACCGATAATGTTGACCGATAATATTAACATTTAACAATGCCCTTGTAAACACATTTTTATAAAATAATAATAAAAGTACTAAAATAAAAAAATACATAAAAAAAAATATATATCTTTCGAACTATATATACAAATGAACCACCTTGCTCTTATAACTGCGGTCCTGAAACTGCAACCGTTGCTATATCATCCAGTTCGGCATGTGGCGCGGTCACAAAAAAACTAGGGTCCTATAACCGGGGTCCTACAACTGCACCCTCCTATTGGGCAGGAATATACTATTGCTTGTAGCTCAATTGGTGGTGAAGGGGAACATAGTAAGACAAATCTGATGAGCTTTGGGTGGATAGGAGATGTGAGGGCAAGGATTATAGGACTACAGAATCTGAGTTACAGCAAGACGGTCCCAATTTCATTCATTCCCCCCTGGTGGTTCTCCTTACCAATAGTTGACTTCAGTTTACAGCAGGAATTAAAAGGAAACCTTAAGCAAATTCCAGCAAGTATTATAGTACAAAATTACCTTGAGAAACAATTCCCGGATTCTGTATTTATATATACAGATGGGTCAAAAGATCCTGGTACAGGAATCGCTGGTGCAGCAGTATATGTTCCAATTAATGATATTTATATTAAGAAGAGAGTGACTAATCATGTGTCAGTTTACACAACTGAACTATTGGCAATATTATTAGCCAAACAGTGGACAGAAAAGAGAAGAATAAACAACAGTGTCATTGCATCTGATAGCTATTCAGCTCTGGAAAGTATTAGATCTGGAAGGTCATCAATAAGAATGGATATTATCAATGATATATTTAATAAGATGTATGAACTAAAAATGAAAGGTATGTGTAAGTTTTGTTTGGGTCCCTGCTCATGTAGGAGTAGAAGGAAATGAGAAAGCTGATATTCTGGCCAAACAAACGTTAAGAACAAAGCAAGTCGAACTAGAAATTCCTTTGAGTAAAACTGAAGCAAAGACACTTATTAAAAATTATGCACAATTGGTATGGCAGGTAGCATGGAATGAAAGTGAAACAGGGAGACACTTGTGTAAAATACAAAATCATGTTGGTGTGGGGAGAAAATACATAGGAAAAGAAGGGAAGGAATCATTATAACACGGCTTAGAATAGGTCATACTGGGCTTAATAACACACTGCAGATGATAAGCAAGCACCCAACAGGGGAATGCACTTTTTGTAATCATAAAGAAACAGTTGAACAATACAATGATAATAGAATATTATTTTTCCAGTCATTAAAAACGGTTAAACACAATGATATTTCATTACCAGGAGTTTTAGGAAAAACAGTTGATAATATATATGACAATATAATAAAGTTTGTTAAAGAAACAGGGTTAAGCAAAAGAATATAGGTTACATATGTTGACACAGTAATTACTTTTTCATGAATAATTGTAATGTCATTACTTATTATTATTAATAGTACTAGCAGTATTATTATTATTTTTAAGTTATCCATGTTATCCGTGTTCCACACTCCAGTCCAGTCGGTGGCGGTAATGCACCTTAAGCTGGTTTGCCAACCGCCAACAAACCCTAAAGAAGAAGAAGAAGAAATGGTGGTGAATTGTGTTAGCAGCAAAAAATGTGACAACAAAATAAAAATGCGACGAGCCCCTTTAATACACGAGAGAAACAGGAACTTACGTTGCCCCAAGAAGCCATTTTGACAAATGTAAAATTACTTTCGTCAGCGCAGAATAGTCCAGTTAAATAAATACATTTTCATACGTTTAATACTTTCTTTTTAGACTTGAGGTCATTCGGGTTTTGAACCACATTAGTAATGAGAGATTTGATATTTAGCGTTTTGATTCATAAGAAGTACTTGCATAATGCATAATAAACAGGTAATATTTAAATTAAAATGTATTAGTCACAACACATTGGATTTATGCAGCAACCGAGCAAGACCGTATCACGTGACCGGAAGTGTCATTCGGGTAAAACCGCGCGACGGCACGAGTGAACGTCTTTTGGCATTATATTTAAAAAAGGTACAAAGTAAATCAGAATCTATAATAATAAACACGGTTGCGGTTAAACTACATTGTGGGTGTTTAAAAGGTCAGTCCTGAACTATCGATCTTGTTGAATGTTGCGGATAGTCACATGGTTGTGTGCAACGTATATTACCACAACGGTTGTGTGTAACGTATATTAACACAACACTCGTAAACAAGTGCATTGCAATGCTGTTGTTTTTATAGGCTTAACGTTACATCTACGCATTCGGTAATCCTTATAAACGGCTTAATAACAAGTTACTGTTTATCTGTTGTCATCGTTTCTTCCTATGATTTGTGTTAAACTACTTTCCTGTTGTGATTAGAAACAGACCAAGTCATTGTTGTGAAATATCTGTTATGACAGAATGTGGCTCATTGTCAAGATTTAACTTTCTTAAAGGTCTAGTGTGGGAAATTTAGCGGTATCTACCGGTGAGGTTGCGAATTGCAACCAACTGCACATTCCACGACTTCCTTTCAAAGCACTATAGAGTTTTCGAACCCGAATGTAAATGTCTTCGACGTATTTGTGTGTGCAGCCTCTCACTAAACAGCCTGACCATTGGAGGTAGGCTACAGCAATTCAGCTCGCTGCTTTATTTACGCATTAGCCTATATTTTGTGTTATTAAATTACCATAAGACACAAATATAATACCCGACCCGTGTCCGAGACACCCCGTGAATCTTTTAGATCAAGATCTCGGGTTTTCGGAATTAAGTGGACCCGTGAAGACCTCTACTACTGAGGCTGGCAGAGGATTGAGATGTTGTCACGCTTTTGCTTCTATGCCGAAGGAGATAATATATTTGTAGAGCAGTTTGTCCGTTTAGAGCTACCGTAAAAACAACATGGTGAATACATCCCTCGGTGTATGTAGATAGAAATAGCTCATTCTGATGTAATAAAAACATGACGCTGCATTATGTAAGGTCTTTACACACCTCTTCTTTCTGTCATTAGATCCTCCAGATAATTGCACACTGGTCCTTTAATATGACTTGATGTGTGTAAAGCATAAATGTAAATATAAATATTACTTTTATCTTCCAGGCATCATATGTTTTCCCAATATTGGCAAGTTTGAACAATTTAGTTTATCAAGACATATTTTCTGCAGCTCTTTCACCAGAATGTCTCGACCAATGGGAGACAGTCACAGACGCTTTTTACAGTCCATGATGAGCAATGGAATCATCAGTACTTCCCAGGCCAAAGCTTTACACAAACACTGCTGTGAGACTCACGGAGGTATGCACTCTATGGAAGTTAGTTTCATAAATCATTCAGTCTGATCTGTGCGTTTATGTCTTCATATAACATTATTCATATTTTCACCTATAATAGTAAACTATGGAATAACACAACTGTAACTAAAGGAATGTTGTGACTGAAAGCATTCAAAATAAACTATTATATTCTGGTGTCTTCAAAGTAGTCTCCTTTCGAAACATGCCTCTCTGTTAAATTTACAGCACATTATGCGCACGATAGATTAGATGAATTCATTGATGTCATCAATACTCAGCTTCAGCCCATGTTTATGAACATCAGGAAGGGCATGTCTGAAGAAGATGGACTCCAGTATTATGCCTTGGTTAGTTAAAATTGGTTTGCAGGTATTTACACTTTTGATTTGCATTTTATAATTTGTTTTATTAAACAATTTTGTTTTGTTTTATTTAAGGTTAACATGGCAGACACTGACGTAACAAGAATGGCATCTGATTATGCAGATAATGAACTCGAATTATTTAGGAAAACGGTAAGCAAAAATGTCATGAAAAATATCTAAATATGTAAGTGGGTAAGATATCTCCTATTATTTTGATTTTGTTTTCAGATGGATCTTATTGTAGACTCTGAGAGTGGGTCTGCCTCCTCCACAGATATTTTAAATTGTGCCGACAGCCTCCAGACCAAGAAACTGAAGAAGAAAGAAACCGAGCATGTTTTAAATAAATTTGTCCAAGACAAGTGGTTAAATGAGGTATGTTTTTAAATGAGGTTTTTTTTTTATTTATTATCTTTTTTCTTTTTCAATGACCACTAAATAATGTATTATTGTTTGTTCTATTGTTTTCTGCTTTAGAAACATGGTGAATACACACTTAGTGTTCGCTGCATCATAGAAATGGAACAACATATGCGCCTAATCTACCAGGATCTCATTAAAGTGTGTAATGTGTGCCACAACATTGCCCTGCAGGTAAGGACATAAACACATCTAAGACCATAAAGCTTTCAAACAAAAAAAATTACAAATAAGCTTGCTGTTACTTTTGTAACGTACATGACACAATTTCCAATCTATGACTAAGTTGCCTTACGTCAAACAAAATATTTTAATTTATATTCAGTGCCAGATTTGTGAAAATCCAACATGTGGAATCAAGATGCATCTCCCGTGTGTTGCTCGATATTTTAAAGGACGTAGTGACCCTCATTGCCCCTCGTGCAATGATTTCTGGCCTCATGAGATTCCAGGTAAACTACATTATCACAGAGATACTCTAATGATCTATATACACTGCTGCAGAATAGTTTAGAACACCTCACAAAGGTTTATAATCTTTCTTATATTTATTTGCAGAAATTCTGCGTTCTCAGTCTCAGGGCTCACAAAGTCTGTCTTCATCAGCCAAAGAGAACACTGCTCCCACCCCTTCAACATCAGCAACACGTCGCTCAAGAAGGTCCTAATATCACTAACAATACTAATATCAATAGAGCCTACCACAGATTTAATTTTTTACCCTTAAAAGAGTTGTATATTGTTCTACAAGATTTTATTAAAGGACTTGTTTTTCAGTTTCACAAATACATTTTTTATAATTCTGTTTTGAAGATTTTTTTATATTAAAGAATTTGTAAATATGTTTCTGGACATTAGCTTTAACTGAAGGTTTAGCACATTTTGTATTTGTTTTTGTTAAATAAGCACTGTTCTTTCTTTTTTTAAACTGACATTTACAATTAGGTCATTTTCAAGTCATTAAATGTTACTTTTATACCTAGAAATTAAATAAAATATATATGCTATCAATGGCATTTTCACCAATAAAAGCAACACAAAAACCAGACAATAAACTTGTGGAAAATTGTTTAATTCTGTACACACACATCAAGACCACCAGAAGCTAACAGAAAAACTGAGCTCTAAAGAGCGCACGTAATGCCAATGTTGGACAGGTATGAAGAGGACATCCCCAGGCTGGAGTACGCACTCCTTATATGATGCTTTAGAGAACTCTGGGAATTTCACCAGGTCTGGATTCTCAGCCTCTACCTGGTTTGGGTAAAACAAGGTTTTGTTGTTATTTAAAGTTAATATTACATCATTAGTGCTCTGCTCTCTACAGTGCGGTTCCCCAGACAAGATTTATGCCTAGTCCCAGACTGCATGTTTGAGCAGTGGAGTGAGCCGTTGGTTGCAATTCGCAACCTCACAGCTAGATGCCGCTTAATTTCATACACTGGACCTTTAAGTAAGGCTATGATAACCAATCAATGGTCTACCTGACTGGTGTTGTGCAGTAGCTGAGACTCATGTGGATAGAGATTATCTGTTTCTTCTGGACTGTAGAGACGTATGTATTTCCTTCCAACCACCTGTCACACAAACAAAAAATTGGCAATGTGATACAGGGAGAACAAAAACTTCCAGTAAATGCCAAATGAACGTTTTATCTTTTAGGCTTTACTTGTGTCAAGAAGTTTTGTTGTGGATCCTGATGGAGGGGAGATACTGTCCCCCCAGGCCCAAACCAGGCATTAATTGTTATGTCATCCTCATCTCCCTCTCCAAGACAACAATAGTCCGGAATACGAATATCTTCTTTCAGCTCTGGAATCTAGTGGCGTGTTTTTTTTTATTTAGTTTTTGTAGTTGCAATAACTTATCTTTAAACACAAAAATACTTGTGATAGTGAAGGCGGACTAATGTTGTGGCATGTCGAAGAACCAACCTGATCAAACAACTGATGCTGAGCCAGATATCCCACACCTTTCTCCTCCTACAACACAACAAAGTTACAACTGATTGGTCAATACAGAATTTCAGTATTTTTGTAACCGTATATTTTAATAAAAGCTCATTTTCTTTTTTTACTTGTACAAAAAATATATATATTTTGAAGAATGTTGAACACCCCATTGACTTCCATTGTATGGACCAGAAACCATTGAGACATTTTTCGAAATATATTTTGTGTTCCATAGAAAATAAGTCATATAATTATGACATTTAAAAGAAGCATCTTACTGTTCCTAAAATGTAACTGTCTATAAACTCGTTCACTGTAATGAGCTTTTGTGACCACTCTTCATCTGTGTACTTCGATCCCACTTCAATGGGAACCGTCCGGCAGCCAGCGACACTTCGCAAGTAGTCTATGCTTAGAGAAATAAAGAGTAAACACTAGTGAACAAATAGACATTTTCATAAGATGAATCTCACAAAGTGTAAAAAGCTAAAAAAGTATCAACAGTACCTCCATGGATGCTCTGTGAAGGCTGGCCAGTGGTCAATTATTCCCTCAATGACGACGGGCTTTTGAGGATCCAGGAAATCTGATCTGAAGAGCTCCAGAGATGGACACTGTATTCTAGGTACAGCTTGTGCAGGGTTTATTAAGGGCTCGGATACACATTCCTGTTTCATTTTCTGTTTTAGGAAAGAGTATTGTAATAGTATTCTATTGGTATAGTATATAGCTGCATTGTTATAATTCACGATACAATAAACCACACAGCTAAGCAGCACAACATGTTGTAGCCAAGAGGGACACATGTTCCAAGACCAACATCATTTGTTAATCAAAACTTTTCCCCTAATACAAACTATAAGGCCAATCCAATGTCATAAAGTCTGTCATCTGTTTTTATCTTCATAAACCCCCGATGAAAGAGTCCAGACATCAGAAAAATGTCAGTCTATATACATTTTCTATTTACCATAAGGGAAAAAAAACATGGGTTAAGGAACTTTTCAAGAAGAAAACCATATTCAGTTAGGATGCCTTGAGGGTGAGAAAACATGTGGAAAATTTGAAAGTATCCCTTTATGCTTACATTTTTTTATACAGTAAGCTCACAAATAAATAAGAAATCAAAAGCTTTGGGATAGATGAGTTCACCTTTGAACAGGGTTCTTCACTCTTCTCAGCTTTGGTACTCTTCAGTTTCATTGTATTCTTTAAAATACAAACAAGTCTTTGCAAAATGTTATCCATGATGGCCGCTCCCATTAACAAACCCATATCACATGTCTTAATGGCCTCTTTGATTTTGGCTTGATATGGATCTTCATTACATAAACTTAAGACTTTAAAGAGGCAGCCATAACTGTACATCCGCCTCCATTCCTTGTCTACATCTCTCCATGTCCCAGTGTTAAGCTTTTCCCAGGAGTAATCTATAATCATCTGAGCCGTTTCAGCGGAAACTGGACAGTCTGGTCTGCTGTACAGCTGATCTCTGGCCAGTTCAAGAACATTCAACACACTGGGTTCAATCTTGTCACTGAACTCGATAATAAAATCGCCCATGGTCGAGGGCAAAACAGTGCGCACTTCAGTCCACATCTGAGCCAGAGGAGGACAATTTAGCAGATCAACTGGTTTCTGATTTAAAAGAGAAATTGTATATATAGAAAAAACATGCCGCTCTCATATTCACGTACAGCATTAACAAAACTCGCTGCTAAATATTTGACATATAACGATTAGTGGTGCTTAAAATTCCAGCTGTACTTATCCGATGATAACTAAAGGCAATTTGTTATAAATATAAACGAAAACCAAAAGAGTTCAAGCAGAGAGCACGGGAGATGTTTACCGCAACACACAGCTGATTGTTCCGTCCAGTTTTAATGTCCTTCCAGAAACACAGATCACACACACAACGTTCCGCTTCAAGAAACGCCGTTCAACAGAAGCACTTTCGAGTAAATGTTTCATCAATATACTTCGGGTTTACTAGTGACCCTTCTGTACTACTTTATTATCGTTATCATTTTGAATATTAGAAAGCATTCGTGAAGCATTATTTGATGTTCTGTAGGGTTTTACTCTTGTTTATCAGTTTCTTTTCAGGCCTGACATTGATCCAAAATTACATAATTGTATTGCTCGATTATTACATTCAAATTAAGAGGCTGGTTCGTTTATATCATTATTTACATTGTAGCCAATGTGTGTTCCTTTTAGAGATTACTAACATTTCAAATAAATTATATGATACCCAGTCTGTGAGAACCCAGCTAAAGTGTTGAAACGTTTTCTACATAGGCCTACATAATGCAAAGCACATTTTGTGAAAATATAACCTTGAAACCATTGACCAACCAAAGCCTTTTATAGTGAAAACAGTAGTTACAATTAAACTTTGGTGCTTGTTTACAATTTGATTTTGGGACATATCATAATGAAAAGACCAGAAGTATATATTTACCTGTAAACCGTGCTGGAAAAGCGCTTTATATATGTATGATATAGGCATTGAGTTGGATCTACATCCCCCTTTGAAATTTCCTCCCCCGACTCTGTCGCCCCGCATCCCTCCATTTCCATCCCTGTATTTACATTTATGTCTTGCGAGACACCTACAGTAAACTGTGCAGCTAAACCAGCATAACATTCAAAGGCCTTTACTGTATTTCCCTATTTTGGTGAGATGCGCCACGGAGTGTTAAAAAATTGTCACATTCCAATTTCCCTGGAACAAGACTCAACCACTTGATAAGATGCTGCACATGTAAAATACAACTGTATCTTTTAGATTAGCATTGCTGTGGAAGTGTTTAAATATGCAGTAAACATTGACCGCTAGGACACACTTTGATGCCATAATCTGTTTGTGTGTTACTTAATGACTATATTTGTTTGGTTTGTAATTTACCCTTGGTTTTTTGCCATGGCCATTGAGCAGACTGCTCTGTGGAAAAGAGCCAGCTGTTGAAAAATCTGATGTTAGCGCAGCTAGATGATCTGTGAAGGAGCTTGTTTGTTGTGCAGACTGAATTTTTTTTTTATGAGATTTGAATGGCCGTGAACGGTGTGGTTATTGCCATATGTTGTTTTCATTATACATAGAAGGTATGAAATAGAGCCGAGAAGGTATGAAATAGAGACGCCCGTCGTCGTACCAAAAGTACAGCGATGACATAAGGACGTACTTTGATAAATTTATAAAAAAACATATAGATCAGTGGTTCTGATGAAAGGACATGATAGGAATAGTAGGAAAAATACAACGGTAGTCAAAAGTGACCCAGAATTGTTTGCTTTCCTACATTGTTCAAAATGTCTTCTTTTGGGTTCAACACATTTTTCCTACTATGGTAGTCAGTGGTGGCAAAGAATGGTGGCCATCTTTTTTTCCAATTCACGGCGTAGTCTCAGTAATATCTGAGTACACACAAAACCGCTTAAACGACAAATCAGTGGCCCTGTAATTCTTCCACAGATATACACTAAAAATGGAGGAGAAGATTTGGAGCATGCCCATAAACTATGCACCTTAGATGCTGAATTTTTTATCCAAGAGTGACCTTTATAAGGCTTGTCTTGTCAATAAACAGGGTCAATATGTGACATGAATGATGTGTCATAATACTAAAATGTTAAACAGGAAGAATTATTGATTGTTGTTTTGTCTTTGCAGTGTTAATAATACAGCCTTTGTTTTAGGTGAGGGCTCCACCTTTGTCAGACATGAATGCAGAACACAACTCAGTGTATGTAAGGCCATTGTATAACTTATTTATTTTCTTACAGTACCTGTTGTGAAGTTGTGTAGTCTAGACAGAAACCAGTTATATCAGATGAAAAACCCTCCAGTAATTTTTCACAGATGTGTTGATGCATTTCACATGCTGTAAAAATATTTTCTTTTGTGTTCAACAGAACAAAAAATATATGCCATTATGGACTAAACTGGTTATTTTGTGTTTTTTAATTAAATGGGGATGTAACAAAGAAATAATTTGCTTTTTATTTAGTTAGCATTACATTAGTTGCCATTAGATTTGATTTCTAATAGTGTTTCATTTCAACGTTTATGTTATGTGTTTAGATTCAAATTTGTTCACATATGTGCATCATAACTCGCTTAACTCAAGCAGCACGCAATTGAATGACTTTTTCAAGAATTCAGTAATTATGTAGAGCTCAGTGGCAAAAGTAATTTTGCATTATTGCATTAAATATCTGTAAAGCAATACCCCATGGAAAATAACTCTAGTAAACCTCTAGTAAACATATTTATGATGATTCCAGTCTCTGAGCTCTCCCTTTAGAAACCTCACACAAATGAATGATGTGTCATAATACTAAAATGTTAAACAGGATGAATTATTGATTTTTGTTTTGTCGTTGCAGTGTTAACAATACAGCTTTTATTTTAGGGCAGGGCTGAATGCAGAACACAACTCAGTGTAGCTAAGGTGAATATTTGAGTTTTATACAGGGCCATTGTTATTTATTTTCATACAGTACCTGTTGTGAAGTTGTGTAGTCTAGACAGAAACCGGTAATATTCTACGAAAATCATCACAATCACATTTTTCACAGATGTGTTGATGCATTTTACATGCTGTTTTTTTAGATTCACAACCCAGATAGTGTTGCGGAAATGCTCGGTAATGTTGCGACATGAGATAAGCAATAGGAAAAGCTTATTGCAGTGCCATGCGGTTGACATTTTAGAGAACACGTATGACCTCGGTTGTGGTGCAAGCTCTTGCTTATCTGGGATCTTTGAAACATGAATCATACTGTGGTGGTTCAGACACTGTACTTGTACAGACCTGTTTGGGAGCAGGTTGGACTGGCTCTGCTGGAGACAAGAATGTATTATTCAAATGTGACTCACACTGTTGGGAGGTGAGGAGAGGAAGGATTGTGCTGAAGGTCGAGGGCCTGATGATGATGATGCCCGTTCGCAGGCTGTCAACACTCACATCACATGCTGGCTGTTTTCCAGAGCACACTTCAGCACTTCACCTTTCTCTGCCTCAGGCTCTTCCCGCAGGGCAGGCCATGGTTCAGACACCTGGAGTGCTGTGGTTGGCTCCACCTTTATGCTGAAGATGATGACAGTGTTTTATAAAATGTGTTAGAAGTGGTTGTTAATCGAATGAATTCTGAAGATTTTAATTACTCTTCTTATGTATGGAATACATTATGTAAGCAGGAGCATATGGAAGGAGTTTTATGTAATGTATTTGTATTTCACTTAACCCTTACATCCATACAGCCTGATCTCACAGAAATTCGTTAAAATATTTGCAATTCGTTCAATAAAATGTACAAAAACATACAACATAGTTTTTCTATGAATTTTTTAATATGTTTTTATTACAAAAAAAGCAGTAATGAAGCCTTGCCCCTAAACACAACCACCACGGTTGCAAAAGCAGATCACAAAAAAACGGTCAAGTTGGTAAGAATTCATAAGAATTTGCCACATAGTGAAAGATTTTTATGAAACTTATGAGATCCATATCAACATATAAAATGTTGCTTAAGGGAAACAGCATTTCAAGTATATTAAATGGGTATCATTAGTTGATGGTTACGGTTACAGGGACAGTTCACCCAAAAATGAGAATGAACCTCAAGTTATTTCCAACCTGTATACATTAATTAAATATATTTAGAAGAATGTTAGCAACTTTTCTGGGGCACCATTGACTGTCATTAAAGGGTTGTCAAGGTTCCCCAGAACTGTTTGTATTCCTAAATTCTTACAAATATTTTCTTTTGTGTTCAACAGAACAAAAAATGTATATAAACACAATAATTCCCTCTACAATGGTATCAACGGTGCCCCAGAAATCTCAGTTCCTAACATGCTTCCAAATATCTTTCTTTTGGATTTTGGAAGGTTTGGAAACCCTAGTTTGAGGGTAATTCATGGCAGAATTTAAGTTTTTGGGTGAACTATCCGTTTCACAATGGAAAATTTAAATAAATATATTTTATAAATTATTGTGAAAATGCCATTATGGACTAAACTGGTTATTTTGTGTTTTTTTATTAAATGTGGATGTAACAAAGAGATAATTTGCTTTTTATTTAGTTAGCATTACATTAGTTGCCATTAGATTTGATTTCTAATAGTGTTTCATTTCAACGTTTATGTTATGTTTTCAGATTCAAATTTGTTCACATATGTGCATCATAACTCGCTTAACTCAAGCAGCACGCAATTGAATGACTTTTTCAAGAATTCAGTAATTATTTAGAGCTCAGTGGCGAAAGCAATATTGCATTATTGCATTAAATATCTGTAAAGCAATACCCCATGGAAAATAACTCTAGTAAACCTCTAGTAAACATATTTATGATGATTCCAGTCTCTGAGCTCTCCCTTTAGAAACCTCACACAAATGTTTCTAAAGCATTCCTGAGATTTCACTCACAGGTTGAGAAATAAACTGCACCCTAAGCATGTTACCCAGGCAGTAGATGATCTTTGTGTTGGTAATCAATTTAAGGTTAATCCCTCCATGACATCTAGTTGGCCTCTGCAGTGCCACAGCAGCAAGTGTCGGCATTAGCGCAGCTGCCAGCCGCACATCCAGGGCATCAGGGCAATGTGAAGTGTGACCATAAACAGCAACATCCCAGGGGATCAGAATACCCAGTCACCATGCCACCAGAGGGGGGCGGGGAGTAATGGGCTTCATTATGCTGTAGGTGCTCTAGAAAAAAAACACCCAAACAGGCCTGCGGCGTGTTGCCGCGGATCAGAATCCAATTAAACACTGTTTAGTTCTACATAAGCCGGCAGTCATAGCTTGTTGACTCATGAAATTAATGCATTATTGTGGCACAAAGGAACCAGTGTGCTAGAATGCGTAACATTTCCTCATGCTCTGTCTCAGACGAATCGTCATGCATACCTGGCAAAGGTTTACACAATCAATGACAAAACACCAGAGCATCGATAATCCTGATCACACGTCAAATGCTTGTTTTGTCTTCGCTATTTAATAAAATAGGCTCAATACACAGATTCTTTGGAATGAACCCTGAAGAGCGTGACGTGTGTTTGATGGAATCCATCCCGCTGTTTTGGGATGCATCCCTATGTGTTCTCCGATGCTGCGGACTGTCAATGTAAATAATGACCACTGCAGTGCCCCTCTGCATCTGAAAGCAATTTATGAATGCATAAAAACTATTAAAGGTTAAGAGTTGCAAACATCTACGCTTGTTCTTAATGGACGTGGGAGAAGCCCTGCGGTGGTGACAAATGGAGGTCCTAAAGTTAAACGCACTGTGAAATCCCTTAAAAGGAAAGCCTTAAATAGGTAAACATAGCACGCACAAAAGCGGCCTAGCAGCATGCACATGGTATATTTACGGGAAACCACACTATGAAGAACTTTGTGTATTTTAAAAGGTTTTCATGGTTATTTCAGCCCCTGCTGTTTGATGCCGGAACTGCAGCATGATGGGTGCAAAAAGCACATTTTACCATCTTCAAACTAACTAAATATATGCATACTTTTAAGTTGTTGTAGATCTTTTGAGGTTGAGCAGTTTAGTTTGGAGAGCTATTAAAAGCGATAAACTTGCACTTAAAAAATTGCTGTGCCATGCTTGGGTAAAATATATCGACTGACGTCCGGTTATAAAAATATGTCTTTTTTCTGGTGCATTGGGCACTTGTGCAATTCCAGCTAAGCAGGTGCTCGGTCTCAGTAGTCTAATGCGTGTTGAGTGTCTGTTTGCCCCACCAGAGTACAGGCAACCCCGTCTAAACCACTTTGGATCAAATTAATTCAAGCAGGTGTGCCCCACACTCCTGGGGTGCAGGTGACACCTGCTACATTCCTTTAATTAGAGGAAAAACAGCTGTTTCTGCATAGACCTATGGAATAAAGCCCCTCTGCTTGAGCTCTCGTCTCCTTTGAATCAAGATGCATCAAGTGCTAGTGACATTTGACTCGCTGTACCATCATTAGAGGAACAAAAGCTTAACACAGGCCACCGAGGACACACACACAGACAAAGAAAAAAGTGAGGAATTGTATCCACAAGTATCCGGAGGTTGATACTGTAAAAATGAATATGGGTAAAACTTCCGGTGAAGCAGCGGAAGCAGTGAATTGCATTAATTGCAGCGTTAAATCACTTATTCTGATGACAGAAAATGAGTCTGGGATTCATATTTTGAATTGTACTGTTTGTAATCTTTTAAAAAATAATTTCGAAACTGATGAGCAACACCTGCTGTTCGCAGCTGCACTTTTGCTACCAGGCGAAGCTTATTTCACAATTTCTAAAAGACAAACTTTAGAATGCGTACCGCTTATCTCAAAGTGAATGGGTACCGCCATTGTTCAGTTACAAACATTCTTCAAAATATCTTCTTTTGTGTTCTGCAGAAGAAAGAAAGTCATGGGCAATTCCAATGTTGTGGACGTGACATTTCGCGTTATGGACGTGACCTAAAAAATGCTCGGTGAATGATTTTTTTACGAATATATTGAACCATCTGTTTATATTTTTCATAAACTCTTGTTGATAGAGTCTAAACATAAAAAAGTCAATCTATGAACACATTTTCTATCTGAAAAAAGGGAAATAAACATGAGTTATGGTTGTGACAAAAAAGGACGCGAGACGAAAAACTTTGTAGGATTTCTGTGGAATAAAATGCACAATCCTGTAGCAAAAATACCCAATGTATGGAGAAGGGTATGATAGAAAATAAAATAGTTACTTTGTTTTATTATTATTATTTTCATGTGTCCATTTATCAGGAATATGTAGCGTGACAATCCTGAAAATGGCACTTACCTGACATCATGTCACTAAAAATAAAACTAATGCTTTACAAATTTGAAGAGAGATGTCACATGGGTACCTGAACCACCAAATGTTAATATCTGTGCTGTTACCATAGTAAAAAGCGTTGGTAATATAACATTTTATAAATATAATATAAAAAATGTCATGGTAAGGTTGTCCTCACACTGGTTTGAAATAACAGATTTTTCATTTCTTTAATTTAGATCTGGCAAACCTGAGTGAAATCTTTTTATGATTTCTCATGTGTATTTTTTCTTTATTTAATTGTTGCAATTCAGTTCTGAAACATGTCAAGCTAAGGAGTGATATTCTGAAGGTGTACATCTACAGCAGTTGCCTGCAGCACTGAGAAAGACATGAACAGTCACATGATTCCTGACTGGACTGAGGCCAGTCCTAATGCAGAGCAGCAGGGGACTTCATTCACACTCCGAGCAATAGCAAGGGAAATCCCATGAGGCACGGGGGGGGGTAAGAACACTTTAAAGAACATCTTACAACACCACAACAGAACAGACATATTCAGAATGGTAGCATGTTCTTCGTATGAAATCCACGTTCTTCATGTTGGGTCAACAAGTTGGTGACCGCAGAAACGACTGTTTTAAAGGATGGAATATAAGAAAATACTAAATGTTAATAAAATGAATTGTATTGCTAAGGTGGAGTAAACGTGACTCACAGTGTGACCAGCCAGCAGAGGGCAATAGTGTGCCAGCAATGCCACCTGAGCCTGTACCTCAGCACCGTGTTAGTAAATATGGACTTTATGGATAATAACACCCCATTTTACCCATTTCTGTTGCTTATGGGTCATTCGCGTGTTTAGATGTTTACATTCTTAGTTATTTCAGGTATTTCAAGTAATGCTTGAGTTCAATTACATTGCCCACTGATTTATCTGTCATTAAGAAATAGATGAACTGAAAACAAAATGATTTTTTGGGTTGTTGAAAGCTGGCTGATATACATAATTTTGTTTTGTTTACTATTTCGTTTGAAACCCTTTACACTGGAGTTTTACGCAGAGACTGAAAGTAAATGGTAAACTCTGGTTGTCAGTCGCTAATGGAACAAAGGAGTTTAAAACATCCCAAGAATGTAAATCCATGATGTAGTTAAGAGTAAATATAATGTTTTATTCATTTGGTGTACTATTTATTTATATTTTAAGAATACAAACAAAATAATAGTTGGAAGTATAGCAGGTATCTAATAAATAGCTATATGTAACCGAGTATGAATAACATTTCCGAAAAATGAACAATAAGCTAATTCTTTGTTGCTGATATGCATTGTGCAAATAAACACATCAAATGAGCTTGGTTTTAACAATTTGTATCCACACACTACAGACTGATAAATTAACTCATTTTACTTAACACGGAACAGTGTTATTGCAGCATTGCTACTGTCAATAAAGTTCAAGACATCGGTGTGGAGCGTTCACATGTTTGCCCCAGTTCTGTTCGACAAAATTCACAAATAACGCCAACATTCATTATAATCGCATATCCCAAAAGGCTTTATTATGTAACTCCGGCTGAGCCAGCAGTTACCTCCATTCCCCACCCGAGAACTCCCTTTCTAGTACACACCTGGCATAAGGGCCGCAAAAGATGGCTTGTGGCAGTATGCGAACAAACAAAACCTTTTGGGTGTGTGGGCGTGTGACCTTGGGACTCATGCCCATTTTCCAACTGGGTCAGCAGTTACCTCAACGTGCTAAGCCGAGCCTGTTCTCTTCTTCAGCGAGAGAATCTAATGCCCTGGGTGGATGCTTTTCCAGTCTTCAAGCTGCACGTGGGAGGGAAAGCGTTTGTGCTTGTTTGCCGTGGGAGTGAGAGATTGATAATTCTTCTGGCACCTGTGACCTGCCTCGCTTTCTGCCGCTGCCAGCTGCCTGGTCACATCACAGCCACATGAGGAAAATGTCCTGTGACAGAACAGCCAAGTTTTACAGCAAACACTGTTCTGGGCCACTTATTCTACTCAGTGTTTTTGAAAACCCCGTCAACCGTGCCACGTTCGTTCTGTACGTAGGTTCAGCTGTGGTAAGTTTTTTGTGGGATAATGCAGTGTTGTTGGGACCTGAAGCGTTGAGTGAATCTTATTAGTTGTGCTTGACTCATATTAAAGTGATGGTGATGAAATCCACCTGCTGATTTTTAAACTCCTTCCTCAAAGTCATAGTTCACCCAAAATGAAAATTCTGTCATTATTTTCTCACCCTCTTGTCATTTCAGACCTGTATGACTTTCTTTCTTCTGCAGAACACAGAAGAAGCTATTCTGAAGAATGTTTGTACTCGCCCATTCACTTCTATTGTATGGACACAAAACCAATGCCAGTAAATGGGTACCGCTATTGTTCGGTTGCCAACATTCGTAAAAACCTCTGCTTCAAGATGCATTAAGGTGTAACAACAACAATACTCCTGGGGTATTCCATAAAGCTGGTTATGTGACATACCCGGGTAAGTTTAAGGCTTAGTTAGCTGATAACCTCCACTTTCGGTTCCAAAAACGGAGATAACTTTCAGTAAGTAACCATAGCAACTTCCTCTCTGAAAATAACCTGCTCCGGAGTAGGTTAATTGTCCAGGGTTAGTTCATTTCAAGGAAACGTTACTAAGCTTCAGGGGTTGTCTGCACATGTGTGCGCTTTTGATGACCGTCAAGTGGGAATGGAAGCACAGTTTACATATAATATATTATAAATTTACAGCAATATTACATTTCTAATCTCACCCATTGCAATTCAGCATTCACAACAAATGTTATTATTAACTTTAGAATTTATCCTTTTCAAAATGAAATCATCTTTAAATCAAATAATGTATAAGCTTGTATTGTTAAACTAATTTAATGCTTTATGTATTTGATTGAATAGTGTGTATACTAGGTTTATTAAAACATCTCCAAACATCAGTGGATGTATATGCACGATTTTCAAAAGTTAATGAATGTTAATAGTGAGGTATTTGAACTGCAGAACAATTTATTGAGCAATTGTATATCATTACTCTTGTCCACTTATTAGGCAATATTTGATTCAGTGAGTTAAGGATAGTTGTGGCCTAGAGAGCCAGACTTAAAACTCAAAGGTTGCAAGTTCGAGTCCCAGGCTGGCAGGTGTCCAAGGCTTTATTAGGCAACTCCCCCAATGGGATCACCTATTGTATACTGTTTAGATATTTAAATTATTTGTATAACTTTAAAACCATTTACATGAAAAATACATAATGAAAATACAAAAATTTAAATGGAAATATTTGAAATTTATTTGAAAGTGTGGTCCTAACGTTTTATTCTTTACCCATGACACAGCAGACCCTTATCCTCTAATGCAATTGAATAACCATGGTAAGTTTGTACTGAAGTACAGCCTGGAAACTTTGCAATGTAATTAAATACATGTAAAACACACAGGTAGAAAACCATACACATGGTAAAAAACGTTTACAAACATCTCAACAAATCTAACAGAGAGCCATTATGAATTATATATTTTAATGATCTTAGAACAAAAATACTAAGTAGCCTACATATATCTAAACTATCTTCATATTTAATAGCGTTTATAGTTTTAGGAACGTATTAATTACATTTCACAATAATTATGTTTTTTAACACGGCACTTTATACACCGATGCAGATTTAAGTCTTTTGAGACTTATTGATTTATAAAACGTTGTTTCACAGTCAAAAACTTTAAGCTTCTTAACCGGTTCCTAACCGTCCCATCTGTGTTGCATTGGCAATGTCTTTATGTTGTTCCTGTGAGCGCGTGTTAACTCTGGGTGACTTGCGCGAGGTTGATTAAATTTACCCTTCAAACGTGTTCTGGAACCAAAATTATTCTGAGTGAGCAAGGTTTGGGTTAATCAACCCAGAGTTCAGGGGTTAGCTGAGGGAAAGTTAACCCTGCTTTCTGGAATACACCCCTGGTATAGGGAAAACTATTTTTTAGTCCACTCCAGAACCTTTCTTGGGGAAAATCATCCATCCTGTTATCTATAAGTATGAATATGCCCCTTTAAAAATCTGTGTGTGAGCTCTCTCTGTGTTTTTACTGAAAACACAGCATCAATCAACTGTATCTTTTATACAGCTATATTTGCTCTGAAATATTTAACAGATTGTCAATGGTGTTATAATAGTAAATTGGACTGGTTCCACCACCTTGGGTTAAGTGAGAAACCGTGATTGACACTTTGTATACTGGGTTGTTTTTGTTTGTGTAAATACATTTTCATCTTGATTTAGCAAGTGGCAGTTCACCCAAAAATTATATTTCTGTTATCATTTACTCACCCTTTTGTCATTTTAAACCTGCACTCCTAAAAAAAGGTGCTTCAAAAAGTTAGAATAGAAGAACGTTTTGGTTCCATAAAGAACCTTTAACATCCGAAGAACCTTTCTGTTTCACAAAAGGTTCTTGGCAGCAAGAAAAGGTTCTTCAGATTATTAAAAAGTATGAGATTTGATTTAATGTTTTTTTGTGGAGCTAAAAGTTGTTCTTCTATGGCATCGCTGTCGAGAATCTTTGAAGCACCTTTATTTTAAAGACTTTCTTTCTTCTGTAGAACACAAAAGATATTTTGAAGAATGGCACAGAACCAGTGCATGGGAATAAGGGCTGGTTAACAACATTCTTCAATGTTGTTGGACTCAATGGATTGGGGACACACACACACCTGTTTTATTGATTCGCTAAATAAAATGTTTCTGGGTCAATCAAATAAACAATAATATCCGATTTCCCTTCATTTCCTCAGGGGTTCAGCTCCCCCAAAAGTCAGAAATCATAGAATTGCACTAGTTGAAGCTCTTTGAGCTGTAGTGTAGATATTAAATACATTTTTCTTTGTTTAATTAACATCATATTGCATCAGTCCACTGGGCTTCTTGTACTACTGTGACACAGCTGGCCACGCCCTGCTGCCTGAAGAAAACTGTGATTATAACGTGTATTTGTCTTCCAAGTGTAGAAATGCTCTTTAAAATGATATACACTCTACTCTATACATTTACATTGAATATGTCACCCAACATCGTGACTAGTCAAATAATAATTATGTTGTCTTGGATGCCGCTCCGTGTCACTGTAAAGTATAAAGACCTCCATTATAATGTTTGGAGCCCATTGAAAGAAGTCAATAACCTCTATCCGAGGTGGCTTACAGACGCTATTGTATTTGGTTTATTCTCATTTTGAATTGGAATAAGTCAGGAATGAAGCTAAAGAAGTTAGCTGGCTGAGGGATCGCATTTCCCCATAAGCTCCTTATACTACCTCCAACCTCACAGCTCCCACATTTAATTGTTTTCTATTATCTGCTGAGGAAAGTTCCCATGGGCACTATGTGCTGTCAGACTAAGCAATAGTTTAACCGATTGATTCGTTGACACCCAAGGACTGAATGATTTATACAGAGGTTCTTGTCATTTGTTTTAAAAACGATGACGTCGCTCAACAAGAAGTTGCTCGGCAATTTAGCATGTCAGATGTTTAAAAAATGTGCATAGTAGTTGAACTCATTCTTTCTGTGCAAACCTTGCTTCCTCTGAGAAACACGGATAAATGTCACCAAAAATGTTCAGACCAGCATTTATAGCAAACTGTTTTCATCACTAAGCCTAAAATCAATCAACACCAAATCAGAAATGTGTTTTTTCAACATATTAGCACTGATATTATTACAGTGGTGATTATTACTATTTTGATACTGCAGGTAAGAAACAAAAGTAAAAAATCACTTTATCCCCGTTTATTAAGATCTCACAAGTTTTGAAGTCCCTAAAGGCTATTATAGAGAAACATCACAAACATCACGGTAAAGTGAGTCTGGCTTGTTGACCGCTTTTCTATACGGTAAAGGGTAAAGCAATGCTCAAGCGATTAAATCCCATAGTGGAAGAAGTCCATGTTCCTATTTCACATCCTGTTTGACTGTGTTAATAGGAGAATAAGCTGCTGAACTTTGTGTACTATGAAAAAGTTGCACGGTAGCAGCCTGTCCTCGGCCATCAGAATTCTGTCACACACTTAGGGGCGGGATAACTACCCAACCTGCACAATATAGATATTTCCTTTGTGGCTGAGGGTCCCATTTTGCCTTCATTAGAGCACAGTCATACATCTTCCACACACATTTGTGGCGTTCCGGGAGCGCCGGCTTCATCCAGAGGACTCTGTGACATACGTACTGTATCATCTGGCAACCTATCGGCGCTAGGCTAACCTTTCTAATACTGATTTAGAGGAAGATCTAAGAGGGCGAGAAAAGGTGCAGATGATACCGGCCTCCTCCAATGAGATCTCCATGAGATAAACCATCAATGACAAGACTTCACCCTAAGGCCTTGATATATTTTGAGCATTTTCGTTCTTTGCAAGGGTGAAAAAGGAATGCCTTATCGACACTCTTCAATTATTTTCATAGCTTCAAATATCAGGATATACAGCAAAAAAATGCCGACCAGACTGAACTTCTTCAGAAAGTTTACTCTAGTTTGCTGAAAACTAATTGAATATATCTTCATCTTGACCTGATTTTGTTCGAAATTACATCAATTTGTATTGGCCTTCTTGTTGAGGCCTTTAATGCATTGTTCCTGTAAGTAAATCACCCTTAATCAATTACTCAGTCTCTCTATGGCCTGAAATCTCCGCAGCAATTCCCTACACTACTGCTTCAATAACTAACAAGGAATGTATTATGTGATGCTGCACATTATAGGAATAGACAGCCGCTGCACTTCGAGCCAATGTTACGGAATGTCTTGGGATGGCATACATGCAATATTTGTGAAGCTGAAAATGAGATATAAAATGTATCTTGTTTGGATTGATGTGCTCACAGAGGTGGGTGAATTGATTTTGGTGGAAATTTCGAGTGGAGGTGCCAGCCATGAATTGCTGTTTATGGACAAACATTTAATCTTGGGAGAATCTGAGAGCAGTGATGGATGCTAGATAGGAGAAATCTCAGGGTTCAAGCAGAATATAGATTGGTGTAGGAAAGCGTTGGCCCAGTGTTTGGTGCAACATGTTGCTTCTCAATCCTTCTCTTGCACATGGATGTTTTCAGTGTCAGGGGGGACCTGGTACGTGAGGCTTGCAGTAATTGAAACAATCTTTTCTCGCAGCCTGTGCTGGATAGAACTTCCAAGGCTGCCTGGGTGCTTGAGGTCAGAACCCCGGCAGGATGTCCTCTGGTTCCTCGAGTCACTGCAGGCCTCTGTCTGATGAGATGAACCCTTGGTCCAGTCACCGCTCTGCCTAACTACACCTCTGAGTGGGTGCTTGGTTTATTCCACAGCTATCGAATGAAAAGCACTCTTAAATTTACTGTGCTCCCCTAGGGTTTTTAGAAATCAAATCATGGGAACCCAATAGTCTCTGTCGATTGTTGAGAACAAATTCTTGGATGAATTACGATTCAAGCGTGTGCTTGTGATTTCTGCATTTATATCCAAACAGCCCAATGTCATGAATTTAACTTCCCTGCCCCAAAATGTATGAAGGGTGAACTTATTTGCGAGGCCTTATTCAAAACCACACTGGGGACCTACAGTATGTAACATGACACATTTTAGTGTCATCTATAATCTTTATTTGTTTCTAGTTTCGTAAAACTGACCACACTCTACTAGTTCAGGATCAGCTCTCCTATTCATAGCTCTGTGTCTTGTATTGGCTTAGATCCTGGAGGACTGAATGGAAGTCTTACGCACCAGCGCTCCATTGGTCAAACCCTGTTATTATACAGCCTTACATTAGGTCATAGGAGATCAAAGGAGTACTCAGCATCAAAAATAAAAGATAAATGTCGACTAATATCAAAGATAATGTCGACTAATCACTTCAGCCCAAGCCATGATTTATGTACAATAAAGCACAGCATACCCTACCTTAACGCTTGCGTACTAGTACATTTATTTTATTTTCCTTTTTATATTCCTAAATACTTTTTGCTTTTGTAACATGTCTACTTCCTTGTAAATTTGACTACTGCCTTGTATAAAATGCTTTGGAAATGTAAAGACTCTTTAAAAACCTTTGCATTTGTCGCCAGCAAGAGCACCAACTAGAAACTTTTAGTACAATTTTAATTGGACTAAAACTCAGTTTATCACAATTAAACTTTTCTCTTTTCTAAACAATATCGAAACCGAACTCTTTCCTCATGACATACGAAAAACAGTGTATTGGTGTACAAAGTGTATTAGTTGTTTGAAATACGACACTGCTTAAGGTTTAAGTATAATTTTAATCACCAACATTAGAATATGGTGTTAGTTGAAGCATGCCGTCGTATGATAATCCTTAACCTGCCGGTGTCTATCTGGTAAATATTGCCATAAATAATGTTATCATCTTGTCTCAGAGAAATCAGGCATTCATCATACTCCAGAGCAGAAGAGTAGGAGGGAGAAAGAGCATGCGTGGGAAGGAAAACGTCAGGCAAGTCTCAGGTGATCTCCGCCGAAGTGTTAACTTGTGTAATAGAACAGGGCCGTGCTACTTCAGCCGTAACCCAGCATACATAAATGGCCGCATAAATCCTACATTCATATCAGAGTCAATGGACTCCCGTCAAAGAGGCTCGGGCATATGCGTTACATTTTCTGTCTCATTTAAACGTTTTGCTGTCTTTTTTCTTTGGTGAATTAGTGATGCTTTGTTGCCGGAGACACGTCCACAGCAGAGGACTAAGTGCGATGGGTCTAATTTGAGGTGCTGAGATAGGTGTTATCACGTTGTGAAACGGTCCATCTGTCTCTTCGCAAAGTCATTGATTGTTCCGTGAGCGATGAGCTTCAATGTTATGTCGTAGCTAACGTTGTCCACGCGTTTGGAAAAAATAATAAATTAAACAGTTACCACCCACCCAAAAAAATCAGTTTAAGACGCCGTTAAATACGATTTGGCCCTGCTTGTCGTAAATGAATGGCTGAGCCATAAACAGAAATCCAAACCATTATCTTTGCTCAATGACAGCTGAAGGAGTTTTCCTCATCAAAGCTTTTTAATTGGATCAAATTACGGCCAGCGAAAGCCTGAGCCCTTATTGAGTTCATGAAGCCTAACTTTCAAATCACTTCTAATAAGACATCCATATTTCAATGTGAAAGGCATGCTGGAGTACATACATGTGTGCTAGGTCAATGTGAAGCTGAAACCGTACTGTATGGATGTCAGATGGCCGTATGTTTTGTCACTTCAAATAAACACTGCACGTGTGTCGACATGCTGTCGTCCGTGTTCTGTTTTCGTGAGCAATGGTACAGGGAGTTGAAAAGGAAGTCACCATCCGAATGAGGCCAGTGCTCTGGTATCTCAGCACTCGGCGGAGGGGACAAAGCCAGGGGTGAAGGAGATGTTCCTAAGCCGAGAGCCGCTGTGGTCATCATTCACACTTACCCCACTGACAGTACACCGTGGCAGGGCTACTTATCTCCTCTTTGCAACAGAGGGAGAGAGAGCGCCCTGCTAATGTCCTTTACAATTATCACATGGCGAAGTATTAAGGGTACGCTTTCCTCTCCGGTCCTTAGGGATTCATTGTGGTTTAACTAGTAGTCACATATCTGTTTATGTTGACAGGTTTTAGGTGTGGTTTAAGGGCCTTTTTTGCATAAATAACAATGAGTTTAAAGTTCTGTCAACATTCAGTGACCCTCTTGTCATGTCAAACCTGTAAGTGTTCCTTTCTTCCACAAAACATAAAAGAAGATTTTTTGATAAATGATGTTGACCAAACTGTGATGGCAGCCATTCACTTAATTTGGTTTATGTCCATACAATAGAATTCAATAGCTGCACCCGCTATACGGTTTTCAACATTCTTCAAAACATCTTATTTTGTGTTCTGCCGAAGAAAGAAAGCCATACAGGTTTGAAATGAAAGGAGGGTAAGTAAATGATGACAGAAATTAGCTTTTTGGGTTAAATATCCCTTTAAGGAAGACTTCCGCCAGAAGCTTTGCCAGTGGTTTTGTGAAAGAGATGGCGTCCTCCATCCATACCAAGAAGAAATATTCGGAGTGACATTAGGCCTCTCCCAGAAACCCCCAGGACACCTTCTAAACTGAATGGTCTGGTGCTACTCTACTCACACAACACAGCGTGTCTTATAACGAAAGCCAAGACGCTGTGCCTGGTTCTTGAAATTCAAACGTTGCTGTGGTTCTGTCTGGTGCCTTTTAATACACTTTATAATTTATCGCATTGGTCAGAGACCATGTGCATTTACGTAAGGCTCTGAAATATTAATCTCTGATATATCATTAATGGTGATGATTGGATAAAGATGGCAAGTGGGAATCAGGCGTGAGCTTCGTGGAGGGAAGAGAGGGTCTTGTGTAGTCTGCAGCTATAGAACAAGTCTCAGTGGGAGCTATCTGAAGACAATTGAGGAGAGTTGGAAGATTGGCTTCATTGTGATATTAATGAAAACTCTCTCACCCTAGACGGTGAGCTGTCGTCAATTATAAATCATCGGCCATATTCGACTTGGTGGTTTGGAGAGGCGGAGCTGGGAGAAATGAAAGAGAATGCACTTAATCACTTCTTCCCCAGCCCATTACATAGCATGAGCGCATTGCCGAAAGTTATTAGTGCACTGACACAAAGATATGCTCTGTTTATAGAAGACGAGTCGCTGCGTTTTATTTCATAAAACCGGCCATGCTGTGGATGGGAGTGTTTCAAAAGCACGAAGGGTCTTTCTGGCTATATTAGAAAAAAGCCTATTACATTCCCAGTGTTTCACAGGCGTACCAATATAATTGTCAGATCAATCAAGAGAGGGGAAGTTAGGGCAATGCATACAATTTCGCAGTCTAAATAACCAGCCTAAATAACTAATTCTTTAATTGAAATAATGTTTTTAATACAATCTCTTATTTCTGCTGAAGAGGAGCAATTTTGCCGTGTATATTTCCTTTATGTGTAAAAAAACAACTAGGGTAGAATTGGATATTATCCCCGCTCTTGATCACTTGATCAAACAGAAGGTCTGAAATTCAGATACTAAAGCACACGTACAGTATTTGCAGAGAACAGATGATGTGTGTGGCCAAAGTGACCTTTGAAATCTGTTTCATTTGCACTAACAAGACATTGCAGGAGACAAGGGTAGGCAGGCTAATCTCTTTGGCCCCCTTTGCGTGTACAATTTCAGAGTTTATTCCAATGAACTCTTCTCCGCAGTCTGAATGTGACAGCGAAATTACATTTTCTTTCACATCAGTCATCTATAAGCAGATTTTGTCAGGTTTATTCAAAGGTAAGCCGTTATTTCGCCGGCAAAGAGCTCAGAACGATCAGAAACAAAAGGGGCAACAGCAGGCTGGCGAGAGCTACCGTTGTTCAAGCATGAAATGAATGGCCCGCGTTTCCTTCGTGTTCTGCCACCGAAGTTCAGCCTGTCAGTGTGATCCTTGACCCTTTGGTGCCATAAAAGCCGCTGTTGGCCATTCATGTGCACTGTTATGCCATTGACAAAATAAGCAGAGGCAGTTGGCCACAGGAAAGTCTCGCAATGCACAAAAGCACTCCTGTTATAATAGAAGAGGGAACAATAACCATCATGCAAATCATTATATACAGTAAATGAACCCCTGCTGATCATGCTCTCTTATAAGTTATGCACCAATTAAGCAAAATAAAAGGGAATTTTCTGCATAAAAATGCCAATAATGAGCTTTTACAACAGCTCTTTTTTTATCTGAACCAAACCTCAGCAATACAAATATAGAGCACTTGTAAGCTCTTTGTTGTGTTCCTATTAAAAGAGAAGCGGGGAAAATTCAGACAAACTCTTTAGGGGATGGGGCCTGATGTGAACTGAGACTTTCATCTGCTTTGAAGTTGCAAAAGCAACCCTCGCATGTTTATTGTTGACACTCACTGCAAACCAGAAAATGTGCAGTAGCTACAGGTCACGAGTCTACCCAAACAACAAGCGTGAATAATAACTCGCAGCACCATCTGGGGCACTTCAAAGCTAACGTTTCTGATAGACGTCGACAGCGGAGGTGTTTTGGGGTCACGTGTTGATGTTCGGACTGCACAGATTAACCGCCGTCTATCCAGCAGAAAATTGTGCTTTTAACTGAGGGAAACCTCTGTCCTTGTATTAGTACATGCCCACAGAGCCACCGACGTGTCATCGCTGTGTGTTTTGCTCCAGAGCAGTTATCCTGTTATCCTGAAAAGTTATTTTTATTCTACAGATGCTGCTTGCTTTGAGCCCCGGTGAATTGAGAAGGACAGAGGGTGGCTTGCATAAGTATGATCTGGGCGCTGACATATTCTGTTCCCGCCTGCACGACTCTACCTGGGGGCTGACGCTCTCCTAGAGGAAAGCAAGTCGCTGGGAAGCTCTCCAGTCGAGTCCTCCGTCTTGTGATTGTAAAAGCACAAAGTAGCCCTAAAAAAACACCTTGCTTGCCGCTGCTTGAGGGAAAAGCAGACTTTAGAGGCGGCTGTTGTAACAAGTGCAGACAAGGGTTGCCTTTCTGAGGTGCGGTGTCCTTGAGAGCACGGTTTGTTCTCCTGCCTTTACTGGCAAAAAAGAGAATATAGAAATGTGGGAAATTTGGTCCCAAACCTTTTATTTTACTTTTCTTCACAGAATATCATACTGATACATGTATATAAGTGTTTCAGTATAGACAAAGAAAAGGATTTATTTGTAAAATTCATTGTAATGCAGTACCAAATGGAACAGGGACATATAATACTGCATAGTTCCTATAGTATCCATAATGCATCAGGGCCAGTGGAAAATTGTATTAACTGTTGCAAAGCTTAGGAGACTCAACAGAGTTTCTTTTTGTTTTATGCATTGGCGCTGAAAAGGTGTGGACAGGGCTGTTTTCACGACTGACCTTGCATATGCATTTGTAGGAGTTTTCTCTTCAGATGCGAACTTTATGGCAGGCGAGTATTTCAATGAACCACACAATGCGATTTACTATGGTTTGTGCTGGTCATTGTAATGGTATTTACAGCTTTACTTGACACAAAAAAGCATATCTTAAACCCTGCGCTAATTTGCGCGTTCTTTGTTGATAGCGTTGATCATTATTGGAATGAGATCTTGAGCCTGTGTCTTTTTTTTGTGCGCCTTGTTGGTAAATCACCTGCAGAAATGTTCACTCCGATTTGCGTTTTTATTTTTGCGCTCTTGCACTATTTGGACCTGTATATTAAATCTGGCCCTAAGAGTCCCTTTGTGGTTCCTTTTGCTTAATAAACCTGAAGGCTAATAGCTAAATTGGCATCACTCTTACTACTCTCACAGTTTTTTTATTTGGATATGGCCATTCATGTGGAGCCTGAGAGGGTACACACTGAAATAGATATAAAAGTAAAATGTGAATTAAATAGTTTTATAGTCAATGAAAACATTCACCGTGTCTGTCGAACATTACTGACCTTCTCCATCTAATTTTCTCCACATCACACATTTTGACAGCTGATTTATTGGTGATTTTATTCAAAGGGCCCATTTTTTCCGACAGAGAATGGACAACGGAATCAATTCCGGTTTGTCTCAAAAATGTAGCAGAGGGTTTGGTGTGTGCCCCGACCAGAGGACAGACTTCCGTTGGAGCGAAACTGCTGTCGGCATAGAAAAATGCAAACTTAATTACTGCCAGATAATAACTTCAGGCAATCAAAACCTACTCGGCTCCGAGACTCCATCTAATTGTCATGACAACTAAAACCTTTTGTCTTCCATTTAGTCTGAGGCTAAGCAGGACCTCCAGCCCTGTAAATTTCTCCTAACTGGTGTGACTCGTGTGATAAGAGCGTCTGTGATGACTGCAGCTCGCGGGCTTTTATTCTGCCGCCTGTCTGTTCAGAATGACTAATTGCGGTGGAATGTGAACATGCTGGAGATGAAATGTGTATGGCTAATCCAATCATTTCCAGTAAAGCTGCGGGAAAATGAGGGATGAGGAGACCCTCAACATCTGTGCGTGCGCGCCTTGGATCGTTTCTTATAAAAAAAGCCAAGGCATTAGTCTGCTCTTTCAATGCTCATTATGACTCACCGTTCTGCAAACGTCTAATGATGCTCTTGTTGGACTAGAGACATTACATCACTGGCCGTTTATGGCCCGCTGGCTTACTTCCTTCTCTCTTCAGGCTTATTTAACTTTGAGCTTTAGTGCACTGCTTACTCGCCACATCACTTATCATCGAGATATATCCTTGCGTTGTATTTAAACAATATATTGCATATAAAAAATTCCTTGAAGAGAAGATAAATACACGCACAAATTATTTAACTGTCTCCTAACATCTCGTCTAGTCAGTTTTAGGGAGACTTTGTATCCACCACACAGTGGGATATGGAGGGAACATGTTTTTTGATAAACAATTTAAACTTTTAAAGCATGTTATTGTGGCAACTGTCATAGAACTGCTTACATTGCTCACAGCAGGCCAATTTGGAAGCCTGAATATAATTGCTTTGAAACGTAATGTTGAAGGTGGTGAATTTTTTACGCGAGCTGTTTTGGTGGCAGCAGTGTTGGTGCTTTAAATGGGATGAATTTAGAGGTGCAACTTCACAGAGAGCGTTTCAGAGCGCTGTCAGTGTCAGCAAACATAACTCCGAGAAGCAAAACCCTCACCGAGAAGTTTCTTCTTTAAATTCATTCCCTTTAAAGCAGCTTCTCTACAGCTATCAAAACAGCGGTTGGGTAGCGCATTCACCACCTTCAGCAGTATATTTAAAAGCAATTATGGTCAGGGTTCAGACTGCTTGAAAATGAGATAAACTAGTTTCAGTCGGGATACATGAAACGTAAGTTTCCTTCTGAATTGTGACAGCGATGACACAGTTGTGTACTGTATCGGAGTAAAGCGGCTTCTTGAATGAGGGCTTGACTTTGTCCCTTGGGAATTAAGTGGACCATTGAAAGTTGGAAGCATGCAGAGAAGAGTCATGATTTTTATGAAAGATTATGAAAATTATGAAAAAAGACCCGCAATATACAATAAACACTGCAATATTCCATTAAAAAATCAGATTTTCTGCATGGTGAGATTTAACTAGTCAACCTGGTAACGGTTGATTAGTTGGTGTACGACCAAATCACATACAATCTAAATTCATATATTTTAAGAAATATTATAGTGTTTTTTTTGTATAACTTATTTACCCTTGCACTTCTTTTTTATTTTTTATTCATGTGCCCTCTTTAACCAAAAGCGTCAACCTCCTGCCCCCGAAACGACTTCTCTTCCTGTCATGAGTTATGGCGTGAGGGCGGGGCTACACGTTTCTGCCCTCCAGCAACATGTCATCAAAAAGCCTCATACATTCCTCCATTTTGAAAGCAACAGCAACTTTCCAACAATCCAATCAGTTCCCAAAGAATGAAATCAAGTACCGCCTAATTTTTCTAAGTCCAGAAGCCATTCAACTCTGATATACGTCACAATAGGAAAAAGACAACTTCCATTTCATGCCGACTTTTAATGACTGTAAATATGGTAATATCTACTTTGAAAGAGACAGAAAGCAGTGTTTACTCACAATATTATCTTGCTCAAGAAGATTGTAACAAATAGGCTGTAACATTTGTCTGGTATTTTTGTCTTAGAACAAAAGTGGTTCAAGCTTTAATTCCTCTTGGATAAGGATATATTCCTGGAATGAATCAATGAAGGGAAAAGCATGTCATGGCTGTTTGTTTTAGCCGCCTTTTGAAAGTATGGAATTCAACATGGACATTTTGTTTTGCCATTGCAGTCTTGTCGGCCTCTACCTAGAAAAAAAGTTCAAAGTGTTTGGCAGTTTCTGAAAGCTTTGAGACAGGAGGCTCTAAAGACAAAAGGGGATCAGAAACCACTTTAAAAAATGATGTCAGAAAAAAATCAATACGTAGTGCAAAGAAACAAAAACGCTGCTAAGCGAAGAGCCATGTAGAAATGACCCAATGTCATCATTAACCATGACCATATGTTCTGGGGGACATTCCCAATGTGCAGCATAAGGTAAAAATTGCACATTTATTTACAAAGGCGTAGATAATTTGCTCCAACAAAAATTTATACGATCGTCTGTGCTCATTTTACATTCTAATATAGCTTAATCACTACAGATTAGATGTGGTGTAGTAGCAAATTAAATTTGTTCTCATCAGCATTCATATCTATGATAATATAATCATCTGAATTAGATATTACTGTGAATAGCCATTAATGCTTTATATTAAACTGGTTTGGTTTGTTTTTTTGTGAACTAATTTTGTAATTACAGACAGTGCAAATGCCACTAGATATGCTTTCATAAATTAATGTACTAACTCTCTCAGTTTCTTTGATTGTTCAAACAGAAACACACAGCCTAGTTTCTGTGCTTACAGCTTGAGTATTTAACAACTATACGCATTGCATATAGGGGCCGCATGATGTCAAGCCTTCAAGTGCATATACAACTTGCAATTACTGATAATGATATCCGGTTATTTGTAATATTCGGAAATATTGTAAATGTATATCTAAATGCACATACAGACTTATGTATAACGGCCAACGTTATCAATAATTGTATTAAATCAATTATTCAAATGGTATTTGTAAAACATTTAAATCAGTTGTATGCGATTTTCAGAAAAATTTAAGTTTGTTAATTTTGTTAATTTATGAAGGCAAAATTATAGAACAAACCAAAACTCAAAGAAATGCAAATACTTTGTTTCTAATCTCTTTAAATACTAAAGGTTTGTAAAACAAATGTTAAGCATGTCAAGGAAATGAATTCATTTAAAGATAAATCATGGTCACACCACATGGCATTTTTTATGGCTATGGCCAATTCATAGATGAAAAACACTTTTTTCATTTTTTATGTTTAAATAACTGTAATAGATTTCTTTATTTATTATGAAACTTAAAATTGGCATGTTAAATCCTTTGACTCATATATGTTGTCATGTATGTTTGTGTATTTCTACATATAAATATACACACCACACTCACATGTTATATAAACAGGAAAATATATTTTGGAATCAATTAATTGGCACTTATTTGTGTAAAAAAAACGTGATGTGGAAAGCATAATAAACCATATGAAAATTACAGAGGTGCCATAATAAAATTTGCTCAGATATCGTAACTGATTTGCTGAATTGACTAAGTGGTGCCGTATTAGACCATAACACCATTTACCAATTACAATTAGCAGACACTTAGGTTTCAAGATGTTGTTATGCTCTGGTACAAATGTTTATGCATTTTAGAGATGCTTTTGTTTTATCTAAAGTGACTTTAAGCGCATTTAAGCAATATGTATATTCAGGCCAGGGCCTTGGCGTTGCCAGCGCTATGAACACTTTTAGCCGTCTGATAGGAAATTATATCATGTTGTATTTTCGAATACTTTGAAATAATGATTTGAAATATCAGTGTGCGTTGATGTCCGCTCACTTCCAGCATTAACCTCCCAACCTGACCTCATCTAAAATCATTATAACCTCAGTAGAGTTTGTTGACGCGCCCGGCGCTGGATGCACAGCCCATTATCACTCGTACCGTCACCCTGCAGGGCCATCCCTTTATTGATAAAGAAAGCTATACTCGGTGTCCTCAGCATTTCATCACCACAACCTCCATCGCTGAACTCCATTTAGGTGCGGCGTGAGATGATTGGGTCGGTCTGATGGGAGGTCACCGCTCGCCGTATAACTGCGCTCAGAAGAACTTACACAGCGGGGGGAAAAAATATATAGCACGGACATTTATTTGCCATCCCCAGAAAAGGGCATCAGCGATCTGTGAAATCACTTTGTTCGTTTGAGATGGTTGCACATTCTGTCCATTTAGTTCTGATAATGACTCAGATTATATTCCTCCCTCTTTGCCTGCCTGTTTTTGGCATCTGCAGTTATTCAGACTGGAGCTTCTTCGCACCCTCCCGTCTACGTTTAATTTAGCTCCTGCCAAAAACCCCAGCAGCCTCTGCCCCATACTAATAACTTGAACGGATTCAAGACCGAAGCCACGTCTTTTGTTGCGAAAACGGGCGTTTGTTTTACGTGATCCGTGCGCTAATCTGCCCGTCGAGACCTTTTGATTCCTTCCCTTGACTTATGCGTTTTAACATGGGTGTTGTTCTTCTACATCTCTGATTTTAGTGCTCTGTGGGAAGTCTAGGGATATGCGCCACACACTTCGTTCTTGGCTTGTCGGTCTAACGAAGAATTCCTAAGGCTTGAATAATTATCTCTGCGTTTATCATCGAAATAACTATTGATGCTCACCGAGTTGTGTTGTTTTTCCTTTCGAGGGTAAACAACGTATGCTCGACAGTGCCGGTGTCACACAACACCACAGGTAGAATCAATATTGTTCAGAGCGTTCAGCTTATTTAGACAACAACAGTGTGTCTTCTAGTTTAAAAGTGCAATTTGCATACAGTTTACATTTAAATACATACAGCCACGGACATAAAAACATTCCAAAGTTTCATTTATTCACCATTTCTAGATCCGTCCAGTGTCTGTTGAATTTCAAGAACATCAAACCTCAGGAGTGACATAACGTCATCCAACAGCAATGTGAAAGACTGAAAAAAAAATCCAGGTTATCAAACAAAAACCATTTTTTTGAACTTTTCCTTTCACTTAAAGTGAATATGAACTTGTTTCCTTTGCAGCATTTGAGGTCTGAAAAATACGAGCATATTGACCTGTTTCTCCAGCTTTCATTTTCTGCAAATAAATGCAAATATAAACATTATTCTTCAGAATGAAATAAAAATGATAATTTTACCTAAATGCATACCTATTAATAGTAAATTCAGAAAACTGAAAATTATTTTGAAATGATCTCTTAATCTTTGCCGCGGCTGTATCTATAGTATTACATTCATATTTATGCATTTGGCAGACGCTTTTATCCAAAAGAAAAACATACTTTGTATTGTACTATGTTTGTTTCCGACGATGTGCAATCCCCTTGGATCAAAGCCATGACCTCGGTGTTGTTAGCACCATGCTCTAACCACTGTGCCACAGGAAAGCTAATGTACCTCCAATCCCCAGTGTCTGTTGAGATCAAATGAACGTGCCTTGAAGGCTTTACATATTTATAAATGTGATGTGCAACACAAATCATGCATAACTACTTTATTTATTCAATATCGGCATTTGATTTTCAAGCTATGGTGTTGTCATCTGCTTGCTGCAATTACACTACTTTTACAAATAACTCGGCTGAGCTTTAATTGACTTATAGATGGCTAGCAGGTGCGAACTCCTGTTTGATTACTGGGTTGCTGAAGGAGGTGTAAAATATGAATGAAGTGCCAATGTGTTGTCAGTGGGAGTGCTGAGGTGCCTATACTCCTCGCTGTTGCTGTCTGTAATAATAGCCATTGTAGAAAAGAAGCAAAAAGTCTGACTTAACACTAGATTTATTCAGAATAGATGTGAAATGTGCTGGGTTTGAGAGACTTGAAATTTGCATTTTATTCTGTGTTCCATGTTACATGCAGATTTATTTATGATATGAAACCAAATTTGAAGCTTCAGGCTACAAAACACTTTAGCACAGTCATAAAATATGAAATGTCTCCCTTTAGTTCCTCTCATTGATCCATTCCAGATTTTTGCAACATGGTAATTTTGTCTATGATATTTAAACATGGTGAAACACAGTTCTTTAGACAAACTGTAGCACACTGATTTTACGACACAACACAGAACCAGTGAGGGACCCAAAGTTTAAGATTGTCTTGTTAAAACTTTAAGACGTTGCTCTATGCAGTCCTTAACCGCCGGTCCTTAAGGGTCTCTGCCCGGCTAAGCTCCCGCTTCTGTGTACTCACAGAGAGAAATAATGAAGTCCAAAAATGGTCAAGAGGACCTTCAAAAACAGCTTTTTGGCTTTTAGCATTTGCTATCTGAGTCTGCTTTGAACCTACAAGGAATATTAAGGCATATATCTGGAACTGACAAATACACATTTGAATTCCACACTTGGATAACAACTTCCGCTCACAATGAGGGGATTCTTTCTGTTCTCTTTGGCAAAAGCTGAAAGGAACCCAATTAACCCGAGTTAGAGAGAGCAATACAACCAGCGGTGCCCATATTCAACACTCAGGAGATCAGTCTTTACTCTTAGAGTGAATCCGCTAGGATGCCTCACGCTTTCCTAATTGAAACCTTTGGGAGTAGATTTTTAAGTTTGGAAAAAAAAACATGTATATCTGTTAGCATTGAGTTGCGGCCTTTTTCTCTTGCCAAGTTCTGCCAATAGCCAAACAACTTGTTTAGCATCTCTTTGTTAACTGTTGCTTTTGTTTTGTTATATCTGAATATTCATGGTGTCTAATCAATAGAAAATCTGTACTAGAGGTTTCAAAACATTATTTGCAAATTAAAATATTTGCAAGAATGTTAGAAACTGACTGGGGCACCATTGACTACCATAGTAGAACAAATTATTGTATATTCTTTCATCTATTTAACACAAAAGAATATATTTTAAGGAATTTTGGAAAGCAAACAGTTCAAAGGCACCTTTGACTACCATTTACATTTCCTTTGTTACCATTTATTTCCAAATATACTGTTTGAAAAACCTAAAGGGTGAGCAATTCATAACAATAAGTTTTGGGTGAACTCACCCTGATCATAAACCTTTGACAAGTAGTGTTTACATAAATGCTTTAACTACACAGCAAAATATTACTTTACAAGAACCTCATACCTCCCCTTAAATGTATCGAGGGCCTTATTTATAGCTTTTATATAACCTCTACAATCACAGGAAAAGGTAAGAGACCACTTCCAAATAATTTTCAGTTTTCTGAATTTACTATTTATAGGTGCATGTTTTCATTTTGTGAGCTAGTGACAGCAATTTCCCCCAAATCCAAATGAAAATGGTTAATGGATAAATTAGTCAGGGCTACCAGATCTTGAATACTGCGAAAAACAGGTTCATATTCATGTTAAAAAAACAAAATAGAAATGTTTTTACATGAATTAAAAAAAATCACATTTAAAATTGAATATGATGGAATAATCATGATTTTTCTCATGTGTCTTGTCATGCTGTCAGTCTTTCACATTTGACTTTGTCACTCCTGATTTTGTTGAAACTCAACAGACACTGGACTGGCCACAATACATGCAAATGTTGATTAAAGGCAAAACTGGTGTGCACTTTTACTTTAATTCTGCAGCTTTATGTAACGATTTTGCATCTAAGTGTTTATTTGTAGCACAGAAAAAGAATGTAAGATGATTCCAACAGCAGTCAATTTGATACGTTGAAAATTTTTGGAAGTTAGGTCGGATCAATGGCCGTGACTCATTAGGAACGCAGCGCACTTTAAGGAAAGACCCCCACAAATCCATTAAGGCACTGTGGGATTAAGAGAAAGAACATTTGTCAAATTAAGTGAAACCTGTGCTATTGATTCCTGCTAACCAAGGTAAATGAAAGGGAATTAATTAAAGCAGATTAACGGATAAATGAGGGCAAGGCAGAAGCATTTCCTTGGACGCATTAAATGACCCACAGGGCAGATGAAAGGACTTTTGGTACACTTTGTTCACACCTATCCGATAATACTCCACAACAAGCCGTTTCATTATTGTTATGTATGACAAGCTGTCAGGATGTTGGCGTGAAAAGAATGAGTGCCTTTCTAAATTCAGGTCAAGTGTTTTAAGGGAGAAGAGTTGGAGTCGGTGAAGCTGTAATTGAACTTCTCCAGGGCTGGGGTCATTTGTCCAGTGACAGTAGATTACTGGTCCTACTGTTTGTGATTAAGTCTACAAAAAGCCATGCAATCCCATACAGGCTTACCGTCTCCAACCTCCTGAGAGGAAACAGCTGTTCCTTCCTTCTGTCTACAGGAGGGAGATGAATTTATCCCTTAGCAAGTTCTTTGTCACTTTAGCTACCGCAAATGATTTTTTAAACACAGCTACTCCATAGTCGACAATGTCAATGTCAGTGAAAGCATTTGTAAAACTGGTAAATACAGGTGTTGTCATAACTGACAAAAGCCATGATCAATTTAAAGATGCTGTGTGTAATTTTTTGGAGAATCTATTGACAGAAGTATAACACACACACAACTACAGTATGTCTTCAGAGTTGTATAAAGACCTCACATATGGAAGTGTTATGTTTTTATTACATTAGAATGAGCTATTTCTATCTACATACACCGCAGGTCCCCTTGCATGGAATTCGTAATTATTGACAATATGACAGTAGGCTACCATTTAATGATAAGTCTTTGTTTTTTTAACTGTATAACATCAATCACTTTTGCACTTTTTGAAAACCTTTGCTTATGTCATTGTAAACTGCACTTTGCCTCCTTAAAAAGCAAAACAGAAAGAGTGCGGCACTCAAAATGGCTTTTAATCTGGATTGTAATGTGCATAATGTGCATGTAGTTGCGATTCCAGATAACCAATGTTAAAAAAAATAGCTATCGGACATATTTTGAAGCTTTACATTGTGATGCAACTGTAGCATGGATCCACTTTATCAATGAGAGTAAAAAAGGGGGTTGCACACCGGATGCGGAAGTGCCGAGCATTGTGTCTAGGACAACTCTGTTATTAATGTGGTAGAATCGAGAGGTTTCTGTATTAATGCGAAGTTTTTCTGTTAGTCCCAAACAGATAAATGCATCTTGCAGCTTATGGTGAAGTCAGTGTTTCAATTAAAGATGATTTCAGTTTGATATTATGCGAGTGGCGTGTTGTGGGGCTGCAGTACTCAGAACAGTTGTAGTGGAGTAGTGAGTTGTATTGGAGAGCCCGCCGCTGGGTAAAATGACAGCCCCCGGTGTGTGTAGAAAACAATATGTTGATTTATACAAGCAATGGCGCTACGCTGCCCGGTTCGGAACTTCTGCATCCAGAATTTATTCCTTTTATTAAAAATTAGTGAGCCTTGAGGATGTCAATAAACTGAAATGCTTTTAAGCGCAGACAAAATGTGCATTTAGGAGATTTAACCATTCAAAACTGACAGTCTGGAACGTGCACTCAAACAAATCTAGAAATTCCATGATATCACGCTAAACTTCAGCCTCTCGTCAAAGCCTCATATCAGTCACTTGTCGGTACATTTATTATGTCCTACATGGTGAATGATGCATAATGCACTATATGGGAGAAGGGGGATGATCCACAGAGACATTCACATTAAAGTCTTAATTCGTGTTAGTGTCATGCAAGCTGTTGCACGTGAATGTCCTCCGGTTAAGGGACACGATAGCACAGAGCTGATCATATGCGCTGTCATACGTGCAAATCCACTGAGAAATCAAAATGTATCTGACCTGTTTGAAGTCTACACAGAATATTTTAAGGGTCTATGGAAGAGATCAGACATCACAGCCTGGTGAGTAATGTAGAAGAAAAAAGCCAGTTTCACTCACCAACGTAAATAACAAGCTTCAACTGACACATCACTGGTATCTCTGATCTGCCTATTCTTTTCAATAGACTTACACCGTCACTGTGGCTATCACGCTGTTAAATACAGCTTTGCCAGGCGGAGGCTGTGGTACTGTAAACTAAACGCTATTGGATATTTTAAAAGAGGGAGGGGCCACTCGATGTGTCTCTGTGCATTTTTCAGTTGATATTACGTCAACACATCTGCGCGTTCCAAGGCCATTCAGTGCGCTGTTAAGGTTTGCGACAGAAAGGCTTAAATTAAAATGTAAATGAAAAATCTAGCAACTAATTCATAAACCATTATTTGCAAAAGGGAAGCCAATAAAACTGTTAAGAATGCAGTTTGCAGCATTACCGTAAATTTTTTGCCATTGAGTTTATTCATGTTTTTCTTCTTTCTTATTGTACATTTTGTTTATTTTTTAAAAGTGGCACAAACATACTTCCATATTGAAAGGGGGAAATATACCATTTGAATGGGAGTGATGTCTCCAACTACAAATGTGTGTACCTTTCACTTGTGACAGACCAAACTGAAAGGACAAGCAATGTTTTATTCAAGGTTCACTTTCAGTACTTTCAGTGGGTTCCTTAAATGTGCACCAGAGACATTAGTGTAAAACACCGCTATGACCCAATAAAGACGCCAGTAGCAGATACACTGGTGGAACTCCTTGAAGAACAATATCTGCTCTCTCTCTCTCTTTTTTTAAGGGACTGAAGTACCCACAAATCATTTTTCAATGTGTGGAGAGAGAAATCAATGAGGAGTTCTGCAAATTGAGTTTGCCACCTGCTTGACAAACTTCACGCTCAGAATGCACCGGACCAAAAAATCTAAATCAAGTTGTCAACAGGCATTCTATCATGGTGGAACGCCGGCTTGAGACTATTTTAAAAATTCCCCGTAATCACTTCAAATGCACACCAGATGCGAAGAGGGCATGGACATGAACTTACAGTCTTCACATTTTAGAAGTCCATACTTGGCAAAAACATCAAGACCGTCCTGTGAGAGAGAAAGCGTTTTGTCTTTCATAAATACCTTTTTTATTGCACAGTGATGGAAAGCTATGGGCTTGCTGAGGAAAAACACAGGCTGTTGTATTTGTTGTCATCCGAGAACTCAAAATTTAAACTCGGAGGAGTGTGGGTGCAAAAAATATGGTTTTATTGGTTTTAAAGGGAATTAAGCAGCCGGAGAGTCTGTGCAGATTAACTGTCTTATTTGGCAGCAAGAAACACGGATCCTGGGCATTCCCCCCTTTTCAATTTGTCAACCGGAATGCGAGATGTTCTTCCAGAGCTTGTTGTATCTCCATAAATTTGCAACTCATTTGCACTTGCCGATTTTGACAGAGACCCCTGGACAGCGGCACTTAAACCGGTCATTATTTATTTGATCTCATTTGGTGTGATTTAAGGCAGGGTCTGGCCAGTAATTAAGCTGTGTCAGCGCGGAGACGTGAAGCCAGAACGGGCGCTTATTGATTTACAGTAGATTACCATCTTTAGAGGAGGACCTGGAGAGAGCCACAATTTACTCTCGCATTCTCTTTTAACTCAGATGTTTTTTCTGCGCCCGACCCTTCCCTTTCTCTTTATTGCTACACGCAACCGTCTCGCTGTTGTTGCGGTCCACATGTTGCAACATTCTATTTGCATAACTCATTTCCAGGAACGCAGCTGTCCGCTGCTGCGCCTGACAAAAAAGCAATATGAAAGAAGGACAGCCGCTACCTGACAAAATATAAATATAGTAGACGAGGAAACTACATGGTGGCAGAAGTCAAGTGTCGTTTAATGATGAACAATGACATCTCACACACTTGCTGCTTCTAAGAGAGGAACAAAACATTACCTTATGTTCTCCTGAGCTCTGATGGGTGCGTGTAGCGAGAATAACTCATGCGATGGAAGTCATAAAAATTCGACAATACTCTTGTCTTTCTTTTAGCAGCTACTTCCTGTGGCAGAACTCAAATTTTTCAAATTTCCTGCATAATTGTTCACCATTTGCAAAAAATATGTTAAATACATAGAATTGACCTCTGGTTAGCTTCCGAGTCGTTTGCAGACCTGTCGATAGCTCTGTTATTTATAGCATTCACTAATTTAATAGTGTTGGACCCTATTGTATTGAAAAGGCTGGATGGAAACCATGCCAAAATGCACATACTGTATATTTTGAAAATGTGCATAAAAGCTTGCCCTCAAAATATGTGCTCATTAGTGTCTGATAATATCTTTATAGGATGAAAATATATGTGCATAAACCTAGGAACATTTACAGAATACATTTCTTGATGTGCATCCTAAAGTCATGTGTCTTTTCCCGGACAGGTGGTATAACTGCACTAAAGAACAGCCCAATCTCATTGAACAGCATCTGGAAAATGGAGGACCAAGGCTGGAATAGTAATAAATAAAATAAACAAATGGAATAAATGACTTGAAGCAAATTTAGTCAACCAAGAATACCAAGAATTTCGAAGTGGAACAAACCAACAGGGGCGTATACTCTCAGGGTTCCCACGGGTCATGGAATTTCTGGAATATTGTGGAATTTCAAAAGGTCTATTCCAGACATTGAAAGTCATGGAATCTTATATATTGTTTGTGTAAGTCATGGAATATCAGTGATTTTGTTTGTCACTTTAAATTTTAGTTCCCATTTATGAAAATGTAATTTTTCTGTACTGTATTTTTTATCGTGTTTTTGGGGTATTTTTATGGTTATCTTCAGCGCCATTTTATTCCCTTCCCGCTTGTCAACTGGCAATCATTTAAGTCAAATTTACATTTCAAGAGCTTTGGCAAAAAACCGACCACTTCAAAGACTGGGTTTTATTCATTATATGTTATGGAAATTCAACTTTTTAGTCAGTGAAAAGTCAGGGAATTTGACATTTGCCTTAGAGTGGGAACTATACTGTAGACATCAAACTGGCCAATTTGCATGCAAGACCAAAAATTCTGTCATCATTTACTCACTCTCCTGTCTTTTCAAACCTGTATGTCTTTCTTTTTTTATCTGCAGAACACAAAAGAAGACGTTTTCAAGAATGTGGGTAACTGAACAGTGATGGCAGTAGCTATTGACATTTTTAGTTTTTTTGTCCATACAAAAGAAACGAATGGTTACTGATTGCTTATCAACATTCTTCAAAATAACTTATTTTGTTTTCAGTGGAAGAAAGTCATACAGGCTTGACAGGACAAGAGGGTGAATTAATGATGACGGAATTAAAATTTTTGAGTGAACTATAAATTTAAGTTTGTCTAACATACCTTAATAACTACAGTAATAGCACTTACAACCAAAACCATAAGATTCGCTTCATTAATACTTTACTGTTGTGTACTGCTTCAGTGAACATGGATGCATACCGTAGTTGTTTCTTTCTGTTTATTCCTGTCTCTGCCTCCTCCGAGGTATTTTGCACAGATTCCAAACCCTGCTCCCTCTGCACACAAGCCTGCCAAAAACACTGTTTGCACCAAGTCTTCTGCTCCTGCCTGGTGCTGTTTGCTCTAGGGTGGTTCATCCTTTTTATGGGTCTAATATCTATCCCCTCTATCCCTGTTAATGTGCTTGCAATCCAAGACATTTTTATGTGCTCGGACTGAGTCTTGGAGACGTCGAGGCTGGTTTTGTGGCACCCGTTGGGAGGGGCAGCCTCAGATCTCCTGAGGCTCCACTAACTGTGTTTGTGTCATCTTATTAGTTGCTTTCCTTTTCCCCCATCAAGCTGTTCTTTAACAGTCAGGGTTTTAATGTGAAAATTGACCTTTTTTAGTGCAATACAACAAATCACCAATCATACGGTACAAATGTACATCGTAACATGTATGATTAACCGGCCCTCCGTATGGCTTCACTTTACAACCAATAAAATCTCAGACTGAGTAACTGGAGCTTTATTCTTATTGGCTACATGCTGGCCATTACTCAGAGGAACTTGTTTTGCATCTGGCATCGGTAGCACATTTACCGACCGGGGAGGATTTATTTAGTTAATAATGTGGGGCCAGATATAAACCCAGGAGCGGAATGAGTTCTTTAATGGTCACTTTGAACAAGGACCTTAGTTTGAGCTCAACAACTCATGGTAAAGGCAATTTCTCAGACGGCACCTGTCTGCCATTACAACGCCCTGTTCGGATCACCAATAGAAATGACCGGACAGTATCGGTTCCAAGGCAGCTTCACATGAGCCGTAGCCGAATCTGCACAGGCCCCAGCTTTTGTGGCTTTAGTCATGCCCACCAGACATGTTTCGAAACCAATATGATAGCTGGCAGGCTGTCTGTGAGGCTTCACTGGATGTGCATCTCATTCGCTATATGGCTTTTCTGTCCTTTTTCTTCATAAATCCACCACGGCGCACAATCCGGTAAACACTGTTCCCTCCACTGTTCTCTCCATGCTCTCACAAAGATTCACCACAGGGAATTTTCTTCAGATTTGTGTCAATCATTTTGTCTGCCTAAGCTGGCCAGTTAATCCTGCCGCTTCACGACAACAAAATCCATTCTTCAGTCGTCCAGTGAGTCTCTCTATTATAATTTAGTTGCTGCCGCTCTCTCAGGTGCAGTTAGACCAGCTGAGACATTGACGCCCACAATCAGGCGGTTTGAGGAAAAATAATATCATGCTGTGTTTCACAATGCAAGCCTTAAGTTTAAAGTTTTTATTATTTACAGTGGGAAATTAGCTAAATATCTTCATGGAAAATGATCTTGACTAAATATCCAAATCCTTTTGGCGTTAAAGAAAAATAATTGATTTTGATCCATACAATGTTGTTGGCTATTGCTACAAATATACACATGCTATTTGTTGCAGGCGGTTTTGTGACTTTGTGGTCTAGGGAAATGCATTACATAGTACTATATTTTGTTAATAATTTTTTGTCTTTCAGTGGCATTTTTTATATTATTTTTATACGAATTAAGTCAAAATGAATATGAAAAATAAATGAATTGCATCATTATTCCCATGTAACATGCATCATTACATTTATTCAATAGAATCTTTAAACATATTATGCATCTATTCATATTTGTAGCAATAGCCAACAACATTGTATGGATCAAAATCAATTATTTGTCTTTAACGCCAAAAGCATTTGGATATTTAGTCAAGATCATTTTCCATGAAGATATTTAGCTAATTTCCCACTGTAAATAATAAAAACTTTTGTATTTATGAGTGGATGCAGCAAGAATGGCTAGAAACACACCTACAAAGTTTGCTGCTGCTGCCCGCTCTTTGAGAATAACCAAGTCAAGTTTGTACTCTATTTATCTTAGAATTTCTGCTTTTAGCTTCATCTACCTTCCAAAAAGTCATTGCAGCGGTAATCCACCAAGAGCCTTAAAACAAACCTGTTTCTTCTTATCAACGACCTGCTACAGCGCCTCTGATGGACAAATTTAATGTCGATTTTCTCAATAATTCAATAACTGATTTTGTTTTCCAGGGTCACATATGACATCACTACATAAATTAAAGCCATTGGACGTTCTTCATGCTTATAACAGCAATATGAAGTTTGAAGGATCTGAAGAGAAACTTTATTTATATTTCTTTGACATTCATGATATATTTTAGCAATATGGATTTTTGAGACGCGTTTCATGATTGGCTATTTACAATCTCAGATCGCTCATTAGATGTGAGAATCTGTCAGGATATGATTAATTATGCCACAACAAAAAGCTTCTGTTTGTGTCAAGTTGATGTATATTCTGTTGTTATTCCCTAATGAACAAGGGAAGCGCTGGCTTTGCTCACGCACGCACAAACTCTGTACGAGCATCACTGCTTTTAATCTGGCATCAAGCCCTTTCAAACAAAACAGAACTGTCTGAATAATCGTCTAAAAACACTCAACGCCCACATGATGGCTCTAGAGTTTATTATCACTCATGAGAAAGTTCATATCCGTAGAGTCATTTAGACAGGGAAATGAAAGCCACTGTAACAAATATTTACCTCCAGTTTCCCTTTCAAACCCTTAAAGTTATATTATAGGTTAGCTTAACCGCATTTTTAACCAGACAGTAAATACCGCAAATGAAATGAAGAAACTGCGTATAGTATTTTGTTGGTGCCATAAAGGGTAAAGTGGAGAGAAAGAGAGAGAAGACAATTTTGCTGCGCCTTTATCAGCTCATGCCTGCTTGTGCTCTTATTTGTCTGATAGACCAGCAGATTTCTCTCCCCGTCTTTAACTTCTGCAACTTTACTGTAAATAAAGCGATGGTTTTTCTAAATTGCTGCTTTGACCCTGGAGAAATGAAGGCGGCACTTTGGGAACAGCACATAGTGCTTCTATTTTTCAGTGCCTGGCCATCAAACTGTCAGAGCAAAAAGACCCAGTTTTACCCCCAAAAGCACTCAAATCTACATGAACTGTGGATTGTTTTCTTGCCTACTGTATAACACCTCTACAGGCTGGTTCTCATTGTATTTATAACAATATGTGGCCATAATTGTAAATGCTGATTATTTATGATTTTTATTAAATAACCAGCTCTTGTTTGCTCACATCGAAGGACGCCAAACCATATAGCTGCAGACCATTATATAAGCTTTTGGGTGGGTTCCTTTTACCTAGGCCATGTTTTACCAACAACCCAGAACACTCAACAACCACTTAGAAGTGCAGTCGAAACACTTTGTTGTGTCGCAGCACTGTTCACATTTTCCTCAGAAAATACAAATTTAGCTGTGTAACATATACACAGAATGTTTACTGTATATAGCTCAGGGGAAAATGTGCATACTTCACGCTCCCAAACATTGGATACAAATAATTCAGGAAGTTTGTTTTTCTTTCTTCTTGTGTTTTCCAAGCAAGCATCTTTTAACTGTATATGCGAGCTAGTTGGCAAACAACAGAACGGTATTGACTGAGTATTGAGGTCTTTGAGGGAAGATGTGGCATTGATAGTCCCAGTGTGTGTCCTGTACACATGGAGCTGGGGTTGTGAAGTTTCACTACTGTGCCAATGGGGGATAAGGATGTCATATGAAACAGCAAAGGTTATATGTATGATGATATCTATCCTAAATAAGCAGTCATTTCTGTCAGGGATCTTAAAGGGATAGTCCACCCAAAAATTCTGTCATGTATTACTCATCTTAAAGTTGTTCCAAACCTGTACATTTCTTTGTTCTGTTGAACACTAAGAAAGATATTTGGAAGAATGTTAGCAACTGAGATTTCATTGACTAGCATAGTAGAAAACAAATATTGTATTTTTGCTTCTGTTAAACACAAAAGAAAATATTTTGAAGAATTTAGGGAAGCAAACGGTTCTGGGGCACCTTTTGATGCTTTTCCACTGCATATTACTGCACGATACGGTGCAGTACAGCTCACTTTTGGCGGGTTTTCCACTGGGTACAGTACAGTCCCATTCAGCGGAAAAGCACCATTTGACTACCCCAGAAATTTCAGTGGCTCACATTCTTCTTAATATCTTTCTTTGTGTGCAACAGACAAACGAAATTTATACAGATTTGCAACTTGAGAATGACTATCCCCGTTAAGTTTTTTAAATTTCCATCATTGGGGATGGATGGGGTACCTTGGATTGCTAGCATCAATCTACCTGTTGATATACACTGTATTTTAAAAAAGCAGCGTATCTAAAATGTACATGTTTTTGATGTTATTTTACTCCCAATATTTCAATTGGCAGTATTTAAAGAAAATGTTAAATTTGGGTTAAGCAGCCTTTAAAATGTATAATAGATTAACCTATAGCATGACCGTGGCATTGCTACAGCAACAGCAAGTTTTATCAATCTCCAATGATGGAATAACAAAAGCATACTATTTGTTTGTTTGTTTGTTTTAATGTCTGCAAATGTGTGCTGATAATAGTCGATTATGTTTTCTCAGAATCTTACTGGCCATTTGTGTTCAGCGTGAGGAAAATCACAGCTCACTCTAATCATGTGTGATTGACATTGAGAGGCACGTTATTCTCTATACAAACCTTTTATTAAATAACAACATTATTTGAAAAACATCAAAGGGATGGCAGCAAATACATTTCAGTATTTTTCATACCTTGTTTGTAATTTTGGCCCCCGGCCCATTTTTCTTCATATATAATGCATGGCTGAAATATACACAGGGCATATTTCATCTTCAGAATTGTAATACGGTAAATCAAACTAAGCTGAACAAATGGAATGCCTTTTACTGATGATGTTAGCACGGTGGGGTAACAACTAATAGTAATCGTGGAAGTCTAGGCTATTTGTCCTGCCATTTCTGTTGACAGGAGCCTAATATTTGCTCAGGTACTCCGGCGAGACGGAAAACAAAGCATATTTTTTAGGATTTGCCTGAATCAGTTTTTTGTTCTCGATGCACGGCTACTGCTACTGCTACTGGTCTAAAATAAAAATATTCATGGGATTTTTGGGGGGATTTTATCAGGCTTTTAGTGATTTATTTAATTAGATTACAATGTGAGATGATGGCCAAGAAGGTTTCGTTATTGAAAGTCTCTTCAATACCTCCTCCTACTTTGTTTTACTCCGGGCAATGTTTTTGTCAGGTCTCACAACCTAGTTCTAGTTTCAAGCAGCCGTTAGAGGATTCTCAATTAAAAGGTTTCTGTAATTACTGTATATGAGCCCATAGTGTTCTCAATCCCCGTACAGACCTCAATTAGCTTTTGTGTTAAGATGAACATATTTCCATTAGACGAGAGTCCCTCTCTTGTATCTGACCCAACATCAGCACCCGAATCTGTGCAGACGAAGAAAAATGTTGGCTGACACAGGGTCAGGGTCTGACAATTCCATTTTGTGGTTTACAGGTATCTAAACAACAAGCCTCTGAGACAAAATAACAGACCACAATATATTTTACTGACGGTCGGTCGCAACACATTTCCCAAGACCACATATGAGAGGGAAATGTGCAAAAACACGACGTCAGATCTGCTCCTTCGCAATTTTCCTACGAGAATCGGATTGTGTGCCTCTTATGCATAAACGGACAAAAAAAGCCAACCATGCGTTCAGAGGGATATTGACATGAGGAGAAATCTGGACACGGAGCATCATTTAACAGAGCCTGGGGCACCCGGCTTGTCTGCCTTCTTCCACTGGAAGGTCTCTGCTGCAGCTCCGGCTGCGTGCTGTTTCATTATGATGAGACTATGGGCCAAACGTAGCCAAGCATATCAAATATCCTCCAAGCACATTCTAAATAAATCATTTTATTCATTTCATTACTGGTAGATATGTTGCACCCGTAAGAGCATCATGGGTAGGAAACATAGGACTTTAGCACAGAGGTCATTCAAAATAAGTGCCATGGAACAGTACAGACAAACAAACAAACAAACAAAGCATCAGCTCACTGTCCTAGAAGTACTTGGGAGGTGTAAGGTGACGGGTACTGTCCGGACTGATGTGAGCGGGGAATGGAGTTAATGGAGTTGTGTTTGAGTAATGGAGTTAAATAATAATTTTACCTAAACACATACCTACAAATAGTCAATTAAAAATAAAATAAATGTATCTGAAATGGTCTCTTAATTTTTTCCGTGGCTGTTGTTATGAATCACAGAGGAGAACCCAAGCGCAGGCAGCAGGGGTTAACAAGACTTTAATAATAAATAACAAAACAAACACCCACAATGGGGACAAACACTAAATAAACTAGAATACAAAACTGAAAACAAACACTTCCCACATGGGGGGCAAAAACAAACTACTAACTTAACACAGAGACTATCAAAACCAAGACCAAGGGAACTAGGAACTCTAACATTCAAGGAAGGTAACATGCACAGGCAAGGTAACACGTACAACGAACGAGCACAGGACAATGAACACGAGGATGTTTTAAAGGGAGACAGACAGAGGATAATTAACAAGGGTCAGGTGCGGGTACTGGGTACTGAAACACTCAGGGAAGGTTAACGAGGAAACGAGATGGCGGGAACAAAGACACGGACCAGAGAGAGAGCAAGAAAGCCGATCGAACCAACATCTCTCTCTCACATAAAACATAAGACTTTGTCATGAATCTGCCTCAAGACCAAGAATAGACATGACATGAAGGCAGATTCATGACAGAGGCCCCCCCTTTAATGAACACCCCCAGGTGTTCACCAAGGGGAAGACCAACGAGACAAGACCGACTGGGTGACAGACAAGATTAAACAAAGCATGGAAAACAAAACTAGGGGCAGACAAGCAAGAACAATAAATGGGTTGGGTTGGGGTGGGACAATAAACACAACAAACATGGGAGGGGGGGTGGAGGCAAACAAAAGTTCATGGGGGGAACACAAGAGTCCATGGGAGGGAGTCCAAAGGGGTTGGGACGGGGAGGGGCAGTCTTAGTCCCTGGACACGCTCGAGAGCGTGGGGTCCTGGGAGAGTTAGCAGGGGGTACCCTGGAGGGAGGCGCGCGAGAGCGCGGAGTCGCCGGCTGGAAGGCCGGCTGGGGAACAGGACTAGACGCCGGCTGGAAGGCCGGCTGGGGAACAGGACTAGACGCCGGCTGGAAGGCCGGCTGGGGAACAGGACTAGACGCCGGCTGGAAGGCCGGCTGGGGAACAGGACTAGACGCCGGCTGGAAGGCCGGCTGAGGAACAGGACTAGACGCCGGCTGGAAGGCCGGCTGAGGAACAGGACTTGGGACCACCGGACTTGGGACCACCGGACTTGACGGGACCACCAGACTCCGAGCCGCCCTCCGTTGCCTCTTCTTCTTCAGCCGAGCCACCCGCCTGGTGGTCGGCTGCAGGAATGACGAGAAGGGGATGGGCGGCTCGGGATCCCCTCTTGCCACCAACGCTGACTGCGGAAGGGGAGAATGTATGTGATGGATTGGAGGGCGTGGCGATGCCCACAACCCCGATCTGCAGGGCACGATCCTCTGGAATCGCGGCCAGCGGAGAGAAGATTGGTTGGGTTGAGACCCCGGACTCCGAGCGAGTGATGACGTACCGCCACAGGTCGTAGAGTTCCGGAGGTCCAAATGATCTCATCTCCGCCCGCAAAAGTGGGTCCCTCAGACCGGCATTAAAGAGCACCGCCAGCTCCTCCTCTCCCATGTCCACATCAACTGCGACATCCAGGAATCTACCAAAATAGTCCTGCAGGTTTGAGTTTCCTTGCTGGATGCTGCAGAGGAGACGAGGCTTCCGGGATCGCGTGGTCATTGCTGCCTGCTGGGTTCAGTAATGGCTCGTTCGTTCTGTTATGAATCACAGAGGAGAACCCAAGCGCAGGCAGCAGGGATGAAGGGGTTAACAAGACTTTAATAATAAATAACAAAAAAAAACACCCACAATGGGGACAAAAACTAAAAAAACTAGAATACAGATGAATCTGCCTCAAGACCAAGAATAGACATGACATGAAGGCAGATTCATGACAGGCTGTATAATAAATATATGTAATTAAATGCATTGAAGATTGTGGGAAACCAAACAGTTCTAGGGCACCATTGACTACCATTGTATTAAGAATCAATAGTGCCCCAAAACTCTTTGATTACATTCTTCCAAACATCTTTTTTTGTATTCATCAGAACAACACAATTAATAAAGGTTTGGAACAACTTGAGGGTGAGAAAAGATGACCGTATTTATATTTCTGGGTGAAATATACCTTTAAGTAGTCGCTTATTTTTCCAGAGCTGTACATTTTGTTCCTCATTCTTTTCCATATATAAAACACAAGCCTACACATGAGGGAAGAGAGAGATGCATTTTTAATAGTCCAACAAAATCCATATACAGTGTGTTCTCATGTCAAAGAAACAGCTGGTGTTTTAGCAGATTTCTCAAGCTCGTAGGCGTGATGCAGGTTGTTAGTGGGGTAAGGGTATATTTACCTGACAATGACAGGCTTTTGGTTTGAGCGTCTGCCTAGACCAATGGAGAGATGATTTTCTGCTCAGGGAAATCTGGATATGGATAGAAAGACCTCCGGGAGACTCACAGGGCTCATCTCTGGGGATGACAGCTCGAATCAGTGCCTGCTAAGGAAAGATATCACCGGGTTCTTCCTAAAAGATAATTTGCTTTTGTAGAGAAACTAAACCTGTCTGACCACCCTGGAGTGTTCTGTAGTGCAAATTGAATAGTTTCATATTTTTTCTGAGCTAAGAAACAAAGCAGTAGCTATGACGACATGAGATTTAACTCATGTTTCCGTATCCTTACCCTGGAGATTATGAGAGAGGGTCATCTTAGTAAAGATTCTCTCCCTCTCTAGCAAGAATACCTGTTTTTCCACTTACAGTAGAAAAAATAAACATTTCCAGGAAAAATCAATGGTAACAATCAAACCGGACTCCTTCGTCATTTATCTTCATTTTCGAATCAATTTAGACTCTGCAGAGATGAAACCCAACTGTGAGAGGCTGCCCTGAGACTGCTGTGAGGTCAATGACGCTTTTAAACAAGGAAACCCAGATATACTCCGACTTACTTTGGAAGACACTCCTATCAAAAATGAATTAGTCAATTTATTAACACGTTGTAATATGAATTGCATCTGTGATATCAGCATGCAGTTGTTTGTGTAAATGTGTAAATAGTGTAAATATGCAAGAGACAATATTTGCGAAAACCAGCTCTACACCTGAAAATGTCACAGTGAAATGAAACGCATCTCTGATGAAAATGTTTTTCTGTGTATTGCATCGTTGTATTGCAAGAAATTGAACAAGTTCATTGTTTCATTTACTAGTAGGGTTGCACGGTATGAGGTTGCAATGCGATGCTAAAGCTTTAAAATACTAGCGATAACACTAAATTTTTTCAATTATGGAATTGTAGTAGTATCCTAAGTAAAGTTAAAGATACGCCATTTAACATTCATATAAACACTTACATCTGCCTTTTAACGGCATCCTCGAGATTATAGCTGTGTCTCGTTTCTGAAGGCTGCGTCCTCCGGAGGCTGCTATGTCATCGAGGCTGTCTCGTTTCTTAAAAGCTGGTAGGACAATCCCGATGCGCCCTTCAAATGGGACCTTTTTTCACAGGAATTCGAGGACACATAAGGTCCTCACATCCACAATTCTTTGAGTCGGCCAATGTCTACTATTTGAATAAACGGCAGCAGCTGAACATTCAATCAAATATGTGGCGTTTAAATGTAAACGTTTAAAAAAAATTTTTCGTGTTGTTTTACCTCAGCAGGCATATGTAGTAAATAGTATTAAAAGTGTTAAGTGATTTTTTTTTTTAAAAGAGTAAGGGAAGAAAGGGGGAACATTAAGCTTCGTTTACACGATGAAAAAAAAAAGTTTTTCCTTTGCATTTTTTTAAAGTTTCACGTACAGGTACACATGACAGCGTTATCAAAACGGTCTGCATTTACACGAAGAAAAAGAAGCTGTAGTATACATGCCAGTCCAGTGAATGGCGATGTTGTTGTGTAAAGAAACAGGACGCACCTTGGCATATACTTCACAAATGCACACTTATAAGGTAAAACTGCTTTTAATACCATTAACGTGAAAACCCTCTATAGAGGGTATGCATGGACGTCACTTTCCTATGTGCACACGCCAGGACACGCCCCTCTTGAGCGCCAGGACACGTTCCCCTGAGTGGTAAAATATGGAGAAAGACGGAATGTGAAATAAATGTGTATTATTTTATTCAATACTGTATACAACAGCTCAGAGAGTATAGATATGAAGCAAACTTGAAACGCTTAGGTTATTGGATACTACGTGATGACGTCACTGATATGCAAATTAGCTAATGATGTCATCTGCCAACATTTAGCAACTTTTTGGGCAGGCTTTAGCTACTTTCCATTGAAAATAGTTGGCAAACCTGTATACATGTCTTTGTTCTGATGAACTCCAAGAAATATATTTAGAATAATTAACCACAATGATTTAAAAAATGGTAGTCAAAGGTGCCTTTTAACTGTTTGTTTTCTTAAATTCTACAAAATATTTTATTTTGTGCTTAGCAGAACAACAACAAAAACTATATTTGTTCTCCTATGGTAGTCAATGGTGCTCCAGAAATGTCAGTTGCTAACAAAAGACTGTTGCTAACAGTCTTTTATCCCTGCTGAATAAAACAATAGGAACAAGCACATCAATTCTTGTTTCCATTATGAACCATTAGCATTTTCCATTAAAACCATTACAAAAAAGTTATTATTCCAGATAACACCAAATACCAACCAATACAGCTCCCATTATAACTATTAAATCCATTTAATGTTCTATTGTGTTTTGGGAGCCAGGATATTGTATATTGACAAGCTATACAACTTCACCATAAATCTTCCACCATCCAAATCTCGGCTCTGCCTTGCATTTTACATCCTATTGAATTGATGTACACAATTATTTCCTGAAAGGTTCAAATGTTAATGTTCTCAATAAGATGCTCTTTGCAATGGAGACACAAGCTTTAAAATATGCATCATGGGAGAAGTAAGGGTTTATCCTGTTGGTACCCCACATTAAACAAAAAACAATCTACTTTCCGAGCTTGCTTACCAGTAGAAGTCAAAACTGCGCCTCTAGAGAAAAGATCCATTTTATACCTTCATTCCTCCTTACATTATTTACAGAGCTAACAACAGGTGATTACTGTCTAGCACCAGTTAACAGAGCCACAGATGAAAGCAAACAAGAGTTTGATCCAGTTTCATTAGTTGCACACCATCGGATCTCAACCGGTAATGTGCTACGGAGAGTTAACATAATCTGTGGGACTTCTCTGATGGATAACCTGCTGTTCTTCTCAGCCTAAGGCATCTGCATTACAGTGTCAGCGGGGAGGCCGACATCAGCTACGCCGTTCTCTCACTGAATATTACCAGCCAGCTGGTGGTGAAGTCAGACAGCATAGTGTAGATATGATCATTTCTCATGTTGGTGGGCATGTTTCTACACATGCTATGATAAGTTACAGGTTTCGGCCGTTCATTTGATATTTTGATTTGAAAAATTTAAACTAAAAGTTATACTGATATTTGATAAAATTATATTGAATAAATATTACAAATAAAGTCCAAGGGACAAATTCCCTTAAGATTAGCTTTAATATTACTTTGGTGCAAAGCACCGCAAGTTATTTTCTAATCTCCCACGATTAACTTTAATATTAAAGTTTTGAATGTGCTGGAAAAAGCTTTGCGATATAACTTTTATTTGTGCAAACATGTCTCCTTTCTATGCTAATTATGTTGATTTGAGATTGCACCTTAGACTTGTTTTGAGTGGCACAAATGATGTTGAGGTTTTACGTAAACAGAATTTTTATTTAAATGAAATTTATACTGTAGCAGCAGTTATTCGTCAAACGATTATGGTGAAGGGTGATGAAATGATGATGGCCGATCATTGGATATATAAAATATTATTCTGGTAGCAACAAATATTGCAGTGTGTCACGATCCGGTCTGTGTTTTCCCCTGTCTGAAATGGACTTTTAAGTTTTAAGTAATTTTGTGTAGTCCTGTGTAGTCCGTTGTAGTTCTTTTGTTTATTTGGTTCCCTATTGATTTGCTCCCAGGTGTGTTTTGTTACCCTGTTTGGTTCTGTCTATATAGGCCCTTGTGTTTAACTTGTCATTAGTTGTTTCTGTGCTTTGGTTAATTTATGGTTCTTTATGCTTTTGTTATTTGGCTACGGTGTCTTATGTTTAATAAATCTTCTACGGCACGTGGATCCGCTTCCTGCCTGGATTACTCTTCGTTACACAGTGATGTTGTACAGTCATAGGAATGTAAAGTATGCTCCACAATCTAGATTTTCACATTGCATTGTACAGCATACACACATTGTACAGATTTTTCACAAAACTGTTACTTTACAGTGTTAAACTGAAGCCCCAGCTTCCGGAAAATAATTTTTTACAATATTTTATTAAGTAAAAAAAAGACAGAAAAAAACTCAAATTACACAAAAAGATTGCAAAAACATCAGGAAAATAAATCATTTAATTTTATGAAATTTTACTGGCACCCCATCTGCCGGAAAAGTAATTTTTGGTTTAAGTGAAGATTTTGTGCTTACATTTGTGCTAGTTGTACTGTACAATCCATTCCAAGTATGTAGCCCAAAGTGTAACTGGATGAAAAAAGCTTACTCTTGTAGAAGTAATTTTTAAGCCTTAGAAAAAGACTGTTGAAACTGAGCAACATCATTCTCATTAAAGTAACTTTGATGCGCAAATGGTTCAAAGGGAGCCATTTTATCACAATTTTCTTGGTGTCCTGACTGTAAGGCTCTAGGATAGAATGTTATATTAAAAGCAACTACCTGAAACCTGTTGTCTCTTTACAAGCATCAATGACAATCGTCGTGGCTAATTATATTTGACATCGAAATGGATTTGACTTGAATAAAAATTCATGGATGATTTGACTTGTTAGCTGAACAAGAAATACTTGAACTCAAGGTCTAAAGGTCTTCTTTAAAATATCATTCCAGTAATATTCTGCTATGTACTGTGTATAAACGTAATTCTAATATATACGTTAATGTATGGTAATGTCGAAATATTCACAGCATTTCCTCTTTGATGTCAAAACAAAAGTATTTGTTCACCATGTCTTCATAGTGACTGAAAAAGCCTCTACTTTCTGTGCAACAGTGGACTTCTCTGTGTGACATTCTACTGTACAGATGTGCTGTTGTCACACCAGACGTGTAGATGTGTCTGATGTGACGGATCTCTACTCAAGTGTCACGTAGCAAAAGAGTGCAAAATATAGCTTATGGACAAACGTGGGGTAGACCATATCAGTCGTATGGGTGGACAAAGAGGTTGTGCATGTTGTTAACCATATTATCAGTTTATCATTTAATCCAACATTGTAAATCAACCAAGCAACAGCGAGGATCGAGACATTGAACGGTTTGGTACCCACACTCAACCCAAGAGTTTTGCCTTCCTGAAGTTGTGTATATATTTTTTAGAGAGACATGATTGACTGTTCTGTGTTGCAGGCAGAACAACCATACTAAAGTATCGGTCAGGGATACAAGAAGCAGTGCTGGAAACCATGGCAACCATGTGATGTGTTGCTCAGCTCCCCCGGCCCTGCCTGAGAGGAGAAGAGAGGAGAGACAGATACCTGTAGAAGCCTAATCCCATTCAACACCTGCATACAAAGAAGCCCTCGCTTTCGGCGCGATATGAAAACGCAAGGGGGGGATTGACAAGATACATTTTTGATGGACTGCTGTTTTCCTGCAATGCCTGCATATCACACAGTGCACACACCAGAAATGACAAACATTACCGGCTACCTCCGTGTGATTGTGCTGGTAAACATTTGAGGAAGGAAATTTGAATTAGTCTTCCCTCCCTTTATTTCTTCCAGAGCTCGGATGACACTTGCCGAATGATTGATGGGGACCGTCTGGCACGTAATCGCTTGTTTAGTTTGGCTCCAGTCATGGTTTTTGCATTTGGGCTGGTGTATGGTTCACCTTGAATTGCATTGATTGTGTATCATTGGCCTTGATGTTATATAGTGTACATTTACATTGAAATCACTGTCGAAAATCATTCCAGGTCCCCACCGGGTTTCACAAAGGAAATTCTGCTAACATTTATTCAGACTCGTGAGTTTTATTCATCCATGGAATGGAATAGATGTAAGGGTGAACTAACTGACAGCCCCATCAGCCATTCATTTTCATTGTTTAGCGAAGCGCCGGTAAGCGGGCAGCTCTATTTTATGTGGAATTGGACGGACAACAATTTATACGCACGCTCAATTCAGTTTATTATTTCCGACTACGCCACTTGGGGAATTTCGCCCCAAGAATTTAACACAACCTCTAAACTAAAGGCACACACAGATCCTAATCACAGTTGGAGTCAGAGACATAGGTAATGGGAAAATATATATATTTTATTAATAAAGCAAGCATTTATAATATAAAAAGCGTTGACCAGCAATCACTCTCTTCAATTTGCTGAATGCCAATGTTGGCTGCAGCAGAAACCCGGGCGTACCCAAGGGGCAGTCTCAAGAATTTAACACATCCTCTAAACTAAAGGCATATCACTGAACGGAGTCACCTCTCGCTGGGAACAGCTCACTTGAACGGTTCGTGTTAGAACAGTTTACTCCGAGCGGTTAATTCCAAGTGATGCACTCCAAACACAGACAAAACAGAACAGCAGCTGATGAGGCACAGCACAACCAAGGCTTTACTTTGACGCACAGCGCAGATAATCCTCGTTCAAAACGTTGGTACCGTCATTAACGCATACCTAGAAATGAAACGGAAGGTGTTACACTGAGAGTTCTTCCTCGGTTTCACGCTCAAACAGTATACTCACAACAAAGCATGCTGCCCCGGGATTACTACCCCCGAACTATGCAGTGGATGGAGTCAAATGTCTCCGACAAAGCTCATTGGCAGGAAGCGCAGATAGATCTTTCACTACTACATTAAGTAGAAACTAGAAAGCGCACAGACCAGCAGCAAGCACCGCTGGTAGATAAATCGCTTCAGCAAACTTTTACCGTAACACCTCCCGGCGCACTCCAGCAAAAAGCAGCAGGGCGCGTGTATGACGTCACGGCCCCGGATAATGACGCACACTAAGGAAGTGGTAGCCCGTGATCTTATACGCACCGGACGCCAGGCCATTGGCCGAACACTAAACGATGACAAGTAAAAGTAGGAGGGGTAATAACCCTTCCTGCTACAATCTTCCCCTCCCTTTTTGCATCGGTGCCCTGACGATGGATTTAATACAGAGCCACCCACACCACTCATGACCAAGGCCTAAACAAGCTACCAGCAGTGGTTACCTCAGAGCGAACTGCAACCCTACTTCCTATCTCTCCTACTGTTCGGGGAAGGTGGTGCAAGTTCCCACACCGACCCGCTCCAACTCGGCCTGTCCGCCGAGGGGCGACCACCCTACCAGCCTGAGAACCAGGAGACACTGTGGGTTCCCCCACTACTGGTCCCCTGACCTGGTCGCCTGACTCCCATCTAACAGCACCTAATAAGGGAAGATCCAGTGGCAACCGGTTTGTACCAGAATTGGTACACACCAGATGACCTGTCGCTCGAGCAACGCAAGGGGTCTCTGGCACCAGTACAGCTAAGTCAACTTCATCTACCTCCTCTACCTGCGGTTCTTCCTGATCTTCTACTCCAACCCCAGGTTGGCCGTTCGGCAGGACCTCTGTCCGGCCACAAGCCTTCAATAACGAGCGATGGACACGTCGGACCTTACTCAGGTCCTCCACTGGTGCAATAGCATACACCACACCTCCCACCTCAGGAGGACGAACCACTTGGAACAACACCGGGCTCCACAAGACCGTTAAACGAGTGATCTCGTAAGTAAACGAGCTGGCCTTCCGACAAAGGTAGGTCACGAACATGTAAATCATGTCGTTCCTTTCGACGATCCGCAGCTGCACTTAGGCGTTCCCTCGCCCCCTGAAAGGCAACCTGTAACCGCTTTTTGTGTTCTGCAACCCAACTCTGAACACTACCTGCTATTGGCTCTGACACATTACCCAGCAGAAAATTCACCGGCAATCTAGGTTCTTGACCGAACATTAAGTAAAAAGGAGACTCTCTTGTCCCCTGGTGAGGGGTGGTGTTATAACAGAAGAGTACCTGCGATAAACACGAGGCCCAATCCCTCTTCCTATGGCCAGGCAGGGTTCGCAACAGGGTATACAAGGTGCGATTGAAACGCTCACATTGGCCATTTCCGGCCGGATGGTACGGTGTCGTACGGGACTTCTTAACGTGATAAAGCTCACAGAGCTGCCAAATCAGGGAGGATTCAAAATTTCGACCTTGGTCGGAATGGATACGGCCCGGGACCCCAAACTTAAAGAACCACTCCTCGACCAGAACCTGCGCCACAGTCTCGGCTCGCTGGTCACGGGTAGGAATCGCCATAGAGAACTTACTAAATACACCGTTCATGACCAAAATGTTCTCATGGCCTGATTGAGAAGGTTCCAGTACCGTGAAATCAATGGCCAGGACCTCGTTAGGTCTGGAAGCCAACAAATGGCCCATGTAGCCCCGTGCCATTGGTTGGCTCCCCTTGGCAAGCTGGCACCGTTCGCACTCCCTACACCAGTGAGTAATATCTGCAAACATACTTGGCCAGTAACACCTACGTCTTATTAACTCACTAGTCTGTTCGACTCCCTGGTGACCATGCTATTGATGCAGCTGCTCTAAAACTTCCTGCTTCATTCCCTCAGGCAATATCAACTGATAACACTCTTCTCCCCCATCAGGACGGAAAATCTGCTGGTACAATATGCCCTCCTTCTCCACCAATCGGTCCCACTGTTGCAGCAGTGTGAGAACGGGCTTAGCCAACTGGCGCCGTTCCTCTGGCATGGGACGCTTACCCCGTCTCCAGAACTGCAACAGTGGTCCAATGATGGGATCACTTCACCTCAAAATCGAAGGCAGCCAGCTCAGCAGCCCAGCGCTGTTCAGTGGCTCAAAGCTTTGCCGTGGTCAAATGACTCAGGGGTTATTATCCGTAAACACAAGACACTTTTGTCCCAAAAAATACTCCCTGAACTTCTCCACCATGGCCCACTTGAGCGCCAGAAACTCCAATTTCATGGAACTGTAATTGCTCATGTTACACTCAGTGGGCCTCAAGCTTCTACTGGCATACGCTATGGGTCGCACTTTTCCATCATGTTCTTGTGAGAGTCCAGCGCCTAAGCCTCCATGGCTAGCATCTACCTCCAAAATGAAGGTTTGGGAGAAATCCGCATAAGTTAGTACAGGTGCAGAAATTAACTTACTCTTCAGTGCCTCGAATGACTCCTGACACTGTTGTGTCCACACCTGAACTAAACTCTGCCTTTTCCTTTTCCCTGACTTACCCCCAACAACTTCAGCTACCAGTCTATGTAAGGGAGCCGCCAGCTTGGCGAAACCCTCAACAAAGCGCCTGTAGTAGCTTGCGAACCCGCAATTCTGAAACGATCGTAGGGCAACGCCACTGCGCCACGGCCTCAATCTTTCCCGGATCAGTCGCCACTCCCTGATCCGATATAACATGCCCCAGGTATTTTACCTCCCGTTTGAAAAAGGCGCATTTTTGCAAGTTTGCCTTCAGCCCCTCTCTCTTTAAACGGTCCAAGACCATTTCCAGCCTCTGCAAATGCTGAGCTACTGAAGTAGAAAACACAACAATGTCGTCAAGATATAACAGGAGCGACTGACATTGCTGGTCACTTAACAAGTGGTCCATCAACCTCTGAAACGTGCTTGGCGCGTTGCAGAGACCGAACGTCATACGATTGAATTCGAATAGGCCAAATGGGGTACAGAATGCGGTCTTCGGCCTATCATGCTCTGACACCGGAACCTGCAGGTACCCGCTGGCTAAATCCAGTGTGGAAAACCAGCGGGCCCCGGACAACGAATCTAACGATTCCTCAATACGAGGAAGGGGAAAGGCATCCATCCTAGTTTTGCCGTAAGGTGATGGTAGTCTACGCACATGCGCAGACTACCATCCTTTTTCTTTACTAATACGATGGGCGATGCGTATGGACTACTGCTCTCACGTACTATACCAGCTTCCAACAATTGGTTGATATGAGTTTTGACTACCTCATATTCCGAAGGAGGGATGCGCCTATACCGCTGGCGCACAGGGACGTCATCCAACACTGGTATATCATACCTTCGTAAGAAATCCCTAACCTAGTCCTGCTCTGCAACAGGCAGAACTGATAAGTCAAGAGACTCAATTTGGTTAAGCGAAGGAGACTCACCCCCTGCACTATGGGACTGTACGGTGGCAACCGTTGTCTTAACTTTAATGACCCCCTGTGGCAGGTTAACCAAGTAGACCTCCTTCACACTTCCCACCACTGTGGTAGGGCGGAGCACCACATCAGCTGTCCCAACATTTACCACGGGCACATATGCCGTACCTCGGCTTACCTGTACCAAGGCAGGTGAGGTCAAGAGCCGGCAGGGAGGCCAGACTCGGGGGGCTCTAACAACACAGTTCGGCCCTCAAACTGGTCCGAAAAGGTTGTAGCAACCCATCTAACGGTGCCTCCAGGAATGCGTTGCGATCTACGCCCACGCATCCGCACCCCACCTGCCTGGTTAGAGTGGTCTTCCACGCTCACGTGTTGACAATGCTGGAAAGCCCTCCATACACCTGGAAGTTGCATAACCACAGGGAGATCAAAAAGTGCAGTGCCATGCTGGCCAAGGAGCTCCTGGTAGCACCGGCTAAGTATATTCATTCCCAACACTCCGGGGATGCCTACACCCAGCCCACCAGGAGGATACCTAACCACCAGGACACCACACTGCGTAACCAACCTGCCACTCATTTCCACATCCAACTCCAAATAACCGATGTATGGGATCTCCAGCCCATTAGCCACTCGAAGCTGCAACCACTGGCAGTCCTGCAACCGGTCCCGCCCCCAAGGCTCAAAATGTTGACGAAAACAACTTTCTACAATAGTCGACACCATTGACCCGGTATCGACTAAACAGGGTACTAACACTCCTCCTCTAGAGACGGTCAAATGTGGACATGAAGAGATCAAGCGAGAAAATGGATCACGTGTATCTGTGGGATGCGAGTCTGTGGGAGAGTGACTCTGCGACCTGGTGGGAGCTAGTTTTCCGACGGTCGAGAAGGGCGCGATTGCCCATGTGTAATAGTAGAGGGACTGGCTACCGGCTGGGGAGGACGTGAGGAGCCCGGCTCCCATCGCACTCCCGAGCATAATGACCTGGACGCTGACACCGTATACATATAACTGGACCCGGCCGCGGTGATCGATTATGTACATACGGGGCTTGAAGACTAGCAATGGTCTGTGTGAGCTGATTTAATTGTTGTTGTTGCTGTCGGAACATTTCTCTCAGTTCGCTCATCTCAGACTGTTGGGGAGGGTTTTGCCTATCAGCAGAGGTGGCCCCACATACCCCATACTAAAGACTGTAGGCTACAGGGACGGACTGGCTATGCACCCGTACACCCCCGGGCATCCCCTCGCATTCCCACCTAATTGCTTCTCCACGAATTTCTAATAGCGAAACAGTTGGCTGGCGACGAACCAATTGTTTAAGCTCACGCCGCAGAGTCTTATCGGAAACATGCTCCACAAACTGATCCCGCAATACAACCTCAGAATTCGCAACAGCATTGGGTGCTTGGTTCTTAACCCTCTCTAAAAGAGCCATAAGCGCAAGGGAGAATTCTAACAGTGTCTCACCTTCCTGTTGCTTCCTTGAAAATTATTTCCGACTACGCCACTTGGGGAATTTCGCCCCAAGAATTTAACACAACCTCTAAACTAAAGGCACACACAGATCCTAATCACAGTTGGAGTCAGAGACATAGGTAATGGGAAAATATATATATTTTATTAATAATTAAGCAAGCATGTTGTAATAAAGTTCGTTAGATGGGAAGGAAGGAGGCGGGAACCGGCGAACATTCAAATACTAAAACTTTAATTAAATAAACAATAAACAAACCGGCAGCGACCTCACGGTAGACTGCCGGCCATAAAACATACACAAACTAAACACAGTTTCGGGCCCGGTCCTCTCTCGTCAACAGTCCTGCCGAACATCCTTTTAAGCTCCCAATCTCCTCCGTGATAAGATGCGGGACCGGTGCGCGCACAGCTGCTTCCACTTATCACTCACGCCACCGGCCCCGCGTCACGGCTCTCGTCCCGCCTTCCTCACCACATACCCCCATCACCCCTTACAGGCCGGGGGGCACCACCGAGACTGTACCTACTCCCCCCCCGGGGAGCCAGTCTCGGAGTCCGCGGCGCCTGGGGGTATGCACCGGCGAGACGAAAGAACGGAGACGGGAGCCCCCGGAGCGACAGGGACGAGAGAGGGGAGAGAGGAAAAGAAAAAAAAATTGTCCGGTTCCCTGACAAGCTGTCGCTCGGTCCTCAGCCAGCCGAGAAACTCTTCCTCGCGGTGCCATGCGATGGTACTGGACGCTCGGTGGACGGCTCGATCCTCCTCCGCCCCCTGGGGGCCGGCGATGGCCCTCCAGCTGAGGGCAGCTGGTCCTCCGTTCCCTGCTCCTCCCCATCATGGCGGCTGGCAGCAGGCTCGGCCCACGGCGAACGGGCCTTGGCTCCCTCCTGGACGGCAGCCACCCCACCTCGACCCAGGAGCACGGCAGCGAGGTCCTCGTCCCATCCGACTTCTTGATCCAGCACCACCGCCTCGGGCAGCCACTCGCGGACTTCCCCCGTCCGCGCTGCCCGAACTCCTCAGCACCGCGATCACCCTCGGCAGGGGGGCTCTCTGACAGCATGTCCCTCCTTCCTCCCGGGTTTCGGCACCAGTGTAATAAAGTTCGTAGAAGGGAAGGAAGGAGGCGGGAACCGGCGAACATTCAAATACTAAAACTTTAATTAAATAAACAATAAACAATGAACAAACCGGCAGCCACCTCACGGTAGACTGCCGGCCATAAAACATACACAAACTAAACACAGTTTCGGGCCCGGTCCTCTCTCGTCAACAGTCCTGCCGAACATCCTTTTAAGCTCCCAATCTCCTCCGTGATAAGATGCGGGACCGGTGCGCGCACAGCTGCTTCCACTTATCACTCACGCCACCGGCCCCGCGTCACGGCTCTCGTCCCGCCTTCCTCACCACACATGTATAATATAAAAAGTGTTGACCAGCAATCACTCTCTTCAATTTGCTGAATACCAATGTTGGCTGCAGCAGAAACCCGGGCGTACCCAAGGGGCAGTCTCAAGAATTTAACACAACCTCTAAACTAAAGGCATATCACTTGAACGGTTCCCGTTAGAACAGTTTACTCGGAGCGGTTAATTCCAAGTGATGCACTCCAAACACAGACAAAACAGAACAGCAGCTGTTGAGGCACAGCACAACCAGGGCTTTACTTTGACGCACAGCGCAGATAATCCTCGTTCAAAACGTTGGTACCGTCGTTAACGCATACCTAGAAATGAAACGGAAGGTGTTACACTGAGAGTTCTTCCTCGGTTTCACGCTCAAACAGAATACTCACAACAAAGCATGCTGCCCCGGGATTACTACCCCCGAACTATTTGGTGGGTGGAGTCAAATGTCTCCGACAAAGCTCATTGGCAGGAAGCGCAGATAGATCTTTCACTACTACATTAAGTATACAAATTAGTCACACTGCTCACTTAGTCTGAGCAACCCATAGAAACTTAATCTACAAAACACCGCCGCATGTCTCAAATGTCCACATTCACCTCTAGAAAGCGCACAGACCAGCAGCCAGCACCGCTGGTAGATAAATCGCTTCAGCAAACTTTTACCGTAACACCTCCCGGCGCACTCCAGCAAAAAGCAGCAGGGCGCGTGTATGACGTCACGGCCCCCGGATAATGACCCACACTAAGGAAGTGGTAGCCCGTGCTCTTATACGCACCGGACGCCAGGCCATTGGCCTAACACTAAACGATGACAAGTACAAGTAGGAGGGGTAATAACCCTTCCTGCTACAATCGTATGAAAAACGGCATTGAAATTTCTTCCCTTGAGTTCCAACCAACACATTTTCTGGGTTAAACTAGTCGGGATCAGGAAAACTAGTCGAATAGCCAGGATTTTTGATGGATGTTGGCAACTACAGAAGATATACATTAATTCATGGCAGCTCTATGTGTGAGCATATCCTGCTGAACAAATTCAACTCTGCCCTGAAAATATTTAATGATATTCGCTCATTACATGGTACGTGCCGTGGTTTTTCAATCGGACATTCACCTGACTGCCCTTTCGTACTCTACTCTAAAGACAACAGACTCGCTTCTGTCACTTTAAATGAGTTGCTCCCAGCTATGAGTTCACAGAAAATATGTGGTTATTACGCTATCGTTTCTGTGCAGATACATAAAATATGTAGATGTGTAAATCTGCAATGAGAATTCTTGAAGAACATTGATAGCTCTTTTTCTTTCCATACAATTAAAGTGAATACTGTCAGTAACATTCTAACATCACAAAATTTCTTAAAGGTCCAGTGTAAGAAATTTCGGGGCATCTAGTGGTGAGGTTGCGAATTGCAGCCAACATCTCCCTTTTGAAGCACTACGGTGGCTGACACACAACTAAGATGTCGTAACGTTTTTGCTTCTTTCCTTAAGGAGATAACGTATTTACGAAACATGCTCTGTAGAGCAGTCTGTCCGTTTAGGACTACTGTAGAAACAAAGGGGGACCCACGGTGTATGTAGATAGAAATAGATAATTCTAAGGTGATAAAAACATAACGCTTCATTATGTGTGGTCTTTATACACCTCTGAAGACATAGTTATTAATATAAAAAATGCATTTCTGTCAATAGATCCTCCTAAATGAAAACGCAAAACCGTATGTCTTTATTCTAGAATTTAATTCCATAGTCAGCACTGCACCAGCCCTCTCTGTCTTTCGTTGAGCCGATACGGGTATCACACACCGGAATTTAGGCTAACAAAGAGATACAAAGAGCACTAATTAACATTCAAAAGTCAAATGTTTTTAGACTAAAACAGAATAAAAATAGTTAATGGCCCATCCTGCATCAGGAGACTTTGAACTTCTGCATGTGCATGCAGAATGTAAGCGTCTGGTGCACGACACCTGTGACCCGAGTTGTAGACGCGACGTATATAAGATACATCATAGAAAACAAACACATAAAATAGATGGTCACATTTGGCAGCGGCAGCTTAAAATCAACCTGTAATAAACCATGGGCGAACGAACCATTCACATGATTAAACAAAACTACACGCTGTACAGCGACAGCACATAGAAATCAATCCGTCCACATACTGACTGTAGACCTATCAGCCACAATCTCAAATGAAGAAATATGTAATTGTCTTACATTACTGCTGGCTTGCATGCAAAACTCCAAATGTGGCCTTTCTATCAGGGTTGACACTGATGAAATCCCGCATGGGGGCAGTAATGTCCAAACTTTCCAGTAAACACGTTTAAAAGTAGTTTTTTGGCGCAGGTGACACTCAACCTTCAATAACGAATGCCTTGACGTCATCACTGTATTGTGTAGTCATTGTGGCTTACCTTTTAGAGTGACCCGATTAATGTTAAAAAAGAAATTAATAAAATTGATTTGAATTATTTTTGATAAAACATATTTATTTATTTATTTTTGACACTTGTTTTAGTTTTTCTTTCACCAAGATGTGCTGCAGTACACAAAGCACCCCTACTTCCTGTGGCTATGCCTAAATGTTACATACAGCACCTTTAAAAGTATCTTAAACAAAAAAAGTTTTTGAATGATATGTGGGTATGTAAAATCAAAATTTTTCGGTAAACTATCCCTTTAAGAGCAGCTTAACACCAGCATTTGTTTTACACAGGTCTGTGTGCTCTCAAACTTTCGCTTTCCTGCATTCTGTGAGACAATAGCATCACAATGGGCAGCTTGGGTTACATGTTAATGTAAATATCTGTGGATGACACTCTTCCCCTATATCCTCTATACTATCCACCAAACAAATGGAACCCTCAGCTGAACCTCTCATACCCATATTCATGGAATAATGCACCAATAATTTTAGCCATTAGAGTCGATATTATGATTTGCTGAAAGAAGAGGCTATTTTATGTTTAGTAGTGCTCTGTTTGTCTGTTGGCATCGCATATAGCACAGACTGCATGGTCTAAGGGAGTCTATCAATTCCAGGTGCTGTATTCATAGAGCGTTGCAACCGACGGACATTGCGCATTAGGTATGCTGTGTGTGTACGTAAGCGTGTGGGCATGTCTGGTTGTGAGCTTGTACGTGCCTCAATATGCAAGCCGCGTTCTAATTTTTTTTCTCCTTTTGAATTGTAATTTCATTTTGATAACAACACCATTTTGCAGCAATTATGTATCATTGATGTAATTTTACAGTCTGTCAAGTTATCCACTAACACACCTTGAATAATGTAGGATAAAAGCGATTCAAGTACAGAAGCCCATATTTCCTTGTTTTCACTAGATTTTTTTTTTTTTAGAGTTCACAGATAACAATTAACAAGTGAAATATGCTTCTATGTGTTTAAATCTGTGACATTTATTTTTTTGTATTATTTATGGATGGAAGTTTACCTTCGCAATAACATCTGCTTGTAAATGCAGGTGAAACAATAATTTACACTTTCTGATCAACGTTAACCAGTAGTCATACAACACATTCTATAATGCGTCCTATTTAATTTGCTCCTTATAAGCTGATAATTGTGCTGCACTAAATACTTGTTATAACCATTCACGATTCAATGTTCTACGCAGCTCCTTGTTTGGATATATGCAACACGCTGTTGCCGCTCATCCAGGGGCATGTTCAAGATCAAACCTGTGTGCATTGCTTTGCTATAGTTTGCGGATTGAGCAACATGTTTCCTGGAAACGGTTAGCAATGGAGTGCAACAGGGTTCGAGATACGTTTTCTCTTGTTTGGTGGGTGTGTCAAGAATGTCAGCTTAATCATCAGCAACATGTATATGAACCACGCGGGATTAAAGAGACAGCTCGCACAATGGGTCCAAGTAAAGTTGTTTAAATGTATCTGCTGCAGCTCGGTATACGCAACAATTCAAGATATTAGAAGAGATGTATTTTGCACTATTCAACACATATTAATACAGAGGGGTCCGAATCAGTATCGGGCTCCGAAAATTCTTCAAAAAGAACACAAAGAATGGCCTTCTCAGCTGCCATAGTTCAACTCTTGCGTCATCACAACGGGATATTAAACCGCACCACCGTCCTGTTTAAAAAAAGGTTTTGCAACATTTTGTCGGGCTGAACGCACCAAGGTATATATGTAAGCAGTATGGGTTTTAAGCCCTCGTTTTGTCAACTACTTTGCTCGATACGCTAACTAGTTGTACCGATAGGAAACGCGCCATCGCAAGTCATATTGATAATGTTTGTTGTTGGATAATCTTTAGCGTTACCTCCACCATCGCAACTAAGTTACTGTGAGTGAGTGTTTGATCTATACATCACGGTTTATAGAACAAGCTAGGTCATTCTCATTCTAGTAAATAATATCTGATAAATGCAGTCTCCCCGTTTATTTAGGATATTATGCATTAAGTGAATGCTTGGCTGAAAAGTTGTGTCTTTAATATAGATTTAAGAGAGTGTGTCTGACAAATGAGAGTGTGTCTGACCCTTGAATAGTATCGGGAAGGCTATTCCAGAGGTTATGAACTACGTCTGAGAAAGCTCTTTGGTGGATTTAGTCTAGGTGTTTTCAAAAGTCTGGAGTTTTGAGATCTTAGAGAGCGTGATGGGGTTTTGGTGTGATACAAGCTCTGTTATTTAGGTAGGGGCTAAACTGTTAGCCTTTATAAGGCTTTATAAGTAATTAAAAGAACTTTAAAGTCAAAATTATACTTAATGGGTAGACCATGAAGGGATGATAATATTGAGGTTATGTGATCATATTTTCTGGATCTGGTTAAAACTCTGGCAGCGCACCACGAACTGTATTTTGTGATGATGCAGGACAACCACCAAGTAGTGCATTACAGTACAAATGCATGAATAAGCTTCTCTGCCTCAGCAACACAGAATATTTCATAATTTGGCAACATGGGAAAAGCGAATAGTCATCAGAAGACTGTTGAACTGGACTGTTGCCTGTTGATAAGATTATTTGAGCTTGTTCATTTAATTTTTTGTTGACTTAGTGATAAGGTTTTAGCGTTTTTTGTTCTGTTTGGGTACTGTGTAACTGAAGTCACATTAAGTTGCCGTTAGTTTGCCGCTCGTTACGGCTAGACATTATAGTTTTTTCATTTAAAAGCACAGAGCTAGTTGATCACTGTTTGATCCGTGGCCCGTTCAAGTTGTTTACTCTTTGTTTTGCTAATCGAGAAGGCGTGTTCAGCTCTATTCTGTTAGCGCTAATCTCAACAAATAGCTAAGCAGTGCCTCTGCGCTGGCGCGGTAAGCGTCAGTGGTAGCGTCAGCCCTCGTGTGAAGACCGACAAAAGTAAAGACCTGCGACTCTACCTGCACGACTCCACCGAGCAGATTAACCGGCAAGGCACATCAGTATATTTAACATACCTTTGTTTTAATTTAATTGTATACTAAGATCATGTGTTTCCAGTTAATTCCTGTACTCCACCTCAGACAGTGCTCTCACCCAAGACGCAAGGCATGTCACATTCACTCTCACACCTGTCCCTTTCACGCCTCCACTTCTCAGCCACACTCACTGCTCTCTCCACAAACTACTCCTTCTGCACAGGTTTGCTTATCAACAATAATTGGAAATATTCCACACTATCTTCCCTATGCCACAACTATTCATTTGAATACCACGCTGTTAATATCACTTCTCCCACTCAGCTCAGTATTGTTGTAGTTTACCGGCCCCATGGTCCTTTTCACAACTTCATTGAAGAGTTAGATGTGCTGCTCTCATCATTCCCGGAGGAAGTCTTTGGGGACTTCAAGATCCACCTGGACTAGCCCTATGCCACTGCTGGTAGTCACAGATCAGGAAACCAGCTTGACCTCATCTACACCCGTAACTGCAACACAGACAACATTAAAGTCAAACCTCTTCACATTTCTGACCACTTCATCACTTTCAACATGCTCCTCTCTACATGCATTACACCAACACCACCACCTGTTTATTTTAGACGGAACCTTCGCTATCTGTCCTCTAGCACCCTCTCTGATAAAGTTACATACTCTCTTCCCTTGAACTTTGAATCTCTAGATGCTGACACTGCCACCGACACCTTATGCTCAACACTTACATCCCCTCTAGATAATCTTTGTCCTCTGTCCTCCAGACCAGCTCATGCCACTGCCCTTGGCTGTCTGATATCCGAGAACAATGGAGTACACTCAGGGCTGCTGAAAGGAAATGGCGCAAGACCAAGAGTCCTGCTGACCTAAGGGACTACCAGTCACTACTCTCCCCTTTCTCTGCCAGTGTTACCACAACCAAAACGTCTTTCTATACCACCAAGGGGAGCAATGAACCTTACACTTGGCAGATTTTCAAGACCTTTAACTCTCTCCTTGGCCCCCCTCCTCCCCCACTCACTTCATCTTTGACTGCGGAGGACTTTGCTGTATTTTTCACTGAGAAAACATCATCCATCAGCAAACAATTCTCAGAACCTCATATATCGATACACACTTCACTTCAAAAATCCATCTCTCCTCTATCGCTTCACTCCAGCCTTACCTCACAACATGTCCCCTTGACCATCCCCTCCCATCGCCTTCAGGCCATATCCAGCACACTCACACCTGCACTCACATACATCATCAACACCTACCTGGTCACCGGCACTTTTCCATCCAAATTCAAACAGGCCCAGGTCACGCCTCTACTCAAGAAACCCACATTGGACCCCTCTACTACTGACGGTTACAGACCTGTCTCTCCTCCCATTTATTGCAAAAACTCTTGAAAGGGCAGTTTTCAACCAGGTGTCTTCCTACCTATCCCAGAACAAACTACTGGATGACAAGCAGTCCGACTTCAAACCACTTCACTGAGACTGCACTGCTATCGGTCACAGAAGCACTGTGGCTAGCCAAGGATGAATCTAAATCCTCGGTCCTTATTCTGCTAGGCCTGAATTGGACACTGTCAATCACCAGATACTGCTAGCAACCCTGTAATCTCTAGGAATCTCCTCTCCGCTTGTTCAAATTCTACCTCTCCGGCAGAACCTTCAGGGTGTCATGAAGGGGTTTGCTGTCCACTGCTCACCAAATGATCACTGGGGTCCCTCAGGGATCGGTGCTTGGACGGTTGCCTTATTGCCATCTACACAACATCCCTGGGTCCCATCATACGGGCACACAGTTTCTCGTATCAGTGTTATGCTGACGACACCCAGATCTACATTTCGTTTCACCCAGACGATACCACTGTAGCAGCTCGCATAACAGCCTGCCTAGATGACATCTCAGTTTGGATGAAAGAGCATCACCTGCAGCTGAACCCGGCCAAGACTGAACTACTCGTGTTTCCGGCACACTCCACGGTGCAACACGATCTCACCATCCAACTTGGCAATACCACAATCACTCCTTCCAAAACAGCCAGGAACATATTTGATGAACAACTGTCCTTCAATGATCACATTACAAAGACAACGCGATCATGCCGATATGCCTTATTTAAGATTAGAAAGGTTAGACCCTATCTCACTGAGCATGCGGCACAACTCCTTTTCCAGGCCCTGGTAATCTCAAGGTTGGACTACTGCAATGCTCTCCTTACTGTTCTTCCTGCAAAGACTATCAAACCACTCCAGCTGGCTCAAAACTAGCAGCACGACTTGTTTTCCAACAGCCCAAAAGGGCTCATATGACACCACTTTTCATCTCTCTTCACTGGCTGCCGGTTGAAGCCCGGATCAGATTCAAGTCGCTAATGCTTGCCTACAGGACTATCACTGGATCTGCACTGGCATACATTCACACCCCTACACTCCTACGGCATCTTCTATTTCCTTCTCATAAGGGCAGTAAATTGCTTTCCCGCTCATTTTCCTTCACAACTCCTTCCTGGTGGAACACTTGACAGACAAAGGAGAAAACATATACCCTCTCAACAGTTATTGGTCTTGTTTTTGTTGAAACTAGTAACTTGGTATTAGCACAAATTGTAGTATTGCTCCTGTATGACATATTGCTTATTGCTCCCTGAACTCTCTGTAAGTCACTTTGGATAAAAGCATCTGCAAAATGACTAAATGTAAATGTAAAAGCAATTTTATTTGGGACTTATCTTTATATAACATACATGTTTAGCCACAGAAGCTTCCAATCCATTACGTGAAAACGTTACACTGCATTTTCCCAAGGTCTGCTGGAAACATGCAAACCAACAAATCAAATTAGCGTCTTTCGCAATTCAATTCACAACATGGTCACCTTGCAATGAGATAGTGTCTGTGAATATCACCAATGTGCCAAAACATTAATTTACTATCTAGCAGTTCAGTTCACATCTCACACGTCACAAATCCACTAGAGAGATAAGAGGAGAAAAGATGTCACTTCAAAAATGTGCTTCTCTATGTGCAAGCAAACGCCAATGGATAACAAAAATAAATAAATAAAAGAAGCACTAGAAAAAGAATAAAGAGCGCCAATTAAAATGACACGTTACAGCCGAGGCTCTGGCTTATCAAGAATATAAATGCCAGCTAGCTTTAATGGTGAAACCTAAACAAAGAGAAGTGCTTTAATGAGCGTGTCTTTCAAAGGAACGTGTTGTGGGCGCCTCTCTCGCTCCCGCGTGCGCCTGGCACCGAATTCGTTACGCCAGTCATGTTTGAACTTGAGAGCTCGAGCAGCAACCGGTCGCTGATCCTGTGTGTAAATCACCAAGGAGCCAATAGCACAAATATCAGTAGATGACCATAGACACATTAGCCATGCTAAGTGTGACATTTGTTGCCGAGCCACGAATGTTAATCATCAGAATGCACCGTATGCTCTCCTCGTGCCTGTCCGGAGTGCAGAGCACGTCTGCTGCCCCTTTTATCTGCCCTTTCCAAGGAGGTCTTCACATTCACAACACAGCCTCACAACCCCAGGCATGAAGAGAGTGAAGTTCTTGCCAGCTTCTGCCTAAATATACAGTATATATTTTTGGTTTAGAATTCAGATCTGATGTGCTGCGTTTCGATTGAAACATTTGCCTCATTATGAAAACAAGAAGTCATTTATTTTCTGCGTACACCCTCTTCATTGACTGTGTGGCACTGTGAATCAATACTTTGTATTATTAATGGCTGTCTTCAGAATTCTGCTGAGGATTATCTTATATGAAGCCGTTTCCTGAAATTTGTGCTCAATAATTCAGGGCTCCGTTCTAATGGGTGGTCAGCTCGAACATCAATGGGACGCTCACACATGCGCGTAAGCACGCTCGAAGTGTTGAGATGAGACTCTGTCACGTTCATTAGACACAAACTAACAAGGGCTGCAGATGTTAGAGCAGACATCAAAACCAAATCTCTGTGATCTCTAATAAAACATCCACTAGTTCAATCTTCAGCATGGACATTCGTGACTGCCTACTCTTTGGAGATGGAAAGGTTGACTCTATTTTGTGGACTGGACTTTAATGGACAAAGAGCTTTCCTGGTAATATACTGTCATCTGTTAGACATGCAATTAGAGCCTGAGACTCTTTTTATGCTCAACCACACACACATTATATGCGGGGAAATTCGGAAGACCACTTTTTAATTGCAATTTCTTTCTAGCTTGTTCTTTTAACTAACCAATATAGAGACTACTCTCAAATGCATACGCACCTTTTTTGTTTTCTTTTTTAAATTAAGTAGGGATTTCATTTTATAGTAGTATTTCTCACTTAGGCCATCTTTGATCAAATCTTTACTTCCCTAATTTTACATTCAAAGGCAGTTTGTATGATGTCGTTATTTTCAATAAATTGAAATGTTAAAGTCCCACTGCATTTGATAATTGTATCACTTAAAAATCCTCTTTAAGCATTAAAATAGCACATGTGAACGTTTTTCCTGTGATAATTATTTCTTCATAAATTAAAATGATTTGAAAAAATAACTCTTCATGAATATGCAAATTAGTGCCCGCCTCCATTCCATCTCGTGAGCTCGCCCTATTGATTATACGTGGGTACATAAATCAACGGTAAATTAATAGGAGGATGTGGCTTAATCTTGATTGAAATAATGTACAGATGCTAATAAATAGTTTCCATCGAATTAAATATTGATGTGTCTATTGTGACAGTATTTGGCAGAAGCTTTTATCCAAAAACCAACATTTTTCGCATTTCATAAGTCACTCCACTGCGATGTCCATGTTTAAAGGAAACACCATCACAAATTTAGGGCTCATTGCGAGTTTAAGAGTGTATGATTGCGTTATGATTGTAACAGGCAGACGTGTCGCTCTAAAACTTTAACTAATCTCCATAGTAAAATAATTTCAACCGTATCCTTGTATTTCTTTCATGTCAGGCCCTTGTATTTATTTAGTATGTGTGTAATAAGCATCAACTTATCACTGTTAGGGCTTTGCCAGTAATGACTGTACATTATCTTGTACATAATCACCCAAAAGAAACAAAAACAAAAAGGAACCAAGTAGTAGAGCCTTGGAAACGTTGGTTGCCTGCCAGCATGGGTTAATATAATTTACTTCTGGTTTGTTTAAATGTAAAAGGAGCGCGGTGGTTTGCTTGCTTGTAGTGCAAATTGCAAAGTGGGCACATCTTCATGATGAGGTCCCATCTTCAAGAGGCACAAATCAATTTATGTTCTGACAGTTTGAAGAATAGCAGCTGGCTGTGACCTTAAAATTACCTCAGGTCTGTTCTTCTGCTATCGATCTGGAGTTATCTGTGTAGAATTTTTAATTGGCTATGCACAATCCCTGCAGAGAGCTGCGTGTGTAAAATGCTTCATTTAAAAACCGAGAGGTTCCTGCTATTGAGATCATTAAATGCCACAGAGACTTTTTTGATGGACAAATTGCTGAAAACTGGCAGCTGGATATTTAGTGAGAGAATGTTTGTATACTATATACACTGAAAGACACTGCAAAAATTTTGGTCAATGGGGCCTTGTGTAAGCACATGAATAATTTAAATGCAAAATGATTTGATGAAGTACTTTATGCCCTTATAGCGCTTGATGCAATGTGACTTAGGACTTTTGGCCTCATGGACTTGAAAATTTAAATTAACTCTCTTAGGAAATGCTTTTAAGACTAGATGTTGACATTGTCCAGCAGTGTACAAAAACATGACAATTCTGTCTTTTTCAGTTATTATATTGTGTTGCCATTCTGTATTAAACATAATAGTAATGTAATAATTTAAAGTCTAATCAATAAAATGGTCTTTATTTTGGTAAATTTATAGGCAAATCTTATATCTTTTTATATATATATATGAAATGTGCAGAATTTAAACCTGGTACATATCCAGTGTTAGAGAAACCCTATATGTTGCTGTATTTGCTCCAGTTTGCTTATCACTATTGGTTTGCTTAACATACTCAAAATATTTGTATATTTTATTTTCTAAAAGAGAAGGTTTTATTGCCCAAGGTACATAAATAAAGCATGTGGTGGTTTAGGCTGATGTGGAGAGTGAGTGCTATACATTGCTTAAGCATACTTCACTCTTCCCCGAACAACAGACTTCAATCCACCCTGCTGAAATCCAGTTTCATGAAAAAACTGTTGTTTTGTATTTTCGCATCAAAATATTGACGTTTTGTACATTTTGGATTTTCAGATAACATAACTAAAGCGAATATATAAATGAGAATGGTAAGTCGGCTGTATATGACAAGTGTAAAAAATTATAGCATTTACTGAAGGAAACTGAGAGGTGATGAAGGAATGTATTAATAGTTACATTAGTATGTCGTGTTAATGAAATGTCAGAACACATCTGTACAGGTGAGAATGATAAGCTGTGTAAGATTTACAAATTTACAATCATGTGTGACCCGTCTTGTAAAGAATATTCTTTAACATGAAGGCTTTCAGGTGTAACCCTATTTGTCTTTCTCATTTTGTGCTGGCTTATAGCATTGGCATGCAGCTGCAGAATTTTTAAAAATCTTTTTTATGTGAGATCAGAGACTTTTTTATAAGAGTCATTTAAAATCAGTTTTTCTCATTTTTAAATTGACTATTTATGTGTTTAGGTCAAATTTACGTTTTTGTTTCATTCTGTAATGATATTTCTCCCCAAATTATAATGAAAGTATTATTTCAATATGCATTTATTTGCAGAAAATTAACAAGTTCAAATTCACTTTTATGCAATGCAACAGTAGTTGTGTACATACAGTATATATAAGACAAATTCAAACAATATTTTTATGTTATAAAAATATTTTGTGTCTTGTCATGCTGTAAGTCTTTCATATTGCTGTTGGAGGACTTTGTCACTTCTGAGGTTTCGTATTTGTGGAAATTCAACAGACACTGGACTGGAATAGCTCACCAAGTAATCACCAAGTGAAGTCGTGCATATCATATTTTTAATACAATATCTGTATGTAATATCTGTTGTCAAATCTGCAGTTGTAAATCGCTATGTCTGGTTATGTCTGATGTGAAAGGAACAGTTGCTTTTACATCTGTTAAAACGACGACTGCTTGCCACAAGTGCAGGATTTGTCTAGTGTTGTTAAACCATTTGTTGAGTGTTTAGACCATTTTTGAACAGCAACAACCTCAGTTTTTATGAAGACAGAATGCATAAACAGAGAAAAAAGCATGTACCAGACCACAACAAATGGCAGCCACACGGAGGGGAAAGAAAAAAACTCTTGCCATTTAAAAAAAACCCACTCCGATGTCCCTCCCAGCAGATGCTGCAGCTATCAGCTGTAATGACATGGCCTGTACTGAGGCCGACACTGGGAATATTCAATCTGAAGGCCATAAAAGAATATTGTCAACTCCGTTAACAGCAAGGGCCTAAAAGCAATGTCTGGTAACATGTTAAGAGTTAGCGGGTGGAAAGCTTGCTCTCTGCACTCCATCAACCCCAAGGAGATTTAGTGTGAAGATAATGCGGCTGGAAAAATGTCATAAATAGTCAGAACCCTGGGTGTTCACTCGCCTCGACTCGGCTCTCTGCTTTCTCTCTCTCAAGGCACCTTTACAAGGTGTAGTGATGAGTCGCTGTGAAGTGTAATACACACAGACTCAAGGCTTCTGCCGTCGCACATTGTTTCAGAACAGAATGTATTGTAAGGACACTGCGAGTTTTGTGGCGCATTAAAAGGGGCAAGGTGAGAGAGAGAGAGAGAGCGCTGCTGACTGCTTACTGCATTATGCAGCAACAAAATCCCATCCTGTGTATTCCTGGGAAGCAAAGATAGACGTATAAACATGGAACGTGGTCTTTATAACTGGCTGGATGCCACGGCTCCCTCAACCTTTCAAAGCTTGGATGGCTACATTTACTATTGCGTTAAATTGAAATGTTTGAACTTTTACAGTCACACTACTATTATTTTCAATGCGCAATGTTTAAAACCACAGATCATACTTTTTCTAGAACAAAACGAACTTTTCATATTTGTATCCATGCACACATTACCGATTAGTTTTTTTAAAGGCACAGCGCTGGATTGTGAATGGGACCCAGTACAGGGCAGGTTGTCCTGCAGCGGTGTTTTATAGCCGCGTGGCAACAGTTTATGTTCCCTCAGTAAGTCACCCCATTGACCTTGCTTGAGCGAGCCCGGTAAAAAGCCATAAGTGCAGATTGAAATGTACTTTTCTTGACAGGGTTATTTCACGTGGTCACAAGGGAAATGCGAATGTCAGCGCACTGTTGTCAAGCAAAAATGTAAACAGATATTTTACATGCTGTCAGATGGGGCTAACACCACTAACCCACTGGAGAGCCGTGGCAGCTGCAGCAGATCTCTCGAGGTCTAATATTAGATGCAGCTCCAAGCGCTGGAGTCCTGTCACTGAGCCTGTGCACTCACAGCAGATCTGAAGACTCTATTAAGGGACACAGATCTGTCATTAATGTTAACAAATTAGGCGTTGACATCTGGTTTGATGGATTGAGGGCATGTGTTGTTTCTGTAGTTCAGACAGAAGTCGGTGTCATCTACTGTAGCCTGATTTTTGGCTCCAGGTTATTATGGAGAATTAAAACGAAGCTATTTAAGCATTTCGGTTTATTCAAGTCAATTGAATGGAAAAATAAAAAAAAATGAAAATGAGAAATGTTGCCTCCGCAGTAAGCTATTTTGTGCACTTTTAGTTTGTATTTTTTAGTTACTGTTTATTGGTGTAATCTTTTGTGGTTCTTTTTTTCATTGTTCGCCTGTTTATTGTCTCCGCAGTTTTTTTCTTTTACCTTTGTGTTTCCCTTGTTCTTGCTCAGTCGTTGTTTCAGACCCTGTGTTATCCTCAGGCCTTTGTCGGTTATTCTTTATGGTTGTGGTCTTGTGTTTCTGTGTCGTTCATCCCCTGGATTCTTCATTAAATACCTGTTTGGATGATACTCTTTGTCGTGCGCATTACTATACACGTCAACATGTGACTTCACTTTACACGTCAAAAGGTACTTCACTCTCGAAGCAACCTAGAATGCAGTTTAGTTTTCTTTTCTTTTCTTATTATATAAATCTAAAATATCAACTAATAAATTGACAAAAGCACAAGTTTGGTCTTTACTCTAGGTTGTTTTACTGCCTGCTGAGACAGAAGGGTTTATTTGAAACAATCTTACCACAATAATAAGCTCTCATGGAAGAAAAAAATGTTGAAATGTTCTGCAATCACTTGTACAAAAAGCTTCAAAAAATTGAAAGAAAAATAACTTGTGATCAGATCTTCTTTCCATCCAAGTATTGTTTTTTTCACAAGCTAAATGAGAACAAATGAAATGAAAAGTGTAATATGCCGTTCGACTGGTGACTTCCTAACTTATTGCCCTACACAACAAAGATTTGATGCCCTTGTAAACTTCATAAAATCAAGTTATTAGTTTTACTCAAAAGTTTATCGAGTGAAACATTTGTTTCCAGGCAGACTAGTACAAACTTTTAATGATTTTACTCTGCCAGCCAATCAGGTTCAACGTTTTAGTCAGTGCTTGGCGTTTGTGCATACGTTATGCATTATATCGTGTGTGAATGGACTGTGGCCAGTTGTCATCTGTTCCTGACACTTAAAAGGTTTAGATATCGCTTCTAAAAATAAAACGTACAAACCAAATTATAAAGCAAACCCTTGTTGTTGTTCACTGATGTATATTACAGAATGCCAAGCTGGAGAATAATTTAGCGTGTGGGGCTGAATAAGTATGTTAATTGAATTTCCAGTGTGCTTCATGCCTTAAGCTACAATTCTTATGAGAACAAGAGATATCACGGTACTATTGAGAATAAAGTTGAGTCATAGTCATGCACTTTTACTTCTTTCCAATATTCACATGAATGAATCTGGTGTGATTATACAGCCACAAATTCATCCCATATCTGAACCAATTCAGCTCACATTCCTTGTCAATACATGATTTTCCCATGGAATTTAAGAACTACAGATTCACAGTCAGCGTATAAAATCTCATCCACAGAATTTTGTTTAAAATTTTCATGCACAGCCTGTTTTTTTTGGTGAGCTCAGATTTTAGCTCCGGGGGTTAAGTGGTGCCCACCGCTCTGTTTATGGATTCAGTTCATATCTTCAGCACATGATCTTGCATGCACTAGGAGATTCTCCTGTTTATACTTCTGGACGTTGTACCTCGCTGGCAGCAAATTAAGGATTCCAATAGACTGCGCTGTTGTGCTACACAATGACGTGAAATAAATGTTAATTATGTTGGTGTGCCCTGGGCGCCCCTTGGTCTTGTTCAGAGGCTTCATAACTATCCCAGCTGTCACCATCTCTCGCTGTTTTAAACACAATAAGCGCATACATTTTTATCATCATCTCGCAGAAAAGGGACTTTTTTTCCAACCTACATATATATATTTTTTGTTTGCAGAAGAGGCTACTTGAGTCGATTTAAGGTGAAATGAATGAACATTGACACTTTATAAATCCAGCATTTATCTATAACAAACAAAAAGAAGACAAATGTAGCAAGGACACATTCATTTTTATTATTTCTTGGACAGACCGTAAATCATTTGATTATCAGCGTATTTCTGGGTAGAGTATAAGCCGAGCATGCTTAGAATGCACAAACAGCATACAGTGATGTATTAGACATGGAAGAAAAACCTTAAAAATGTGTTAAAAATGTGATTGCTTTGGATAACAAATAGCAGACAAAGTGGCATCTGCAAACAAAAGATGCTTGATCTTTTCTCAGAACTAACCCATCATTTCTGAAATTACTTTATAGGAAAGTAAATTATAGGAAGTATGTGTCGTGCCCCTGCAGACCACATTACCAGATGATTTTATTACATTTTCCTATTGAAATGTAGTTTAATCATCAAAACATGAGATGGGGTCCATTAATTAAAGACTGTATGCTATTTTGGAAAGTTATTGTTTATTGCATATTTATTATATTGCTGCTGTCCTTATGAAACCTTCTCTGTGTTTTTAGATTTATCTTTTTTGTCATAAATCATTATTGTTATTGTTAAAATCCACGGGTAACTATAACATCCACGGGTAACTATAACATCCACTGGTAACTATAACATCCACGGGTAACTATAACATCCACTGGTAACTATAACATCCACTGGTAACTATAACATCCACGGGTAACTATAACATTCACTGGTAACTATAACATCCACGGGTAACTATAACATCCACTGGTAACTATAACATCCACGGGTAACTATAACATCCACTGGTAACTATAACATCCAATGGTAACTATAACATCCACGGGTAACTATAACATCCACGGGTAACTATAACATCCACGGGTAACTATAACATCCACTGGTAACTATAACATCCAATGGTAACTATAACATCCACGGGTAACTATAACATCCACGGGTAACTATAACATCCACTGGTAACTATAACATCCATTGGTAACTATAACATCCACGGGTAACTATAACATCCACGGGTAGCTATAAAATCCAAGGGTAACTATAATATCCAAGGGTAACTATAACATCCACGGGTAACTATAACATTCACTGGTAACTATAATATCCAAGGGTAACTATAACATCCACGGGTAACTATAACATCCACAGGTAACTATAACATCCAAGGCTAACTATAACATCCACGGGTAACTATAACATCCACTGGTAACTATAACATCCACGGGTAACTATAACATCCACGGGTAACTATAACATCCACGGGTAACTATAACATCCACTGGTAACTATAACATCCACGGGTAACTATAACATCCACTGGTAACTATAACATCCACGGGTAACTATAACATCCACTGGTAACTATAACATCCACGGGTAACCATAACATCCACGGGTAACTATAACATCCTCGGGTAACTATAACATCCACTGGTAACCATAACATCCACGGGTAACTATAACATCCACTGGTAACTATAACATCCACGGGTAACTATAACATCCACTGGTAACTATAACATCCACGGGTAACCATAACATCCACGGGTAACTATAACATCCACGGGTAACTATAACATCCACGGGTAACTATAACATCCACTGGTAACTATAATATCCACGGGTAACTAAACTTTCACTGGTAACTATAACATCCACGGGTAACTATAATATCCACTGGTAACTATAATATCCACGGGTAACTAAACTTTCACTGGTAACTATAACATCCACGGGTAACTATAACATCCACGGGTAACTATAACATCCACTGGTAACTATAATATCCACGGGTAACTAAACTTTCACTGGTAACTATAACATCCACTGGTAACTATAACATCCACTGGTAACTATAATATCCACGGGTAACTATAACATCCACTGGTAACTATAACATCCACGGGTAACTATAACATCCACTGGTAACTATAATATCCACGGGTAACTAAACTTTCACTGGTAACTATAACATCCACGGGTAACTATAACATCCACTGGTAACTATAATATCCACGGGTAACTAAACTTTCACTGGTAACTATAACATCCACGGGTAACTATAATATCCACGGGTAACTAAACTTTCACTGGTAACTATAATATCCAATTGGCAGGGGGAACACAAGGGGGCAGACAGGACCGTGACAATAGTATAATTTCAAATGTGCAGTGATTTTTTCATTTATTGAAATTTGGACATCCAAGGTTTCAGAAGGACAGCAAGAATATGTAAATAAAAGTGCCCTTGTGCTTATTTTTATATTAAAGACACTTAACAAAATTTGTACAGTGCATTTCTGTATTTTAGGTATATAGCTGTTAGTGCTGAAAAAGGTCTGGTTATTCTGATTGTTAATTTAGGGTATTTTGAAGAATGTTGTTAGCCAGCTCCCCCTTCAGTTCTATATTGTATGGACACAAAACCAATGCAATTGAATGGGTGCCGGTTAACAACTTCTTAACAAAATCTTCTTTTGTATTTTGCGGAAGAAATAAAGTCCTACAGGTCTGAAATGACAAGAGGGTGAATTAAGGATGACTGATTTACATTTCTGGGAAGCCCTTTAAGAGTACTACAAAACAACATTTTTAGAGTTCATTTGATTTTTGTCACTTCCTAGTTTCTGTGTTATTTGCTGATTAAGGACACAGTTAAAAAGTTGCTTGCTATCCCATATTACTTGAAACCACTTCAGGTTAATGAGCTTTAGGATATTGTTTCCAAAGTAGTGCAAAATAACTGACTTTGATGAATGCCACAGTATGCACAATCCAATCAATCAAAATGAAATTTCCATTAGAATTAGGGGCTCAATCTTTTAATTTCCTGGAAGAGAAAGTATTTCCACAGCTAAAGCAGAAATGTCAGAGGCAAAAATGAAGATCTATGCACTAGAGGAGTCCCAGACCATCTCTCCTCTATAGCATACCCGGACCCACCTCTCCATGGACCACTACATTAACTAACCTCATAAGATACACCAAAATTAAACGTTATTTCACTTTTAAATGCATCCCCCTTTGCCAAATGTATAGCACTTAAATGTTAATTTATGAACGCACATCTGATGAAGAGAAAGTCTTGACTGAATCTTTGCCATCCTTTGAGTTGATTGTGTGATGCTAATGAGGGATCGTATTTAAAGCCCTTATGAAAAGTCTGGAAAGTTGTTGCAGTCGGTTCACTTGATAATGCCAGTGACCCATTGTGTCAATGCTTGAGTGTAACCATTTTTTTCTGCAGTATTAAGTCTGCGTAGGACAACTCAGAGTTCATAACCCTGTAGATGTGGGATAGGGTAATTCCTTTCAATTTCTTAAAAATCACCCTTCTGCTACGACGAAGTATAAACACTGGATGAAGTAAATTGTTTTGTGCACAGACAATCAATTCTGATTTTGTGGTAATGTACCATGTGACTTGTGTATCAATCTACGTATTAAGAAACACTCCCGTGGGTATATCTGCTCTTTTTAAGTTACATGATAGCAGAAAACACCTGACTTATACGTGACAGATTTTCTAAATTGTCCCTTTAAGCAGATAATGAGCATTTTAGTCGAGTGGTTGGATTCCTCTCACACATTTTATAATAAATATGAACCGCAAAGGGTTTGTAATTTTTGATTTGATGAATATACCTTGCTTTTCTGTGTGCCCCAATCCTAATTCTAATCTTACTTTATCTTAATGTTACATTAAAATATAATATATATATATATATATATATATATATATATATATATATATTTATAAAATATATAACATAATAAAAAGGATAAAGTTATAAAAGGTGAGAAGAAGTCAGAGAAATTCTAAACGGCAATGCAATTCTAAACTACTGATGATTTTAATCCAGTGCTGGACTGGTAATCTGGCATACCGGGCAAATGCCCGGTGGGCCGACGCACTTGGGGGCCGATATAATATAATATTATATTTTTTTAATCTGCCAACGACCGGCCCATAAAGCAGGGACAGCGGCCCATTGGTTCATTTTCCATACTGACACTGGGCTGGCCCAATCATCTCTTAACAGACTCCACCCCCCCCCCCCCCCAGTTTCTCGTGTCAGATGCAGTCAGTGTCTTATAGAATGTTCACACCAAACGCAGTAAATCGCGCTATTAGCGTCTAGTTGGACGCTTGAACATTTTGCTTTTACTCGCTTCATTCGCGTCATGGAGGGGCTTCTGTCAGGCGGCTCCCGTCTAATTGCGAAATGGCGGACATGGATTTAGTTGAGAGGATAGCTGCGCATTATGTGCTATGGAGGGCTGATGAACGACGTAGACTCGTTCAGCGCCATGTCTGGGTCCATCAAATCCTTCAGAGGCGCAGTCCTTCATTGTTGTTTCGGATTCCTGCCTCCGCTCGCTATGTCATAATCACGTCCCTACTAGAGCAAGCTCCTAGTTCGTAAACGCGGCGCGAATTTTCGCCAAAGTTCAGATTTTTCAACTCGCGCGAACTATGGGAAGCCAAATAATCCAAATGTGGGACGAGACAGCAGGTATTACAGAGCTCGCGGCGAGCTGACATGTCAATCGCCCAGCCAGCCGACTCCTCGTCAGCGCACACGTTATTTAAACAGCGCAAACCGTACACTCAAATGTACCACAAAGAAACCCCTCATTCCTTATAAACATTTACATTTGTTTACATTTACACATTATTATCTTTAATAGTGTACAAGTAATCGGTAGTGCTTTGCATGGATACTTTGAAGAACTGCACATATAGACTCTATACTATAGAGGCTACGGAAAGACCTGTACAAAGCAGAAACTTCAATGACTTCCAATATCGTAGTCTTGAGGAGCACGCCAACCTCCTGGAAATTATATAGGACAGTTTACATGTTCAGGTAATTTATTTTATTATTGTAGTACGTTTTGCGCCTAGCCATTTTACCTCAACTATTAATGTTAATAATAGCAGAGGTTTATGGATAAAATGTAAATGAGTGGCGCAAAATGAACATTGTATATGTTTTAAGTGGTCAGTGCAGCGGATTGGTTGGTGCCACGCTGCCCATCGGTTGGCGATAGAAAATTGAATCGCGCAGATGACATGTCAGCTTGGCGCGAGCTCTGTAATACCCCGCTGTCTCATCCCACTATTGGATTGTTTGGCTTCCCTTACTGACGCTCAATTTGCGCGAATCACACCACAAGTAGGTATAGGTCTTTCACCAGGGAGTCAGTCAAGAGAGAGTGAGTACACTGGTCCACTTGCACTGGGACACTGGTCCATGGCACTTAGTTCTCAGCTTTGTAGGTTTTTGGGGGAATGGAACAGTAGATATGCATATTTACAGGGACCGCAAGGATGGTGTACTCGTTGGTTGTGTCCGACCCATTGTGGTGGGCCGGTCTGAGTAAAAATGCCAGGGCCATTTTTTTGTCTCAGTCCAGCCCTGTTTTAATCCCAGACCATCCAAACATTCTCAACTCAGGTTAAGAGAATTCCTGAAATCTTTGGATCTTAAAACTCATCTGAATAATAAGTGAATATACAACCTGATAACATGGCTTCAACTGTGAGCGTTGGATACACTATGTATTTTAAATAATATAATTTTTACAAAACACATGTTTAAGATTTATTTTGAGTTATGGAGTCTTCTGAAGGTAGTTGATAACATCAGGACTTTTGTAGCTTTTATAATGCAGGATAAACATTTGTCTACAAAACATGCAAACAAGTAGGATTTATGAATTTTCTACAGTTCTCAGCCCACACAATTATACAGCACTCCATGTTCAGTCAAACATCAACAGACGACTGAAGAGCATTGTTCTCTACTACTCTAAATCTATGGAGAGCTACAAAATTAACACTTTTACACTTAATGTACCTGCTGTGTTGTATAACATCACATCCTCCATGCAGAGTACCCTCCTCACGAATGCCCATAATTTGAAGTATTCCCTCAAGCTGCATAACCAGATACTCACCGCACACACAGCCCCGGCAATGTCTACCCCTTTACACAAATCAATGCTGTTTCCAATTGAACATAACCCATACACTGATTAAACCATCTTGTCTGATCAAATTTTTTCGAGTCAAGTCATTCTATCTTTTTAAGAGGAAAACAATATTCAAACACAAGCGCTTTGTGTAACACTCTGTAGGCGAAAGCGCATTGACTAAAACATATTATAAAACATATTTACTGTAGTCTCAAATAAGACTTTATGTGTACATGCTGTAGGTGGACTTTATCTAAATGACATATGATGTAATCTGTTTCATTCTATAATTGCAGATATATAAATTTGGTGGTTGGAAATTCTCCAAACAATAATAATACAGTTTAAAATGATAATTAAATTAGGGATTACTCTTAATTTGTTATTATTAGCGTATTAAAGTGTAATGTTTTGCTGATGTCCTTCTAAAACCTTGTATCTCCACATTGTAACAAGCTCTCCCGCACCCCCCCTCCATCAGCACCCGTTCACTTTCCCCGGACTATTGACTCTCACAAACTACATTTCCCATCATCCTTTGCACCCGCCATAATTGCACCCGCACCTGATACCTATCCTATGGACACTATATGTACCCTTGCTTGTGTTTAGTGAGTTGTCAGATCTAGTTGTATGTTGATACCGGTCTAGTGTACCCTTGTTTTGCAAATATCTAACCAATAAAAAGTATTAAGAAGTGCTTGACAACTTTGACAACACAGGATTTAATCATTTTAAAACTACAGCGTTTTTCCTTTTTCTGAAACACAGCGAATTTGGAGACCCAAGGATCCATGTAATGTTTGATTTAATATTTTGTCAGATATTTTTGTGAAGCATTATCTTAACTAAAGATTATTAAACATGTAATCACCGTAAAAAAAACATGTGTTGCTTTTTGTTGGTTCAACTTAAAAATGGTTGCCTTGAAGTTAATTCAATTTAACAAGTTTAGTCAGCTCCACAATAATTTTATTAAGTTAACTGATATTTTTAAATTGAATTAACTTAAAATAAGGCAACCAGGAAAACCAACAATTATTTTACAGTGATTCAATTTATTTTAATTTTGCCTCGTTGAGATGCTTTAGTTTTTTTCTCAGTTGCTCTTATTGTTGAGAGAGTTAAACATTTGTGTACCATTTTGTATTATGTAATGTTTTAATAAATCTATTATTAATTGGCTGTGTTTGACTCACATTGAAGGACAATGCAAAAATGACTATTCTATTCTATTTTCAATGTTCTCAAGGTTGATTTAAAGAAGTAATAAGTAATCAATTTACTTTTTAGAGTAATTTAATTGTAATAATTGAGTAATTGAAACATAACATTGACAATGTACTTGGTAATACATTTCTTACACATCTGTTTTTTGATCTACAAAAAATTCTTGCACACGTCTCATTTACCAGTTAATTAATGTGAATTAACATAAAGCACGTCTGCAGATATACATGGAGATGATGTTGTACAGTGTGAGTTGAATAGACTGTATTGGCAGAGTTGTTGTGTTGTCGGTAACCTAATTGCATAAATTTAAATCAAATTAGTATTTATTATTATAATGATTCAATTAAATTAGTTTTCTCCCCCAAACATCTGAGTAAGCACCACTGAATCGATTATATAATTATATATACTATTAATAACCAAACACTTTTGCCTTTATAAGCATTAGCATTACAAAAGCTGTATCTTGGTTAATTAGGAATTAATCCTGCGAAATACTGTTTGTTCAGCAATTACTCTTTTTTTTTTTTTGCCAAACTACTTGTTAAGTTTTCTAAGTATGTATGTGTTGTTGAGATTTCTTTCAAATTTAGTATTTTTCTTTTCTTTTTCTTTTAATGAATTAGATTTATTCACGACAGTGGTAGAATTTATTGAAAAATAAAATTTAAATAAAACACTTTTAACATTTTAGTTTTTCTCTCTCATAAAACCTTCATATTTTTACACCAAATGGTAAAACTACCGTACTGATTTTGGGCACCGGTATCATCACCCCTGCAGTTAATTTCTAATTTGTGAAATGGATGGTGTCACAACTAACCTCGTGTTACAACACTCCCTATTCATTCGCTTGGCAGACACTTTGATCCGAAGCGACTTGCATTCAAGGTCTACATTTTACCGCTTTGTGTGTACATGGGAATCAAAGCCATGACCTTGGCCTTATAGCCATGCATTACCAGTTGAGCTGCGGAAACCAAAAAAATACAATGCCAAAATATCTGCATTGTAACAAACAGCCATTCTTTTTAAAATAATGTCTTGTTTTAAAGTATTGCTTTTGTAACAGTTTCTCTCAATATGACTAATTTCTTCACAAGTGTGGCAGGGGACATTATTGTTTCCGGCGATACAGTGCTAAGCTCTGTGGGGAGTTGTCTGCTTTGAAACTTTCATGACTAAAACACTGACACATCTTTGTTTTCACACGTTCAGAAGTGCTACAGTATCTTTACGTATGTGCAATCTGCTACTTTTAAGAAAGCAAATCTGTTAATGAGGAGTGCTTTTATGCGACTAAATCAATACCAGAAATAAATCTGTCGGCTTGAATAAAACATTTTTTGTCGCAGCAAACAAGAAAGCAAAACGTGTTAGTCCATAATTTTTTATTGCCTTTCCAGTGCTAATATTTTGATAATTAGGTAGCAAATGGAGCCCTAAATAGCGTAATTCATATCTGCTGAGTACATTTTAGTCAAGTAAGGTATGATATAACTCCATCCCTCAACGAAAAATTATTTTAAGTATTTTAGAGTGTTTTGTATAATAAATCTACGGGTCTAATGCCTTATGTCTTGTAGATCCATTAATCTTTCAAGTCTGTCTCATAAAGCGCAAACAGCGATTGTATTGAATGAATTATTTATGTTATTAATGGGCCACACAAGCAGCCCCACACCGACGTTCTGCAACTGCGAGTTAACAATTTGACAACAGCAATGAATCTAATTGGTGTAATCGCTAACTCTCCTGCATAACATTGCTCATAAATGCTTACCCAAATCAGCATTGTCGACTATGAAATGAAGGCATATCAGGTGATGCGCACCCAAGAAACTTATAAGTATGCTAATATGCCTCATGTATGTGTTAATTTATCATTTTCTTAGAATTCATAAATAGTCGCACTGTAAGTCATTCTTTTTTATGACCAAATAAATCATTCCACATTTGCAAGTAGGGGACGCATGACATAACATTTCAAAAATTTTAATGCCTTCTTAAAATATTGCTATTCGGGAATTTTCTTTGCTAATTTTAGAAAGGACAGTACACCCATATGCACTTTCAAACGTGTCCTTGGTCCCCATCCGCTCATTTCATTTTATAAAACGAGAAACAGAGCACAACAGGAATTCCCTTGTGTGTGGCTGAAGGACGCGTGTCAAAATTCCTTGACCCTTCTACACGAGGGCGTGCAGCGTGATGATCGCTCACGTTTGAGTGAAGGCCTTGTTAAGCAGGTCGTCGTTGAGCGTAGCCCAGATGCCGTTTGAGAGCGGAGAGCGAGGCCGTGTCACTCCTATAACGTTCCATGGATCTCTCAGGACAATCAGTGATACGTGATGCAAAGCAATCAAAATCAAAATGGAGCCCCATTGGCATGTATTTTCATCAATTGGAATCAGCAGATTCATTTTCCCCTTCCATTTGCTGTGCGTGTGTGATTGAATGGCTGCAGTTCTCTCCTCCCACCGTATGAGGTTAAATAGATTTGGAGACAGTTGTATGTGAAACAGTTTTCTGGTTACGTTGCTATTTGATTAGCTGGATTGAGAGCTCTGTGTTTAGTCGCTGTGGCTGGTAAAGTAGCTAAAATGCCTTAAAGTCCTAGTGAAATAAAAAGACAACGCCTATGTTTTCATGAAATACTGCAGAGTTTACTGTTAATAGTTTATCAGTGCGGGTCATTCTCTTTTTAAAAACCGTGTGCCCTGATAATCTTTAGTTAAAATCTGAAAAAGTATGCTTGGGTGGAGCATCTGTTAACTCCTCCCCTTCAACTATCAGTCTGCTGTCAGTTCCATTCCAAAATGCAATGGCTGTTTTTTTACATCCAATCAAATTGCAGAAAAAGACGAGAGCCACTACCACTGTTTTCCTAAAAATTCAATTTCACTCAGAAATGCGTCAAAATACAGAAGTAAAAACTATCTTCCAGTTCACGGGGACTTTTAACCTAATTTTTCAAACTCTCTCTATAATGTAAATGCGTCTCTTTATTGCTACTGAATCTGCTCATTCATTTTCTGTGGCCTCACCCCCTACTGTCTCTGTTTTGATTTAAACAAATAGCCAGTGAAATCTGTGCTCTTGGTGTAGTGGAAAAAACGTCAGTTGCCTAATGTCGTTGGAGATGAATCGCTCACAATCTCATATGTCAACGTTTTTTTATAGCTATTTCCAAAGATATTTGGACAAATGTCATTGAATATGGTTTCTTATCTGCCCTGTAAGCACAATACGAATGTATGCGTGTGAATGCGTGATGACAGCCACGCCAGACGGCATTCTCTTTTAATACAGTTAAAAAGGCGTGCTGTGACGATGACAAAAGAAATCGTAGAGGGGAATGACAAAACACGAGAAAGCAGCCAAGACGTGGGTTATCTACTGGCTTCTCACTCGAGTGCAAATGCAAAACAGCATTAAGGCATCATGCAAGGTTGAGGAAAGCAACTGTTGTCATGAACCCAAGGTGGCACATTTTTCCCCCGGAGGAAAGCGGCGAGCAGATATTTACCTGAACGGTTATAACAGAAGAGATCATTTTATTCTAGTTAGGATCTTTCAACCGCGATCAATTTTGTTTGTCACCATAAATAATGGGGGTCACAGAGAGCTCTGAGGACCTCTGCGTACACTGTTGACAGTGCGCTTTTGCCAACAGTCACCAGACCAGTCACTTTGCATTAGAAGTTGTGTACATGAAACTTTTCCTGCTTTCGAATCATCTTCTTTGATGAGCTCGGGGATCCCGGCTTTATAATTTGAAAACAGTTTTGTGTAATTGGATTAAATGTACATTACCTAAAGGCTATGTGGTGGTTTGTTGATCTGCTAAGCTCTTTTCTCTGGCCGGTTATCAGATATGACACTCATTATTGCTCAGGGGGAACATTTTGCCAATGGCTCAGCAAGCTGATGTAAGTGATATACTCTTTTTCACATTATGAACACACACTCCAGAGACCACGAGTTTATGCTTGTGTAAATTTAGCAAAGGAATATCAATATTAGAGGCTGTTCTAATACTCATTTTCATTTTTGTTTGTTGATAATTCATTTTATTACAGTTTCCCTTTAGCGTGCTTACAATGCCACACATATTTCTGCTGGGTACATGCTTTCTACTTTATAAGGCAGTGTTTTTACTTCTAATTTTGAGATTAGAAATCATCATATTGTGTTTGATAGTGCCAAAAGTTATAATGTCATTTCTGAGTCACTTGTGGCGCCAAATGGTATTTCAGAATGGATAGTTCACCCAAAAATTAATATTCTGTTATCATTTACTTACCCTCAAGTCAAATCTGTATGGATTTCTTTGTTCTGATGAACACAAAGAAAGGTTTTATGGAAAAACCAAATAATATAAATATTCTTAATATAATATGTTTTTGTGGTAAACTAATACTTTAATAAAAAGGTTTCCTAACCATTTTCACAGGTTGGACAATGTCCCTTTGAAAAAAAATTAAGTAGACAAACATACCAATAGAACCACAGAGTGTTTACACTTTTCAGGGACGTCAAATATGAATATATAACTTAGACATAACTTTTTCCAAGGTGCTGTTGTGTTAAATGTCAGGCATTTGAATGTACAAACTAGTTTTATTTGTACCTGCTGCTTATTATTTACCTTGTTTCAAGCAAAGCTTGACATTTGGCTGGTAAAGTAGCTCAAAGCGCCATTGCAAGAAACATTTTCAATTCTCAAAAGAACAAGATGTGTGTGAAGTTACTGTAAAATTAAAAGTGTCAGCTTTGGTTGCATCCAGACATCAACGTTTCCCATTTTCCAGCATTTGATTTTCCATATGCCTAATAATTTAACTGTTTACAGACCTAGACATTGTAATATGTAACCAGTAGAGGTTTGTGTGTGAAGGTTACTTCTTTTGTGATTTTATATGTATGCATATGCATAAGTATACATAAAGTATAAAATGTTGAGTTCATGACTGTCATATAGAATAAAAACACAAAATATTGTTTAAATATTATTTAAAAAAGCCTTGACTCAAAATTGTGTATCGACTGGTTACATCATAATTTGTGAATTGGCACATTTGCTAATTATCTATCTAAAATATATAATATATAATTATATAATTGTTCACAAGCAACACTGATGTTTTTTAACTAAACATCATATATGATGCTCACTGCTAATTAATTATCTGTAAAAGAAAATAAGACAGGCATCATCTACAGTCTCCCATACTTCCCAAACCTGCACAGCAGAGAATAAAGTATTCATTTCTATTGAAAATACTTTTTTCTCACAAGAAAGCTTACTTGACATACTTATCATCCAGCACAAAGTATGCACAAAGTACAAACTGTAAAAGTGGATTGTAGATGCGCTGTGAAGTCCCAGTTTAAAGAGATGTTGTTTTTTCTGCACAGTTTGTGTCTTTGACAGGGTCTTGGGCTCTCACACCGACATACAGAATAGGGAATATGGAACCAAAACAGTTTATTATGCTCATATTGCACATATACTGTAAGCAGTGAATAGACTATATGTAATCCAATAGATTTGAAGGGTATGATCTGTCGTAACCACGTCTTTACAACCTTTACAAATCCATACTACCATATTAAGATGATTACATACCTTCTCAAGGTTATTTAAGCCTCAAGATCAAAAATGTAAATGTCGTATAAAGACCCATAATGACTATGATATCAGTTTGGGTGTGTGATGTATATAATCTAACCTGAACAGCATGGGATGAATACTATTTATCAGAGAACAGTACTAAAGATTTATACATTAAGACTTCACATGATACTTCAATGCTTAGAAGTCTGCTAATGGTGGATTTATCTTCTGACCAATGAGGATTTGTGTCACTTCTAGACTATTAAAAGACATTGACTCTATGGTGGATGATCAGAATGTCACATTGTACGCTGAATACTGGTTTCCCTACCTGATAACATCTACTGTTGGACGTTCAATGTGATGTCGCTTGTCCAGGGTTTGATGAAGAGGGCACATTTTTCTCCATTCACCTTTAAATGTAAGAACAGTGAGAGAAGTAATGGCAACAGTTTCATGGTGGTTTTTTTCAACAAATTCAAAAACAATTTCCTTCATCGTCTGTAAAAGTGCTAAATGCATGTTGGTCAAAGTGGGGTAATAAAGTGGAAAAGATGGAATGTGGTGCATTGAATACAACAGTGCCCAAGCATTTATTTGACTTAACCTCTTACCGTAACTATAACATTTGAGAATGCTTTTTCAATTCAGCATGAATGATACTTTAAACAATACAAAATCAGACTAACACAGTCTCAAAAACGTAACTATTTTACGAGGTGGCTAATTAATGATCTCATTCATACATTTTAGTGCGTCTTGCTTTCGGGTTAGTGATGTGATGTCAGGATATGTGGAAAGCAGAACCCAAACGCAGGCAGCAGTTGAAAATAAAATAGACTTGAATTAAATAATAAACCTGCGATGTGGCAAACAATAAACTAAAACAAGATTCAAACAAAAATCTTCCCTCAAGTGGGCCAAACAAACAAGGTCCATGAAAATATAGATAACAACACACACGACAGGGAAATGATCAACAGGAACAAGGTAATCTGACACGGATACACAACGAGGCTTGGAAAACACAATGAACCGACACAGGACAATAAAGAGAAGGGAACTATATAGGGACACTAACAAGGATGATAATACAGTGCAGGTGACAGGCAGGTGAAGGGAATGAACAATAACAGGACACTAACAGTGAGTTAAGTAACACAAGGCACTCCTCCCCCACTTGCCACGGAGGCTTGTAGGAGAAACTGGACCGGCGGAGCTTGAGGCGGGAGATGGTGCCTAAAACATAGTTCTCCGGGACGGCAGCAGGGAAATGGTCCTTAAACCAGCTCCTCTCGAAGTTGCAGCCGTTCCACCAGCTGGTGGTTCATTCTGTCAGGATAGGTGTAAAGCACAACCCAAAAGTAAGCAGTAGTTGAAAATAAAATAGACTTTAACTTAATATTTTAGTTTGTATGAGATTTCAAATTTTCATGTCAGATAAGCTACGTTTTGTATTGCTAATAATAATATGCATATGGTGGTCATGGTAATATTCTTTCAGTTTTGTGTGTAGGGACTTTTTTGTCATTAAGGTTTAGTTTGTACAACAACAATGCACGTGAAATGCAAACGTATGTTTTTTTAAACACGTACAAAGGTCAAACAATCACTGTTCACGTGGATCCACAAAAACAACTAAAAACAAGTACTATGAATTTTGTTAAATTTTTTACGTTTTTTTGTTGTTGAGTTGGGTAATGGAGTTTACAGAGACACAGTAATGGTATCGTTTGTGATCAAAGGTTTGTTTTCTAGCCCCCTTGCTGTTGTCTAAATAGACAGAAACCAAAAAAAGTTGAAAATGGGGTCCTTATAAGAATGGTCCTGCTGCCCTATTGTTATCCAACTATTTTTTTAATTCCTTCCTTTTCTTAAACTTATATAATTAGAATATAATTGTGAGTTTTTAAGTTCCTACGTGTTCTTGGTTATGTAATCGGGACATACAATGGCCAGGGTTCCTTCCTACACATTATTCATTACAAAATTCCATACTTTTCATAAACAGACTTTCCTCGGATTTCTCAGATCATGTTTAACATCTGAAAAAAGCAGTGGTTTTTAAAAACTGTTCACATGTATACACAAATATTTCCAAATACATTGCTGCTCTTGGTGCAGCAGAGGATGCTGTGAACAGGAGACAGTGCTTTTTCCCTTGCTTCATATGGCCACAATTACTGCGTCACCCATGTTGGAGATATTTTACATTAAAGTTTAAATGTAAAGTTTTGTTTCCATTTTGGAATTCTTTGCCAGCCACTGTTTTCTATTAAGGATAATCAAGCCATCGGAAAACGTACATTTACCTATTGTTGCTGATCATTCGGTTCACACTCCAACGCTAAATTTGACAACGTTCAGTGAGTTTAGCCGAACTGTCTGGGGCACTAACTCCAATCTAACCGCATAACATCCAATCACAGTAAACAGTCCTCTGGCAGATTTGATCTAGCGCCAATCTTTTGGCAGCACTTAAAACATGCTCCAAACGTCACAGACTACATTTATTATTAGAAATTCCTGATTTTATATTTTAGGAAACTGAATATGGCAATGATCTGGAAATGTATATTTTTATGCATACCCAATTTTATTTTGTCCATACTAATCCCGACCTGGAAAACACTCAAATCATATTCCATACTTTTCCAAAAAGCATCAGAACCCTGAATGGCGCTTCTAGCCTTACTAGTGGTCACTGTCAGACATGTCAGCCATAGTGTCTATCTTAAAATCCCCCTGATACATGTTTCAGGGGAAGAGCAGACAGTATGTCCAGCAGTGTCCAGCTATCTGTAGTCATTCTTGAAGGCCAGAGTCACACATCCAGATTGATTGTGGATAGCGCTATCATCTCCATCCATCTAGAACTCAGGGGAAATCACAGCTTGTTCTATCAATCAGAGTGAGGAACCGTTTCAACTTGTTCTGTGCCTCAGTGGTATTTTAGGTCAGATTTTTCACAACTCGCCATCGATGCAGAGAGATTGGGTGGGAAGAAAAGTTGGCTGCACATCCATGCCCATTTCAAAGAATCATGACGATTTTTAAGACCAGACGTCCTCAAATTCTCTCACATTCAGTCATCTACATTGGTCTGTTTTTAGCTTTTACCATATAAACACTAGATGGGTTCTGGGGACGTTTGTGAAGAGCAATGGGGATCAAATGGCGCTGTTTACCTCAGCCAGAGCAAAACAAACATCAACATTGGAGTTACCCCAACAAGTCCGGTCCATTAGGTCTGGACGTGCAGCAGGGAATCTTATGTGGCATCCATTAAAGGGGCAATTAGCTTGTAGTGCTCAATGTTCAGATAGCTTTTTATACTTCTTTTTCCGTTATGGAAATCCAATTTAATGACAGGAACTAACTCTGTGGGTTTTTATGAACCGCCTACGTGCTCTTTGATGCATAAGCACATTGTTACAATGGAAGCCTGATTACAGGAAAATATCACATTGTGTGCTGGGGAAAAAGTAGGAGTCTAATGACTAATACTGCCAGAACGCCATCCCAAAAAATTAACGGCTTTAGGTAATGAATATTTTACTTAGAGTGGTACAGTAATACATTGACTGAAAAGGAACAGATTGATTTTGTTGTTCTGATTACGAAATGATTCTATAAGGTATTTCTTAGGCAGCAAACAAAACATAAAACGCTGTAAAGGTTATTATTTCATACATACACTAACAATAATACACAATTACTCTTGATTTTGTTGAAAAACAGGAAAGCCTTCTTCTGCATCTACACAATTAAATGAAATACACTAACATCAGAAGGGTACCCTCAAATAACCTAAATGTGTATTATTTCCAACCTTTGGGTTTTAATTTCTACTTCTAATGGTTTCCAGTCATCCAAAGAAGTCATTTTTTGCACTTTACATTATGACATGTGTTCTTGGATTTGCTTCCATTTAGACACAAAAACACCAGTAAGATCAATGCCGATGTCAGGTGATAACTCGCAGCCGGTCTTCCAGTTTATCTCAATGCTGTATACAAAGGTTAAGAATTTCCTACGGTTCATTTTTTCCAAACCAGATTCATTAAATCATTTCTGCACTGTAAAACATTCTTTGCTGCATTACGTTTTAGGTACAATCAAATTGTTTGTACAAGTGATTTCAACTGACCATTTTACATTCTGTCAATTCCTTTACATTACTTCAATGCATCACAATAAGGGAAGCAGCCATAAGTTACAGTATCTCCACTCAACCGTTTGACAAAATATTTTTTTAAAAAACAAAAAACAAAAAAAAAACTTGTAAAGCCAGTTTATGAGTCATATGTACATATTGTATGTCAGTCACGTCATGTACATTGAAATGCTCGTTGTAAAGGCATAGGAAGTCTACAGCAATACAATAATAAGATCATATAAAAACAAAGTAAATATAATTAAAGATAAAAGACAAGGAAGACATTTAAAATCAACATGACATCATTTACTGTACAGGTGTCAGAAGTTGTAAAGGTATTTACAATAGAAATTTACGATAGTAACGTAATACATTTGATTGACATGTTTTTTTTGCAATTGGACACACCTTGTTCACAAAGTGTCATACGGTTTAAAAACATTGTAAGATTTGCAACAGGAAAGTTCCCAAAGGTGCATCTACACAAGTCTGTAAAATGTATCCTCTCTGGAATTACTGAAATTGTTAAACCTGTTAATTAGAAGTGGGAGTCCAAAGAGTTTTAGCCACATGCTGTACATTTCCATAAATCTATTTCCATTTTAATAGACTTTAATTAGTTATGCATTGTGGTAAAATCAATAGATTCAAATGAAACCTGAAAATTCCTTTTTTTTATTTGTGTGAAATTAGTCATTACAGTGGTTTCTTCATCTCCTTTGCTTAATCTTGTCACTGGGTAATAGATTATCCTTGTTGAGGGCCACAAAGTGTTAATTTCCAATCAGAAGCACTTAATTACCTTTGGCCTCGGCTCTCACTGTAAACTCGGGCAGTTCAACTTAGACACAGCTGATTGGTTTCATTGTGGAGGGAGTAAATCATAATGAAACAGAAATCGATGCAAATTAAAGTGCAAGGTCTAAACATGTTATTGAATTCTATTAGCACTGCAAAATTGCTTCCAGGACAGAAGATATTGAGCTTTCCTTCCACACGCTGCTTGTGCTGCACATTCCCACGAGCGTAGAAGATATTTGGTCAAAATTACAGAAAGCTTCAATTTACAAAAGAGATCTTGGCTATCCTGATCATAAGTATAAAATCATATCTGAAAGTCAATGTCAGGCCTTTGATTGACATGAATGGATTACATGTGTTATAAATGAGCATCAATTCTGTGATAATCTAATTAGACATAATCGCTTTTGTAAGCAGTCTCAAGGTTTCTCATTATTTACAGATTAGTCTGGAAAATGTAAGTAGTTACACTGTAACCAGCGAGGAAAGCTATGCTTTATGTTTCAAAACCTAATAACAAATACTGTAATACTCTCCAAAACCACACAAGACAATAATTAAATAAAGCCATCAGTCACACAACAATATAAAATCTGTTTTAGTCACCTTCAGGGCATTAAAAACCTGTTTTTGCTTCTTTTTGTCATACATTTTAATAATGTCTGTATTCTATATGAAGTGATTTTGTCCATGCAATGGAAAGCAATGGGTCCCATGTTGTTTTGATACTAATGTTCTTCAAAATACTTTATTTTGTGTTCTTCAGAAGAAAGAAAGTAATGAAGGAGAGTTTTATTTTTTGGGGTGAACGATTCCTTTACGCTGTTTTCAGGTCACTAAGCAAGTTTGAGTAAATATATTACGTTGAGTGTGTTAACTCCCTTGCAAAAAAGGGCAGAATTAATTGCCTCTATTGAAGCACGTGCTGGGATAACATGAAAGATCGATCATTGATTTGAAGCATGAGTGCTTTCTTCACATTGTTGATCATTCATATGATATAATCTGTCATTTTTTGTTATAAAAACAAACTAACATTTTTGCAAAGATACTAGTGGAGGACTAAACACCATTTACAATCATTTTATCACTTAAAGGCCCAGTGTATGAAATTTAGCAGCATCTAGCGGTGAGGTTACAAATTGCAACCAACAGCTCACTCCACCTCTCTCTTCCGAAGCACTACGGCTGACACAGGACAAAGATGTCATCATATATAACGTATTTACGAAATGCGGTCTGTAGAGCAGTTTAGGGCTACTGTAGAAACAACATGACGAATTACTAAGGAAATAAACACAAAACGCTTCATTTTGTAAGGTCTTTATACACCTCTGAAGACAAACGTATATTATATTGCATTTCTATCCTTAAAAAATTGCACACGGCACCTTTAATTTAACACAAACTTTTCTCTATCACATATCTGTGGAGGTGTAGACATCGGTGATGTCTTTTTTTCCGTTTTGAGAATGTTCGTTTCCCCGTGAGCGAAGTCTGATATTTTTAAGTGGGTTTTTCCATCTTTTTATACCTTATCCCTCCTTACACGTCCCTTAAGATGGCACCGAATTAAACACTTCATTAGCATTTCATACACCAACGCAACCTGCCCCTTGAGAACCAAAGTAGTAGAGGGCCAGTAATACAACATGGGCTTTTATCTTATTTTCTCGTGGTCGTTCGAGGATTCATTTGAAAAAACTAATTACAGATTTTAATTATATTCTTTTTTATTAATGCTTGTCTGCTTGTTAAAACTACTTGACATTTTTTAACGTGTAACATGCATTTATTGTTTTGGTTATGACCAGAAGGCCTTTAAATATTATACGGATTTTTTCTCAGTATAAAACATTATTACAATATGTTTTAATATGCTGTGACATTATAATGTAATGTAATGTTTGGTTGTTTTTGATTGCGCCCTCAGGTTTGACTTTGGCTGTGATATAATTTGCGCATTTATATATAGTATTGTCTGTAGCACGCGGCATGGTCAGTGACAAGAATACTGTATTGAAATGTGTCTTACAATAAAGCCATTAATATTTCCAGAAAGAGCCCAGCAGAATGCCGATGACAAGTCATTAGTTCCTGTTTTTTAATTAACAGGTTTTGCTGAGGAACTGCAGCTTTACAATTATGAATGTAATTTGTATTTTCATTGTGTTAATAAGATGTGTCTTTAATGGCGTTCACATGAGCATCGCATCTCTTCTCATGTGCACTCGCCTCAGTAGTTAAGAGTTTGGATGTGATCAATCAATCAGCCATGAAGCCATGTTAGGTTTTTTTCATCATCACACACATAACATTTTACTCTGAAGCTTTCCAGACAATATTGTCTTTTTTAGTATGGATGTGGCATTATCCAATCACTAGGCTTGAAAGGTGTGTTTTTTCATGTGTTGGTTAAGGGGGAAAATCAGCAGGATGTATTTAAAGATGGGCAAATCTGTTCAATGGAGCAAAAAGTGCTACACTTCCATTGGTGCTGTAGCTGAAGTCATAAATCGAAGTATAATTAGATTATTATTAAGTTATTTAATAAGCAAACAAGTCATGGCCAGGTGATGTGAATGCGATTTTGAATCTGTATGAATCTGCTGGGCGTTCTGCTAGACATAAGCTCTAAAAATGCTTGAGACAGAAGCCATTGGAGTAACAAATATACGCTGGGTTGTTATTACCCAACCATGGGTTAAAACAGCCCTGCAGAGTGTGTATTTTATCATTAATGGCTTGCTTGGTTTTTAATTTACTCCAGTGCTACTGCACAGTGTGTGTTAAAGGCTCCATGTCATGAGATAAAGCATTTAGCCTTTCTTTGTTGAAAAATCAGAAACAAGTAAAACTTTTTTTTTACAACCAAGATGCTTTAGTTTCGCTACAGTCATGATCTGTTATTTGTAACTTAGTATTGCTAGCAGTGGCGGTTCTACATTGAAGTGCACCCCGGGCGAGAACACCTTTGAGAATTTTTTTGAGAAAGCAATTTGAAAATTCTGTTTGCTAATTACAGGGCCTAACGTTAACCCAACTGATGTAAATAAATAATAATAACTGAACTTGTAACAGTTTTGTTGCAAAGCACAATATTATGGTGAAATTAGATCTCGTGTTTGTTGACTTAAAACCATATGTTGTATAAGTGTTGCCAGTTCTACCCGGTCAACGCAGGCCCCGAACCGACGTTGGTCCGAATGAGAGTCGGGCCCTCTAACGAGGAGGCTAAACATCTGTTGGTCAGGTACTGAGGTGTACACACTTCACAGCTCTATACTAGCTTGCTTTAGCTTCATAAGCATAGCAAGCATCATAGCAAAAAGGCTAACAAACGTAAGAGTTATCAAACCTACAATTAACATTAGCCCTTAGGATGACAACATGGATACAGTAATCATAACACAGAGAGAACAATATAGTTGCATACCTTTATCTTTTCAGCTTGCAGGGGCGCCAATTTGCCAATTCCCCACACAATGAATGAATGATAGATAATAGGAAACCGCTTCGCGGCGGCCCAGAGTTTTTTTTTACTGCTCGTGCCGGTGCCGCCCCCCATGTGACATGAAAAAATGCCGCCCGGTTCGCCCGTGCCTAAAACCGCTACTGATTGCTAGTCAGAGGCAGGTCCCAAGTCGGCATGAAATTTGTGGTGATGTTTTCTTCTAAATCTGGGTATATCTGAGTGTAATGGCTTCCTGAATTTCATAGTGACTTTAAAGGTGCAATGTGAAGATTGTAGAGGCGTCTAGCGGTGGGGTTGCGACAAACAGCTCACTCCACCACTCCCCCCTCCCTTTTGATGCACTATGGCAGCTAACACAAAACTAAGATGTCGTCACATTTTCTGTTATCTGCCGAATGAGTAAATGTATTTGCAAAACGCGCTCTCTAGAGCAGTTTATCCATTTAGGGCTACTTTAGAAACAACATGGTGAATTCCAGAGGTGGGTAGTAACGCAATACATTTACTGGAGTAACATTATGGAAAATATGTACTTTTACAGTTAAATTAAAAGTGGGTACTTTTACTCTTTCTTGAGTATATTTCTAATAGAAAATCTGTACTTTTACTTCGTTACTGTTGTTCCTTCGTTTTAAAATATGCATTATAAAATGCGTCGTTTATTTCAAGGTTGTCGTCTCTTTTTATGGGCATTCCCGAGTGATTGATTCTTTTGAGTCTATTCATTTGAAAGCATTAATTGAACAATGGGCAAACCCGTATGAATAGGTTCACGAATCAGTTTAAATGATTTGTTCAGTTCGCAGCACGATATGAATCATCTGAAGCGGCGGATTACTCACTCCTCGTAGAGCACAACTTAAGAACACACAGAACACCAAGAGTGGATATAAAGTGGATATGAATCTATATCTATCCAATCAAAACTGCAAATGTGCAAATGCATGCCATATGCGCGCACCTTTTAGACACAGAGACGTGGCCTTACAGAAATAAACATTTAGTAAAGAACAGAAGAAAACTTGTTGATGGCCGTGTAGTACACGGTTTACTGTATGTTTACAAGTAAGAGCTTCTCACAGCACACACATGTGACACAACATGTGAAGACATTAATTTAGTCTAAGATCAGTTTGTTTTTCATATCAGAGATCCCTGCAGATGTTTTAAATCATCTTAGCAAATGCTCTGTGTTTAGTTGAATGCATTGTAAACGCAAAACTCTGCAGGTTCACTTCAGTTTGACATGGTCTATTATTCTAAATAAGTGGTAGTTGTGTAGGCTACATTGATATTAGGACTAGATTGAATTTACAGAAATGCTTGACTCTTCTGTGTTTGTCTATTCTTTAGTCTCTGTGTGTATATTGCAAAGACATCTGCTCAAATTATTGATTAAATATCATATAAAAATATTGGAGTCAATATTAATTTATGAATAGTAGGCCTATATAATCAGATACAAAGTAACTAACTAGCTACTTGAGTAGTTTTTTCATTGCATAAGTTTTTTTAAATAGTGACTTTTACTTTTTTACTTTTACAATTTCTCTAGTTTCTTGCACTTTTACTTGAGTAAAGATTTTGGCTACTCTACCCATCTCTGGTGAATTCGATGTTAGACGACCTGTGGTGTATGTAGATAGAAATAGCTTATTCTAAGGTAATAAAACCATAATGATTCATTATATAAGGTTTTCATAATCCTATGAAGACATGAAGTAGTTACTGTATGTACTGTATATTTATATAAAGTAAGGGTTAGGTTAAATGGGTACACTTTATATTAAAGTACACTAATTCATTGTTAACTACTTGCTTATTAACATGAATATTGGTTGTGTATTAGTATGTATAAAGCACATATTAATCTACATCCCTTAATCCTACCCAAAAACTGAACCAAAAAACGACCTTATAAGCACTAATGAGGAGTCTATTGAGACAAAAGTCATAGGTAATAGTTAGTTAATAGTGCGAATTGGAGTTGATTGTGAGAATTGGTCCCTATTCTAAAGTGTGACCGGATAAATTTGTATAAAGTGTTTCTGTATTTGTATTCTTTGTTTTGTATTGAGTGTGAGATGACTCAGCAATATGTTTTCTCAGAATAATAACAGTAAACATTTTAATCTGATGTCTTTCAAGTTATTTTTCTCAGCAAAACACTAGCATATACAGTAGATGGCCTCAAAGCTAACACACTTTTTCATTCTCTTTTACCTTTGAAAAGCATAAAATAACAATTGTGCTTAACCTAGAAATATTTGAATGAGTTACACATGGTAAAGAATCAGCTTAAATGTTATCCTCCTTCAAAGGATTACCAAAATTCTGCTGTAAATTGGTCAGGGTGGATTTGCAATTTTTGCCCGGTAATCGATCCCATTTTCTCCGATGGCTTCTGTTCCACCTTCATGTAAATGGAAATGCTGTCGGAAGTTATCTATTTATGAAACCGGCAGTGGATTTGTCATAACGGTGTTTGTTCTTTACGTTTCACTGCGACGCTCCTCGCTACAAACAGAACGCTATTGTCACTCCAGAAATGTACTCTGAGAGGAATAAAAGATTAAAGGTGAAATAAATGGTTCCTCAAACAAGGGAAATGCAGACGCAGTTGTATAATGCCACTGTGAGAAAGAATACATTTCAGGAACGCTTTTTCCAAACCCACAAAACACAAATGCTTCAGAGGCTGCTGTGCACAAAGAATGTGGGATGCATAGGTGTGACACGTTTGTGTGGCTGTACAGAAATCTATTTACATAACTGCATTTTTTGTTTTAGGCCCCTCTTATAATGTTTTGTTGAAATACAAAGCAGATCTCAAAAAGCATCATAGGAGAGATTCCTAAAGCAACTATTTTGATTTAAACATGAGAATACTGCATTTGGCAGATCCTCTACAATGCTTCAAACAATCACTGGGGTCAGGTTTTCAGCAGATGCAGGAGGGACAAATGGGAAATTTTAAATAATATATGTAACAGCTCAGCGTACCGAGTGTGAATATCTACTGCTCATAGTTATGAACACTGCAAAAAGATGTGTTAGAGTTTAGTTAACTGATATCTTGCTGTCAGCAGCATGCCATCAATAGCATATACGGTAATGTATTTAATATGCCATTTGAACTGTTCTGTTCACTTTTATGCTACTTCACATTCATATTTTCATGATCTTTGCCATTTTTATACAGTAAACTGGGTCTCTAAGCCTCATGAGGCTTATACCAGAACAACATATTTGGGGAAGGCATGACTCACTGGGAATTTAGATAAACTGAAGAAATGCTTCAACATTGGTCATGTTTATTAATGCTCATTTTAAGTGAAAGTAGATAAAAATGGTTTTAAAGGGACAGCTCACCCAAAAATGTTTTGTCACCATTTACACAACCTCGAGCTGTTCAAAATCTATATACAGTACTTTGTTTTGATGAACTATTGAACTAACTAAGAGAAATATATTTGGAGGAATGCTTGTAACCAAACAATTATAGGCCACCATTAACTACCGTAGTAGGATTTTGTTGGTAAATATCTTTGTTCTGATCAACACAAAAGAAGGTATTTTGAAGAATGTAGGAAAAAGTTCCGAGGCACTTTTGACTGTAATGTTTCCTACTATGGTGGTTAATGGTGTCCAAGAACCGCATGGTTACAAGCATTCTCACAAATAGCTTTCTCATCAGAACGTACAGATTTAGAACAGCTTGGGGTGAGTGAATGATGACAGCACTTTTATTTTTAGGTGAACTGTCCCTTTCAGTGTTTTGTTCATGGGTGCTATAGTCATAAGGTGTACGTACCAGCAACCTTCATTTACCATCTGAGACCATCAAGCTTCCACTTTAAGTCTTTTTGCAGTTGAGACTGTATACAGATTAAGATTTTAAGATAACATAATTCACTTTCCCGGATGAGGTTTGTTCATTTAATCCTGTCAATCATGATTATATAATCAGCTGTTCATTCCAGCCACCTCACCCTCTCCACCCTTTCTTAACATTAGACTTTATTTTATTTTATTGCCTTAATCAGATATCCTAAAAGAGGTTTAAGCCGTGCTTGAGCCCATTCTAAATGAATGGCTTGATAATATCTTTTTAATCCATTATGCTGCACAATAAATGAAGCAGTGAAGTGGGGAAAGGGAAATCGTACCGCTCTGAGGAACTGTGGAGACTTCATGGAGATCTACGTTACATCTTGTTTGTTTCAGTAAGAGCTTCATCTTTTCAAATGTTTCTTATATTATAATGAGTTTCTAATCAAAACATCAACAAGAAATTCTTATGAAATATAAATAGACACACAGAAGACAAATACCAAAAACAGTATGAGTTTTGTGACACTGCAAATCTAAGAAAACCAAAGCTGAAACATTCAATCCCTAGGGTAGACTTGCTTGAGAGTCTGTTTCTCAGGAGAAACATCTGAGAAGCCAGAGACTCCAGCTAAAGTTTCCATTTGATCTCCGTTTAATTTCAATGCTGTCTAGAAGAAACGTTTGAGATAGTAAAGAGCTTTCTGATTTCTCTATTCTATGGGCGGGCAGAAAGAGCCATTTCTCTTTTTTCTTATTAAAAGATTTTGAGCGGCAGCAGAAGAATGTTGCGGTACAGAAGCTGACAGCCTATAGGGACTGTATCTCTACAGCACTAGCTGAGGTGAAATATTTAATTGAACACCCCTTCCTGCTTCACTGATCACAGCTACTGCTCAAATTTAACTTGTCCCGATCATGCCTCTCTCTTTCTCTCTCACATACTCACCCTATTCCAACACCATGTGAAGGCTGAAATTTGAAAGCTGTCAGGATGCCTTTTTCTTCAACTTCCCCCTCTCTCTTTCTCTCCGCTCCTTTTCTCCGTTGTCTGTTTTGAGAAATGAGAACACAGATTGTTAATGAATGGTGAGCATTGAAATGGAAGCTCCTCCACGTTCAGATATTCATGGCGTGTCTGTCTCGGTTGTTTTTCGTTGCTTAATAATTTCATTCTTTAATTGAAAGACAGTAAACAATTCAAAGTATTTTCCGTTTAACACTTTATTGTAATTTTATTGATAAACAATGTCCATATTTATATACAAGGAACAATGTCAATGATTATAGATATTAACAAGATGGTAATTACTAAAAATGGGGACAGAGCAAAAACAAAAAAAAATCTGTCATCATTTACTCACCCTTTTGTCATTTCAAACCTGAATGACTTTCCTTCTTCTGCAGGACACAATAGAAGATATTTTGAAGAATGTCCGTAGCAGAGAACTGCTGTTACCCATTGACTGGCATTGGTTTTGTTTCCATACAGTAGAAGTGGATGGGTACCACCGCTGTTCAGTTACCAAAATTCCTTAAAATATCTTCTTTTGTGTTCTGCAGAAGAAAGAAAGTCACACAGGTCTAAAATTGACAAGAGGGTGATTACATTTTCATTTTTGGGTGAAGTGTCACTATAAGCTTAGTAAACAAAAGTTATGGTACAATTGAAGTCAGGTTTAATTGTTGGATCTAAAATATAATATTTTATTGCAATTTTTGCCAGGGATTTTAAAAAATATCTGCCTTCCACCATTCAAATAAATGGTGGACCGAGCTCTTGCTGTGGCGGAAATAGCTGCCCGGAGGTGTCGCAAACATGGCCACCGAGTGCCACGACTTCTGAAAACAGAACTTGATAATAGTGCCCAACAACAATGTTTAACACGTAAATCTTTTTTAAAAAGTAAATCTTTAAAAACGTAACCGCTCAACACAAATTAAATAGTTTTAATGAATGTTTAGCGTTACACAATCGGGCCACTCGTTGTTGAATTTTATCAGCAAACTGATTCACTACTCCCATGAGTGCAAGTCATCAAGTCATTTTGCTGATGCATTGTGCTTAAGGCTAATAAATTAGCTAGAAAGGAGTGTCACTTAGCCAAATGATGCTATAAATATGTCATAACTGTGCAGTCTGGTGCGGTCGAGCTGCAGGAGGGTTTGGACATTAGGGTAAGGCCAAAGAATAAGAAAAGCACTTCATATATCATCCAATCAACACTCAGGGTAATAACCAGTCATTGAGATGAGGGCAGGCTTCTGACCACTTATATATAGTGTGTTAAATCAGTTTTAGTAATGGGACTTGAAGTGTATAGAGTTTTGCTAGTTTTAATATCCTGGTTTAATATCTTTATGCTTGTTGACTTTATGCTAGTGTGTTTGCACTATTTGTGCAGATATCAGTGTTTGTTATCTGATGGTTTGGGATAATATGTGGCAGCTATTGTGATTGTAGTCACAGCTAAAGGGGCACATTTATTAAACGAATACCATTACATTGAGTGACTTTTAATATACCAAAGTCTACAAAAGAAAGTAATATTAATATTTTCCCTCAAATTAAGGAGGAATTGTCTGAGCTATGTTATTTGCATTTACGTATAGCTCTATATGTAACGACTCTTTCTATTTCAATTTTTCCAGAATTTTCATTGAACCTTCTGAGATAAACTTGAATCTTTAATAAAACTACTGTGATAATTGTTGCTCCAATCTCAAAGCAATACAATGTTCTTCTGGCTACAGATACTCTGCTAAAGCCTCTTATCTCCACACATAATGTGAGGCCACATTCTGCAGTGTGCTCGCCATTTGTCAGGAGTCCGAAGAAAATGTAGCTGCATTAAGAAGATGATTGAACGCTTCATTATATGGTAAAGCGGTGCTTAAGGCTTTACATTTGGCCGTTTGTTATTAAAGGTGCAGTCAATAATTTATGTTAAGTATATGTTATGCTGACCGATCAGGTAACAGTTATGGATTTACAGAGATGCCAAGTGAATTCTAGGATCATGAAAGAGGAAATGTTTTAGCGGTTGATGAATAAATTATAATGAATATATTTGATAAATGTAATTGTCTAATAACTATTCGGGTGGTTATGCGATCTCACAACAGCCCCCTATGAAATAATGGCTGGATGTTACATTACTGATACGACTGTGATCTAATGTAGGTGTACAGTACTTTATTTTAGCATTATCTTCAACGAAATCGTTTAAGAACAATCTTACCATCTTTTTATAACATACTGTTTGTTCTTTTGTGCAAAAAAATTATGGATTGTGTCTTTTAAGTAGGGAATTTACTGAGCCTTCATGAGATGTTTCTTTAATACCTAATACTAAATTACTCAGAAAAAGTCTGTATTTTTTTGGAACATGCACAAATCAAGGGGAAATTTCAGCATATTTTCATTTTAGACATAATCGAGTTAATTCCTTGTCCAAAATCCTTACGTCAATTAACCATGGTTTTACTACAGTTGAAACCCAAAACCATAGTTTTTACCAACAAACCATGGATACTACATTTTTACCATTAGGTAAGGGTATATCAGAGCTTTTTATTCTACAGTACTAATAACTACAACAAATCTGGTGTCATCATTACTTCTGTTATAAGAAATAACACGATGTTGACCAACATCATAATTGAGGGTTGCTGATGCTACACCAACCATTTGAGAACACATACGCTATTCAGTTGTCATTTCCGTGCTCTTCTAGGAAAGAAAAGAGAAAATGGTGCAGAACGGAAATAATCTGTTTGGTAACACAAAACACAGCAAGTATTCTCCTATAAACATGGGGATGGGGATGCCTTCAACAATACCCGCCTGTAATGATTGCTGACTGTCCCTGATAGGATTATTGCAAAAGTGATATGCACAGGCTTGCCAAAAATAACCCAGCACATTAATAGAAGCAGTCATTATTATATGAATCTGTAGCATAATCTTCCTGAATTTCACTGTGCTGTCATCTTCTAACAAGTGGAACTTGTTTTGGCAGTGCTATTACAAAAACACATGATTCTCAATATTCCTCTTTGTCTCCTTCAATAACATCCCAGTACTTGTGTAAATGACACTACCTCCCCACGACACTGGCTCCTATATTCCTTTGGCTGTGGCTGCTGAGAGTGTTAAAATGTAATGATTCTCAAAAACAAAAGAGTCATTGGAATTTCAGGCACATGCCAAGATCGTGGCCTTGAAGCGCTGTGGACTCTGACAATGCAGTCGGTATGCCATGTGTTCTAGTATGATTTTGCATTCCCTGTCTTTCCTACCCCAGACGTCCCACGGCAGTAAAGACGAGATATCGGTGCTACAAGATGAAAGATGATGTCACTCAATAGAGCGGAGCAGCACAATCTCACGGCAAACCGTTAATTTTGGCTAATTCCTATGAATTCGTACAATTTAATTCGTAAATATTTTTACAATTTGCTTTCGCTCCAATGTTGTTAGGGGTGGGGCTTCAGTATTGTTTTTGTCCAGTCATCGTACGCTTTTGTACGATGTTCAACATATACATTCATACAAATAAACCACCTTGTAAAATAGTTATCAGGTTGAGGGGAGCTAAAATGCACAGGATGCACATATTTGAAGTAACCGATAATATGGCTAAATGATATTTACATTTTTAATTGAATTGAAAGTTTTTTGCTGTAGTGTTGAGATGTTAATTAGATGTTGATGTATACAGATGACACTTGCTTTATAAAGTAAACTAAGCAAATGTGTTGAGAAATCATCAATTCCGAATTACATTGTCACTACAGGACGGAAGTGCATTTTCAGATTCAGACTCAAGTTTTTGAGGGCACAAGATTTTAAGAAAGTGAATGACACACACTGATAAACTATTTACAATAAACGCTGCAATATTTCATGAAAAAATTGCCATTGTATTTTTCAATTTCAGGGGACTTTAAGTGTCATTTAATAATTAATTTGAGATTTTAGCGTTTCTGTAGAAACAACAAAACTCCATAAGAGGACCTGTGGTGTATGGATATAGCTCATTCTAAGGTAATAAAAACATAACGCTTTATTATGTAAGGTCTTTATACGCATCTAAAGACATACGTAGTTATGTATATCATATTGCATTTCTGTTAACACATCCTCCTAAAAAAAACACACTGGACCTTTAATTTGTATGTGAAACAGAAATGTGATTTGTGTGATACCTCTCTATTATATACCTCAGAGTTTTCATTTAGTTTGAAAAGGGGTCTGGGTTCTTAAGGGTTAAGACTATTCTCTATTGTGATGTATGGCAACACTTTCCAACATTGCCCATCAGCAAGTGGTATGACTTGTTTTGAATTAAGTTGAATTGCTGTTGTAGTTTTTCAGTATATTGGAGTTATCATCCTATTATAAAAAAAATGTGAGATAGCAGCACTTGACAAAAATTCAGTCCGTGAGACAGCAGAACAGCTTCTATACCTTTGCAGCATTTATATTCCAGGCACAGTTGTCAAATGCAGTAGAATACAGGAAGAGCTTATTACCAGCTGTCATTATTTCTTGCATTATACACACCGTTCTGCTTCTTAACGAAAGCTTTTATTTGCTGAATCATTTTAACCTTTTTATTACTTTCAGTTAGTCCTGTCTCTGCCTAGAAGTGTCTCCCAGTTTTGCTGCCAGGCCAAGACTCATTATGCCACTTTCAAAGATATTTCACCATAAAGTGGCAATATAATTATTACAGGCCCGTGTGAAAAAAATGACCCTCATTGAATGATGAGCGCAAACTACTACAATTAACATTATTATTATATTTTTTTTTTAGATTTCATGACTGTGAAAATGTTTCTAATGATGCACATTTGAAAAAATACAGCTGAAAAATTGCCAAGACTACTGAAATAGATGTATGCATAATCTCTTTTCATCTATTCTACATTCATTTCATAGACCAAAGGTAATTATTGTATATGTTGGTTTACAAACCCAAGGACCAAGAACATAAAACAAGCAATTTGCAAAGATCAGAAGGGTTACTTAGTGTTTTCTCTGCAGTGATAATTATCCTGTCCTGGAGTCCTCATCAAGACCCATTTCACTGTGTTTGACTAGAAAACCAGTGACTGAAGAAGGGCATGTTTGTTTACGCAGATACTCTTGCGTAGATGTTTTGAGCAATCTAATCTGTCAGAATGTATTAGCCTGAGCACGATGAGCTTAAAACCGAGGCAATTTTCAAAAGTGTTGCTGTTCTTCATCCACTGCACAGACGCGGCGTGACCGCCCCATCACAGATGTTTGTTTAGGGGCTGTGCCAGTGTTTTTGTGAGATTTGCATTCTCTTGTTGTGCCTCTGGCTATCCTGCTTTTCTCTAAACAGCTGCTTGTGTTCGACAGGAAAGCTTTCGGCTTTGCGTTTTTTAGGACGAGTGGAAGCTCCTGAAAAACTAAATCTCATAAACTTAAGGTTTTTGCATAAATTGCCGGAAACAAATATGGAAAACCGTTCTATTTACCGCCCTTGGACAAGTTACTTACATATTTGTATTTATGAGAAAATCCATCCATCCATCCTTGTAGGGTGAATTTTTTACATTTGTTTGTTTGAAAACCGGGCCTGTTGTAATGTAGAAAATAAGATGAAAGTAAAAAAAAATTAAGTGTTATCAATTATACAGTATATATATACCGTATGTATAGATTAATTGCACCGTCTAAAATACTTAAAACTAGTTTGAAACTAGAAAATCGTTTATCAAAATAAACAGCCAGTGACAGTGACAGTCGTATGAATCTGGTAATCAAACTATCCCTGTAGTATACCTGAATATAGACCCACTGTTTCGGTCCACTCTGGGGAATCTGTGACACATTTTGAAAATACTGTTAGGTTTTACACAGTTGCACCATCAGACTATCGGACATGAGAAATGCATTCAGCCTGACCAGAAGCAGGGATAAAACATATCCCCCCGGTGATGAAAAATGAATGACCAGAGGCAGGGAAACTCCCCCATCTCTCCGGTTTATCACACTCTCTATCTGCAGTATATGTCTGTTTATCACAGACAGCAACAAGAACAAGTCCTTTATAGCTTTGTATGTTGTTGCTATCAAACGTGTAGACTGTGACAGTGAAAATAATGAAATAATCTTGGAAAGCTGTTAGTGTGATGAGATTGTCTAGCTTTAGAGTAACTTTTGGTTCCAGTCAAAGAATGCACCAAATTTCAACTCAGAGCAGCCAAGTGAAGTAGAATATCTTGTATTTTATGTAGAAAAGAGATACGGTAATGTCTTTGTACACAGATGTCCAATTTTCAGAATTTACAGTGGAAGTGTAAAAAAACTGATGTAAATCACTTGGATAAAAGCTAGTTTGACTAAGAAAGTCCATAAAACATTGTTTCTTTAAGATAAAGATAAATGAGTTGATGTCTCTCGCTAATAACTTTGGGTTATTGATATAAATAGGAAAGAAACTGGGAACTTAGAATCTGCCCCACTTTTTGACCTTCCAAGCATTAATTTACAGTACAACAACACTGCATCTTTATTTGTTTAAAAAAAGAAATAAAGAATGGCGTTCGATACCTAAGCAATCCATTTATAATGTTGAATTTTTTCAGTCTTCATAATTGTCCCTTGACAGCGAATGCACTTGTACGCTACAGCCATGAGATGGCATTCATGTAAATAGGATGGATAAATTGGCCCCACCCCGCAGGGAATATAACTGCAGTAATCTAACTGAGATTACTGAAAAAGTTTTAAAGCAGAGGTTCATCATGCAAGTACTTTCTCCGCTCTAACCTTAAGTGTGGAATTTGTTCTAAATTGGCTTCATTTGGGCCATCTTTGAGTAAGGGACGATTGGGTTCATCTCATAAATATGCATCAGTACTGTGCACGTTTCCTCAACTGCAAAGGCGCCCGCAGAACCATTTTATGATAATTTACATGCAAGAAGATTAGTATTGCAGTAAAAACATGAAGTATTGGAGGGCATGTGTCGAAAGTACTGGGTTGATCTTGTTTTTTTTTGTGATTGTAATCATACAATCGGTTATCTCCCTGCAAAACTGGAAAATCTCGGATCGATATCAATACCAGCTCTCTTAACATGAGTCAATAATGGTCTCTGCATAGTATCTGACTCACAGTTGCTTGAAATAATATAAAGGCCTGTTCACACCAAATTAACTGTAATGATAACGTTTTCCTAAAATTTAAGAGAACAGCCCACACCACAACTATGGTAGACTAAACTATATTATAATAAAAGCAATATTATAGTAAATATTGTTATATTTTAAGGAATTTAATATTGTAGCTTGGTGTGGACCCTATTGTAGTTATTGTTATAATTTAACAGTCTTGGAGTGAATAGGCCTTAAGTATTATTTACATTTAAAGGTGCTGTGTGTTTTTTATTAGAGGACCTGCTGACAGAAATGCAATATACGTTATATACATAACTATGTCCTCAGAGGTGCATAAAGACCTTGCAAAATGAAATGTTATGTTTTTATTATCCTAGAATAAGCTATTACTATCTACATACACCACAGGTCCCGTTATATGGAATTCGCCATGTTGTTTCTGCAGTAGCTCTTAACCAGGGACCTCCAACCCTACTCCAGTGGCCTGCATCACAAAGCCGGTTTGGGATATTACCCAGGTAAATTAGCGTTTAGTTTGAGCATAATCAAGAAGGTGGCTTGGTTTTGAGCGGGTTTCGTCACCATGGTAACTCGGGCTACACGGGTTTATTCTGGGTTAGAGATCGCAAACCAAAACTGAACCAATCGGTTCTGAGAAATCTGATACAGTGAACATCACTGAGTGAAATCACTCCACATGTATTTCTCACTCCAAATTAAAAAAAATATTAAAGTGATAAGATGTAAGAGGGAAATTCTTTTGTACTGAATTTACATTTATTGATTATAATTCAAAACACATTCATATAATAATTATATGAGTTGATAATTAATATTAATGCATTTATATTAAACATAGAATTGAAATTAATATAACTACATTTGTATAAAAACAAACTTTAATATATAAATCATTTTAAAGTAATGAAGCATTCATATTATCTTTTATAATTCAGTTGATTCTGTATTGATATAGTCAGTAGCTGCCTTCTCAAGCTTTCACTGCAGCAGTTTATTCCTGCCTTGTAAATGTGTTTACATTTTTAAATTTTTTTAATAATGACCTTTTCATCTTCAAGAGAAAAAGTAATTGTGCTGATACTCAATCAAACTAATGACGCTTCCCATGTTCCGTGTGATTGTCTGTTTTCTGAAAGTGTCACACTTTCAAGTAGACTCTGAACTCTGGATCAAACCGGGGTTGGTGGGTCCCGTTTGAAACGCTGTGGTTCCAGGCCAGCCATTTTCATTGTCATGATGGATGACAGAGTTTTATCTAGTGCCAAGCTGTTCCTGGTTTTGTTTAGTCCAACCATGGAGTGGGTTCTCCACTGTCTCCTCTATGGTGTCCTCCACAGTCTCGGACTTATCCTCTACTGACAACCTAGCTGTCTCCATGACTGCCTGCTCCATAGTGTCCTCTACTGCCTCCACTACTGTCTTCTCCACAGTCTCCTCCTATGACCTGGCCACCTTTTTAGGGAGCTGATCCTTCAGAGTAAAGTGTGAAAGAATGCTCAGGTTTGGCCCAGGTTATTTCCTTATATTTTATCCAGACAATGCATAGTACCAATTATTGGATTTGACTATTTCAAAGATGTCAGGGAAGAGGCAAATGGCAAATTAATATTCCATAATCCTCTTCTGCAGCTACTTCAGCGAGCATCTGAATCAATGTAGTGTCGAGGGAGCCCGTGAATCACAGAATTTGTCATTGGAATCAGAATGTAAACGTTGTTGTTGCGGAATATCTAAATCTTACCCGGATACAGCAATACTATCTTCTGATTGGATGTTCGGTAGCTATCTTTTTTTATTTGATTAGCTGGTGCATGGCAGGGCCTTCTGAACTCTATGGGGAACTCACTTGATTCCTCTGAAAGCAACTTGGTGGGCGTTATCCTGGAAATTTCTCTGCGTGAGAAATACAAGGTGAGCGGGTTGAAATCCGTGTGCCGCACGCCCAATGCGTGAGACTTGAGAGCCCTGTGAACCAGATCTAAACCAGGTTCGGTTAGTCTGGTTTTGTCAACTCAAAACTTACAATGCAACTCAGTATTTTTTGACCTCGCTTCTTGATACAGGCCACTGGAGAGCTACCGTCCTGCAGACTGCAGCTCCAACCCTGTGACAACACACCTGTTTTTAATTAATAAGCAACCCTGAACACCACGATTCGCTGCTTCTGCTGTTTTTGATTGGGGTTGGAGCTGAAATCTTCAGGACAGTAGCTCTCCAGGAGAAGGGTTGGCGAAGCGGACAGACTGCTCTACAGAGGGTGTATTGCGTTCTGTTACAGCCACCGTAGTGCTTCGAAAGGAAGGGGTGGAGTTGGTTGCAATTCGTAACCTCAACACTAGATACTGCTACATTTCATACACTGGACCTTTAAACAGATCAGTGTCATTAATGAATGATGTCCATTTTTTTACAGCTGAGAAACCCCAACCCCCTCCTATTTCCCCCCCTCCCCAATCTCACGTTGACAAACATTTTGTTTTTAAACAATTGAAGTGTTGACAGATTTTAGTAAGTTTACCTTCAAAATCTTCATGGTTGTGCAGCTTCACATTACACTGGGACAGAAGAATTTAACCGACCATTGAAAAAGTGTATTCAACTGAAAAAAAAAATCTTGCAGGTTATATAACAACAATTGTGTAATATGACCTGTGTTGTCTCGTGTCTGAAGGAACCACGTTAGTTTAATATCAGATAATTATAAAGCTGCCTTAAATACATGATGTACAAAGCTTTACATAATGTTTCAAGAACAATATAGAGAATTTGTGTTTCACAGTGCAACATTCACCCCATGCACCGTCATTTCTGACTGGCATTGGTTGGTGAAGGGGATCATTACTGGATACAATTTCAGTGGTTCACTGGTCATGGACTGTTTAAATCAGCAGCAGTAAAATGCAGAGGACCCCTGACTAAATCTGGCATCTGTCAACCTGCGTCAGAGCCTCCATGTGTGACTTACTACTAACAACCTGCTGGGGTGTAGATCCTTCAGGGCTCTGAGAATCACCTGGCTCTGGATGTGCATCAGCTCAGCCAATTCAAGGTCACTGGTGCTGATGAAAGAAAAGTTAAGAGCTACCATTATTTCCTGAGAGTCAAACCTTTTCAAAACTAGTCAAAAAGCTGGGAAATGCCTTCACCTGCCTTTTGAAGGATGTCACGTTTGATCCGGAGAAGCGGTCGGGAGGTAGTGTAACAAGGAATATTTCAGGCGTGCAGCTACAGGTGTGACGTTCTTCTAAAGATCCTTTAGCACTTTCTAGTATGCAGTTGTTTTTGAATTCTACCTCAGGTGGCGTCGATACAGCATTGCCTTTGACAGGAAAAAGATAAAAAACAAGCCAAGAGTTCATGGTTACTCATGCTGCCACACAAATAATACAATGTTCTCGCTTGGGTCTATTAAGTCAAGGTCTGGGAAGCAGAGATGTAGTCAAGCTGTGGATGTTACACTGAGTGCTGATTGGGTTAGTTGTGTCTGGAGGGGCCAAGCCCTGCATTCAGCCATGCATATTCAATATTATGCTACACTGTATACTGTAAACAAAAAGCTGTGTGAGTAGGATGTCTGAATACACAGTATTTTAGACCCAGGACCATAAAACCAGTCATAAGAGTCAATTTTTCGAAATTGAGATGCTGATTAAATAAGCTTTCAACGTTTGTTAGGATAGGACAATGTTTGGAAATCTGGAATCTGTGCATGAAAATACAGCTGTAATGTTTTTGAATAAAATATTTTGAAGTGTGTCTCAAGTGGATGTGCTATCCTATAAGACCATGAAAGCTAACGAACCATCAGATAAAAAATATAACAGTATAAAGTTAGCATTAAAATAGATTTTGCTATGGTATTTTATCTCCTTGTGATGTGTATCCAATAAAACGATTAAATAAAAGGATTTTTGCACTTTTGGTTCCATCGCCCGAAACTCAAAGTTTTTTTTAATGGTTAACAAAAACTGAAAAAAAATATTTTTTTTTAATCTATGACATAATAAACACTAGTAATAGTCTGCTTTTGATTTTTAATAGGGTTATAGTGTCTTTAAAATAGCAGTTGCTACCAAGTTGTTAAATGCGACTATAGACGTTGGCGGTGACATTAAATGTAATACCACACAAACATCTCAGAAATAATTCAACGTGGACATAAATCTCTAAAAATAATTGAATACAGATTCATTCACGGTGCAATTACTTACCAGGAAACTTGTTTTTAAAAGAGTTGGTGGTGGTCACGTTAATGTTGGGCAACATCATGTTAGCTTTTTACTTGTGCTGATTGTATTTAGGCATCAAAAATTACAAATGATGTGTTAATTTGGATCATAAACCATTGTTAAACACAAATCTTGTTTTTGTTATCTTCCGAAAGTCTATGGGGACAATCCATACACTTTTGTTGGAAAGAACCAGTGTGGCGCTTACTTCCCGGTCGGACTACAAAAATGTATCATCCCTGCGGCACTCCATTGAACATTTAATACTGCATAATCCCAGGTTAATGTTGTTGAATTAAGATTATGAGCGTGTGTAAATAAGAACCAAATAAAAATATACAAATAAATAAATAAACAAACAAACAGTGAAATATTCTGTAAAAACTCTGAGAGAACAGTAAATCTGACGGCTCCTCTGAAATGTAATTGGCACCAAAAAAGTTGTTCCTAGTCATTATTTGTGCTTGTTTATACAGTAATATGACTGAATTGTTGGCCTTTGTGAACTCACTGATACAAAGATGTTCCATCATTATTGCTAGTTAGCATACTGGGCTAATGGCAATGAACATAATCAGCACGCCCACAAAAACCTTTGGAAACCTGCAAGCAGCTTTAGTAAAATAACAGAACAGACCGCAGCCTGAATTCAACATTCAACAAAACAGAATCTAATGAGCATCGGTGGTAAACAGAGGAACCCATTAGATCCACCAGAGAGGCTGTATGAGTTTCTATGGCTGTGCATTAAAGACAGCATGCTATTGTTTTGTGGATTTATTGTTAACATTTCAGCATGTACTCTAAAGTATCATCAAACCCCTTATTTTGGCATGGCTCATTTCTCTTTGTTCAAAAAGTGGACAAGCAACACAAATACATTAAAGTATGAAAACTTTAGGTCATGTGTGACAGATTACATTTAGAAAGACAAAGATAATCACAATTACGGGTTCAAGTCACAACTAGAAAGTGTTTGCTGTCAAGGATCATTAGCAGACCATGAAGAATAGAGCTGCACATATTAATAAATAGTTTACTTGTCTAACAATTTCCTATTTGGTTGTCTGTTTGGCATTAAAATGGTATTTACAGCTTTGAAGCACATGTCTTAGATAGAAATATCTTCTTGGTTAATTTTAGAAGCTCTGCGTCCTCAGCATCTTCACATAATGTGTCTTAGCCCCAATGGTTTAGAGAAATTCCCTTCTTCGCTATACCCTAGCAATATTTTCTGAGCTTTTACAACATTCATAATAGATATAAAGGATTGCACACAAATCCGCAAGTCCCACAGTGTGTTCCACATATTTCCAGGTTTCCGCAACAACATTATCACAGTACTCAATGCACAATATCATCATATTAATAATTTACTTAAAAACATAAAAGCAGGCTCGAGGATATGAACGGCAATTCCTTCTCCATATAGGCACAATGCATACTGCATATAAAAAAACCTCTGACCGGCTCTCTTTTAGTTAAAGCTGCAATGCATGAGTCCCTAAGTTATTGCTTTTGTACATAACCCAGACAGCCATAAATAAAAACCGGCGGCTAGTATCGCCATCAAATGTACTAAAGGCTGAAACGTGATGGGGATTAGCAAATAAGCGTCTCTCACAAACAAATACAAAACATGTCAAATGCTGGAACACTTCCTGTCCTCAATCATTGTAACATATCAGAGGTGTTAGATGTTGTTGCACAACACATCAAAGCCATTTTACAGTATTCACACATATCAGATCTCATTGGCGAGTGAACGTTTTACAGCTGAGAAAGGCAAGAACAATAGTGAACCACATTCAGCAAGTGAAACAATTGTAAGGGGTCATACGTAGAGCAAAGTGGTAAGTTCAGACCGATGGCCCTGTTGAATTGAACAGCATTACTAGGCACCGGTAAAACGTAGGTTTTGAATGCCAGTCTCCAGTGAAGGATGATAGTGTGCCCTCACAGATGTCATTTATTCACCCTCATGCTGTTTCAAACTGTGTGCTGGTTTTCAGTAACACAATATGTCATAATACTGAATGTGGATAATATTGTTGTTCCGCACACTCAGGGCCGGCTCGTGGGGTAGTGGGGCCCTAGGCGAGACTATGGAAATGGGCCCCACTGGTATTAAAGTAAAAACACACAAAAATAACAATGTATATATTTAAGTTTAGAAAGTTTATTAAGTGCAACATATTCAACACAATGTTGTTATAGTGCAACAACAGCAACTTTAAGTGATCAAGAAGGCACAAAAAGAAGATCAAATATAAATAAAATATAATAAATAATTACAAAACTGAATAGGAAAATAAGTGCAACACCAACATATTCAACATAATGTTCTTATTAGTGCAACAACTATAACAGAAATGTACAAATTTAAACTAAGATAAGTGCAAGTGCACTTAAAAAAGGCAAAAAGATAAGATTTTAAATACACAATAAAAAAATAACAAAACCGAATACACAATTGAAATTAAATTGCAGCACAAACTTGCATGGCTTTTTTGATGCAAAGTCATTGATGACATCATCATATTTTAACTCCTCACCGAGAATGGCAAATCTATTTTTAATAATCAAAAACAACAAGCATTTACTATTCATCCCACATGAAAAATACTTTATTATTTACTAGTAAAGTGTACTATATGAATATGATATTCATATAGAATAAGTACTATAGGTGTAGGTACTGGTATTCTGAAAGATTAAAACTAGTAAAGTAATAGCCGACTATAATATACTGTAGGCTACTATAATATTAACTAAAGCATGGTTTAAAACTGTACAAACTTCAGTATAGCTTCTAAAATCTTTACCACTCTTTACTATAGGAAATAATATAGTGCAATAAAGTAGCTTTTCATGTCAGTTAAATTATAGAGGGAGAAGGGCATCTTTACTAATTTGCAGCGTTTTTTAATTTAAGCATTAAACAATGTAAAGCAGAACATAACTTTACTTTCAGCTTGCTTTTTTCTTCTGCTTTTCTCTTTTTTCTCTTTTCAGCTCCTGAAAGGTACCATTGTTATGCCATAGTTTGTCAAATTCTTTCTTTATCTCTTAATTAAGTCATACTGCTCTTTGTGTAAAGTGAACATTACATTGTTATGAGATACTACATTACCCATAATCCAGAAAATTCCAAGCATGCGCAATGAGACGTATTTGCATCCCTTAATGCAACTCTGTAATCGCATCACAAACATTATGCAGGAAGCTCACTCTGCTTCTATTTTTAGTTTTCTGTCTTTTTTTATTTTGATGTTTGATGTATTGTATTTATTGTCATATTTCTCTCGATTGTCGTGAAGAGAGTTTATATGGATTTTTTTTACTTACCGTTTCTGTGATTCGTATGTTAATCAATAACGTCCCTACGCATGTTGCGCTCACTCCTGCATGATTGCGTCTGCACGGTTGATGAAATAGCAATTTAGAACGAATAGCGATTTGAAGAACACACATTCGAGTATTTTTCATCAACCAGATCAAATTTACAAATGTACGGTATGTGTGTTGTGTATAGACCTCTTTGGATGACAAAAACAATGCTGGTTCAACTCTGGTCCAGAAGAACTTCCTGTTTCAGTTCTTAAACAGTACAAAATAGTTTACAATAATAAAACTGATTTAAAGTTTTCATTAAAACAACACTGTTTAAGTTTTTAAGATTTTCTGCAAGTATGATATACAATCGATTGAATGAAGTCTTTGTTTTTGTGCAGATCAGATGTCATATCATACCTAGAGTCAAGCCGTCAAGTAGGCCACGGTCCTCGATGAAGACTCACTGAAAGTCCATCTTTTCTCAGGAGGTCAATGGAAGAGAACGCACCCCATGATTTATTCTTTCTAATCCAGCCCGACATTTCTGAGCTGTCACCTGTAACCTGACTCGATAACGCTGAGTGATCGGCTCAGACAAGGTCAGTTCTTTTAGATACTGCATCATTGCTCTCCTCGGCAAAGCACAGAGCACTGATTTCACAGAAATCTTTAATCAGCTAACAAGCAGTCCGAGATTATCAAGCCATATGCCCTACCACCACTTCTTACTGGACTTTCTTGCATTGATATACAATAAATTACCAATAACTGCTAATAAGACTTCCAAGTTTACTGCAGAGTACACTTGTATATACGCTACGTTGTTTTTAAAGAGAGCAAGGAAGCATAATTAAACCATTATCCTTTTTTGATTCCCAGGGAAAGCACTTTAGGTTTATTTATTACGTGTACTGTTGCTAAATCTTGAATTATCTACAGTAAATCTAATATAAATTGGTTTGAATTAAAGCAGCTGTTGCAGGTTTTTTTTTATTTATATCAGATGTGATATAAACAGACCCGAAAACTTCTTAAAGGGCTCAAATGTCATGAGAGTTTAGGATGGGGCTTTTTTTTCCAAACCAATGAAGGACAGGAGAGGGTTCTTTTGCTACTTCATCTCGTGACACTAATGCAACAAAGATTTCATCCTTCAGCTTGAAAAAAACAATTTATTTAATCTAATATTACTTGTAAAAAACTTAATGAATTATGTTTCAGGGACACCTCAGATTGATGCTCAAAACAGTTCAATAGGGGCTAAATACTGACATGAAAGAGCTCTGCCAGACCGTGGCATTGGTAAATGTGCTTCAAAAGCATATTTTATCGCAGGTAGCTATTTCACTATTTTCAAGGTAGAGGTGAAAAAGAATACTTTAAACACTTATGTCAGGGCATTCTCACTTCCAAAAGAAGTAAACTAGTTGCTAGGATACGGAAAAGGTGGCATTGGTTAGATCTGAAGTATGATGAGGAGATAAATGCCAAAACAAAGCACCCCAAAGAGAAAAATTATTCTTTCAGAGAGCATTTTACTGTACCAGCAACCAGTTTATTTTTGCAATGGATTGCAATGCCGACTGGACATTCTGTTCAAAACATGAGTTATGACAACATATGTTAATGTATAAAATATATATTTTTCATATCAGCCAGTCTGTGTTTATTTAAAAATAGAAAAGGCCTGTGCTTTCTGCAGATCAGTCTTAAATTGTGCTACATATTTAAGAAACCGTGTGTGATCATCATCATACCTTATATACCTGATACCGTCCCCTATTCTGATAGTGTGCATCAAACATATTTAGATGTGTCTTTGTTCTTCCTCTCATTCATATGTTTTCCAGCCGCATGTGAAAGCTGGATGGTAGTCATCGCCTAATTTGTTGCTTGGAAATGCGACAAGAAGGCTAATGCCATATGGCATCATTTAGAAATGTGCATTGTATAAACTCAAATCATCGCTCATTAGTGTCACGGAGATGTCTGCAGAAAACTCACATTATTATTTATAGAACAAAAAAATAAATAAATAATAGACTCCAGGGGCTTCATTTAGAAACACGGACACATTTAGTTGTAAAAATGCTTTTTGTTACAAGTTGTATTTGTCCTCAGAATGTGCTAATAGTTTGACAATAACCGTACATCCATCTGTTCGTTCACAACCAGGTTGTGTACTGTATAGAACTGTTGGAAACTATTACACATCCCTTTTTTTAGCTGATAGGTTTGCTATTTTATCACTAGTTTTTTAATCCAAAGAGCTAAGTTGTTAGTTAGTTACTTCATTATTATTTCTAATTAGAAATAAATAACCCACGTACATCATAATTTCGGTTTTATAATTGTCATGCAGATTCTCACGTTCTAATAGTTGTTAAGATGTCCTAACCTTAATTTTACAAAGCCATTTCAATTCTGCATCTTTTTTTGGCACAAAGAGAGAGAGAAGTCCCATAGAGACTGGAATGTGAAATTGTATATCTAGCATTTCCAGTGGTATTATTCATAACATTCGGTAACGTGGCAGAACACAATATGAGATGCTTAGGATCAAAAGCTTGCGCTTATTTGAATGAGCAATTTTTTACACAACTGTTAATATGAACTATTTACAGAAACACACTATGTGTGGATTTTGTACGAACTAAAGGAAAAGGACAACCCAAGTTGCGTTAAAAGTAACACAAAATGTGTTGTTTTAACACAACTGTTTTTAGAGTGTACATGCTGCCACAAAAAGGGGTATGACATCTTTAAAATGAATTAAAATCATTTTTATTCCTTCCTAGCAAATGACTAGTGAAAGCGTATTTTTGAGAAATGAATGAATAATATTGTTTGTCGATTCAACTGTGGACAAATAAATACATCTTTGAAAGTAAAGTAGAGTACATGATAATGTATAATATATGTGCATGTATAATGTAGGCCTGTACTAGACATCTGATGTATGTTTATCAGAATTACTGTTTCTTTCTTCAGTTGTAGTAACACAACATGTTGTGAATTGAATCTGCTGTTTCTGCCAAATAATTTGGTCTCGGGAGCTCATTTGATGTCCGTGTTAATGTTTAAATAACTTTAATCTCACAACAATGTTAATGACTGAAGAGAAACAGTGAAATTTTACTTTTAGATATTCAAAATAACCTGAACGAAACCAACTGCCCTGCCTGTCATCATCAAGTTTCCTCAGGAAACCAAAGCATGTCCGCATTTTAACCCATTAAAGCAGGCCACAACATTTTTGACTATTATTGTAACACTCCATTCCCCCCGACTCTATAGAAAATCTCGGTCTCGATCCAGCCGAAGCATCAGGCTTCAGTCTCTCTCTGTTGGCTGGGGAGTGAGAGTAAATCACTCGGGTAGAGCAGCAGTGTGCTGCCAGATTTTTTATCTTTTTTTGTGCTGACACTGTGGGCAAAACGCAGGTGCATTCATTATCCTGTAATTACCCCGCTGTTAGTCCTCTGGTATATTATTCATTACATGCATTCTCCACACTGTGCAGTGACAGGGTGCAGTGAGTCCACGCTGCAAATGGATGAGCACAGATCACCAGACTCTGCACCAGCTTATATCAACCCACACTATCATCATTAATACTTCAGCAAAGGTTAGAGTTCAAGGCCAACTGTGAATGACCTTTCTCTTTATTGCATCGCTAGAGGAGAAACTGTCCCCTCTATGTCATTTGCTTTTACATTTAATCACCATTAAACTTAATTGTTGTAGGAACTATACCCTTTTTTCTAGGCACGTCAGAGCCGGATCGAGGTGAAAATGTTTCAATTTCACAGAATGCCGGACGCGCGCTGCAAGTCATGTGACAAGAACCTACCAACCAATATAAGCTCAGTAAAGATGGAGACACAGATGATCACAGCATATATATATCTAGAAGCAGACTTAGTAGCAAGGTATTTTCAGTGCATAAAATCCATATATACTTCGCTTACCTCGTCTCAACGACTAGCGTGGCCCATGGTTGCTTATCAATGACTGACGCCAGAAGATCAAAAAACTCCTAGGCGCTTCGGAGAAAAAGCACTTGCGTTTTCCGCACGGTTTTAGATCCGATTTGTGATTCGCCCCTTTAGCGGCATCTCGCGGTGAGGGTGCGAAATGCAACCAACAGCTCAGTCCACTATTCACCCCTCCCTTTTGAAGCACTACGGTGGCTGACACAGGACTAAGTTGTCGTTACATTTTCGTTTCTTTCCTGAAGGAGATACGTGTATGGGAAACACACTCTGCAGCGCACTTTGTCCGTTTAGGGCTTCTGTAGAAACAACATGGAGAATTCGATGTAAGGGGACCCGGGTTGCATGTAGACGAAATTAGGAATTTGTAAAAGACCTGTTATGTGGTCAAAAGAGTCTGAGATCATTACTACATTTTTGTCTTATTTGCGTCGTCTAGTCTTACCACTAGGATCAAAAAGGATGAAAAACATTCCTAATTCCATAACCTTCTTCTCTGACAAATTACTATCTGACAAATAAAACTGCTGGCTTTCTGTATTAACGTCAGTATGAATGTTCAAGCATATGCAAGAAAAGACTTGCACAGAATCCCCATTATCCTGCAGGAAATTGTTGGGTGTAAGTAACCACGACATGTCAACATAAATAATAGTTTCACAATCCTTTTACATCTAACCTAGCATTTACCAGCTTACATTGTTTCGGAGGCGGGCAGCAGGCCACCTAGTAATGCGTCACAAGCTGGAGGAGAGAGTGTTCTGAATCACTCTGGGGAGATCACAGCACAAGAGCAGTGCTTTCCTCTCGGTGCAGCATGGAAAACATGGGACACCAGAGCCCCCGAACCTAAAAGAGAATAAATTGAGGCTGTATCGATCTCATGGCAAGTCCGGCAAAGAGCGAAGTCTGCGGCTTAGGGAAGAGTCTTATCAACCGCAGGGATGTAACAGTACATATGAAGAAAAGGACAAGCTTAACCTGGGTGACCGTCTTAGAGGGAAGGATTATCGTGTGTAATTTCAGTTCGTTTTTGCAAATGGCTTCAAAATACCCATTTTGTCATGCATTTGCATCCTTTTTGAAGCTTGAAATTTACAGTCATTTATTGTAATTGCAAGGAAAAATGACAATGCTTCACAATTTTTCCTTTTGTGTTCCAAAAAGCAAAGAAGGTCATGTGGGTTTGGTTTAACTTTAACTGTATAGTCAAAAAATTGCCTAGTAATTTCAGTTAAGACAAATCTCAACCTCTGCAGCTCTTAGTGTTTTAACAATTTTTTTAAAAGCGCCTTACCCACACACATTGGAGTAAATTGACAAAAACAACAAACGAGAAAGCCCTCTAAATTGTATCAATTTAAAATAAATTGACAATAATTCTACTCTAAATTGTTCTATCTAGAGAACTGTTTGCTTCCAACTTTGTTTAGGTTTACAGTTTAGGTTTAGCTTTGGCCATGACTGCTCCATCATGTCAATGCTCCTGTGCACAAATCAAGCTTTGTAAAGAAATGTTTTTCTCAGTCTGGTATGAAATAACGTGATTGGTTCCATTCAACACTTTTGTGGTGAATTGGAACACAGACTGTGAGCCTATTAAATAAAATTTCCATTTCCCATTCATTCTAGTATAACTCCCAGGTCTACAATTCGGGGCAAACTGAATTTAGAAATGAGCCATAATTTGAAATGTTCTTAGTGATTTTCATTGAGCCTTCAAATTTTATGGATGTCAATTCAAATCCGAAACCATTTTTACAATGATCTTAAATCTATGCAATATTACTGTTTTTCTCGATTGCTAACAAACAATTCACCATTTCCTCACAACTATTCATTAAAAAAACAAATATTATCTCATTAAGAAAACACATAATATAATGAACGGAAGTGTCAAGATCTAAACTCAAATAGCACATATCCATCGGTAAAGATTCAGTAGCAAAACTGTTCACACACCAATCAGAATCTCAGGATGATATCAATGAGTTATGGCCATACCTCAAAGACAGTGTAATTACGGTACACACTTTATATAAGAGAAAATTTGATTTGCAGAGCTCATAGACGACTACAAACAAGACCCATTATTAAAAAAAAATTAAAATACTGCAACAACTCGGTGTCATGATTCTGCCTGCTCTTGTCTTGATTTTCTGGTCTAGGGGCAGAATCATGACAGACCCACGTGTTTTATGTGGAGAGGATCATATTATGGTCAATCAGGACATAATATGCGTTCTCTCCTGTCTCGTCATTTGGCCCTGCCCCTCTCGTTTCTAGTATTGCTCTCCTCCTGTGTCGCATTACCCACACCTGCCTATCGTTATCCCCTTTGTTAGTCTCCCTATATAATACCCTCTTGTCTATTGTCTTGTGCTCGTTCGTTGTACATGTTTCATGCTTTTTGCCATGCCATGTCTTGGAGTCTTTGTCATTGATAGTCTAGTCTAGTCTAGTCTAGTCTAGTCTAGTCTAGTCTAGTCTAGTCTAGTCTAGTCTAGTCTAGTCTAGTCTAGTCTAGTCTAGTCTAGTCTAGTCTAGTCTAGTCTAGTCTAGTCTAGTCTAGTCTAGTCAGTGTGAGTGTTTTGTTTTGTTAGTCTAGGTGTTTTTGTAGTTGTAGTTCTTGTCAAGTGTTAGTCTTCAGTTTATTGTGTTCCCTGTTTACCCCCTCGTGGGTTTTTGTTTTGTTCCTGTTTATTATTTATTAAAATCCTGTTTAAACCCTGTTTTGCTGCCTGCACTTGGGTTCTCTTTCCGCGTTCCTGACACTCGGTGCCATTGGTCAATTGTCCAGGCGAAATAAATCTGTAAAAATGCAAGCTACAAACACGATGCACTGCTGGCATAAAAAGCATGAATGTACATGTAATTAAAGCTTTTTGGTAAAGTCTCTACTTTCTCTTCAGAGCGTGCTGACATGACATGCACGCACAAGCACTGCTGAAGCTGTGCTGCTCTGATTAGTCTCACACCCATTTGCATTTAGCAGTCAACATTTCACATTACGCCTTTTGAGAAAATGACAACATGCTGTTTTAAAGTTGGATTTAGATTTAAAATGAAAGGCTTGAGGCATGCTTTTAGTGAAGAAATAGGAGGCACTGTGCCTTTTATTGTGCCGCTAAGGTTGTCATGAGCAATGGGCTTAAATGCATTACCGGACTCTGCAATTACACTGATACACCAAAGAGGTATGAGATAAAAATGACAGTGGACTCAAAATTACAGTGGAACGTGTAACCTTTTGTGTAACCTGCCACATAGCAGCATGTCCTCTCAGAAAGCTCATCCATCTATGGCACATTCCATGAATACGGTACACTTCGTTGTCTTATTGCTTTTTAAATGCATTAAAGACACAGGAACTGTGATTTTGTCATGTTTTATAGATATAAGAATAAAAATGACCGTATAAAAAGTAGCTAGTTTAATGCACTGAGGTCTGTGGATGCATACACATAAAGCACAAAATATCCCCCCCAAATTAAAATGCTTTGAAATATAAAATGCAATATCTTTCATTTCTTGAATTAGAAAAGTTCTATAAAGTACACTGTGTATTCTTAAGAGTTGAAGCTGTCCCGTCTTTAGGACCATTCTCTTTGGATATCCTTGATCATATTGTAATATACAATGTGTTGTCAATACCTGTTTAATATCTGTTTGAATTTTTCTTGTGACTGGATACATCTACTTTCAACTGGCACAATTGCAAAATACCACTTGATGCAACGGACTGTTTCTTAAATTTACAAAGCTTTAACAAATCCTACTGAAACATTTAGACGGAAGCAATCACTGGAAAATTTTGAGTTGAGGTCTGACTTTTTTTTGCAGCGAGACAAGGTTGAATACAGTATGAATGCAATCATAAAAACCATTAAAAAAACATAAAAGCCGCTTCATGACTTGCATAGCATAAAGTACATAAATAATACATGTCACGCACACCACACACGTGTTGCACAGGACTAGCGAGAGTAGCCGCTTCATTTGTCAGACAGAACAAATAAGTAAGGATCATCAACACCTGTGACCGCGTACGCGTGGAAACATAAAAATGACCCTGAAAGAGCTGAGCATCATTATCACCTGCCGGTCCTCTCACAGTCTGTTATGAAATGAGCCATTTCCAGAAACATTAGATGATACTCTGTTTAAAATGACAGGCTTAAATATAGTATAGACAACAGTTAGATTACATATTACAACCAAAGGAGCTTAATACGTGTCTTTCAATATCTCTTCTCTTGCTGAAACCGCAACAACTAAAACGGGGAAACTGTAAATATTTTTTTGTCAACATGAAATAGTTTCTTCTATTTCAACTTTATATGCAGAGATGCAAGCTATAAATAAGCCATTTATAGGCTGTTTTCCTCAAAAAACTGTAAATGCTGTGGCTCTGTGCTGTTTATCATGTGATATTATATTGTGATGCTAGCGGTACAGAAATGACACTTTAATAGCCTGAATCAGAATCTTTTTATTAAGGTAGCAACACAATAAACACTAGGCATAATGTAATGTTTTTAGGCTTAGGTATACTTTCCTGTTACGTTTCACTCCGTCTCATGCACTTGCGCTGCATGCAAGCCTTTCAAAGTACACTCATTGGACAGCAAGCACAGATGGATGTGTTTTTAATGCATGTGCATTAGAACTGTGTTGCCAAAATCAAACATGTCTGTACTTCTTAAAGGTCCAGAGTATAAGATTTAGCAGCATCTAGCGGTGAGGGTCAATATGTAAGGTCTTTGTACACCTCTGAACACAGTTATGTATATTATATTTCATTTCTGTCAATAGATCCTCCAAAAAATTACACACAGCACCTTTACGACTGGAATTCTACATGTTTTTCCTGATCATTCTGCACAAACATTCATCAACATGGCTGTCCTTTGCTGGCTTTCGTCACTTGATTTGTATTTTCCATTCTTAGAATATAATCGCCTCATAACAATTGAAATGATAGCATTTCCTCAAAATGATTTAATGGGGAATATTTTTTGCTCAGTCACATCTGTTGCCCATATGTAGTGATGCCACTGTAGAATGCCTTCATATTCATTTTAAAGTCAAGTCCAAAAAAATGTCTGTTTATTTTGTATATCTGCTTTAAATTATTGTTTTCCCCATTGGATCTGGTAATAGAGTTGTTAAATGCAGAGCACAATGAGAGACTGTCTCTCATCTCAACTCCAAGCACAGAGGAGACGACAATAAATTAACTTTGACTTGACTTTTTCTAGAAGTGTTGAATTAAGGTCTTAAATTACTTAAACTACAACTGACTCAAACTAGATCAGAGAGCGAGTGTTGTAACACATTTTGTTTCAAGGGCTGTAGCTCCATGAGTGTATCTCAGACTATGATGTAATATTTGAACTTTTCAGACTATGATGTAATATTTAAACAAAATACAAAACACGCCATTATTACCACTGGTAACCGGTTGGCATCATGTTTTCAACATATGTTGTATGTCCTATGTTTTTGATATGCATAGTCATGAACGAGAAATTAGAACAGACTGCAGTATATGACCCATATTCAGGCTAAAAACAATTGGTCGGATGAGAACCTTCCTGTTATTCACCGCAGTGTGAAGAGACAAGTTAATATGTGCGTGATTCATTCATTTTATTCCTACGGGGAGGCCTGTCACCACCTGTCAACATATCCGTCACCTCTGTTATTCCTCATCCTCCCTTAATTTATTGGCTCACTTTGACTTATGTTGAGCTCGAGTTGGTGAGAGCTTCACTATTCATATCTTTAAATGAGTCACTAAAAACAAATGTCAAGCTGATGAAGCTTTCCTTGCAGCTCTCGTTGGTCTACATTCAAAATGGATGAATTCTTGACCAACAAAAGCTTCCACCGGGATTCCTACTGTTGGCTTTAAGATAAACCTCACCAAACACTGTGGCCTCTCTTGTAGAAGAGTTTACGGGGCTCCAGCCTTTGAGAGCTTCAGCAACACAGCTGCATTTATATTTCAGCAACAATTTATGAATAATGCACAAGAAAACTATATGAAGGAATTTATTGATGCTTTTTTGGTAGGGTCTGCCTCGAAACGCCCTTTCTTCCCACCCACTTGGTCTAGTTTACCTTGTGGAACGTGCTGATGTGAACAAATATTGACGTTGTCCTACTTATATGGGGTGAGGTGGTGGTCGATGTTTAGCACCATGTTTGACATATTGATCTGTCCTAACATCTCTCATATTTGATTTCTACTCAGTAATGAAATACATGAAAACTTGGGTATATCAAACTAATATCAAAGACTATTAGACTAAAGCTCTATTTGATCTAACTATCTACATAAAAAAGACCAATACAATATACTGTAAAGGGACAAGACTCTGGAACATGCTATACGATTTAGTGATAGTTATAAAATGGTTAGTTCCTCTCTCATTTGTCAACAGCATTTTGCTTTGATTTCTTTGTTGCATAAATTCCTGTATACACATACCAAACACACTTTTGGTCACATTTTTAGATTGGAGGACTAAATTCAATATGCTGGAATAATTGAAGGCAAGTTTGGCTCAATGGCATTTTGTGCCTAACATTATAACAAGTGAATTGACATTTCCAGGCAATATACGGGACCTTATGCACTTAAAATCAATGTTTGACTATAGGGTACAGTTTTTATTAGACACAACAAAGAGTGGAAGCCGATGCACATATTGTTTTCACATATTTAGTGATTTTCATGTTGGGATGTGGACTGTGAATGTTCGTTTAGTATATTTTCTGCCCAATAACGTTTAGAATAAAGCCCAAAATCAAGAGCTTGTTTTAATGTCCAATGCACAATGTGCCGTCTTTCGGTTGTAGAGCCTTTGCATTTTCTTGATACAGCAAACTAGCACCAAACAGTGTCTTTATAGAGCCTCTTATGTAGGATTTGGAACTGAATTGAGAAGGCCAGATAATTTCCCAGAATGCTCTAATGTACTCAGTATACTGAATAGTTAATAATATGAAACTTTAATGTAGATTTTTTTCTTTTAAAAGTAATGTAAAAGCAACTTGGTAAGACATTTAATGGTGCTGTATGGAAAAATGCAAGTCTGAATTGATGTTTTTGATGGCTTTAAAAGCATTAATTTCTTAAAAATCTGATCAAGGACCTCATGACTGCGAACAAATCATAATTGGGGAGAAACACCGATTTACTGAAACAATCTGCTGTTCTGCCTAGTGATTAATGATTTAACAGTATGATTCTCTGGTAAACACAAACAATGATCGAGAGAGCAAGAGCGAGAAAGCGAGTATGCGAGAGAGAGAGAGAGAGAGAGAGAGAGATTGTTATTATTGCTTATCTTCTTTTACTATATGGTCATGAAATTTTCATGCACCCTTAAGGTTTGCTCAAGGTTTTTCGAAACTTCAGAATCCAAGTACACATTTTGATGCGGCTGTGACTCTCATTTTCTATAGAAGAAGACATTGGAGTGAATGGATTGAAGGATTTTTAGGGATTTCTTCTTCTGCATGTCAAACTCACAATCTCTGGTGATTTCCTCGGCAGACTGTTTCCATTGCAATTAAGTGATAAGAGCCGTTCCAGACCATCCACATGCTACGCTGGAATTCTCTGAATTCATGAATTTAACATAGCGGTCTTGAAACACAGCAGACAACAGTATTCTTTTGCTAGACTCACTCTTTTCAAGTGAACGCATCTCATATTCTGTTTGAGAGACATCTGTTTGTTCAAAACAAACAGACATGGGCACATCCTGACAGCCGCTGCAAACTCTCACCCTGAGGCGGACGTGACTTAGAAACATTAGAGTAATTGAGAGAATAACAGTAATGTGCTGCTCTGAAAATACATAACTTCCACAAATACTAATGCGGCTCAAATTAACAGAATCTTCCGGAGATAATGGGTCAGGTTTTCTAGCTCAAGGCCCAATGGACTGCCTCACAAAACAAAAAATAGATACTTGAAATTAAATAAAATAAAACGACACAGATTTCCCTGTGTTTGCAATTGTCATTGGGTTAAATCGCGTTTATTTATTACAATGCTTTAAATGGATGGTAGAACCCGGCAAACCCATAACAATTTTGGTGCTTCGGTTTTTCTCTTTTCAGAGCTATTTGCACCATGGCAAATTGTTGCAAACGTCACCATAAAGATTCTATAATCGACACCCAGGAACTGAAGCAGCATTAAGATGTCGTCACGTTTTCACTTCTTTGTCGAAGAAGATAGCGTATTTATGAAACGTGTTCTGTAGAGCACAGGCTACTGAAACATGGTGAATTCCATACAGGGGACCTACTGTGTATGTAGATAGAAATAACTCATTCTAAGGTCATAAAAACATAACGCTTCATTATGTAAGGTCACCATCTCTGTCAACAGATCCTCCAATAAACTACATACAGCACCTTTAAGGAGAGATTCAAACACAAATGTTGAATTGATTAAAACACGTGCAGGTATCAGCTGTCATTTTTTTATAATCCTATATAAATGCATTCTTAACAAAAACTGTAGCATCTTTTCCTTACGATAAAACCAAATGATATATGTAGCTTTCTTTGGTTATGTCTCATCTCGCCTAGAGCAACAAGTGAACCAGAACTGCCACTGGTGCCCCTTCAAAACAAACAGGTGCACGACGCCTCGGGTAACAGGGCATGTTCTTACAGCTTGAATATAAAGAGAGAAGGTTGAAAAGTTGTTAAAATAGTTATGCTGAAATAAATCTGTGTCTTGGAACAACAAACTACACTGTGTAGCTAAGGTCCATAAGCTTTTTTATCATTTCACCCATACGTTCCTGCTTCATCACAGACACAATCAATATAGCACCTCATTAAATGTCTTTACAGAGACTCAAGACTCAAGGACATTCAAGATAAGATCTATAGGATAAAAAAGCATGAAGCTCTATAATGTCCATGGGAAAAATAGTTTTTGAAAAATGGTAAAAGAAAATGTAATTAAACCGTACACAAAACTGAAAGCATGTGTGGTGAAAACACAGAACAGGTTCATTCATTAAAATAAAGGTTTCCTCTCTCAGATGAATAACAGATCTGATGTTATACAAGAGCATGTAAACCTCTATTCAACAACTAATAAATATTCCTCCTTTGAGTGCATGTACACATACCAATCAGAGGTAGCGTCTATTTGTCTTGCATCATTTATGTGATTCCAGGGCAAGATACAACAGTGATACACAGCCTATTGGCAAGGACCTTTGCCGTGTTTTGAGTATTACTATGGATTTCTTGCCTATTTAATCAGGTTGGGAAAGTTTCAGCTCCAGAGGTGGAATATATTTGCATAAAGAAACTTCCAGCGTGACCGGACACTCCTGTAGCAGACTGTTCTGATGCTGGACCGCATCACCAATGCAATATACCCTTTGTTTCCTTAGTTCACATGCATTCTTGATTTACATTTTGGTTGTTCATGGAGGCATTAATGAAGACATAAATCACAATCCAGGAGCTTATTTAAATGTAAAAACTGCTTCATTAACTTGACAAAATCTTTTAGAATAATTTGAGGGATTTTTTTGAGTGGACATATACAAATTATGAAAAATCCAATAGTTAATTTCTCTAAAATGTACACATATTTCTTAATGAAAAGAAATGAGTATTTACTTAACAGATTATATTTCTAATACACACCTAATATTTTTGGTGAATTCTAATATAAATATTTGAGTCACTCTTAATGAAGTTTTTTACTAACACTTACTTAATTTAAACAGTATATTTAACTGATTACACAGCTTTAAAATGTACTAATTTGTAAATCATTTCACCAAAATAGTTTACTGTTAGTTTTAAAGTTTAACTTTTATTTAATCACAACTTTTCACAGGTCCAAAACTAGAAATATTATATTTAATTATAAATGTATGAGCATTCTGTTTCTGTTATTGTTACGCATTGCTCCGACGCGAAAAGGAGTAGATCTAAAGGCAGCTTTATTAATCCAAAAACAGAACAGGCTGAGGTCTTGGCAAGCAGAATACAATCATAAACGAGAGATCAGTAAGTGGTCAGGGCAAACAGCATGTACACGACATGAGAAACAACCCAGAATCCAGAAACCAGAGTCCAGAAACCAGAATATCCAACAAGACATGACTACTCTGCAATGCAGCGGTAACAATACATGTAAGACTTAGCAATGACAGAATGACTGAACCAGTCTTATATAGACAGAGGTAACGAGACATGTACACATAGGTGAGAATAATCAGTAGTAAATGAGTCCGAGCAATGGTTTCGGGGTATTATAGTGTATAATGAAATGAGATGATGAGAGTGCCCTCTAGCAGAGCACGGGGGCACTGCAGCTTACATACGTTATTACATGTCACGATTCTGTTTATTCATGTGTTAATTAGTTGTCATTATTTCAGCAGTTTCACCTGTGTTCCATTAGTTCATTTGTTTCCTTTGTTTGCCGTCTGTATTTTAACCCTGCGTTATCCCTGTCTCTCACAGCACAATCTTCTGGACAGTCAACAATCTGGCTTCAAGAGAGGAAAATCTATGGAGACCGACCGTTCTCCTGTCTGTCATCGAAAACCTACGACAGGCAAGGGCTAAATCCTTCCTGATCCTTCTTGATCCTACTTGATCTCTCTGCTGAATTTGACACTGTGAACCTCCAGATCCTGCTGTCCACTCTCTCCAAACTGGGCATCTCTGGAACTACATGCAACTGGTTTGAGTCTTATCAAACAGGCAGATCCTTTGAAGGTATCCTAGAGAGGCGAGACATCCAGATCTCACCAGCTGACGACTGGAGTTCCTCATGGATCACTTCTTGATCCTCTCTTTTTACCACCTCCCTGGGTCAATTTTTTAAGGCACATGGGTTTTCAAACCCTCTTTATGGAGATGATATGCAGCTTTATTTCTCTTTTTAGCCAGAAGACCCCACCATCTCTGCCTGTGTCCCTGCCTACATACTGGACATCTCTTCTTGGAAGAAAGGGCATCACCTATAACTCAACCTCTCCAAGATAGGACTCCTGGTTATACCGGCCCACCCATCAATTGAACACAACCTAACCTTTCAACTCGGATCCTCAACTAGAACTACCACAAAGTCTGCATGGAACCTGAGGGTGATGTTCGACCACCAGCATACATTCACCTCTCACAGGTATGTGCTCTTCAAGATCAGGAAATTCAGGCAGGTCCTGTCAAAGCATGCCTCTCAGCTTCTGGTCCAAGCTCTGGTTAAATCAAGACTGGACTACTGCAATTCTCTACCAGCCGGCCTTCCAACCGATGCAGTCAAGCCCTTGCAAATGATCCAGAAAGCAGCTGCAAAAGAACCCATGTTACACCCCTCCTGATTTCACTTCACTGGCTGCCAGTTGCCGCCCGTCAAGTTTTTCCCATTTACCTTTACTCCCTGCTCCAGGTCTACATCCCCTTCCGTCATCTTCGGTCTGAAAATGAGCAAGGAAATAACTTGCCTATGTGTACTTTACGGGTTTGGCGATGATATTCATACTGAAAATGTATGCATCAGCACTCATCACTCATCTTGCTCATAAATACATTCACTTTTTTCAGAATGCATATAAAGAAACTCCGGAATAATTAAAAAATAAAAGACCTCTTCCTCTCACTTTAAGGATGTAATCTTACATGTATGAATTCACTGGTGGGTGATATTTGACTTGTGGTGTGCTGATGATGAAATTAAATTTCACTAACAGTGAAAATGACTTACCTTTGTGAAACGCCCTGCTTGAGTTTGATATACTATACAAAAATTACCAATAAAGAGGTACGTAACAGCAAAAATATATCACATGCAAAAAACATTAGATTCAGTTTGGTCTATAATACCTAAACAGATGTAGTTAGGTCTATAATACTTACTCAAAGCCATAGCAAAGTAAATGCAAAACTACAAATAGTATAATAAATGAGTAATTTCTGAAGTCTCCAAAAGCACTTTGAGGACATTACACTGTGGCTGTAAACATAAAAATCAGGAAACGTAACTGGTCAAATATTAATGTCATGCTTTAGGCGATTTAGAGTGGAAGTTAACTGCATTTAACATTTCGGATATCTGTCTTTATTTCAAGTTACACATACAACAATCGCCGTGAATGCTATTTAATAATTGAGGCTTCTAAAATCATTTAAAAGGCATTATCCATGCTCATTTAGTTTCCTTTAGAGCTCACACGGGCTGACCTGAGGAAAACTGCACTATAGCAGGTGATGTTTCTAATGCATGAGGCGATAATGGATGTCATCTTTTTTTCTTGTTTCCATATTTAAAATGGAGAATAAATGGTTTGGATAAAATGTGTAATTTTTTATCTAGTTGCTATGGTGTTATTATAAAATATATTATATTTTTCATATTATATTTATAGCATATTGCATTTAATACCCGATAACAACAAAAAAGTGCAGTCAAGTAACCAAACGCTCTTTGTGGCGACTGACATTTAAAATAACCTGCTGAAGTTAATATTGTTCATTTACTTTATTTAGATTTAACACTTTATTGACTAGAAAAGGAGGAAGGCTGACAGCAAGGGAGTGATCAGGATGCAGGTCAGATCCGATCCTGTCTTGACTGCCTGAGCACCACAATTCAATGTGTTATGAGGACATGTGCCAGCTGCTAGGCCACGGCTAGCACTTTCAGCATTAATCTTTTATATAACATATTTTGGTCACATTCAATTCCAATTTTACTGCAGAATATGCACTTCTAAATAAAGGGAGACATAACGTTCCAAGGGTATTTCTGCTCTATTTCAGCATTCTGCTGCAAAATGAGAGTTTTCAACACTAGGAACTTGCAAATCTACAAGCATTTCAGCAGCTGCAGTGTGATATCCTCCCGAGTGTCATTTGGTATTCCAGCATCAGACTCTAATGGAACACACCTCTCACAAACATAATGAATGTTTACTGGCTAAAGGTTAATATCCACTCGGCGCAAAATGAATCAACACTCTATTAATGAGACTATTACCAATAATGATGGATGAAGGAACTAGACACCTCCAGAGCCTGGATCATTTTGGAGGTATTGATTTTAGGGATGAGGCATTTTTAAGACATCAATGTCTCGGTGGCCTGGGGGTTAAACCAAAGGTATTATATATATATAGCTTCAAAGAAACATTCTGTAACAACTGTGCTACTATAACTGTAGTTTTCAATTTTTCAACCATTCTTATGCTTAGAGAGGAGCCATGCATAAAAATGTATTAGGAAAGCTGAAGGTTTGGAAATAACCAAGATCCAGCAAACAGCGATTTTTTAAAACATGCAACGTGATTGTAGAAACTATACCAGTTGTACCATATCGCTAATATCCTTCTGGAACCTCTATATTTTGTGATTTACATTTGTTTTGCCATGAATGATTATTATTAGTCACTGTTCTTAACCAAAAAAGTTTTAAAAAGTGCTTGTCAACTTTGACAACACATTTCATTAATATTAAAAGAACAGCAAGTTTGGACATCCAAGGGTACGGAAGGATAGCAACAATATTATTTTATGTTCTAAACTCCTAGGTGTCTAAAAACAAGCTGCATATGCAGGTATTAAACTCACTGAAGGCCTAAAATGTATTTGCAGACTGGATTTGAATGATGCAGATGATTTAATTTGCAATAAAATAATGTACAATATATTTGCTTGCTGTATATGGTTAGTTGACAAATACACCGAACATGTGTCCTATGATGACATATAGCAATTTTTTTTAAATGTGTCTCTTATATTATGTTGTATTATTATATAATAATATAATATTAATTAGGGTTGTTCCGATACCAATACTAGTATCGGAAATGCCACTTATACCACATTAATTTCTGATATCGGTGATAACTTGAATCCATGTACCAATCCGATACCATATTCTTAAACAGGACCTAATTATGCCCGCTAGCTTTGCTTAACGCTGCAAATGGGAAATAAATTCTTCGCTGCTCAGAATGCATACACAGGAATTTGTGCTGTATCGTCACAAGAAAACACTGCTTAGAGCAATGAAGAAGAAATGAAAACATACTAGCAGTATGTCTGCTGTTTGGCAGTATTCCAGGGTGAACCAACCAGACAGTAAAACTGCGAATTAAGAAAATAAACCATATTTCTGTTAAACGTCTGTAAGATAATACAAATATTCTAGTTTACTGTATGTTTTTGTTCATGTTTTATTAGGGGATAAGTCTGAAGTTCACCATAAAATAACTTTATCAATTAATGCAGGGCTAGTACAGCTATTATATATTAATAATATGAATAAATACTAACAGTTTGTTTTCAATTTTTTTCTGGCACACCATATATCAGATTCTGTTTCTGCAAGTAAATGTAAATAAAGAGAGAATTGTTGTAACGAAACAAAAATGATAATTTTACCCATTTCATACTAATAAACAGTAAATTATCTTAATATTTGTACAGTAACTGTTTATAGTGTAATTTGTGTCTTTGTTTATTGACAATTGTTTATTTTTTATACATCTCTATATACATCATTTTATTTTATTTAGTGTCCGTCTGTGCTCTGTTATTTGTGTGATTGTTTATGAATCAGGCCTGTCGCCACGAGGGGAGGGGGGGAACGGGTATTGCACCCTCAGATCTGATGTGCCCCCTCAGTTTCATTTTAGTATTTATGGCAAAGACAAAGTATATGTTTTTTATATTTAACGCAGTTCCCTGCCATCCCATACAACTGCCTCTGCTCGTTTCTGCTCGCCGGACTCCACACCGCCACACAAGTGCAGTTGTCTGGGGAAGCTCCTCGAGTGAGCTTCGCCACATTTGTGGAGTGGGTGCTCGTTTCCTGTGGCTCAGTACGTCACCAACCCTCCTCCCGACCCAGAGTCCAGCCAGCAACAATCACCGTGCTACACGGAACCTTGGTGTCACCCTGGCTCTCCATCTGTACGGTTCCTCCTCAGGGGCCATTTCCTGTTTGATCTCCGGCCCTCCATCTGGTTTTTCCTGCTCCAGGCCCCTGCTTGGCTCCTCCCACTGTCCCCACGGACTGCCTCCTCTCCCCCTTGCTTGCCCCTTGTCCACCCTCTTGTTTTCCCTCTGTGCTGCCTTTGTGCATCCCCTGTCAGCAGTGAGTCCACGATTCTTGCTCCGTTCAGTTATTTGCAATTCTTTGTCATTAAAATGTGTTGTGCATATCCTATGCAACATGTGTGTCGAATATTATAAGAAAGCATTTGTAGAGAAACAAACATGTTTTTTTTAGCACAAGGGCTGTTTAATATGCTGAATATCGTCTAACAGTACTCGCTGTGTTTTCAAGATGACTTGAAGATAAGTTTTATTTTTGCACAACGCAGAAGGTATGATAGAGCGGTTACACACGTCTACCTTGCATTTTGGAATATGAACACAGGTCTATAATTTTAGCAGTTGAGATGTTCAGATGTGTTCACGTACAGTGGCTACTCCGACTGTGACAGCATCATCATGACACAGTGTGATGTAATTCAAAACGTAGGAAGCGCTTCAAAAATATGTCTACAAAAGTCCTACATGTCTATTATTGGTTTAAAGTCATGCCCCCTTAAGACTTGACCATGCTCCCTCAGTCATTGTGTCCTGCAGCAGGGCCTGGTATGGGCAATAAAGACCTTAGACCAGATTCATTGAGAAGAGCGGATCATTTGCAAAGGAAATGGCTCAAAAGCTTGATTCATTTATGAATCAGTCAGAACTACCTTTGAACTCAATCAGCCAACGGATGTAAAAACCACACAATTAGATTCTGAAACATTGTAAAGGAAAATAAGCTACTCCGCTATTAAATCACTTGGGCAACTGCCCAACACTGTCATGTGAAGAATGTGCCACATATATAAGACTAATGTCTTACTCTAAAATTTGGTTTCAATGTATTAGTTTTTTCAGCGTGAAATTAATCTCTGATGGAAACTTATTCACATTTGCCCACTGCAGCACATCCAGTTGATGAACCTCTCATCACAAAGTATTATTTCTGCAACAATACATACTGTCCTCTAAGGGTTTCAAGTCTTGTTGGCAGACTTGAGACGGCTGAGAGGTTTTTTAAACTCTTCTAAATGATAAACTAACTCAAGTTTCAAGCAGTATATTATAAGAATGAAATGTAAATGCCATCAACTAAACTTGACGGAATGTACGTTACCATTCAACAGTAAACACATTGATTTCTGAAGCTTGGGGGTTATGGCAGGCCAACTGCAGTGGCTCTCATAGAATGGAGGTGTCTAGAAGAGATCAGCCTGTCTGAGAACCACACACCATAAACCCCCCATAGGGAGAGCCAATTGGAGGACGGCTTTGCATGTCTTTCATCCAATTGATAACTGGTAGGGTATATCCAAGGATTATTTCTTTGAAAATAGGCTTTGCCTACCTAAAGGGGTTGAGCAGAAGAAACAGTTCAACTCAAAGGCTAAAATTAAGGTTGTAACGTGGGTTTTCTTAAGCAGGTACGGAGAAATTTTTGTGGAATTGTGGTGTTTGTTCTGTTGAACACAAAAAAAGATATGTTGAAGAATGTAGGAAAGCTAACAGTTCTGGGACACTTCTGACTACCATTGTCTTATTTCCTACTATTGTATTAATGTTGGCCAAGAACTGTTTGCATTAATCCAAATATCTTTCTCCGTGTTCATCAGATCAAAGAAATGTATACAGATTTGGATCAACTCATGGGTGAGTAAATTATCACAGATTTTTTATTTTGGGGTGAAATGTCTCTTTAAGTCACAGAGTAAGCTAAGACCATTTAATATGCGTCATTTTATTATTTAAATGAAGCTTTCGTATTCATAGTTTGGTTCATACATGTGAAAAAATATTTTGTCTGAAACGTAAGCCGAATGATTCATGCTACAAGATGTTTACCTGCTATGATTCACTTACCAGCATGAAGACAGAAATACAGTCCAAGATTTGTGAAACCACAATATTTACAGTAACTTTTTCACACATGGATCTCTGACTCAAGCATGCTGAAATTCTCCCTCATATGTCTGACTCTGTCAGAGAATGATTTAAATGCAAAACCTCAGGTTAAGCTCTGGAATAACAGTGTCAAAAGGTAGGATTTGTGTTATCCCCCATTTACGTGTGATTTCAGAGGACACTAAGAAGAATGTCGGAGTGCGAGAATGAGAGACTGAAACGTAATCGAAATATAATTCCTTTCAAGTTTTGTCAGTTTTTTTCCTGGATTCTCAAAGGTTCTGGTTTCTGTTCTCACTGCAGTTCTGAGCCCTCAGAGCTCTTGTTTCTCTCTCTTTACTCTCTGAGTCAGCAAAACCAGAACACAACAGCAGCTTCAAACACACACATACACACAGGAGGCTGAGATCTCACTGGCTCTCGTTCCACTTTTATTTTGTCTGTTTGAAAAAGAATTCTAGCTGCATATGTACATTATACACTTCTGATATTTACATCATAGCAGTGCCGTTTTTTCTAGATCAGATTTTCTTATCCGTGTGCAAATACATAGAATATTCACGAAGCTGTACATTCCAAAATATCCGCAAGAACCCGCTGCAGCGTCTTGAATATTCTCATTCACAGATCTTGTTTTTTTGTCGTCACAGTGTGTTGATTGTAGTCTCGTTGGATAATTATCCTTATAAAACTAAAGCAGAGGTTTACACTGCGTCTCAACCAGACCATGCATGATGCTACGAGATTATAGCGATGATGTAAAAAATGAAAAAAAAATCATCATTTACTCACCCTCATGTAATTTCAAACCTGCGCGATATTCTTTCTTTCGCAGAACACAAAAGAAGATATTTTGAAGAATGTTGTTGGTCTGACTTGCATTCGTTTTTTGTCCCCAAAAAAATTTAAATGGTGGCCAATGATATTCGATTACCGACATTCTTCAAAATATCTTCTTTTGTGTTCTGCGTAAGAAAGAAAGTCTTTGGAATGACAAGAGGGTGAGTAACTGATGACCGAATTAATATTTTTAGGTGAACTATCACTTTAAGTATATGTGGGGCTACCCTGCCCTTGACAAAACAATGGACAAGCATGTATCAGGTCTTTCATTCACCTTGTATTGTTGCATCTTGTCTGGTTAGGACGCTGTGTTATTAAAACAATAATTTAGCGCTATTAATGTTATGCTTAGTTTGTGCAAATGGTCAAATTAAAAAAGCCACACAAGGGGAAAAAGAAATCAATCAGCAGTTCCAGTTCCCACCTGTTTCACCTCCATAGATTCATCGGCGAAAAATGATGGTGTGTCGCATAGAACAGAGAAAGTTGAAATCAGAGAGCTTTACAGCGGTGCACCGGGGGGATTGCGACACAGCTGACGCTCAAAGCAGAAAGGGTGACCTGGGACCTTGTGGTTCAGGCTCTAGTGTTCAGTCAGGGGGATATAAAAGGGCAGCATAGCGATTACTCTGATTGAACCAATTGCACTGTGTAACTATCTCTCAGGTCTGCCATTCCCTCAGGCAAAAAACACACCAGCTCAGCACTGTGTACATACAACAAGCGCCGTGTGGCCGGAGAGGTGTGCATTGGGAGGGTGGGGGGATTGGTGGGGGATACACAACAGCATCCGTGGCTGTACGGGATGTGTAAAAAGAGCGTTTATTGATTTATTGACTGCATTGATTGTCAAAGTTATTAAATAGTTCAGAGACATGGCAGAGAAGCACAACAGACTCAGTGGAGAGGTATTCAAAGCCCTCTTGTTGTTTGAAAAGCATGTGAATGTATATGCTATGTAGAAAGAATATTGAGCTGGCTTGGGTTGTGTATCGTTTAGAGCCAGCTCATTTCCAGTTTAATTCCTGAATTTGAATTGAGGTAGGAAACAGAATGATCATTCAAACGTAAGAAAGAAGAAATGAAATGTAATGCAATGCAGAGAAATTCATATAACTGCTGTATGCGTATTGTTTAATGAGTCATGTCACGTCCAGTATGAATTCATCGATAAACATGTTATTATACACACAACATGGTTATTTTTTAGAAACAATTATGTTTAAATACTCCATTATATTTTATTTCATTTATATATAACCAGTTTAATATCTCAACTTTTATTGTGTGCAATATGGTTAGAAAATCTGAATTTTTTTAGAACTTACATCTAATGCTGTGTTCGCAGCAAACGCGAAGCATCGCATTCCTCGCTCTTTATTACTTGTGGTATAAGTTCATTATATTCGCGCGTGGGACGTGAAAAACATTTGTGGGTGTCAATGAGCTCTTCATTTGAAGATGAAATCTTTCAACTTGCAGGGAGGACGCGATTGACACCCAATGCTGTCGTTTACATGAGTTTGTGTCTATCCGTGTCTTTGCGTTTACTTTTTATGTAATTTACTTTTTGCAAATAGTTCAATTTGTGTTTGGTGTGAACACAGCCTACTGAAAGTCTTTCAACTAGAGTCAAACATGAAACAGGCTTAAAATGTATTGTTTAATAAACTCTTTATCCATTTCAATTAAAATGTCAACTTTCTTATCAAATAAGATAATTCAGATAGTAATAGTAAGATAATAAATTAAGATAATTTTGTAAAGTGCACAATTTGATATTATTTATAATCTCCACATGTGTATGTGTCCATATTTATTAAAGAACATTTGTTAAAAAAGAATTATGTTTAATCAAGATTTCTTATTTTCTCTTTAGAGAATACATTTTAAAGGAAATTGCAATGAGACCCTTCTTGTCTTATTTTATGGAGGCTTTGTGAAGGTTTACTTCAAATGTCATAGCACAAACGTAATTACTGTTTCCTTAAAATGATACAACGTATTGTTGTTGTTTTTTCACGGCTTGCAGTTCATGTAATGCTCTATTCAGCTGAGACTTGGAGTTATACAGTATAGTTTAAATTAGCAGATAACATAACACAGTTAAATTAACTCTCTTAACTTCCCAAATAAACAAGCGTGCCTTGTTATCTTACGAGCAGTTTAAGGTATGAAAATGTCGTGCAGTAGTGCTTTCGATAACATTTCACTGTATACCAACACCCTCTGAGATTTATGAATGGTTGGGATTTATGAAATTGCCAGATTTACACAGTATAACATTTGGCTTTCCGAATTACGTGATATGCAACAGATGCGGCTTTTTGGTAAAGAAAAAAGATCTAGCAACAAAATCAGTAACGCAGTAATGTCAACCGACCAGTCATTTTCACAAAGCAGCTCTTGAAAGTAATGTGTCCGTCAACTAAGTTGCAGGTCGGAAAACCTCCTGTTCTTTATGATTTTCACAGGCACCTCTTTAATGTCCCATTTGTGTGCAATGACGGAGGACTTTGTTATAGCAGATGTTTGGTAACTCCCTGCTGATCATTCCACCAGTATTGCTGCTAGACTCATTATCATGTTTCTCTATCACTACTGAAGCAGCTGCATTTGAAAACAATGTGGCGACTTTAACTCAGGAATCAAACATATGTGCAGTGTTTTGGAGACGAAGGCTTGGGTGTGATAATGACAGTTTTTGTTGGTGTGATCAACTCACATAAATTATGGGATTAATCTCGAGCAGAAAAAGCTGTTGATGACAAAAACATGGTTCACAAAGTGATTAATGATTCACAATGTTCCACAGTATCAAAACGTCTAAGAATACTAAAGCCTTTGATATTAAAGAACGTGATTTCTGCTTAAATACTCTCCTACGGTATCATTTCCAGTTTTACCAAGATATAATTTGAAACAAAACATGGTACTGAATCGTTACAAGTGTTGGGAAGCTGAACTGTATCGTAACGATAGCATGATAACTACATTTGAACATAATTTATATAAATTAAATGTGTCTTTTTTTATGTTGCACAGCAAGAAATAACTGTTTAAATAGAAATGTAGCTTAAAAATCCTATGAAATGCCTTGCTAGCTTGATCCCTTCGAAAGCAAAAGTTGGGCAGGGCGCTTTCTATGTGACAGTCCTGAATATTGATGTATAATTTACTAGTCCTTATAACTTAAGGTGATGTGAAGGTACACTGTTGTTCCTAGCAAAACAAAATATACCTTTAAAAATACACAACAGGTCTTTAGGGCACGGTTATGTAAGTTTACATAGTAAAAAACTGTATGCTACACTTGTGATGTCAATGGGGCTTTAAAGGAACAGTTCGCCCAAAAATGGAAATTCTGTCATGAATTACTCAACCAAGTTCCAAATCTGTATACATTTCTTTGTTAGTTGAACACAATGAAAGATATTAAGATGAATGTTAGCAGGGCCTAACCATTGACTACTATAGTAGAATATATATTGTATAACTTTTGTTCTGTTGAACACAAAAGAAGATATTTTGAAGAATTTAGATTCTGGGGAACCTTTCACAACCATTTAGATTTTTTCCTACTATGGAAGTCAAGGGTGCCCCAGAACTCTAAGTAATTTCTTTGTGTTCAAAAGAACATAGAAATGTACGCAGGTTCGGAACAAGTTGAGGATGAGTAAATGAAGACAGATTTTTTATTTTTGCTGAATTGTCCTTTTAACGGTTACAGCCTAAATTTTAGCTTGAAACATTAGAATCAACAGTTTCTCTTTCCCAACACTGATGATATTCACACTTCATAGTACATTAAAGAATACCACGGCATTACGTGATACGATGTCCAAAAATAAATGGAACTTAAACCCGGCTGAAGAAAAAAAGCATACAGTGCATGGAATAAAATTTCCTTTAGGTCATTTAAAATATATGATTTTGTCGCCATTAACTAAAGCTGTGCACATAAACCTGGGAAAGCTGAAACAACTGTATCAATAACTACTTGATAGAAGTTGTTTAGAAACTTCAGAGATGGCCTTGGTTATCTGAATCAATTGCACAGCACTCACTGCTGGTGTGCGAAAAAAGAGAGTAAAGATAAAGAAACGAAACCCTCAGGGTGACGGTGGGTAAGGACACTTAACTCGTCGCATGCATCATCTCAGAAGACATGATTGGTATGGCAACTCTTTCCGAAACAAAAACAATAAAATCCTCTTCTCTTCACAAATATAAATATATTTTATGATATTATGTACAATAAGGTTTGCCATCATAAACACCATTGGTATCGGGGGTTGACAGAGCAGATTATTACTCTTGCTATGGGTACACACACTTTTTGCAAAGACAGCCATGACTGATTGACGTGTTGAAGCATATTCTGAAGAAATGATTTCTGCTGCGAGAAGGCTGGTGGTGCGGGGAGTCTTTTAGTCCCGAGAGCCGGGCAAGGCGCCGTCCTCCTCCAGTTCCCATTGAAAGTTTTGCCCTGTCATTTGGTAAAACATCATATTAAAGGGCTTGTAGAATTTGTGCAGTCTGCGGATGACGTCCGGGTCTATTTTGGGGTGAGTTCTGCCCTTGGATTTTCCCAGACACCGCGGGGTGCTGCTGTCCTCCGGCTTCTTCAGGCAAGGGAATCCCTTGGTTTTATTAAAATAGAAATGTTTGTCGGTAACAATGCGCTTGAGTCCCAGGAAGTCCTGCACCTTTGCCATCTCGCCGGCTGGATCAACGATAAGCCTCTCGCCGCTGACGAAGTGCATCTGCGAGAGGGGAAAATACTGCATCCAGCTCTCTAGGTGAAGTGCGTAGATCCCTATTCTCAGCGCGCTCCACGACGCATCAATCAGCCCCAGCGTTCGATTCTTGAAGGCCAGGACTTCGAAAGTGGGAATCTCAGGCCTCTTGGACAGCGTCTGAGTATAGTCTGAAATGGCTCTGGTCACCGGATTGCGTACGACTATGATTAGCTTAATGTCCCTTGCCATCGTGTGGATTCGCTTTGGAGCGCTGTTTGTCACGAAGTAGCTGGGCGTCTTCTCCATCGTGATCTGTCCTTCCAGCGTGGAGGGCATGAGCTCTCTGCAAAGCAAGCGAGAGAAGCAAATTAGCTCGATTTAGTTATCACGGCACACCTTCTTCATTAACAAAAGGAACACGATAAGTGGGAAATCAAAACAACTATTTAGAGCTAACGAATTTGAAAAAACGCACATGAAAATATCGGTTATCATCGCTAGTAATGTTGCAGTAAGGAGCGTACAGCTTATTACACCCGCGTAGCAACATATAAAAGATAAAAGAGCGAAGATGAAACGATGGTTTACAAGCATGCTCATTGCTTAATTGACTCCATCTGTATTACTCCTGGCGCTATTTCCGTATTTTAATAATGAGTTCACTGCATATCATTAATACAGCTGGGCCTGAGGTATTGTGGTGTCACACATTTATGTTCCTTCACACATCTACAGTCTCTCTGGCAGGGACACATAGCCTGACCCGCTCATTCTTCTAATTAAATGTCCTATCTGGAGACCAAGTATATTCATTATGACATATCTATCATGACGAATGTTCGTGCTTTGAGCGATTTCTCTGAAGATAACAGGCAACGTTTGTCACCACATTAACTTTTTATGCACAAGATCAAACTGGTAGAAGAAACATTGTTAGGAAAGAGTCATTCTTATTTTTTTTGAGGAATTTAACTAAATGTCTTTCACTTTGAGATTATATTTCATGTGATTCATGCCTCGGGAGGGCAAAACAAATGAATATTTAGCATGTTGTCTGCTGCTCCATGATCTATTCATTTGATCTATTCAGTATGGTCCCTCATTAAACCTCACAAGAAGAATTTGACCTAAATGCATGACTAAATAATTGATTTGCCTTTAGTTCTGTGTAATTGACACAGAATATGAATCCTTTCGGTACGTTCCCAGAATGCACAAATCCATCACAGATGTCAAATTCAATGTAACGTTCCTTCAAACTAGCCAAAATGTCCATATACTGTATTACATTTCACTGAAAAAAATGAATATTTATTATTTTACATTTTAAAGCTGTTAATGCTTGTGACCTGTAGTATTACCTTTCTCTTTTGCAGCTGGTCTCAACACACCAAATCCAAATATATACTTTTGTTTAGCAATTTGGGTTAAATGTAATATTTAACGGCTTTATGGCTCTAGGGGACAATGTTTAAAGAGCAGGCTTTTAACTTCAGCAGAACCCTGTCAAAATGTTTCCACACTCGTTTACTGTAACGTGTCATTCTCTCACATGTTTGCTTTCTCTTTTTTGACCTTTTCCACTATTAGCTGAGCACTCACACACACGACGGAAACAATCACACCACTTGCATTCAACTAGCCTCAAACTATACAACAGCACAATGAATAATGTGTATCACACTTTTTAACCACCTGCTATTCCTTATTATCACCATAAACACACTTGGTGTAAGAGCTCAGGTTCTCAAAGCTAACCTGGCTAGCATCAAATTATCTCACATATTCACATGTGAGACCCTGAGGATTCTTTCTCTGTCAGACCTTCGTGCTGATCTGGATTCACTGCAATGACATTAGTTCTGTAAAGCAGTACTGAGAATATAGTCCCACAGCAGTTTTCTGCAATAAGGAGGTTTCAGAATTCATGTAAACAAATTCAGAAGTTCATCTGCACTTTTATGTTCATCTCATCCCCGCAATAAACGGTTTATCCATATCCTATATCCTTTGTTCTTGCTGCTATATCTAATGGAAATAAAATATTTGCTCATAACATACTTTGAATATATGCTGTAGTCCACCTGAAACAACTTTGAAGCAGGCATTGTAAATCCCCAAAAAAGAACAACATATTTTTAATTCAATGTTGTGGCTTTTTATTTGATCTTCAGCACACTAGGGGATGAATTGGGAAGCCTGTTTGACAAGCAATTCCACTATTGCAACTTTTTAGCGTCAGAGACACTTCGCTTTAAAGGGATAGTTCACCCAAAAGAAGAAAATTCGGTCATCAATTACTCACCATTGAGTTTTCAAATCTTTATACATTTCTTTGTTGTGATGAACACAAATCCCAAAAAGTGCCCCAGAACTGTTTGCTTTCCTACATTCTTACGAATATATCTCTCTGTGTTCATCAGAACAAAGAAATGTATAAAGTGTTGTAACAACTCGAGGGTGAGTGAATGATGACAGAACTGTTTCTTTGATATGGATGTACTATTGGAAAGTTTGTCAGAAATCACCCAACATCCTTTGCAACTTGAATAGCAGAACTAAATGAAATTGAACTCACATGACTCATCATGCTAAATGTAAATAACTATAACGCTAAAAGTTTTGCAAAGTAAATTACTATGCAATCTTCTAAACAAGCGAAGAAACTGCTGACTATTGAGACTTCGTCTGATGTGACAGCTGTCGCTGTCAAACAAAAATGGCGATGCACGAGACAATCAATCACCGCATGTTGGACACATTTTAAATGAGCACTTCCCGGGCTAGCTTCGAATTCTCCTTGTGGAACACATCAAATGGAGTACATATATCCTCCATGCCCCTCAGCACACACGTGCACGCACTCACTCACAAGTGCCTCTGTAATTTCATTTCGGTAACAGTATTGCACTTCTGATGGGTAATTTCCCAATGGATTATGCTTTCCTCAACACGCTGTAGAGCCGTGGCCTCTTCTAGACCAGTAATGGGATATAAAACACATCTGTAGATAGCACGGTGACTAGAAAGAGTATTAGTTTTCATTACATTCCATCAATGTTCTCCACTTCCTCAGTGCGGTAATTAATGGCTAAAGATTTTCCTCTCTCAAGGTCTTCGAGAGCCGGCTATATAAAGGGTTCCGAGCGCAGGTTTGTTTGCTCACGAGTTGAATTAAATAAATAAATGAATTTGAAAAAATAAACATGCTGAGAAGGGAACCAAACCTGAAACGTCCCATAATGAATCACCTTGGATTCACCTATGTAAATCAAATCCAAAGTAGAGGCGCAGTGAGCGGTTGGGCCTAGATGTTTAATAATAACATGTCATGCTTCTCGGGCCGAAACGTTCAGTCAACACGACAGATGACTGATGCTCAAGGTAACCTTCTTCATTTAAGACAAGCACACAACCGGCCATTGTCCTCATCAAGCTCCATGCAACTCATTATATGTGTAATTGCGAAAATATGGAGATTACGGAGGCGCAATACCTTCATTTGTGATTGAGGTCGAACTCATTTCGATTGCGAGCGAATCAGTCATGGTTGGTGTACATTTAAAATGTCAGAGGGAGAAAGAGGTGCAAAGGATAGAAGAATGCTGATAAACAAGCTAATTTTCCTACGCGGCGCCGACGACTCGCCTGGCCTCGCGCTCAGCCGGAACGGCGATACACAGAAACGAATGGTTAACAATTGTTTATGCCTGCATGAGGAGTACATCATGACATGGGTCATTCAGGTAGGCTGGTAAATACAGCGTGCGGGGCTAAAAAGGCATCCTTCACCATCTGCTGTTTACCTGCTCGCGCAAATCGCATAATATACCAGAGCTATTTGTCTATGGACCTTGTCGTGCTTGCATAACGCTTGGAGAAACATGGTAAGTAAGAGTCGGCCTAAACAAGATACATTTCCCAGGATCCCCATGGACCATGGATACTTTTTGTTCTATGTTAATACGCACAGATTAAAAAACATAAAAGGAACCAGAAGGCTACGTTGCGCAACTTGACAAGGTTTTTACATTCAACTGACATGCTGAGAACTGGCAGGTGGGCACAGTTAAGTAAAGGGAATAGCAGCCTAATGAATATCATTTTGGGGGAACGTTGCTTTCAAAGTGCAAAAATATATCGTCTCTTTGTGCTTTGAAGTTAAAAGCATTCTAATTGCCACTTACTGGGAAATAAAAGATGGGAGACGGATAATGTATGAAGAAGAGGTATTATTTGACACAAGTATTACTATGGTTTATCTCTAAATGCATCTTCTAAGCCACTCTTTGGCAGTAAGGCACTCATGAGAAATCTTGTAAACACTTGGTGAACTGTTCAGTCATTAAATGGGTCCAATGCTCTTTCAGTCCTAAACAACATCGATCACACAGATATTTCATTCTTGCGTATGGAATGTTTTTAACACTTAACACCCATACTCTACATTTTTTTACATCTTACAGTTCGTATTTAATCTTAGTCTTTTATTATATCTATTTCATTCACATTCTCTAGTGCTTGACCAAAACAGGCCTATATTATTAAACAGCAGTTCAATTCAATTCAATTCAATTTTATTTATATAGCGCTTTTCACAATGTGCATTGTTCCAAAGCAGCTTTACAGGGGAAAATAGGAAAAAAACACAAAAGAGGTAAACAAATTGCATGGTGTTAATATAACAAGTTAAATTATTCTAATAAATAATATCTAATGTCAGTAGTCTCCTGGTCGTTTATTTAGCATATTTGCAGTAGGGTTGATCTGGACCTGGTTAGAACTCTGGCAGCTGCGTTCTGAACTAACTGTAGTTTGTTTATTGATGATGCAAGACAACCACTAAGTAGTGCATTACAGTAGTCAAGTCTTGAGGTCATAAATGCATGAATAAGCTTCTCTGCGTCAGCAACACATCGAATATTTCGTAATTAGGCACAAATGTTTTTGTGACATTTGAGATGTGATTTCAAAATGACAGGTTGCTGTCTAATATAACGCCTAAATCTTTAACTGGATTTGTTGGAGTAACAGTACATCCTTCTACTTGCAGGTTATAATATATCGAAATATTGGGTTTACGTGTCTTTGATCCGATAAGTAATATTTCTGTTTTATTAGAATTTAAAAGAAGGAAATTACAGGTCATCCAATGTTTTATATCATCGATGCACTCTGCCAGTTTGGATAGTTCATGCTTCTACTGCATGTATGTAAAGAAAATCTCAAAGAAGGATTATAGACCAATATACTTTATAATATATAATGCAAATATTGTAACAATGACATCACATGCATGTTCTCTATTTAATTTGGAAAAAAGTTGGTGGTTGTTGTCTCACAGTGAGATAACACTACATTCTGTGTCACTTTCATGAATATAAATGCCTGCGCACAAGAGTATGGTATATAGAAAATAATGGTTCTTTAAACTAACTTAAAAAATACTTTCATTGGTTACATTAATTTGATAATTTTTTTCTCAAATTATGGTTTAACCATTTAATCTGTACTTAATATTAATAAAAAAATTTGTGTTTATAAATAAATAATGTTTCATTGCTAACATTTTGCTATTTAACACATTATGTGTCATTTTGTCAAGAGGGACAAAACTAGCTGTGTTCAAACAAACACAAAATATAATCTACCTAGCTAGACACATCTCATGATTTGTGTCTCATGTGTCTCATTAAGTGTTGACACAAACTTAAGTGATCCTTTAATTTCAGAATAACATAATAGGAGCCTTTTTACTATTAGATCCAAGTAGAGTTTTAGCTTTTGAACACATATCTAAATAAAGAAAACAAAAATGTTGTTACAGCCAAATGAATAACTTTATCAATCTCAAGGTTCTTTGCTTAAAAAAATCATCAAAGTTACAAACGATTTACTTCATTCAAAAACATGTTAAACAGAAGCAATAATTTTTTTCCGATCAAAGTTATTCCTAGATTGCCTGTTACATCTTGTTTATAAAAACTACTTCTGTAAGCACTCGTGTGTTATTTTGTAAACTGAATAAAAACATCCAAACAATACAGTTAATTATGTTTTATAAATCGCAGCAGTTTGTGGGCATGAAAGCTAGTGAACACCTGTTAAGTTTATTTATAGGGGAAATTACACACTTTCACCTTACAAATGAAAAAATGACACAAACACACTCCTCATCTAGACGTCTAGAAATATTTTTAGGATAAGGCAGTAGCAAACCACATCGCACAACAAATCTCCATGTACCTGAGTTGCATCAAAGGAAGAAAATGGATGTGAAAAAAATTCAAAGAAAAAAAATGAATGTGAAAAAGAGGCATGGCAGACTTTCAAGCGGCAGTCAATAAGAACAGAACAGAACAGCACAGAACTGTTCCTGAAAAACAAGCCAATGAACAACATGATGAAGTGCTTTAAACTAGAGTTAAGAATCAGCAGGGACCTGGCAGTACCACATTATATCGATATCTGGGTCACAAAACAGCAATATTGTGATTAATTACGTTTAGCGTGCAATAATTCAAGGCTGTGATGTACAGCAATTGCTCGCTGTAACAAAGGTGGAAACTGTGTGTCTCGTCTTCAGGGGTGAATAGAAAGAGTCTTGAGAGCATGAAACGCATACCACAGTTCCCAAGACAGTTTTTCCCCTGCATCCGTTTGGCTTTCACCCGCCTGACTGATGCTGCGCTAAGAGGGCTGTTGAACGGTGTGTTTACAGGCCGGAGAAAGGTGAAGAGTAATTAAAACCACAACGCATCCTCCCCGCCGCTGAACGCCTCTCGCAGAACCGCTTAGGAGAGAACTGACAGCTGGTCTTGATCAAAAACCTTTTCTCTTCTCTCCACCCGCGATCCCCAGAAGGCCGCTCTACGTCCAACAGCGAAACAGCGTAGCGCGACGCTATCTGCCCCGCCAGACTGCTGCACTTAGATCTGAAGCTATGTTTATGAGCCTCTTGGACATGCTGAGCATGATGAAATGAAGCAGAGGAGATGCTTTATGGATCCTTGGAATATCACCATAAAGCTGATAATTGCTTCATGAAACCACCCTGTATATCACCTTGTAAATTAGCTTGTTTTCCCTTGCAACATCATTTTAACGAGAAATTGCAGAGGAAGGCGCCACACCTCCGAGCGTCAGGCACTATTTATGAATTCAATCCTGAGGGGAGTGGGGGAGAAGCGAATAACGCCTTTCCGTTTTATCACTCGCACGAACTGGGTGGCTCTAGGAACCTGACATTTATCGGAAAAATATGTATGCGGCTACTTTTACCCAACCTGCATTTGTTTGGGTTGCTTTCGACGGGGCGGCAAGAGCGCTTCAGGCTAGGCGCATACAATTTTCTCACAATGGCCCTCGAAATGCCGTGATTGGTGTGGAAATTACGACAAGTAGGCGCCACATTTGGTTCCGTGCTACGGAGTGCATTTGAGTATATGATCAGTCACTCTTCGGCTTTTCAATGTCATTTAATATTTTATTGAAAATGTATGGTCGTCTGAAAAAAGCGGGGTAGAAGTGACACCTGGGTACAACAAAGGACTATAATTTCTGTCCAGAAAATCTCGCCGATATGGTTCAGTTAAGCAGAACTGATTAATATGACAGATTGGATGTGATAGATTTTATTGCCAAAGAGAAACAGCGATGAGCACTCATCCAGGTTCAGGGAGAGAGTGCGGCGCTGCCCGTGAATGATAAAACCACAGCTTCCCTGCTCTCTATGACTGACAGGAGTTACAGACATCCATTAGTGCTGAGATAACCGCAAAGACCTAGACATTAAAACCAGAGCTGCCCATATGGCTCACATCCACGCTAACAGACTGACATCAGAGAAGAAATGTACCGTGAATCCGTCATGTAGTTCATTCCACATGTTCACAATAATGCATAATGATGTATGACATACACTCTGGGATCGAAATTTAGACCTAGAAAGTTTTAGGATTTTATCATTTTTGTGTGTCTCTGGACAACTATTTTTTGAAGTGTTCCTTGAGACCAGAATCAAGAGGTTCAAGACCCCCAGCCAGTACATCATGTGTTTGCTCTAGCAAAGATTTGGAAGAAAATGGAAACATTGTCATGTATAATCGTCCCTTAGTTTCAATTGACCGTGACCATTTCTCCATTGAGATATATTTGCCCTTATAGAAGCATACAATGCTTTTTGGAATATACATTTTGAGACAAAATGCATTATTGGGTTATGCACCATGCAGTAGGGCTAATATGATGACATACTGTAAGTTTACATTCCTCTTACATCATTTCACTCCCCTCTGTTGTTTCTTGTCATGCCTCCGACGGCAGGAATAAACATAACAGAGCCATGATGCAACATCAAAACCTGCTTGCGAAAAATCTCTCAAGGTCACAGGTTTAAGTCCAACTTACATCTAACGCCCTGCTCGCTTTCCCTCTTCTCTGCACCTAATCATGTCCTGTTTCTCTATATTCTATTATTTAATAAAAGGAAAAAAGCCCATAAATAAAAAAATATAGTAGCAGTCTGCCTCAACAAACAAAAAACACCTAAGTACACTGTCTTATGTTGTTGTTTGTCTGGTTCGCTGAAGTCCTGTGAAGCACAGCAGTACTTTTAAAGTGACCAGTCAGCATCCACTCCACCGAGTCTAATATTTGCTTCAGTCCGCAGCACAGGACCCCATTTGTCCACGGCACGCACTTATAATAGCTTTGTGCAAACCAGCATTTGGGACCAGCAATAGCTCCACACATTTCATCAATGACAGTTTACCGGTCTAACATCACGTAGCCTACTACAGAACATTTCTCTCTCAGATAGTCAAACATGATGTGTTTTCTCCACTTTCTAACTCGGGCTCACTAGATTACTACCCTTGAGAGGCTTTAGGCCCAGTGGAATCAAATATTCACGACGGGTGGCCGATTCACGGTTGCAGTCATTAATGGAATAGTATCAAATATTCCCTCACGTTGGGTGTCTTCTGCTCTTTGCGTGTTATTTTGGAACAAGAAAATGAAGTCATGGCGGTATTTAAATCAAAATGTCTCCTCCACGCTTGCTTTTTTGAACCAGTTTTGCAAAATCCTGTATATGTGTCTAAGACTCAATTTATTTCTCTATCCGTGAGAAAGGCTCAGGCCGTCGCAGTCTTCAGAGTATAGCACACAGCCGCCTTCGCAAGTATCATACAGCATTTTGAGTTGCGGAAAACCTGGAACATTTTTTATTCAAGAGCAGATTCAGCGAAGAAATTGATTTTTATTCACGTGGATCTATAATCCATATCTTAAACACTGAGGCAGACTTCATTTCCGAGGTGACTTGAACTGGAATGTGCTAGAAACAGCGTGTTCCCCTGCCTGTTCGTAGATTACTCTTATGTAGAGTCAAAAAGAATTACCCACAATGCATTTCACTTCCACAAACGTATCCATCACCGGTGTGCAACCGGCACATTTTTTCCGAGAATTCATTTTTTACAAGGAAGTGCACAATAACTGTCTAAGACAAATGGTACCGTTTGAAACTGTTAAAGTTCCTACGAAGCAGCTGTGAGAGACACTTTGCGCAAGAAATATCAACATAGCACCACTTGTCCAATTAAATCCAAAGAGCGTAAATGTTGCATAACTTAATGTATCCATTATATATAAACACATTTTACATTCTCTCTCATTTCCATAATGAACTCAACAGATTCATGAACAGGTCTCAATTTGCTTTCCATGCTTTCTAAAGGTATATTTTTCATGTATCACTTCAAGTTGTTCAAGTTCAAAGTACTTGGGTTTTTAAATTCAGATTTAGAGACCCCAAAAGGCCAAAGCACGTTTTCCTATGTTCATTGCAAAATGAAGTCATAATTCACTTGAAGACAGTTGTACTCTCTATCCGGATCACAGAAGTGAAGTGGAGTGTTAGTATAATCCTTACATGAAGCGATACAAAGGAGAACAGAACTAAGATGGAAAACTGTTCTCAGACTTCACTAATCCATCAAAGCACAGTGTACGTTCCCAGGCTCTAGTGCCAGTGCATTGACCTTTGATATGCTTTAAGGGCAAAAATATGAAAGTGTTGAGAATGCTTGGAGCTAATCTGCATGCTGTTGGCATTCAACTCTTAAATGTCACTGTTTCTTTATCTCCCGTGTAACGCAACTTCAAGACATCATCTCTGCTGTGTGGTTTTACCAAGACCATTGTGAGCACAAATCACAGAAGTATTTCCTTCTATTAACTTACAGCTTTTTACAGCAAAGAGTCCACCTTCCTTCATAGAAAAAAGCTTTGCACAACAGGGGGACATAAGCAGGAATATGATGAGCCAAGCAAGAAAAATGCATTCTAGTTTAATTCCTTACACGGATGCTACATATCTGAAGCAGAGCGGGTCTAGAAGAACGTTTCCTAATTAGAGAGCACATCGCCGGTGTAAACATCTTTGTTTTAAGACCAAAATAATGTGGGTCATCAAAAGGCAGGCTTGAAAAGCATTAGCTTTCATGGAGACATGATCGCACAGCGGTGTTTATTCGTGAACATCTGGCCTCGTGGAAAGAGCCTGATGACAACGCTCTAATCACGTACTACAGGACTAAGCTGCTCCATTAAAAGCTAAGCTTCACTGTTACTGGGATATTTGATCATCTGAATTGAGCTTTTTCTGGCGCCAAAAAAGCCGTGGAAAAAAATGGCATAAAAAACAGTGAACATGAAATATTCAGGTCGGCTTTTACTTGACGATGACAATATGTTCGAGATGAAAACTCATAGTAGGCTGGTGGTGTGTATTCTTACCAAGAGCTGCAGGTGCAATAGTAATACTTTTCCGGATAATTGAAAACTTAGCTGCTGTATTGCACATGAGACACTTACATAAGTCTAAAACATACTCCACAATAGTAAGACAACACATCCGTCAATGGCCTGCAGCAGCATATGGAGGAGAACGTCTGTTTACTTCCTGTTGACCAAATGCTCATTTCTTTCCATCTGCATGGAAAAGGGTTATAGCAGTAATCGCTGCTCTGAAAGATGTACCGAAGCATCTACCAAGTATTAAACATTTTAAAAGAAATAAAAATTGTCCCACTTGTATGCATGTTTGAATATATTAAACTAAACTATAAGCTATATTATTTTTTAAACGTGTCTCTGTGTTACATTCATTTCCATTATTTTGCAATGTTTTAATACGTGAAAACCAATAAAACGTGACCCTGGACCACAAAACCAGCCCGAGTATATTTGTAGTAATAGCCAACAAAATATTGTATCGGTTAAAATGATCGTTTTTTCTTTTATCTTTTCCAAAAAATGATTCGTTTATAAAGGAAAGATCATGTTCCATAAGGACATTTTGTACATTTGTATGTATCGAGACTTTCTGAGTGGATGTAGCAAAATCGCTGCTGCCCGCTCTATGAGAATTACCCTAAGTGTGTGTCTATGGAAAGCGTAGAATTTCAGCTTTCAGGTTCTTCTACTCTCCACAACGTCAACACAGCTGAAAGCCAATAGAGAGCCTTAAAAGAAACCCGTTCCTTCTTAGCAACTGCCTGCTACAGTGTCTCTGATGGACAACTTTTAAGGTGAATTTCCCAATATTGAGATTTTTCAGATTCCAGATTTTCAAATTGTTATTGTCACCCAGATATTGTCCTTAACCATATATCATAGGAAACCTTATTTATTCTGCTTTCAAATTATGTACACGTCTCAATTTCAGAAAGATGACCTTTATGATGGGTCACAAGGACTTTTTCAGGGTAGATTATATTCTTTGAAAGTCAATTTCTGTATATTCACCACATTAATGAAAACAGACACAAGTTATTGGAAACAGCAACAAGTTTTTGAACAATTCCACTAATATTGTAAATGTTACAATAACTAAAATGTACAAATGTACAGCGTTTATGCCACGTGATAACTTGACCCAATCGTACACAGTTCAAATTTGGGTGAAAATCTACCTTTATTTTACATTTGACCATTTTTGGATATAAATTGATTTGTTTACTTTGCTTACCCAAGAGTTAGGGTAAAACTATAATGATTTTGGAAAAATCTGAATCACAAAAATTCTGCTGAATGAACACACAAAACCCTGGAAAAAAGCATGTTTGTTTCACAACTTCCTCGTATGACAAGTAGCTTCCCGTTATATCTACCTACCCAGGATGCATGAGTTTACAAATAAAAAAATACTGGCAATAATATTAAATATTAAAATGCTAAAAACACAATATAAGCGTAATATTACAATGATCCAAACCAGTTTTAACCATCAACGACCAGCTTCCTTTTCCGTACTCATTCTACACAAAGTATCATTTTATAATGCTTTGGATCAAAGCAATCAACTCAAACAATTCAAGCGTCACATGCACGTCCTGTCTGTCCAATATTGCGCTGCCGTTGTGTGCCAGTTTCCAACAGCGACTCCCTCGTCAAATTCTTGCATAATATCATCTAAGCAAGCTGTGTCAGCCCAATAAACGGGAAAACTCACTTTTTATCTTCGGAGGGAGCGACACAAGACATGCCAACTGTGAAATGACTGTCCCAAGTCATTGAACAGTTCACTGGCTTGTGATTCGAGAGATGGGTCTAGATATACTGTTTGTGTGTAATCCTGGGATGGATCTCAACACAGTTCTCAGAAAGCCTTGGGCCAAGGAACAGCTTGTTTAAGCACTTCCAATAAACCTCTGCACATGTCTGTAATCTCCTCATCAGAGGTAGTTTCCCATTATGTCAGAACGCCAGTGCAAATGTGGGATAATGTTTTACGAGATATAAAGATTAATTTGTGTAATCTGCACTGCCAAGACGAAGATTTTAACCGGGATGTGTCAATGTTTATGCATTATGTAAACCTGAATATTAAAGCCTTGTTTAAAGGGTTTCTGTTCTGGTGATAATCTCAAAAGATTATTATCTGTTATGAGTGTCTTTTTGAGCACATCTACCGTATCTCACTGTGAATCGCATGCATTGTTCTCAAGTAAATAAATAAATGTTGTTGTACTTATGAAAAATGGCTGTGAAGGTTAAGACACTGCTAAGTATAAATGTTGCTTATGTGGCGACAGAAAGTAACCCATTTTTAAATTAGGAAGAAAAGGCAACACCCGCCAGCTGGCGGCTACAGTGAAAATGAATCTTGTTTGATAAATCATTTTAAATACAAGCAATGGAAACCAGTCACATTTTAATTTCAAATTCATAAGGGCACTTTCCAATCACTGAAGTCTCAAGATTAAACAATGTGATCCGCCCCGGTGATGTGGAATGGCGGTGGGGGTAAAACCACAGCCCAGGGGGTCTGAGCGAGGCAGGGCTCCAATAGCACTGAATATCTAAGTGGAAATAAGATACTCCAGGCGTAGATCTCGAGTCTCTGATGGAAGATCCTGTCCTTCGATCCCCAGCTGCACATCCAACCTTGAAAAAGCTTAATTTAGGCAGCAGGCAGAGGAGGATGAAAAATTATACTTTCAAGCAACTCTGCCATTATCACCTCACACATGTAAACAGAGAGAGAGAGAGAGAGAGAGAGAGAGAGAGAGAGAGAGAGAGAGAGAGAGAGAGAGAGCAGAAAGCAGACAGAGATTCAACAAAGCCACCAATATCCTTGAAAACTATAACATTGTTCCAGTGTCGTAATGATATATAGAAGCTTTGGCTTATTATTTCTGAGTCTCTGCATGACAATATCTATCACTCTAAAGAGTGCTAATCTATAGCCTTTACAACACGTGTGACAACTTGCTCCGGTCAGATATGTATACAGTATAAAGCGAATACCCTTGTCCTAACAACACAGCTTGACGTTTTGGTGAAAAATTACTTTCATTATACAGTTCACAATTTTGGAAAATAGCTTGATTTATGTTTACCATGTTTAAATGCTGTGTGACAAGTAGCTTTTATGAAAAATATTTTTGTGAAAATATATATTACTCTATATGATAAATTACAATATTATAAAATGTAAGTGAAAAAAACAGAATCAAACTTTAAAGCAAAACAACAAGTGAACAGAAACATTACCGACAAAGGTTACCATGACATTTATTCTTCCAATATTACAAGAGCGCAATTTTGTAACATTTGTGTTCAGCTACCTTCAGTTTTATTCATGAAAGAGTTCTCATGTGTGCATTTGCTGTCAAATATTTGAAAGAAGAAATTAGAACAAACCGTTGCTGGAAGCCAAGCGTAATCTCACTGAGATGATCAAAATATGCCTTTGGCTTTGTTTTATTTGGGACTGAATATTCCGCTCTTTGAAAACGCATATTTCAGTGTTGAGAATTTTTAACAATGTGACTTTGGAGTTAAGTAAATCTTGTTTTTACATCCGACCCCCAAATAACTTCATCCTGCCCCAGTTAGGTTAGGTAACTTGAACCGTATCAAGTATGCTTGCTTTATTTGCGAGTTTCTAAATCTGCAAATTAACCTCAGTATATGGGAATCAATGGATGCAATTTCTATTCAACTCGAGAGACCCACATGATTATTGTGGCGAGTTGCTTGTCGAGATCTTATTTAAAAACGAATTGTTTTTCAAACTTTACTAATGGTTTCGCTGATTTCTTGGTTTTCCTCTATTCTGCTCATTTTTGCAAGGTCAACTGCAGTCCTATACTGTACAAGCCAAACATGTTGTATTCCGTGGCTGCGGGTTACAGATAAACAATGTCATCAGCCACTTTGAAGTTATGGGATTAAGGTTGGGTCAACAGTACTTCTTACACCCTATGTGAGACGTGCAAATAGTCTGTATCATCAACCCACGAGGGGTTTCTCTCCAGGCTGCTATAATCACTGCTATAAAGAGAGTTACAGGACACCCACTGCAACTTCTGAATGCATATGGACAACTCACACAAATCTCTAAACATGCCTTATTTGAGGGTAGCTTTTATGACTCTGTTGAGCACCAAACGTTACACACACTGTTTTTTATTTCATTTTTATTGCAACCCAGATACAAATACTCTGTAAGAGACCGACAAACCCGGCAGACACTCACATGCTCAGAGCTGTAAAATGTAATCCGGTGCTAGACGTGGTGAAATCTGACCTTTTAATGCACTCCTGACTGATAAAGTCCTTTATTAGTTTCAGTTTGAGATTCATTAGAATATTCATGCTGGCCCAGGCTGGTTTATCCATATTTTGAGTAAGCACAAATAGATGAATAGCATCACTGATGTCTTTCTGAAACCTTGTAGATCCATATTTTGTGATTTTTCACAAAATCATAAGTCACCCTTTATGTTTCTCAATAGGTTTTGCAAATATGTAGCCAATTAAAAGTGCTTGTCAACATCGACAACATATCCATCCATTTTCTTCCGCTTATCCGGGGCCGGGTCGCGGGGGCAGCAGTCTAAGCAGAGATGCCCAGACATCCCTCTCCCTAGACACTTCCTCCAGCTCTTCCGGGGGGACACCGAGGCGTTCCCAGGCCAGCCGGGAGACAAAGTTCCACCAGCGTGTCCTAGGTCTTCCCAGGGGTCTCCTCCCGGTCGGACAGGCCTGGAACACCTTCCGAGGAAGGCGTCCAGTAGGCATCCGTAACAGATGCCCAAGCCACCTCAGCTAACCCCTCTCAATGTGGAGGAGCAGCGGCTCTACTCCGAGCTCCTCGCGGGTGACCGAGCTTCTCACCCTATCTCTAAGGGATCGCCCAGCCACCCTGCGGAGGAAGCTCATTTCAGCCGCCTGTATCCGGGATCTTGTCCTTTCGGTCATGACCCAAAGCTCATGACCATAGGTGAGAGTAGGAACGTAGATTGACCGGTAAATTGAGAGCTTCGCCTTGCGGCTCAGCTCTTTCTTCACCACGACGGACCGGTACATCGACCGCATTACTGCAGAAGCTGCACCGATCCGTCTGTCAATCTCCCGTTCCCTCCTCCCCTCACTCGTGAACAAGACCCCGAGATACTTAAACTCCTCCACTTGAGGAAGGAACTCTCCACCAACCTGAAGTGGGCAAGCCACCCTTTTCCGACTGAGGACCATGGCCTCGGATTTGGAGGTACTGATTTTCATTCCAGCCGCTTCACACTCTGCTGTAAACCGTCCCAGTGCATGCTGAAGGTCATGAAGGGGCCAACACGACGACATCATCCGCAAATAGCAGAGACGAGATCGTGTGGTCCCCAAACCCGACACCCTCCGGCCCCCGGCTGCGCCTAGAAATTCTGTCCATAAAAATTACGAACAGAACCGGTGACAAAGGGCAGCCCTGCCGGAGTCCGACATGCACTGGGAACAGGTCCGACTTACTGCCGGCAATGCGAACCAAGCTCCTGCTTCGGTCGTACAGGGACCTGACAGCCCTTAGCAAAGTGGGTTTGACAACATATTTAATCATTAAAAAAGTTTTTTGGCTGAACCGTCCCTTTAAATGCACCACGAGTGTCTTTGGATAAAAGTGTTTGTGATTTGTATTTGTATTAGATTTTGGACTTGTAGAGATTACATTGCTTACAATTTTAAATACTATAAAATAGTTATCGTTTACTGGCTGCCATTTTGTTAACAGTCAATTAAACCTTGTGATTTGACACAAATTGCTGCAATGCAGCCTTTTCTGTCTCTCGTACTGTAAGGAATCCTAAACAGATGTTATATCAAAGGCAAGCTGAATTTGCAAACTGTAAAGACATCACACATCATTTGACGTGCAAAATCGCCTTAGATGTTGGTCGAAATGACTCATATTTTTACTCCTGTTTAGTGCAGGAGACATGCCGATCATTTATTGAACCCCAAAGTGATTGAAACAGGTAGTGTATCAATGCCAGCTTTTTTAAGAAATGGAAGCTTTTTTAATAAGAAATTCTAAGAAGCACAATACGCTTCACAATGCCTTAACACTACCTGTTCTTAAAGACCGTTTTCTTGAAGGAGAAATAAACCTTAGAATCAAGTTTAGAAGAAATCTTTTTTCCATGTAACACCGTACTACAGCTCTCTCTCGGTACATATTCTACACAAATATGTGTTTATGATGACTACCGTATGAAAACAAGTTTGAAATAAAACGGTTTTATCAAATAACCTTGGTCAATAATGCTATCCCAAGATTAATGTAATGACAAATTTCCCCTGAATGAATGAACAAATTACTTTCAATTTTGCATATGTATATATAGACACGATTTCAGAAAGTTCATTGGCTCCTTTTTTAATGTGATTCATTTTCAGTCTATTAAAATGTGTCGGAACTAAGCTGAATGTGTTTGAAATGACAAGTCTAAATCTGACAAATGGTGAAACTGCCAGGCTGATTAATAGCTATTTAAATGCAATGATACAATTGTGTACGAATCACAAATACGTTTCAATAGCACCATACGTTTCATGGTAAGCTGCGCTGGTGTTGAAGTTTTAATGGTTATTCTATAAGATAATTGTCAAAAAACCCAAAGCACACGAAAGAGCGCAGGCCATTGTCATAAATCTGTATATTAGGATTCTACATAAAAATTACACATTTTTACCAGAATAGACTCAAATGTTATGAAAGGAAAATCTCTGCGAGTTGTCAGTTATATTAAGGAAGGTTGTTACAAGTTTTATATGTTAGAAATTTGCATAATTTATTCAGTAGAAATGCTTTCCAAAACAATAGCTTGATATTTCACTATGTTCACTTTTACATTTTTTTAGATGTCGCTTTAAAATCTATAGTATGCTGTTTACTAGCAATTCCTTTTGCGACAACTTACCCCATGCGTATTTTTCAATATATCAAAAACTATCAAATCTTTTTCTCCAAATCCATTATTAAATGCTTATTTTATTATAGTTGTGGCCAAAACGTTTAAGATATGTGTCTTTACAAAAGTAAACTTTAAAAATTAAACCTACACTTGAGAAATATCCACTGGATAAAAATGCATCTCTCCCTAAAAAACCACAGCGTGGTCTGTCTTTTCTGATTCCCACGAGTTAAGCTGACAGAGAAATGTGGCATCTTTGTTTGTTTATTTACGTGCTGTTTGTTTACATGCAGAGTAAGGTGAAACATATGAGCCGTGCAGAGCCTTGGATGCTTGCTGAGCGCGCGCCGAATGTGGTGAGAGGACGCCTCTCGACTGCGAATGAAGAAAAAGGCCGGCCGATGACGTGCACATTATTAATGAATTTTCTGTTGGCATGGAGCTAATCTGCTATGATTACTGCCCCCTAAAAGCTTCATTATTTTTCGGAGCGATTGATGCAGGCACCTCGTACGATTCCCACAGCGATTCTGCTTTGCCTCGCTGTCCTCACAGCTGCGTTTAATACAAGATAAACTAAGCTCACCACGCTCATTATAAAAACCATACGTTTTACAAGCAGATGCGATGCATTTCTATCTTTAACCACGTGATTTATCACCTCAAAACCTAACTTATCTGGTCATCTAAGGTCTCAGCTGACAACAGAATGTATGGCTTTTACCGAGTGTGCCCGTCTTAAAATAACGGAGACACACAAGCCACGGTCGCTCGGGCTGTTGTTCTTGAAGGCATTATGAGGCCAGTGAGACATAGCCGCAGTGGGGGGCCCGAATGTGTCTTTCATTATTAATAAAGATGTGACTACAGTGTCTGCCTGACAGCCCTCAAGTCCCACACTGCCTTAATGTGCAGCTGGTGACAAGCTGAGAGCAGAAGCGCCCACACACACACTCGAGGCCAGGCTGTTGTCACACCATCCCACCATAACATGTAATTATTCATGCAGCCTAAGTGCTTCCAACCAGATATTGGGATCATTTGTTAGGTGAGTACAGTGTCAGAGACAGAGAGAGAGAGAGAGAGAGAGAGAGAGAGAGAGAGAGAGAGAGAGAGAGAGAGAGAGAGAGAGAGAGAAAAGAAAGTAAAAGGGTGTGTGTGTGTGAAAGGGTATAATCCAAGCTACTGCAGTGAACGTGCCCTCTCTCTCTCTTTCTCTCTCTCTTCCCTCCTCTAGTTCTTGATTGATTTGAAATTACTACTTGAGATGTGAACCAAAAGGCAAATGGACTGAAACACTAATTCAGAACATCTCATCTCGGGTCATTTTAAAAATCTTAATGTTTACTTAAGCATGCCACTCAATAGAGACTGGCAGCGGTTGAGGCTCTTGTCAGTGCCCAGGCCTCTCAGGAAGCTCAATGTTCTGCTTTTTCTTGTTCATCAGACAAATGTAGTCGCTCAGACGGGTTATAAAAACTAGCCAACTTGCAAGTCGGTTAAGACACAGACAGACGTGCGTTTTCCATAACAAATGCTTGACGGCGATGGCGTTGTAAATATTCAAGCACCACGGCGGAGGGCGATCACAGCGTGTGTTTTCGACAGGAGTGTCATGCCCATTCAAATGTGCCTCTCACTTGCACTCGCACATTTTGTAAATCATTATATGGTGTTTGCTATATACAGCGTATGTTGTTTCATGTGACAGGACCTTTTTTGCATCATTTTTCTCTATTCGTCAATGACAAGACTGGATCGCACCATGTGCAATATTTAATTTCACTTCGGAGATATCGTGGAGTGAAAATAAAGTGATTTGATATGAACAAGATACTTTATACATTTTTTCGAAAATGATGTTTATCACTTCAGTTCCAACTTCTTTCTCTTACAGCTTTACAGTAAATGCATTTTATTTGAGTCAGCAGTGACATTAGGAAAACAAGAAATTATGAACTTGAATGTGTTCAACACATTATTTGGTATCTTTGCAATACCAACTGTGTAGGCCATTCATATATTTATAGTGATAATGCTACTGGGTAGTGTAAATAAACAACATGTGTGTCTTTGGTGTGACATAGCAAAAATAATAAATATTATTAAATGTTGTTTTAAATGGTTTTTGCTGTCACACCAGAGGACACATGGTATGGTTTATTTGCCAACTACCGTACTGTACATTTACATTTATGCATTTGGCAGACGCTTTTATCTAAGCATTACAATATACATTGCATCTAAGTATGTGCAATACCCTGGAATTGAACCCATGACCTTGGCGTTGCTACCCATGCGCTAACCATTGTGCAACAGGAAAGCCTGTGTATTGTACAGTATATTACCGATACTTCAATAGGCCTACCTGTAAAATTATTGTCTTTAGGATTGTCAATGGTCTCTGAATTAAAAAAAAAGGCCAAATTAATGACAAAACACAGAATTGAAAGCATTTTAGGAAATAGGTGTGTCAGAAATATCCAAAGGGCATTTCTCTTAAAGACATATTTTGTTCACCCTGCAAAACAGATGGGGTTATTATTAAAATGTCAAAAACACACTTTTCCATGTACATGTTTATATATTAATATTGATCAATATTACATTTATTAATTAATATTAATTCCAAATAAATGTATATGAATGAATCACCCATCAAATAAAATGAAGACATTCCCACTGGACTGATATGTGGTACACCCGAAGTGTCTTTCGTTCTTGTTGTCGTTCCATATTTCTCGCCTAAGGCAGCAAATGAGTCAGATCTGCCACTGGTGCCCCCACAATGCCCTCTCAGACAAAAATGTTTTTTATTTCAGTCCAAACAAACAGGCAGGTATCATCCGCGCGCTTGGAAAAATTCCTAAACAGATCACGGTTGAATCCCCAGTGTGAAATAACAGATTTTAAGGTGGGTTCATGTGTGTGTCGGTGTGATGGTTTCTCTCTGTGAGCTGAGTCAGAGAAAATCAGCTCCTGTCAGACTGTCAGACTCACTGATGATGACAGAGAGGCAGGACTGTGGCTCGCCCTCATTTTCCCTCCACACACAAACTACTGCTGTGTGTTTTAAAGGGGAGGGAAGTGTGTGTGTGTGTGTGTGTGTGTGTGTAAGGGGGAAAGAGGCAGACATGTATCCATTTCAGCAGTCAACAGTGTGACACTTCCCTGCACATGGGATGAGCCATGTCTAAACGCCCTGAGACTTCCCCACGGCTGTGTCGAATGGATAACGCCACCGCAAAACTGTCGGACCAGGGTCCCAGAGAGCGGGCGTACGATTTAGAGCGGAGTTTAAATGAAGACACTTAAAACACACATTACAAACACATTAGGAGGCTGAAACCAAGAGTAGTGACTAAAGGAGATGATCATGAAACTAAACAGTCAGTGTTGTGATAGTTCATTGACCGAGATTAAGTGTCATTCCATTCCTTGTTAGCCGGATGATTGGTTATAGCACGACTACAGACTGATGTGAGCAATAGGGAGAGTTCACCTAAGAGTCAAAAGAACATTGACAACACTGACAAGCTGCAACTCATAACTTTTGCCTGTACACCGCCATCTCTATTTGAAACATGACGTGAAATTATATCAGACTCAACTGCTGAATATACAAAATGAATATATACTGCATTACTATATGGGTTATATTCTATTCAATTTTTTATCTACAATATTTATCAATATGTGACCCTGCATAAAAAAAATGGGTCGAAATATTGAGAAAATCGCCTCTGGAGTTGTCCAAATTAAGTCCTTAGCATAGCATATTACTCACAAAAAAAAGTTGATATAGGACATTTACAAAATATCTTTACTTAATATCCAAATGATTTTGGGCAAACAAATCCATTATATTTTAGCTATTACTAAAAATGTTCCCTTGCTACTTAAGACCAGGGGTCCAGGGTCACATATAGGTTTAGAAATATATATAGATACACGGTACAGGTTCCAGTCAAAAGTTTCGAACAATCTTAAATTACCTTTAAGATTGAATGATTTTAGACTCAATGTGTAACTTAGATGTTTAAATTACATTTTTGTAGACAATTTATTTTAAAGCAAAAAAAAAACGACTTGGACCAAATAATAAAAGAAAAGCATTAATAATAATAATTTATTATTCAAAATAATTTATTATTAATACATTTATTAATAATAGTAATTCATTATTATTGTTAACCATTTAATCAATTATTGTAAACCATATAAACAACCCAGTTTCTTGATGTACATGCTCAATATCTGATAATTGTTTATTCCCCCCCTAAAAAGTAACATTGCAGCATTAACATGTCACTAATACCCACTTTCGTTGCATTAAGCAGTGTTCTCCTAAAAAGACATAGGATTGAGAAAAGCATTGCAACAGTAATGTGGTGTAGTAAACAAGACGCCGGGTTTTGCATGCAAAAGTGGCACAGCTGATCATTGAAAGCACAGTTTCAATCCAGATAGACGGCATTAAGCACCACAGCAGACCGATATAAGCTATAATCACTCAACTATTGCCGCTTGTAACACAGCGGCACACCGACACAGAGACTACCAGTGTGTGTGGCCTGACGTCTAAAGCCATGATTGAAGGACTGCAGAGGCAGAATATATTATGAATACGGCGAGCACTACCAATTGACAGAAGGAAGAAGGGTGCAGCGACTCGGCTGACAAAATCAGCCCAATGAGAGGAGCATGGCGTAAATGAGCTTTTTCATACCAAACCATGAGAAAAAACCCCAGGGAAAGAAGGTAATTAACAACCGTGCTGACAAAAATACGGATACTTTTCAGAAGCACTTGCTGTTTTCATTATCCGACTCAAAACATGTTTCGCTGTTTGATAATTCCCCGGAATAAAGACAATAACAGGCCTCTGAGGTCCTCGAGTCACGGAACAGGCCGAATGTCATTACCAACTGTTATTCCGTCAAATGTTACGCAAAGGTCAGACGTACAGAGGGCAATTACGCCGGCCGCGGACGATCTGCGTCTATCAGCGGTAATTATGGAAGGACGTTAAACGGTCTTCTACAGCGGAAGAGAAGACGACGTGTAAAACGCACGCAATTCTTTTCTTTTGTCACACAGATTCCGCTTCATCATGACACATGACACAAGCGCAGATGCCACGGCCCAGACTGCAGATGACTTTCCACTATGAAAGGATCTTGCATTGGTTCGCTTTTATCATTCACTACCATGTTATCTTCGCCTAATGTCTGTTGAAAAGGACTGTCATTCAATCAAAATCACGAGAGTTTCAAAAGGTTGTGCAGAACTTGGGACTTGGAAGACGGCTATTTCACACATAGGCAGACGAGCTCTGATGGGCATGCTGATATGAGGAACTAGTTGAAATTTGTGCGCTAGAAAGTGAATAAAATGCCAGTCAAGACAGCAAATGTCATGTGGAAAAATGGGATAGATCAGCATTATAAATCCTTTGCAAGACCAATTAAAGATAAATACGACAGATTGATACTGGAAGTGTCCGGGTTATCGGAGCACTTTCACTTTTGGAGCAATTAGCGGACGGGCTGATGAGGCGGGTGGAGGAACCCGGCACAAGGATGTAAAAGACCCAGAGGAACAAGAAGCATGACATAATTTTGCTGAAATCAATGCATGTGACCTTTGAGGCCTGAAAAATATCAGAAGTTTCAGTGGGCGCTTGATAGAATTACAGTGAACATAAGTCAAGGGCGGAGGGGTGGACCAATGACCTTCCATGCCAGATTCTCCCCATGACCCGCTGTGCTCTCGGCCCTGTGACACGTGGCCTTTCTAGTTTTGCAGGAATAACTCAATGCCATGGGTGACCTTTCTGAACCCTCGCAGAGACGCTGGAAAAAATTGACCCGTAGACACGCTTGATCTATTTTCCATACTATCGCGTCCATGAAATTTCAGCGAGATTGCTTTGAAACGTAGCGAACATTCTGGGCGGATAAACTGTGCATCCAGAGGGAGGTGCAGTTGGCGGGTAGATGCGAAATTTGCACACATGAAAAGAATCTCACAGATTGCCCCATGAAAAATGCACTTAACATTGGAAGTGATGCCAGTTGAGCGCTGGATGAGCGAGGATGGTACTCGGGAGAACAAAAGATGAGACAAACAAACAATATCATCAAATATGGATGATTGTCTTTCTCCTCAAAACGACGTTTAATGGTACCCTTTTATCGCGATCCGTTGAGACTTGCAGAATGTGCGGTTAAAAACAATGCAATAAAGAGTCAAATATAGCCCACAAAGGCCCAAAGCCGTCGTCAAATTTAATATTAGTGTATGACGCACTGATTTGTCATACTGAAGCTAAGAATACTTTTAAAAGTACACTATTAGCCAACACTATTACCATTGAAATATAAAGTATATAGAGCTAAATAACAGTACAAATGCAATAATATACATTAGTGCTGTCAATCATATAATCATGATTAATCACATCCGGAAAAAAGTTTGTGTTTGCTTAATACATCTGTCTACTGTGCATATAAATTTTCTATTCATAATCACAAAAAACAAATATATATATATAAGGAAATATTTAGATGTATTTATTCAGATTAACCAATAATTGAAATTAGATACAAAGGTAAATAGATATACGCATGCATGTGTATGTGTTTATATATACAAAATGAATATGCACAGTACACAGACAAAATATTATGCAAACAAAGTTTTATTTGGGATATGACTAATCACGATTAATCGTTTGACAGTCCCAATATACATTTAAAACACTTGACATATGATATACATGATATTTGGTAAAGTGCCTTCCCTGGAAATCCTTAGAGCTGAGACCTGTACTCTATAAAAACATAAACTTAGAGCATATACAGCATAAAGTTATAAGATGGCAAGATCCGATCTAAATAAACACTGGTGGGCTCACCCAGAATTTCCTTCAGCCGAACACAATACATACATCTCTCACATTAGCTTGGTTATTTGAAAGCTACGGAGGCCCAAATTCAATTTTCCCGCTTTGAGCAAAAAAACGCATGAACGATTAATCATTTACAGCTGATTCACTTTGCATAATGCTGTGGCATTCTCCTCAAGCAAACAGCCCTCCCTTTGCCAAGCCTTCCATTTCAGTCCTGTAATAGAGTGTTTATAGAAAACACGATGCAGCCTAAACTTGGTCAGGACCTATTATAGCATCTAAAGATAATATCGTCTCAATTCCCAGCTCTTTTAATTCAAAAGTATCTCATGGTTAAACCTGATGACCAGAGGTCAGAAGTTTTATCTTTGTGAATTTCCAAAATGTTGTGAAATTAAGGATCTTTTATCGTGTATGAATGAGACAAAACACAGAAATTGTTTTTAAACATCCATCAATAGAATGGAAAAATCTCAAGAATCAGTCTCACATCTGCAAGATCATGATGTCATTTTAGATGTCTTACACCCTGTTTACACCAGACGCGGTGTAAATCTATTGATGAATATCACTCGCATTGACTCACACGTGTTTGAATCAAAATCCTTTCATAAAAAATCCTTCACATAAGCCTACTGGAGTGGGCGTAGCTTCAGCGCCAATAGTGGACAAGCCCCCAGCGTTTGAGAGCAGGGAGTCCTGCTTACTTTTCCAAGATTTTGACAACTTCTTTAATTTACTTGGATGTTTTTTCTCCTTTCAAAATTGGCTGGGTGGTTTATAAAACACGTATCTGTTGCGTGACAAATGCAGAACACATATTTTAATGTCACTTAACCCGGACTTTACCATCAAATGAATCTTTAGCATAATGACAAATAAAAATGAGACTATTTGAGAAATGTGATTTATCCTTTGGCTAAGATTTTCAGCTAATCTCCCAAGCAACGTGGCATATTTTCATATGACCTCACTTTCACGAAATAGTTCCCAGGGATCCAATCCTCCTCCTTTCATCTCCGGAGGAGCCACAACTGCAATCAAGGTTCAGACGCCGTCTGAAGTACACCAAGATGTGCCGCTTATTTCTCTCACCCATGATCTTGACGTCAAAACCACTTTAAAAACGTTATCATTTAATCTACCGGAAGAGGAATAAGAAGGTATGGTAAAATGAAAAATGTGCTTCATAATGACAGTGGCACGGTACGAGATGAAACACGACAAAGCACGATGACACTGTCATTGACAGGTGCAGCCAGGCATCAAAAAATATATGAGAAGCAAATATCTGAAAAGAACAATGCTGGCATGTTGTTTTTTTTTATTCCGGGTCTCATTTTGAGCAGAAAAGACGAACCTGTGCAAGGAGACATGTTTGCAGCGAACTTTCATCGCCTCGGAGTGGTTTCCACGGTAACGCTGAGGGAGGCAGATAACACAGAATCCTTGGGATTGGCAGAATTCATGGCTGGTATATTGGAGAAATGTAATAAACAGGAGTCACATATAGCCAGGAAAGCCATGTGAAAACACAATGAGGTCTTTATACAATCAATAGTTACAATTTTCGTCAAGCACACCAAGTGTCAATCCGCAGACTTAGTTTCTACATTGGTACCCACAGTAGAACTGATTACAGTCAAATTGTTCTGTTATTTAACTGCTTCAATTTGGAAGCTGTAGTAATGAAGGCCGACAAAAGCTACTCTTTACAGTCCTTTGATGCAGACTGGAAACACAGGAAGTGGATTCTCTAACCAAATCACAAAACCCAAAACAAGTAAATCAAAAAGCCCAGGACCAAAATACAATAGGGCGACATCTCTAAATAACAAACAGTGATATTGAGAGCATTCATACACTGTATACAAAAGACACATTTCAGATTTATCTAACCGTAGCTAAAGGGATAGTACCAAAAATAATAAAGACTGTCATTATTTATTCACCACCATGTCTCCTTTAGTTTTCTGAGGAACTCAAAAGAAGATGTTTTGAGCATTGTGTTAGTGGTTTTGTGTCCATGCAATGGAAGTCAATGGGTTCAATGTTGTTTGGTTACCAACTCTCTTCAAAATGTCTTCTGTTGTCTCCCGCAGGAGATAGAAAGAAAGTCATGCAGGTGCGAAATGACAAGACGACGAGATGAAGGGATTTTAAATGTTTCCCCCTTAAATCTCATCAATTTCATTCTGACATACTACGACATGAACTACGGGCACATTGTTGTTGTTCCGAATGTGGTTCCTGAGCCTTGCATATTAATGGGACTTTCTATGTGAATTTTTACTTGCTAATTGTTGCGGTCTCATAAATAGAGCATCTGGCTGTTTATGCTTTAAGGAGAGCTACAAATGTAAATGAGATTACTTATCTCCTCTTCCTCGTTTGGATGTTTTATCTGGGCTAAACAAACCAAATGACTAATGTGTCATAAAGCAAACCGCTTACAGGAATTGAGGAGCATTTTTTTGGACGAGCACTTCCCTGTTTTCACACATGGCTGATAGCGGGATTGGAGCAGAGGGCGCGTTGAAGACACTGTCCCCGTCGGCTCTGTTCCGATTGGCCACACGAGTTGGCGGCAGGGGAGTGTAATGTCTGTTTGAGCTTTGTTAATAAATAACGCAAGTCGGGGCCTAATTAGCCCAGCATGTAATATGGGTTTGCTTGGCTTATTTTGCCAAGCTGATTCTGGCTGCGAGATAACTGATTATTTGTGATTCCCTGTTTTCTCATTGTGCTGCATATACAGAAATAAAGATCAGGAAGGAGATATCAAAAGCCTTTGGACTGTTCTGTGAAGAAAAGTTTGTTTAGCGTTGAATTTAAGGTTTACCTAACTATTAGTAAATGTTATAGTAGCACTATAATAGTTATAATAACACTTTCGCACATTGTATGGTTTCATAAAAACAGGACATTTCTGTTGCACAATGGGTGCTTGGTGGCAAACTATTCTTCAGAATAAACTGGTAAAAGAGAAATCTTTTTGAGAAACGTTTGACCGAAAATGTAATTGTTTTTGTTCATATTTCGTATCATCTATAATTTGTATTTTAGACATGTATCTGTGCGGATTATGATCAAAAACTTTCACCCACTGCTACACTGCTGTGAGTCATTTATGTGACGCTAAAATGATTTGATTTCATGTTTTATTTTAGTTGAACCAGACATGTTTCTTCTTTGGCATTGCTGCAAAGTACCTTTTCATCATCTTTCTTTTTAGAATCTAGTATGTGTACATTACAAATGCACGCAGATATCAAGTTGAAATAAAACCTGGCAAGACTATAACACCTATTTATATTTTACAATTATACATTTTCTTAGATGTCAAATAATCTGTGTAATGTTTTCCACGTGAAGCACAGGAAAAAAATTTGTCATCAAATGAACATTCGTCACATAAACAGTTTTTTTATGCGCTACACACAGAGCCCAGCATCTGGTACATGAAACACAACAAACAATCAATGAAACACTCACTTTATGTACTCATGCAGACATCACAGGACAACAACTTACGAAACACAAAGTCAACAACAAGTGTAAATAAACTTGTCATATGATCAAACAATGCAATGCATACATCTTTATGCCTCAGTGAATACTGGGAAGAGAGCGAATCAAAATAAATCACAATATTTTTTTGTGCAGGTCTGTTTATTGTATAAACGCATTACTCCAACTCACTTGCTATTCTGGTTGAACTCAAACATAAAAACAAACAAACAGAAGATGCTTTAGTGAGATGCGCTATTTGTGTTCTTGAAAGCTGTATAATAGTAGAGCTTCAGAATAATAATTTCATAAATTTTGTAGCAAGTTAATCTCTGGTTACTGGAAAAAATTAAGTGCTTGATCTAGAAAAAATTGTTTTACAGTGCTCTGGGATCCTGGAATGACTTGGCCATGATCTTCCTTTCTTACGATTGTCCAAAAAAAAGAAGCGAGTAGTGAATTATAAGAAAGCAATTCTCTGGAAATAGACAAGTGCGTTTGGTTTGTATGGGTCACATGGCCCATACTTTTTTCATCTTTCATCTTTATTTCTTTCTTTCTTCGATTTTGCAAGGATTACTTAAGGGTAATCTTTTATCAGCAGTGTGCTGGAGGATTAAAGCAAGTTCAACATTCAGCAGAGCTGGTTACTGCTCTTATTTCTGCCTCCGTATCCAACAGTAAAGACTGTAATCCGCTTTTAAAAAACGTGTTTGCGAACTGTAAATCGCAGATCTATGTTCCTTTGGCAGCCATATTAAATAATAGAACGCCCTCCTGTCATGAAAATCGCAGTCTGGTCTGGATTTTTCTCAGCCGGATTTGAAAATCCCCCTCTCATTGGCTTGCTGTCAGGTCTACGCTGACTGCTGCTGTTTCACTGAATTCAGCTCCCATTCGGCGTTGTTGTGCGTCGCAACTGCTTGCGTAGCGCTTTCCATAAACATACAACACTTTGCTCTAATTGCAAAGTGAAAAAACAAAAGATCCTTCAAGGGGACTCATGTAACTTTGGCGGTTATGTCAATGAGAGAGAAACGATAGCCGTCAAATAGCATTCGCTCGCCGTGATGGATCTTCCTCACAGATAAAGGCGAAATTAAAAATAAAAACCTCCCACCAACAAAAAGGCAGTAAACATCAATCATAGCAACAGCAACATCTGGAGTTGGCAGGGCTCTGCAGAGTTCTACATGTCCCATTAATCCCTTCAAATTCCCCCAAATTCAGGGCATTTGGAAGAATAATGGAGTTTCACGAGCACTTTATATTTTGAGTGTATTTGCAGCGAGTTACAGCCAGCAGAGGATAGAATCTGTACGAAGCACGAAGCAAACAGTATTCACCTACTGTACAAACATGTGTATGTGTGTTGTCTATAATTATTTGATTCGAGCATAAAACCCTATAATTATTATTAAAAGGGATGACAAGCAAAACACAGAGTATCTAATTGAGCGTGATGAGTTTCCTCAGACTAAATGAGGTATGACTAAATGTCTCCTTGGATATATAAAAGCGGTATTTGTCGTGGCTCACAGGCGGTAAAAACCATGACATTGCGCGCTACGTTTGGGAGAATACAGATTCTGGCTGCGCCGTGCCTGTTATATAAACACAGTCATCAGCAAGAGGAGGATGTCGAAGAAAATCTATGATGCTTTGACATGCTGTGACTAAAATGGAAATCCTAGATGAGGTGAGTGTTTCACTAGCTCATCCTCTTCATCAGTCCAAATAACGGCTGATGTCTGATTTCAGCAAACCAATATTGAATCAGCTGGGATCGATCAGGAACAACCAGCAAATGACAAGCCATTCACAAGTTATTCAAAGCTCTGAGATTGAAGATACAGTGCTTGAACTTCTCACAATGGATTTTCGCCTTGTTTTGCAGTACAAAATCGACAAATTCTCAAATCGAGATATATTTATTTATATAGTTTAATTAAGTTCTTGAGTTAAAGGCGCGGTGTCCAATTTCCGAATTTCAACCAACGGCTCACTACACCCCTCCCTTTCAAAGCACTACGGTGTCTCTCACAGGACAAAGATGTCGTCACATTTTCGCTTTAGTGACAAAGGCTACATAGATGACATATTTACGAAATGCGCTCTGTGACATTGTCTGTTTAAGGCCACTGTTGAAACAACATGGTAAATTCCATGTAAGGGGACCCGCAGTGTATGTTTAATAGCTCATTCTATAATAACATAGTTTTCATAGTAAAAAGGTATTTATACCTCTGAAGACAGAGTTGTGTATATTATATTGCACTTCTGTCAATAGACCCTCCAAAAAAATGACACATGGGACCTTTAATAGAGGTAAAACTTTTCAAAAAACTAAAAATAATACTTTCTTATTGTAAGATTTTTTAACTACTATACAAAAATACAAAGAAGTCTTGAGCCCATGTGCCATTTTTTTATGCCATCAAATGAAATCAAAACATCAACTGCAACATCTGTAACCGGCAATGGGAGATTGACAGTAAGTTTAAGACTGTCAGAGCAAAAAGAGCAGAAAAAACGGAGAATGAGCGCATTCTGTACAACATGTCTCGTGTATGTACTGTAGATGCTCAGCATCACCTGGGGTCACTGACACACAAGCCACATGGGCTTCACAGCAGGTTCTATCAATGTTTAAAATCCGACTGGTTCATACGCAGCACAACAGGAGAAAGACAGACAGGTAGATGGTGATAATTTGACATTGCAGAAACGAGAGATACCAGGATTCAGACGGAGAAGGTGATCAGATGGACTCCACCCGTTTGCTCGCTGAGCTTTAAAGTAGGTCACACATTTCTCCACACTTTGTGCTTGGGAAATCATGCAACATCTTCTCTCCTGATAAAAGCGAGTATGACGTCGACTTTAAATATTAATGGAAATACGATGTTCTCTGAATGCCAATTGAATCTCTGGGGGCCTGTCCTCAGAGAGTCTCAAAACAATGATATGCGCAAAATGATTTTAGATAAAACAGATTTTCACCACATCCAAAGTCTTCAAGTGGTTGTATTAGCAACCTAAAGCTCCACTGCCAAGATGTCTGGCAAAAACCAATATTGAAAGGGTCATATCACACATTCTTTAATTTACTCTCCCCCTGAGGTCCACTTACTGTATGTTAGTAAGGTTTTTCATAATTTACTTTTATGAACCATTTATGAACCATTTTCACAGTGATTTTCTTTGCAGCGAGTAATTTACGGTCTTTCTGGATAGAGGAAGACATTTTATGTTCAGAAAATACATACAGAAAATATAGTAACTCTCAAACAACCAAGGAATTTTTAAAGTTTAAAGTGCAGTGTCTCGCCGCTTCTCATTTTGGACACAGCAGCTTTGCTTGTTTATTTTCATTCACGTTCTGACACGTCTAGTCCATACTAGTGTGACATAGGAGTTCATCGATGTGCCATCCTCACAGAGAGCTGTAATTGAGAGCCAGAGTCCTGTTGTGTTTGTCATGCCAATCACAGCCATCTGCTGAGAGCTGGCTGGGAGGGACACCCATTACTGCAGACACTTGTGCAAATCACAAAGTGCTCTGCAATCCAGCTGAGCGCCACCGGAGAATGAACGGAGCATGGCACCCGTTTAGCCTGGTAAATCAAAATCACAATACTGCACACGTTTCATCGTACATGTTCCCAGACACCTTTATTGGCAAGTTCCGAAACCGCCCCGCTCTCTCGAAAACCTTTTCTAAACTGACTGGAAAAACATTACACAAGAATAATCGTTTTAAAGGTCCAGTGTTGACATTTGGCGGCACCTAGCGGTGAGGTTGCGAACTGCAACCAATGGCTCCCCCCTCCATTTCAAAGCACTATGGTGGCTGACACAGGGCTAAGATGTTGTCAGATATGGTGTGCTCTATTGATCAGTTTGTCCGCTTAAAGCTATTGTTGTAACAGCATGGTGAATTCCATGCAAAGGCCAAACAACTGCCATTGAGATAGATCTGAACGCTAACCAATAGCACTCTCCAGGTATTAAAGCCCCCTTGGCGTGTACAGTCTGCTAGACGCTGCTATCGTTTCGGCAAAGTCTCATGAAGCCTCGTCTCATGACGCCTGGCATCATTAGTTGGTCGTTCACACCGTAACAATGAGCCTTATGTCATCTGATCGAAGACAGGCGCCTCTCTCTGTTTAATGACAAATCTGCATCACAAAACTCTCATGCCCTTTCTGCTAAACCTCGACAATGCAGGTCGGCTGAACACCCACGTCGACACTTGTCCTCCCGATCGAAGCACCACCGCTGTGCCGTAAACGAGATGTGACGAGTCCTGGTGAGAGAGGTGTCTGTACAATCTGTCTTACCATATTGTTTTGCTCACCTTGTACTGACGAAGTTTTGACGGAGCACAAACTCCCCCACACGCGCTGCCTGGAAATGCAACTCCAGCGAAACTCATCAAATTATGGACACAGGTGAAGAGTTTTAGAGGTGAGGAGTAATTCTATTTTCATCTCAGAGAAGCTGATAATGAAATCCTACAGATGTCAAGGGTTTCCTCTACATCACGCCATAATTACTTGCGAAAACTGCAAGGCACACAGTATTCTCAGGATGTTTCTTTTTTCCAGTTTTTCTCGCTTGCCTTTATTTGAACACATTAGGGGGGCTTTTCTAGGCCTCCATCATGCTCCTGCACCCCTTTTTTCTAGAAGAGGGCATTAGATTGAGGGCATTGACTATTCTTGTACATATCTATGTTATTAAATAAAAGAAAAATGACAGATTTTTACTAAATGTCAATTATTTATCTTGGACCGAGTAGTTTCATGTGTGTTTACTAGGGCTTCAGAAGAGATCAAATTGGGCTTAAGATACAAATATGGACATTTCAATAAAAACTCAGGTTTAATATCTAAGCTATGCCTTTGTTTCCATATTGATTCATAGTTTTATGCTCATAAATGTAAACAATCATAATCCGCTATTAGAAAGAGGGTTTCATTTTTTTAATAGGATAATCCCCTTGGAGAAAGTTTTTTGCTAAAAGCTCGTGACTTTAGAGGCAGCGTCGTCTTCACATTTTATTAACATCTTTCATTGGATGAAAGACCATCACCTGCAGCTGAACCCGGAAAAAGACATAACTCCTCGTGTTTCCGGCACACCCCACGGTCCAACACGATCTCACCATCCAGCTTGACAAATCCACTATCACTCCCTCCGAATCAGCCAGGAACCTCGGATTGATATTTGATGAACAGCTGATCCTTCAATGATCACATTGCAAAGACAACGCGATAATGATGATATGCCTTATTTAACATTCGCAAGGTTAGACCCTCTCACTGAGCATGCGGCACAACTCCTTGTCCAGGCCCTGGTAATCTCAAGGTTGGACTACTGCAGTGCTCTAGTTGCTGGTCTTCCTGCAAAGGCTATCAAACCACTCCAGCTGGCTCAAAACGCAGCAGCACGCCTCGTCTTCCAACAGCCCAAAAGGGCTCATGTGACACCCCTTTTCATCTCTCTCCACTGCCTACCGGTTGAAGCCCGGATCAGATTCAACTCACTGATGTTTGCATACATGACTATCACTGGATCTGCGCCGGCATACTTTCACACCCTACTACACTCCTACACCCCATCAAGAACCCTGCGTTCAGCATACAAGCAGCGCCTTGTAATGCTTTCTCATAAGGGCACTAAATCCCTTAACCGCTCATTCTCCTTCAAAACTCCTTCCTGGTGGAACATTCTTCCATCCGGTCAACCACATCTCTAACAACCTTCAAAAAACTACTTAAAACACACCTCTTCGCCGAATACTTGACAGACAAATGAAAAAAATAAAATAAAATAAAAAAACGTACAACCCTCTCTCTTCTCTCAACAGGTAGTGGTCTAGCTTTTGTTGAAACTAGTAACTTTGTATAAGCACCTATTGTACTATTGCTCTTTGTATGACAAATCGCTTATTGCTCCCCGAACTCTTTGTAAGTTTCTTTGGATAAAAGCGTCTGCTAAATGACTAAATGTAAATGTAAATGTAAACATACCCATGGGCTACAGATTTCGTTACTTCTGTTTTTCATCTGAATCACTGTAACATATCACATATTTGATGAGGTAACCTTCACTTTCTCATTGACCTTGCAAATGAGAGAAAAAATACATAACTGCCACAAAAATATTACTGCATTCTTTCATAGCATATTTAAAAGGCTTCCACTTTAAACATTCAGAGAAAACAAATAAATAAGAAATAAGACTGAACTAATACGTTCTCCTCACCATACAGACTTCTCTGTAATATGGTCAACAGCTGAATGGCACTGGGCTTGGGTTGTACAAAAGATTCCAGCTACGTCCTCGGGCAGTTACGCGGGTCTCACCCTTTTCTAAATGGATATGAATTTAAATCAAATCCATGAGGAAAAAGCAAATGTGCTGGACAAAGAGGGCCGAGATCTTAACAAGCCATTACAGCGAGGGGTTTCAGAAAACATTTCTCTCCAAGACAAGATATGAATGTCCCACTCGCTAGACCTCTCCCAGCGAGACGTACTTCCACTTATACATTTAGAGCAAAGGTAAACCATGCATGGAGCTTTTTACTTATTCATTAAGTTGTTTGAGCTGTTAAAGCACATGGGCCATTTTCACAGAGGTCACCCTAACATAACTGAACACATCTGTGAATGAACCAGACTCGAGTCTTTATGGAGACATTGTGTTCTACCATGTAAGTAATAAGCCCAGGGGGAAAAGGTGCTAAAAGCGGAGCATCCTCAATGCTGATGTCTAATTCAAGAAGAGATGCATTGGAATGGAAATATGAGGGGTTTTAGAGTGTTTGTGAAGTACCATATTTAAATGTACATTTATACTGTACATGTGTCGTTGGAGTGTTTATTGTATGCAGAAGTGAAAACATCCATTTCATTATTTCTCAGAATAAAAACATATATTTAAGATATAGAACATCAATTTCATTATTCATATCGTTTCCAATATATATACATATATATAAATACATACACACAAAACATACATTTATAAAATAAAACATTATCTTTATTTCTTTGTGTTTCTCAGTAAAAACATACACAGTATATTTACAATAAAAAACACAAATTTCCTTATATCTTAGTGTTGTTTGGAATAAAAAAACTATATTTAGATTTAGATTTACTTTTACAATATAAAACATATTTTCCAGACTGTATTCTCCAGGTATTCTCCAATCCTTTCAGCCATTTACAGCTTGTTTATGGAAACAGCATCTGTGACATATTGTTTACATTCATTTTCACTCATTCCTTCGTGTGTATAAATAAACATATTTAAAACGCGTTTACAGTAATAAATATGGAATCGAAACCTAACAACAAGCAGACAGCATCAGGAATAAACATGAAAAATGCTCCATATTTTAACTACACATAAATAACACGTCAACCTAGTGTCCCATATTAAGTTAAATGATAAAGATATGTATGCTGTTCAAAATGAAGACACATCCTGTCCGCTACCATAAAGATTTCCTTAACGTGGACTGTGTACTTAAACAAGCCGATGATGAATAGCTCATTCACAGAGTCCACATTGTCTCCTTGATCAATGTTATCTTCTGTTTTTCCAAGATGTTCATTGCGCACCCAACACTCGTCCACACTCATTGTGTCTCACTCGAGATAATGTCACCGGAAGGGCGTTAGGAGCACTTTTATCCCTTTCCGCTCTTGAGCCCCACTCGGCTTTTCATCAAGCGTGGAAGGAGACATGGAGAAGCATGTTGAAAGGTTATCGCTGGCCTTCAAAGATCAGTATCAAAGACGACACCTTAAGCACACAACTGGCCTAGAACAAAAAAAAACATGACACGGAAGACAAAAAGGCAAGGGGAGAAAAAGTCAAGCTCGTCTGCGGTGAGAAAAAGCGATAAACTTAAAGAAGGAGGGTTTGGTATCATAAGATATCAGAAGTGTTTCTGAAGACTGTTGTGAAGGCAGTAAACAATGCCCTCAAACCCCGACTAAACTGTGCGATTCCTCTGAACCTTGAAACAAATGTCTCTCATGAGATGCGCGGAAGAAAGAAAACAGTGCTCATTTGATTCAGAGCACAGTGGTGCCGAGCAGAGACATGAAAGATGCACGTTTAGCGGCATGAGGCAGGGCTTCCCCCGGCACGCTGTAAATAATCTGACGTTGACAGGAGAGCAGAGCAACAAACCTCTTTAGAGGCCAAAAGGACAATGCTGAGACACCAGAATATATGAGACAACCTGAACTTTGAAATCAGACAGTGGAATTTCATTTGTGAATGCTTGCTTCACTGAATGTGTTATCAGATTTGGCCTTATTTGATTTTCTCTTTCTTTAAAACAATGAAAACTGCATTCTCACACAAATGTTTTCAAATATCAATAGTGGAGTTAAATAAACGTGTCAAATATAGTCATGCTGAAGCTATAGTAGGCCGAGATGCAATCTGCACTCTACTTTCTGCATTTTTTGTGTGTAATGCCGTGGCAAATGCATTTGGCAGATGCTTTCATCCCAAGCCTCTTATTCAGGCTTTACATTTACAAGCATTCCATGGGAATTTAACCCATGACCTTACCGGCCGAGCCAGTTCTACCGGTTGAGCTAGAAATCCTTAATGTTAAAATGTGTTAAATGTAGACGAGTGAGATATGTTTTAATTAGCAGCTAAATGGATCAAACGAGACACAATGTTTAATGAACAAACTCGCAAGAGGTGGGAAATGTGCAGAATGTTAAATTCTGCAGAAATCAGCTTGAGCTTTCTGAAGATTCTGTGTGGGCCTGAACAAATCAAAAACACTGTAAACTAATGAATTATATCAAATGCGGAGTCTTAAGAAGGAAAATAGGCAAAGATACATAATAAAGTGCACAGTATTTCATACGTATGTCAATATTATCATTGTAAGGACTAAAATCCATAACGTTTCCCGCTATATCGCCATCTATCTAACACAAAAGTTTACTTTATGTACATGTCTGTACATGGAGTGGAAGTCAAATAACGTCAAACTGACATATCCCACTAAAAAATTTGACCTGTTTTCTGCAAATATACCGTTTTTTTGTTTTATCATTTTCAATGTAGTCACATTTCGCATTTCACAATTCGCTAATCCCTATTTGATAATGGGGTAATAATGTAGCCAGATTTCCACCCTGGTTTTATGCAAAAAAAAATTGTTTTGTATCAGAAATGAGTGATGACCACAGAAGAGCCTGACCTACAGGCTATATGAAGAGACAACCAGGCCAGTACCCGTGATTTTATAAATACCAATCTATATGTATATCTAGATACCAATCTGTATATCCCTTGATCTATATGTGCATTTTAAGATTTTGAGAGTGCAAATTAGATAATAATAGGTAACGTACAACCATCTCTGTCTTTTCATGATTATCAGCATCAGTAAAAAGGTAAACTCGTTGTCAGTATTTTTTTTATATTATATAATCTATGTGTCATGAAAGAGCATTTGGGTATGACATAAAGGTAAACGAGTGATAACAGAATACAGTTTTGAGTGAACTATCCCTTTAACTTTTTGCGTAATGACGTAGATATCAAATTGCAAAAGTTGCATAAACTTGTTTTTTTTATTTAAAACAGGTATCATTTATAGAAAATACAAACAGAATAAACCAAAGAGCATTCATTTAGAAGTTATGAATTTGAAATATTTGCAAACATTACAGCTCTTTTAACCACAACCTAAATACACCAGAGTAAGCCATGCGCTGGAAAAAAACTGGTCATGTTTTTGCCTCGTCATGCTGACATTACCTGAAACGTGTAAATGCATTCTGCGGTTTGTAGTTTAAATGACTGGATTTTACATTCGGTTTTTTACCATGTTGACGCGGGTCAAGCGTGCCCACCAAGGGCGCGCAAACTCCGGAGAGCTGTGGACAGAGGAAGAAAGCGACGCAGCCAATGTGTTTTTAGACGCCTGATATTTCTATTATAACACATTTGGCTACTTACATTGCGCTCTTTCACATTTAAACTGACCTCGAGCTGGCCTTCTGTCAAAAGCAACTCCCGCCTTCTTTCATTTGATTGGCCATCTCCATTAGATTGATGATCGCTTGTAGAGCGCCGAGGTAGATTAGATCTGAGATCAGTCATAGGCGTTTTCTACAATATTGGCAGCAGTTCTTTCAGTTTGTCCTGTTATTCAAAACTTTTATGACACACCATGGAAAATTTATCAAGGCTATACGCCTTATACCCGTGCATACCCTGCACTACACTAGTGGGTATACGCAATGCCGACTGATATAGAAGTGGGTATACACCGCATACCTGTGTATACCCTCTACTACACTTCTGCTCTATGCTCTTACAGTATACTGTATATTAAACTTGTGTACAAAACCTTCAATAAAACTCAAATAAATATTTTACTGATTGTACAAATGTGGAAATTTACAGAGCCAAATGGACAACTCATATACTGTGACTTTGACTAATGTGATGTCTGTTACGACGACCCTCTGAACATGGATCAAAGGTCAGCTGTATGACAGCATTATTATAACCATCAAAACTGTTATAATATGTCTTGACTACTGACAACATCTGTCACAGCAGCATAAAACATGACATATTTCATGACAAATGAAGGGTTTGAGTATGTGTCATGTAAAAGCCAAACCACTCACAGCTATAATTTACTGATTAATCCCTGTTTTAATTCCTTACAAGGAATTTTAAACACTCAAAATATTTAACCCCAGGTAATTCCAAACCCCAGGTAAACAGAATGATGGGTTATATGTTTCACGTTTCGCAGTGCTTATAATTGACCAGGGGTTAAGAGATAACCCTTATTATTCATAACCAGATTTTTTTACACTGTACATCACTAAACCCTGGGTTTACAATCTTATTTGCGGTGTCAAAAGACATGATTGGATAAATACTGCAGTGTCAAACTGACTGAATAAAAATACTGCTAGGTCACTTTAAATCAACGAATACCTTGTTGTTCCGCATCCGGGAAAAACTTTCTCCTCGCAAATCCTTTGGGCTTTTCACACTGCACATAACCCCGGGGTATCTTCCTTATAAACACTGCTTTTAACCAGGGGGAAACGAACGTTTCATACTTGTAATTTTAAAGCAGGGTTATCCCCGCATTTTACCCAGGGTTATGAAACCCTGCATTTTGGTGCCAAAAGAGTGCGCTGTGTTAACAATCCTTAAAGTGTTTTTATTTATTTGAGTTAGTACATATTACGAGAGGCGTAATTTTTTCCCAGATGCAGAACACGGAGGCACTATTTTTATTCAGTCAGTTTGACGCTTCAATATTTATTCGATCTTGATTGTTGACACCACAAATATAGAAATAAGAATGTTAACCCATGGTTTAGTGATGTACAGTTGGAAACATCAGGTTATGAATACCCAGGGATGTTTCTTAACCCCTGGTAAATTATAAGCAGTGTGAAACCGATAACCCAGGATTCTGTTTAGAATAACCCGGGATAGTGTGAAAAGACATTTTGGCTGTATTAAGCCTCCTAAACTTTGATTTCTCAAATAAATAAAAAACTCAAATGATTGATTACACAGCACACAGAGTTTCTGTGACTGTGTACCGCTTGTGAAATGAGGTAAGCGCTGTTCGGTTTTTGATTGGTATGTCCGTTGCCAAGCGTCTGGTCTTATCATTCTACACCCGCTTCGTTTCACACTGCACACGTTTGGCACGGCAATGCAGGGTTAACCGTGCAAAAGCAGCGCTAACCCTGCTTCTGAACGGGGTTTCATAACCTTGGTTGAAAGGTGGGGATAATCCTGCTTCAAGTGTGAAACGTTCGGTTACCCCGGGTTAAAAGCGCGGTTTAGAATCAAGATAACCCGGGGTTAATCGCAGTGTAAAAAAAGCCCTACAGATGGTTAGTGCCCGAAAATATTTTGTAATATCTGAGCTGCCTTATGTTTACTTTTAAATGCCCTAGCACATCTTCAGCTTTCTCAAAATTGATCAAGCGTTATATTAAATGTTTCCGGTGGCCCAATCCAATAGCCTACCTGTTCTTGTAAGAGCGAGAATCAATTTTACTGCCCTGACTGCAAGCTGTCATGGATAAAATAAAAGACTAAAGTCAGCTCAAGGTAACATGCCATAAATCTCTGACAGCTATAATAGAAACACAAACTGTTGTGAAAACATAGACTGTACATTGTAAGGGAGGAAAAAAGAAACCTTTGCTGCAATAAAATTAAGTTTGCCCTTCTGGTTCCTGACATGCTCAGACATGCTCCGGGTTCTCGCATTTAACGGTTTACACGCACTGTGGGTTCCAATATGTTCGCTAAAGTAAAAGGGAGGAGGATAGAGGCAGCCAAGCATTTTATAAGCTGAGCAAATGGCTTTGCTACATTTAGTGCACTGGAGGAGTTAGTAGACGCACATGAGGAGGGCAACAGTACTTAAACATACCAAAATACCTTTTTTTATTTCAGTTGAGTCACTGGGTAAATCGATTTAGCCTGACAGGTGATGTACTTGCGCCAAACCTTTTAAGAATGGTCTCCGGATACTCTGTGAATAATAGAGGTGCTGGGATTTTTGGAGTCCAGCAAATAAGACCTCAGAGTGATTCCTCTCACCTCGCACAAGCTGATTTTGAGAACTTATGGCCTGTGTGGTGAAGTTAAAGGAATAGTTCACTTTCAAAAAGAAAATACTGTCATCATTTACTCACCCTATTGTCATTTCAAACCTGTATGACTTTCTTTCTTCCGCAGAACAGTAAAGAAAATATTTTGAAGAACGTTACTTTACATGAGAGGTCCTAATGCCGGTGTAAATGCGAAAGGGAAAATGGCCTCAAGGCCAACAAACGACACCCCTCTTTACTCATTGCGGAACTTTGCTCCTGAAATTATCCGGTGGGAAAGCGACGAACTTTCTAACTGTCTGTGTCTCAAACCATGAACCATTTCATCCAACTGTACTGTAAAATAAGCCGTAACAGCATGCACTTGCTGTTCTTTGGTTTTATGGTCAGAACCAATTGACAGAAAGTGTTTTTATTAAACGGTAACATTTCTGGTTTGCGGTATTTGACTCTAAATGATCATCCAGGCATTCATTCAGTAACAAACATCTGCTCTTTGCATGTGAGGTAAACACATAAAGTGACTGAGAGAGCCAGAGAAAATATTTACACATGCAGCCTCAGTGGAAGCGCTGCGACATAATTACAGAAATTACAGAATCTCACATGAAAAGACATTTTTACAGGCTAAATGTAAAGGTACTGAGAGCGTTTCTAATTTCTGCTTCAGCCGTGATTTATGTCTCGCATTATTCAATGACTGTCACGTGCATACTATTACTGTAATTGGTAACATCTTCTGACAGGATTTCGAGTGTATTAACATTCATTATACATATTCAGTGGATGCAATTGCCAGAAAAGCAAAATTACTGTTACTTACATGTTGTGAAGTGAAACATGCATAAAACAAATAGCCAGGTGGATGAGCAAGGAAATGGCAAAAGAAAACGTCTCGGTTACGTCGTTGTGAGAGACTGACTGGGGGTTTGATCTTGAGAACCTACCTTCTCCGAGATAATTAATTATAAAACGCCAATGGGCTTGGCGAATGGCACGCGCACACCAGTCTCCGCCCCGTACATACGGGTATAAAGGAAGATTTGCGGCGGTCATTCACTCACCCTTTGTACTGAGGAACCTGAGAGGGCACTCCCGGTCACTGCAGTGATTCAGCAGCGTTGTGGCATGAAGTCAGGGAACAGAGGTTACAGACGTAACCGAGACATTCCCCTTCAGTCGGTCTCTCGACGTTGTGAGAGACTGACTGGGGATCTATCTTAAATGCCACAGCGCTTGCACCGATATCACGGCCTCTAGCGGAGCGACCCTGGCTAGGCTAGCGAGTCACAAGAGTGCTACCGCGAGATGTAATCTTCCAGTCACATAGTATTGGTCATACTGAGAAGCCTGTACTGACGGTACTACGCCTCTAGTAGCGAGGAGCTGTCCGGAGCCGAACACTGGGGAAACACTGCTCTCCTCTTAGAAGAGTGTGTTACGGAGGCCACATCCTACCCGGAGGGGAAGTACATGTGGAGACACTAACATGGTCTCACCGGCGTGGAGAACAACATGTGCAAAAAAGGTGTCAGCCCGAGTAGGGGGACAAATCCAGGTGGGATTACCACCGGCGGGGAGGTCACAGATTCACCAATCAGGATATCATGAGTGAGGAATTCAACACACGGGACGACCCAGAGGGGAGTCACTTCGTATGGGGCACTAGTCCTAGTACAGGGGTCTACCTGAGCAGGGATGACTCTACCTATACCGGACCTGGTTCCAACAGACGGCTCCGCTCTGTCTGTTATTGTTACCAAAATGCCAATGCTTAGTTGCTTAGTGATGGATGGAATGCCTATACTTCGCCACGAGATGGGAAAGCAGGGAGGCTAAAATAGCGCACTAGTCTCACCTGGTGAGGGGAGAAGGCGCTTTCGCAGGCGTACACCGGGGGCGTTAAGGACATGGGCTGCAACTGTTTCCACACGGAGATTGTAAAATCTTGGATGGGAGTGGTGGGAACCTTGGGCACGTAACCGGAACGGGGTCTCAAGACAACGTGAGAATCGCCGGGCCCGAACTCTAGGCACCCTTGGGACACGGAGAATGCCTGTAGGTCCCCCACCCTTTTGATGGAGGCGAGCGCCGTCAGGAGTGCAGCTTTCATCGACAGATGAGGAAGACTAGCAACTCCGAGGGGCTCAAACGGGGCCGTACCAAGGCACTGCAGGACCACGTTAAGGTCCCAAGAGGGTACGGAACGCGGTCGAGGTGGATTCACCCTTCTCGCGCACCTGAGGAACCTCGTGACCAGGTTGTGCTGACCGAGAGACTTACCTTCCACAAGATCGTGATGCGCGGCAATAGCAGCAACATACACTCTCAACGTGGAAGGGGAGAGATTACTCTCAAGTCTCTGTTGTAAAAAAGCCAGCACTGACCCGATCGGGCAACTCCGCGGGTTTTCCTCCCGGGGAGAACACCAGGACGAAAAAAGAGGCGCCACTTACAGGCGTACAGTCGCCTAGTGGCAGGGGCTCTAGCCTGCAGGACGGTCTCACGGACCGATACCGACAAGCCCCTTAGGGTCTCTTCGTCCAGTCCAGGGGCCAGGCATGGAGGTTCCAGAGGCCCGGGTTGGGGTGCCAAACCGTGCCCTTCCCCTGCGACAACAGGTCCTTCGTCCAGGTCCTACCAGATCCGAGAGCCAGGTCTGGTTGGGCCAGTATGGCGCCACTACCAGAACCTGATGCCCCTCTTCCCTGACCTTGCACAGGACCGAGGTGAACAGAATGCCCCCAAACTTGGGGGGGCGCCTGGCGAATTGGATCGAGTAACCGAGACGGACTGTCCTCTCTATCCAGTGTGACGGGCTGGTGCGCTGCCAAGCACCCAAGAACCACGACAGCGGGACCAGAGGGACAATCTGCTTCACTGTGCCGGGGAGGCTGGTTCGGTGGCTTACAGTGCTGTCACTGTACACAAAATGTATAATATAATGCAATGTAAGTGGCTTTGAATAGAAAAGTCTGCCAAATGCATAAATCTAAAATCTAAATCATTTAGGACACACCCACATCACTAAAGAAAAATTCAGTTTACCATGTGATTGGCCATCTGTCACCAGTTTCACTTAACACATTTTCCATCCAAACCAAGATTGAGAAAATGTGAGATCCAAACTTTTTGTCTCACATTTAACACAAATGCTGTTTTCATCTGAGCTGTTCCCTCAATAACAAGTCTGACCAATTGTTCAGATGTCATCTATTATAAGAATTATATTGCTGTCATTCAGGTCTCTCTCTCAGCTAATGGCTGGAATACCCTACAATCCGAACAGATTTATTTCATACTAGACATCATACAATTGCAGATTTTTTGAAAGATTCAGATAGAAAGCCAGTAACTGATCAAATCTGCAGACTGGCACAGACTTTCTGCAACATGTCCAGTCTGAAAATCTGGGCAAAATCTGAGCAAAAGTCTTGTAGTGTATTTATTCTTAAAACAATGGTTTTCTTTATATAAATCTGTGTTATATAATGCCAGATAATGGATAAGAAAAATGAAGTGTCATTACAAGTCGTTTTTTAGTGACCTCTGCCGCAGAAGTTACAGCTAGTGCCACGGCAGGCTCAGGATTTAAGCATGAATGCTGGCGCATTGGGCGAGTATAAGGATTTTATAAGGAAACTCCAGAAAGAAAGAGAGTCAAGTTTTGTGAATCTTGATGCTATGTGGAAACATAAGAAACGGCCGTATTGTCAGAGACTTAATTAATTGTCTTAGAACTCTGACACGTCTGGTGTCCGCACAGGAACTCAGAACAAAAGACAAAAAGATGAAAGACGGAGTCGGTTGCATCGAATACAGAATATTATGTGTGACGCCTCAGGAATTTCTAAGGAACTCCATCCAATTTAATTTTAATGGTTATTGGAGCGCTCTGAGCCCTCCATCGCTTTTGTGTGATTATCGATTGTCCGAAGAAAGGTATCGTAAACAGCGGGTAATTAGTATTCTCCGGCGCTCTAAACCGCGGTTTTATTAGACCGACTGAACGGAGAGGAATTCTTCACCTCGCCCGCTGAATAAAGAACGGTCTCGTGTCTCTGAGCAGACGGCTTTCATATTTCTCATACTCTGAATGATTACGGTAAATGGAGACGGGCACGGACGGAGATTGGATAACTCTGACCTTTCAGCGGCTCGGCAAGAAACTGACAGAATATTTTAAGCCAGTCATCTATTAGGGCAGAAAAACCGCAGTGTCGGTTAACACACCTGTAACAGAATTCTCGAAGGAGAATGGGAGAGGCTTGTGTCCCCAGCGCTGTCTGCTCCGTGTCGTCAATGAAACGGAATCGAGGTGACGGGAATGACACGCAGAGACGGCGCTATTGAGTGGAACGGGTTCGGATGAGCTCGTGTGAATAGGCTGCCATCAGCCCCCCTTGTGGCAATGGCGGCGGGCCGAGCGCAGTGGGGATCAGTACAGCTTGCTCACTGTTTACTCAAGCTAATAACTGCCTTCTACATACTCACAAACACTGATTACTGCAGTCGCAGCGGACGGCCCGCAGAGCGCGCACTTTTGTGAAGCGCCACATTAATTCGCTATTATGACACGAATGCAGCACTGGCGCATTAGTGATGTCATTCCAAGCTTTGTCTAGAGAGAGGTAATAGTAATTGGTTTGGCGGAAAGTAGAGGGTTGTGTTTGGCACAGTGGTGGCGCTTCTTTTAAATTTGGATTCTCTGGTTTCGCTGTTAGATTCTGATTGGAAAATGCGAATACACGGACATATTCTACATTATTGTGCCAGGCTGCTACACTGCTTGGCAGCATTAAACCGTTTATAGATACACTAATCAAATATGTTACTTGGAGGAAGAAATGTTTATTGTGACATAAAGGCAAAATTATCATGGTCACACATACAGTACAATAAAATAATGCCATTATGAATTAAACTACATTATAATGGAATAAAAACACTCTAATATGCATACATGTTAACAAAAATAAGAAGATAAAAAACTGTTTAAATTAAATATTTCCAATTTGAAATCAGAAGGGAGAGAAAAGTATATTTCAAAACCTTTGCATTTAATAACATAACGTTTGCATTCACTTGAGAACGTTTTGCGTTCCTCCGAGAATGTACACAAGGATGCGAGAAAATGCAAACTATTCTCAGGCAATGCAAACATTTTGCAAGAGAACACAAACAATGTTTGTGTTCACTTTGAAATATTTATAATATTTTTCTCTCCTTTCTCATACATTTTCCACTCCCATGACTCTCCGGGGTATAGTAGGAATATAAGTGTGTGTGTGTAAATATAGATTATTTAAATTTTACCAATATTTTAATGTTAAAGTATACATCACATTGAATATACTGTATATCTCCTTTATTACTTATAATAATAAGTAATAATTATTAATAAGGTGTATACTTTACAGTAAAAAAAGTGCATGTTAAGGTACGCCAACTACACGTTTTCATCATACAGTATATGATACCATTATATTGGGACTGTATTTTACATTATTTTAACAGTTAAAATGCCACTTTTACAGTGGAGCTGCGTCGACAGAGCAACTGTCATTTAGACGTATGTGTATGCTAACGGCTAGCTTTCCTCAGGTACCTCCTTGACTATAACGCACAGCTTGTCGCGGCTCATTGCTTTATTGAACATCTGCTGAGGAGCTTGTTTCAAAACAACGAATTCCCACCGAGATGATGATTCTTGTTCCACATGACAGGGGAATGAAGGCCGTAGGGTCGGGGGGATGAAAAGCGCCTCCGGTGAAAGTGTGAGGTTGTGACGGTCAGTTGCAGTAAAGGTGAAGCAGTAAGAGACCACGACTGACTCATATTAAAGTAGATCTACCGCTTGTAATAGCACTGTGCTGCTGTTAGGGAATGCTTACTACAAATGTCACCTCAGTGCATTGCCCGGCACTCTGCCCTCTGTCCGGCACCCTTACAGAGGGGCGTCTAGCTGTGTCATGCTTCACGCTGAAACCGCGCTTCCACGAATGATTTCTGGAGAAAGGCGTGACTCAGTTATCTGTACTTGCACCAGCAGTGGCCCTACATGGAGAGTCAGCGCAGGTTGACTAATACCAGGCCTCATTTTAAAGCTCACCTACTGCAAACTATCTTTTACTTCACGCTCTGCTTATCTCCCGACACATACTGAGACTATCTCCAGCTGCTTCTGGCCCAGATGAATCCTGCTTTCTTAAACTCGGCGGGTAGAAGAACAAGCTGTCGACTGAGTAACATCTCTCACGCAAACATCCACTGCGAGAAATTAATGTTCCAAGAAATCTGAACGATGTGTTGGCAGAACGGAGCGTACGCAAATAATTGTAATTGTAAAATAGGAAATGTGCTGGGTTTTAATAATCAATACAAAAGAGCTGGAGAGCTATCTGCTGGCATCTCTAGTCATAAAATGTTTTGTCCGTTCAAAGAGAGCAAATGTGAACTGAGGCTGCTATAATAAGTTATTATTTCATCTACATAAAAAAGAAAGTTGTATGGATTTGGAGCAACATTTTCTTTTAATTAATAATTGATTCGATTTACTGTGCAAAGTACATTTGCCAAACAACAGTGGACATAGCGAATCAAAAGAGCATATGCAGAAGAAAATATATATATCAAGCCAAATGAATGGTTAGAAGAGTACACAAGTACACAAAGTTCTGTCACCAAAACTCAATAAGAAAATGAGTTCAGTTTCTTATTTAGCTATATTTATGTAGTTTTGTTTCAAAGAAGCTTTACACAAAACAAATAAAAGTACAATGTTTTATGTACTTGTAGCGAAAAGCGACAGTGACACGAAGCGAAATGTTTTAATAAATAAAACAACAAAAAAAAAATGTATGTAACAAAGTAAGGTATGGAAAACACAGGTCACACGCCCTTTTTTCAGTTGGAAATACATCAATTTAACTTGGCGATCGCAACTTCCGGTTCACAGGGACTTTAATATTTGAAATACGCCAGCTATGTGTACCAAATCCTTGGTTAGACTGTAACTGTTTTACATCGGGCAGACGCTGCATTATTAAAGTGTCTGCTAATGGCACTTAGGGAGGGAGAAGAATTGAATAAACTTCAGAGGAGGAACAACTAATTAAAACAACCTTTTTATTTATGCACATCCTCTGCAGTGTGCGCCATGCGGTATGATTCAGGTGGACCCGAGGCCCACTGCGGCTCTGATGGATGGCCCGCCTCTGGGCCTCGGCTGTCTCCCACTGATGCGGGATGGTCGTATTGATTACACCTGCTGCCAGTCTTCCTGAGAGCTGCCAATACTGCTATCAGGCTTCTGACAAAGAGGGCCTTGCCAAAATAAAGGCATCAAGAGCGTATCTTGAATTAGGAAGATGCAACTCTTCCCGTTCCCACCCAAGAGATGCAGACAGATGGAATTGTTGTTGTCTGCCTGGCGGATAACAAACCCCAGTTGCCTGAAACCCATACGGCGGGCTCCTGCCGTTCGCTTAAATATGCACTTAATTTCTGCTAGAGATTAAAATCATCGGCTCTGTGGTGCTTTACGTGAGCTAAAAGATAAGAGTCGAGATTGACCGTGTGATAAAACGTTACATGTTAAACTAAGTCTTGTGCTAATTACTCGCTATTTAGTCTCCCGCTGCATTTTATGTCACCTGAGTCATCACAGTCGAGACTGAAGACACCGTACATCACAAAACAACAGTCAGAGGTCACAAGCTAAGGTCTTGCATGCAAAGGAATCATCCTTTTACATACCTCAAAGACAAACGTGACCGCATCCTTTTGTGGTGCCAAGAAGAGAAAGATATTCCAGACAGCAAAAATGTATTCTGCCATATTATTCCTACCATAGAAATTCAGACTACAGAGTGCAAACGGCGGTGTAATTACACGATAAAAGTTAGACAATTACAGCTATGCTTTCTCCCTCTACAAAACCAATGGCATAATCATATGCAAATTACCCAGGAGCCTATAATCGGGAACCTATTTGAATGGCATTGTGAAATCATCTGGGAGCAATATCTGTCGAGCGTCACTTATTCCGCCGTCAGAAATTGCAAAAGATTAGGCAGAAACTGGAAAGAGAGAGAAAAATCATTATTGCACCAAACATCATGTACGACGAATTAAATCTCTTCAACAAGCAATAAAAGTTGGAGCCTAGTCTAAGCCTAGACGGCAGTAAATCCCTTCTCGTTTCTCTGTCCTGCAGTTAGTGCTTATCGGTAGGCAAATCAGATTAGTCATTGCCCCCCTTGCTCTCCGGCTCTCATTAGACCCGACTGTGGCATTGATGGAACGGGTCTCTCCAGCATTCAAAGCCGACATGGCAAACGCACAGGTCAGCGCCGGTGGGTGGGGAGATTAGGGAAAGGCAGAGAGCTCTCACATGTTTTCAGCCCGAGGCGAGCTATGCTGGGACACCGAGTGGGGGAGAGTCACCCCCCCGGTCAATTTTCCGCTTATTTTTGTCCTCTCTATACTTGTTAGAGGCATGGTGACATAGATGGAGAAAAAGGCATCTGAAAAGCCTTGCTTGACATGTGGCTCGTTCGAGCACCCAAGGCATTATGGGTCCTGTGTGCTGAGTGCACTAAAATGACAGAGGATCAACCGCAGCTTTCAGCTGCCAGAGCTGCCAGGGAAACAGAAAGCAGTCCAGCTGCAGGAGATGACAGCGTGTTTGTGTCTTGTGTTAGCTGTCACACTAGTAATGCTGATGGACTCATTGGCATAAAAGAAAAGGCCTATTTAAAGAAGGACATAGAGCAGATCGCACCTGTCCTACACCTACTTTATGATAATAATCTATCACAGCATCTAAACTGACAAAAGGTAACCTATTTACACTTTTAAAAAACAATATTATTTTGTTATTGAATAATAAAAAAATGAACATGATACAGATCATTTTGTGTTGATTTTGTGTTAAATATATAAAAGGCACAACACAATGTTGAGTTAAAAGTACCACAAAATGTTTTGTCCTACAATTATTTAAGAACGAGATGTGTTGTTTTTAACATAACCTTTTTTTAAAGTGGACATATCTGTATTTGTATGTATTTAATTTGAAACTTCGTTATATTTACCTGAAGTTTTTCTCACTAAAAACTTAGCATTAAAGTAAAAAACTGCGATAAATAAAAACCATTGTAAAACTATATCTATATATTGTGACAAAGATCCATAAAAGGGAAGGAAGGAGGCGGGTACCGGCGAACATTAAACAAACTTTAATCAACTCAAATAAACAATAATACGGAATTGAAGGACCGGCAGCCACCTCACGGTAGACTGCCAGCCACAAAACACAAACTTAACACATGTACAGGCCCGGTCCTCTCTCGTCAACAGTCCTGCCGCTCGTCCTCTTAAGCTCCCTATGTCAAAAGTACACATTCAGCACCCATTTAAAAATGAAGTGCAACAATGCTTACAAAACCTCTATTCACCTCCCTAAATTCACATTTAGAGAGCCCAATTACAGTAAATCTTATTCACTTCAAAGTCCTAAATATCTGCGAACATGGATGTCCGTAAATAACATGTCAATCTGCTATAAATAACACGTCAAATCGAGTTTTTCTGTTGGTTGATGGTGCCCAGTTGTTGATGTACCTGGATGTCTTTAAATCCATACAATTTATAAACCTTTTAGGCAAAAGCAGTAATGAGTGACCCATTTCATCCATTATACTATGTTAATTTCCTGCATATTTCAAAATCATTCATTTGGGATTCGATCACATAATGTTTTGTACTTGCTCCTGATTGAAGGCAGATTCCGTCCCCTGTCAAGTGCTATAGTCTCTCTGCAAGCTAAGAAAGGACAACTTTTAATATGATACATTTTAATTTTAATAATATTAATCCGAGAAATGTGGCTTTCAAGATGATCACATGCTAAAACCTTTAAAGCATATTTGCAGGTTCCCCATCTGAGAAACTGACAGCAAAACCCCAAAAGTCCTCATGATCTTGACAGTATGAATAGTGCACGTAGTGCCTGTGTGCATACATTACAACAGTTACAGCAAAGTAACACAACGTGCTTTTAAAAGTTGAAAACAAAAGAACAGACCACCTGAATCTTTCACATTCATTTGCAACAAACCTTTTCCTACTCTTTCACATATTCATATTGATATTATCAGAGTCTGAGGTGTACAGTGAAACCTGCCTGTTTGGAATGGAATACACGGAGGGCATGGAATGACATCTCGTTATGTAACATAACGATTTGTCCAGATAGAGTTTTCAAAAATATCATCTGTATCGGCTTCCCCTTCACCGGTGAAGAGCAATAAGGGTGTCTGGTGTATACACACACAATAATGCACTATATATTACTGTTAAAGTATTGTGGCACTGTCTGGGTAAACCAACCAGCCATGTCTTGAGGAATATAGAATTGCCTATTTTTTGGATCACATTGATATTGCAAAATATGCCTATATCTAAGCCTTAGTTTCTTGACAACGGTTTCATTTTGCAGCTCAAAACAACTTTTGGCTCAAAACAGTTTTTTCCCCCAATGCTAAATTCAGAAGCATTCTGAATAACTCAATCCCAAACTTTAATGATTCGCAAAGTAAACAGAAACTCTTGTAAATAAAAATGTAAATGACAAAACAAATTAGCATTTTCAGAACAAACATCAGACATCGTTTCACTGAGACCCCCGATGATGCACAATCTGAGAAACATCTTCGTTTTCTCAGAGAAGCTTTATTTTTACACGTTTGGATCCTTCCATCTCAGAAGCGATCCGCAGGGAGACTAAAAATCACACAACAGATACTCACCGCCGAAACCGACACAAAAACGCTCTTCCCCCAACGCACTCAGCGCGGAGAACGTGTGTTAACCGGACTAAAAATAATCATGTGTGATGTTATCACCAAAGCCTGGCACTTTGGATTTGATCGCCTTTTGTAATGTAGCAAAGATACAGTAGAAACACAAGGAGTTTAGTAGCATGTGATAACAACGTGAATATGTGGGACGTGTGGCTAACTTCATCTCTCTATTCATGGGCGGGTGTGAACGCTGAGCCTCACCTACAGACTCAGCTGTGAGAGAAAAGGATTGAGCCGGTCTGACAGGGACTGTAGACTCCCCAGGCCTTTTCTCCTGCAAGGTGGAAGAAAATGTGAAGTTTCGCCTCCACTGTTATTATTAAACCAGCACGTCCAACAATGGAAGGGAAAAGTAGAAGGAAAAGTGACAGAATTCTGGGGTGTAATGGTGAATGGGAGGAACGCTTTCAGGGAAGGTGAATAAGAGAAAAGCTAATTCCCCTTATCTAAACCTCCAACGGGGACTTTAATTGGCCATTCAAATATTCAATTACTGGGGATTTGAATAGCACTTATTTCTAATATTTGACCTTCCATTATAATGGCAGGTGTGAAAGCCATTAACAGAAACCAATCTTGTTATTCCATACTAAGATGTACGGAGGAGCGCTGCCGAGCAACACTTCGGAAGAACTTAAAAAGCTGTGAAATCTAACAGAAAGTTTATCTGTGTGTGTGTGAGAGAGGGAGGGAGAGAGAGAGAGAGAGAGAGAGAGAGAGAGAGAGAGAGAGAGAGAGAGAGAGAGAGAGAGAGAGAGAGAGAGAGAGAGAGAGAGAGAGAAAGAGAGTGCTGAAACTGCCACCCATTGAGTCTTTTAGTATTTGCACAAGACTCATAAATAAAAGCAAACAAGGGCCAACATTTTAAAAGCTCCTATTGTTTTCTAAGAACTAAGTAAATAATGACTCCTGACAAAATCACTTTGTAATAAAGAAGTAAACAACGATTAACAATTTAAGCACAGTGTAACATTGAGTACCAAAGAAAATTGCTTGTTTGGTATCTCAGGATCTGAGGAGCAAGAGTTATGAACATAATCTATAGAAAAAGTAAGAAAGCAAAGTGCAAATCCTTAACTTATGAGTGGAATAACTGTATAAATAATAAATCATAATAAACAATAAACAATTTCACGAAGTGTGTGTCAGTGTTTTTTTTGTGCAGAATAAAAAAATGACAAACATTAACTATATATAAATGTTTTCAATTATCAAATAAATCATATACATGTGAAAATAGAAGTAGATATATAAGTATATGTTAGATAAATTCAATTCAATTTAATACACAAATAATGCCATTTACCAATACCTATATCATGCCAACAACTGTCTTAATGTCTCACAGTCTCACATTATATGCATCATTATGACATATTTTCCATTCACAAAGTGCTGATATAAGTATGAACCTTTGGAGTAAATTACGTCAATCTGGTGCCCATCAATTTCTCGTAGGGGTTTAAATAGCATTTATTTATCATCAGTTTAGTCATCATTAGACATCTACATAGAAAGTGATTATTATCTTACAACCATTTTTACAGTTACTATTACTAATGCGCATCCTATGAAAAAACGGACACTACAGCGCTTCCTTAAGCACTATTGGTGAAACGGTCCGATTTAAAACTTCAGCTATGTTTTATCGATGCACATCCCTTTGAGAAAGCCGCAAAACAATATGCGATGTGCGCGTGGCTCTTCTGGCGTCAAGTAGCATCTGGGACTGACACATGAGACAGTGTTAAACATTGAAGTCACAGATAGGACTGTCATAGTTGAGAAGAGGCCTGCACGGTTGAGGGCACGGCTGGAGATTGCGTCGTACGGAGCAGGTGCGATTCAGATGTGCGAAAAGGTCCAAGGGTGAGATCGAGGGGGACGGACTCCCTATACAATCCCACTAAAGCAGCTATTCTACCAAAGCTCCTTGTAACGGCACAAAAGACATACAGCTGCCAGCACTAAAAAAACATTAGCATTCCAACTCTGAAACCCGAATACGTACGACGACAAATACGAGAAGCAACTCTACGCTTGACAAAATAAGGCTGTTCATTTTGCCGGTGCAAAGAGGTCATGGTGAGCGAGTAGTTTTGCGAGATGAGATCTTTACATTATCATAATGGAGTAACCATATAAATGTCTACAGGCCGCGAAGCATTTCATCAGCAAACCGAACAAATTTAGCAGATGCAGAGCAGTTGGCCCCATTATCAGTCAATTTCCTTGTTAAGCGCAACATGGGGGAATATTAATTAATGATTTTGCTTTCTGTGCCTGTTCGGTCGGGTCTCCAACATCCAATTAGTCACAATCACCATGCGGGTTAGTCAGGTCAAATAAGTTTCTAAACCGCGGCACTTTATATTGTGACCTTATCTGCGCCTCAGCTCCGACTGGAGAATGCGGAGACACGCTTTGACTGAAACTGCAGACAGTGTTTGGCAAACAGGTTATCTGAATGTATTCAATTACGCTGATACACGGGCTTTGAATTAAAACTCTAGCTCAGACAAATTACTTGCCAAAGGTTCCTAATTAACAGTATATGCTTTGCACCGAAAACATGCGAAAAAACAAAAGCTCCTCTCTGTCAGAAAGTTGCTTTCTAAGAGAAAAAATGGCTAACAGAGTCACAGAATGATAAATGTACCAGCTTACCCTAAAGTGTGTTTGCAGGAAATCACACGTCTCAAATCTTTACACCTTCTAAAGCTCTCTGTGGGAAATCTATGAAGAGGATCTGCTATATTTGGTACAATACAGGTCAGCTGGCTGTGGGCAAAGGTCACACACCAGAGCGTATTCTGTGACCAATTCTGAAACAAATCAGATGGCAGTGGCCGACCCAGAGGAATAGATTTGTGTGTTTAATGTAATGTGAAAAAAGCACATGAGGGCCTGAATGAAAAACAATACGACCCAAATAGAAAGAAAAAATGTATTTCACAATTAAAGAATCATACTAGTCTTCAGTTAAAAATAAATGACGGAGAAATGGATCTCATTTATAACGTATTTGTAACTAGTCATGCTCAGTGTAATACGTTTGATTTAGATATATATTGGCACAAAACTGATGTATGGGCAGCTTTTCATATTATTTAAATGTTCAAGAAAACATCTGGAATAGGTTCACAGAATATTCAATTCAAATAATTATTTATACTTTATAAATGCAAGGTTAACACAATAAAAAGTTTTGTTAAGTTTTGTTTACAGTCAGTATTATGAGGTTAACTAAAGTTCTACTGGAAGTTAAATTTGGGCCACGGAACTTTTGTTTATTTTGTTGCCGCTGAAACGTCTATAAGGAAGCCCAGATGCACTTTAAATATTCATTAGGCAACTTAAATAAGTAGTTTATTTGACCAAAAAAGTGATTTTATATAATAGAGTTTAGAGTAAAAATTGTATAAGATAAAAGTGTAATCTTAAAATGAAGTCACGAAAGAAGCTTTCGGATTAATAACATTTGTGGGTCGGTGTGGATGGGCGAGTAGGCGGATGGATAAATAGACAGACGGACAAACACACCAGTTACAAACTACCATAGAGCATTGTGTGCTCTCATATATATGTAAATTTAAAAACACGGATGGCACAATCCAACTTCCAACTACAAAATGGCATTCACAGCAGTGAAAAGTGTTTAAGACGCAGCGAGAAGCTGGAAGAGACCGTAATGTCTTAGCGTCTGTCCTTGCTTCTCTGTTTAGAAAGCGTTTCACAGTTAGCAGGTCTGACTCAGGCTGACCGCCCTGGAGATCATGCAGGGGAGTGAAAATATGAAGAGCTTATTCACAACACCTTCTCATTAGCATGTTAAAGGTGGGAGCTGCCATATGCAACTCAACAGCTACAAGGTGCCAATGAACCATAAACTCTGTCGCCAGCGCGCTCGTGCGGCTGTTAAACAACTCATTTAATACCACACACAATCGCTCAATAAAGCTTTCCAAAATGGCCAAAAGCGATGAGTAAGCCTGCTGTTTTTAGAATCAATAACTCTGATGTTTGATACATGCCGGCTATTACGCGAGCGCAAGGGTCCTTTGGCGAGTACACAGAGCTCTCAGATGCTTTCCTCCCTTGCTGGACATGTTGCCATGACAGCCTGTCAGCTTGAGCAATGGCTCGTCATTGTCATGCCGCTGAACGGCCTCAATTGAGTCGCGCAGCTGGAGTTATGTTAAGTGTAAAGCAAAGTGACAGAAATGCTAATCAAGTATCAAAACTGACACGTATTGCCGTCGATGCACATCGGACCGTCACTGATTTATTAGTCAGAGTAAAAGCATGTGTCACCGTCCGCGGGTCTCGTGGGTAAACATGCCATTGGCTCAAGGTCCAGCACTTACAGATGCTTTTCCCCCCAATACGTGTCAAAGACATCATTCTCGAACCTGGGATGCAAAGTTAATAAGCTGGGAGATATTATCCCCACCTTCCCTTTTTGTTTTTTATGTGGAACAGGCGTATATAAGCTACAAAAATCGGCCACATTGTAACTTATATATAAAACTTTGCAATCAACAGACCTTTATGAACTTTCCTTTATTGTGTGCTTGTGCGGCGGTGGTTATGTAAACCATACACAATTCATAATCTTCAAACTAATAATTATGGGTCTAAATTACATGCGAGTGTATCCTTTCACAATCACTTACATGATATGATGTGGATGCCAGTGGATGCTTAAGTTATTTCTGTGATTTCATTAACTTCATTAATGCGGTGAACATTTCTGTTTACTTAATTGTCCAGATTTATTGCGTTAATTTATCACTTATTCACCTTCATGTCATTTCGAACCTGTATGAGTTCTTTCATCAGCAGAAACAAAAGAAGATATTTTCAATGACCGTATTCATTGTATGGATACAACCCCTGAGACATTGTTCGAAATATCTACATTTATGTTCAACAGAAAAAACACATGAATAAATTATGGCAGAATGTATTTATAATGTGATTTTGTTATATTTTATGTTTGTATATATTTATTTTATTGCAATATTTTTTTTTAACTAATAATACTAGACATATCCAAACTACCTAACAATGCCGTTATGAGTTCTCACAGCTGCACTGGTTTCCTTGCATACTTACAAGCATATATCTATGTGCTCTTAAAGGTGCTTAGATATGCTGAGTAAGCCTTTTAGCTTCTCTTGTCCCCTTGATCTTAATGTACAGCGAGAGAGAGAGAGAGAGAGAGAGAGAGAGAGAGAGAGAGAGAGAGAGAGAGAGGGGCTCCAACAGGCCCCAATTATCTCACCGTCATTCTGAATTCCTCATTCAACTCCCCTAGCGCCACCCACCACTACTTTCATTTCTGTGAGGAGATTCCAGCCTGAGCCTTGGGGATCTGGGGGTGGAGAGGTTAAACACTGCACAGCTCAACTGAATATGGCATTAGAATCGTAGCAATGAAAGTTGAAAGAAAGCTGGCTTGGTCAATCCCGCACGCTTTGCTTTTTTTCTGGGCTAAGAGGAGAAGGCTGTCTGTTTGCTCGATCTCCACTTTTGTGTTGCCAATTAAGGCAAAGCCTCTTTTAGAGCAGAATTCTGGAAAGCGTCCTAGTTTGATGCAACAACAATTTGCAACCGCATAATTTAGTCGAGGCATGGAAGATACAAAACAACAGCACAAAATGAGGCTGCAAAATCCTGTCGCATAACAAATGACGGATTTAAGCAGTTGTGCTAGTAGAGCGGTACAACTTTGCTGTCTGAGTTTATGATTTAGTATACAGAAGACAAAACATTTCCAGATATTTAGGGTGTAAAGATGGGATGACGTTGTGATAAAAAGATGTAAGATATGAAATGTAGAGATATGATTTTTGTATAAAGATATGATGTCTGTTTAATTTTAATGGTTGAGCTGTAATAGACCTGTGTCAACATATAACAGTTTTTTGTGCTTTTATTACTTTTAAGAGTTCTCACTAAGGATTAGCTTTAATGAAAAATGCAGTTTTATTTGTAGTTACAGACCTATTTAGTTTGATAAACATAAAAAGGTTGAATTAAAGCTCAAATGTTATTAAATGTTATAACACATTGCATCTTCACATTTATTTTTAATATTTATTTCAAATAAATTTATAATCTTTTGGAGATACACATGTTGTTTGCATTTATTTTGTTTAAAATATTGTAACACTTAGTATTAAATTGTGCGAGCTTAATGTAACATTGGGTATGCATATTTAAAATGACTATACTTGGTTTTGAAAAGTTGATGTCTAAAACTATATATAATTTGAATTATTTCAAACTTAATACACATGTGGCCTTTTGACATCACATTAACAAATATGCAAACAAGTTAAAAGACATGGTAACTAAAATGCACTATGAACTAACATGAACAGATAGAATTGACATTAACTAATATCAATAAAGATGAATAATAGCATAGAGACAATATTGTTCATTGTTCGTTCATGCTGTGAATATTAAACAATGTTAAATGCAACATTATTGTAAAGGGTTACCGATATAATACCATCAATGTTCTCATATCTATTAAAAATATTTATACATGCTGATAAATATTAGAACAGCTGATTCCTGCATAATTTATAATTGTTAACATCTGAGAGAATGTCTGCCTCCACCAAGCCATTTCATTGGTCTCTGAAATCAATGTAGACCCCCGCTGCAGAGCTGTGCTTCTTGCATGGTCTGTTCATTTTTAATATTGGGGGGAATAGAATTTCTGATGGTGTCGATGGTGTTATTCAGCAGGGTAGACCAACATGTAGCGTTTTTCCAAACTATAACTCTTTCGACACGAACAGATTGAGCTGAATATTTCCTGCCAATTCTAGAGCATGCAGACACAAAAGAAGCAGAGAACATGCAGCACACACACACTCTCAATCGAGTATTCTCTAAGGATCCGTCTTGAGTCCTCCATTAGCTTTGATGTTGATAGCCATTAAAAAGATTTCTTGCTTGATGTGTGTAATTAATGTTCTCTCTTTGTTCTCTCTTCAGTTTTAAAGAGGAAGCACATCCATTATTCTAAACTCCGGGCGAATATTCATACATCACAATCTGATCTTTTTCTCTTGTCGTTTTACAGAAATTAGCTAAATCATTTTAACTTTCACAACATTTTTGGAAAGCAGAATGATGGCGGCGGCGGCCAGTGGCGTAAGTGAATGTTTTTTCAGGCTGTCTAGTCTGCGGACAGCGTGATGCATTGTTTGTTGCATGAGAGCAGCCTGAGGCATTTTATGCTTTCATAGGTGAAGTGCAGGGAAGAGGCGCTGTGAGATTAATGGTGTATAAACAATATGGAGACCAGGAAGAGCAAAAGACCGGAGTCGTTTGTGTGTCGTCGACGATGCTGTAAATTTCACACGCTTTCAATGTCTGCTCGGTGGATTGAGTGGATTGAGTGGAATACGCTTCCTGTAAGATTCCTTTGATTCAGCATTATCTGTCCGCTTCCCCTAAAAGTCAGATGGTGTAATATATAGGTGTAGAGTTTATTTACGATAAAAGTCACGCCTGGGTGAATCTGAATCTAATTTGAGAGATCAGGGATAAGCTTCAGATGTGACAGCCGAGTGCCAAGTCCACCAGGGATACACGCCGCTAAATTCACCTTTACGTGTCCTGTACGTGGCGAGACAATGTGCGATGGATTCTGAATTTTCCATTTCAGAACCTGGCGAGACGCAGCGGTTAAAAACATCACACAGCAGGCGCTCCAGCGGCGAAGACCCCAAGGTGGGTCGCTGTAAACCTTGATTTTGCCGAATTCTGAGGCAGGATAATGTGCTTTATGGAGATGGAAATCCCAGCATGCATAATGCATGCGTGATGTTTGTAAAGAAAGACATATTTTTTTTATTCTATACCGAAAGGCAACGACAAAAAAAGTCAAGTTGAAACATGCAGTTCACCTAATGTGCGGGATTGTTAGGATGCTCTCTTAAAAGGCAGCTGCCTTAATAGGCAACAAGGCAGCTCACTAGGATTTGCAACAGAGCTGAGAGTCTTGAGATAAATGAGTTCATTTGTTCATTATTAGACTGACAGAAATGTTGCATCAGAAATCCACAAACATTCAGCCACATGAATAGAATCATATTCATTACAGACTATTTTCCATTAAGCAGTCTTGTAGTCATAGAAACACCTTAAGAATATAATCTCTAATGCTAGAGATCATATCTAATGAACTTCTTGTAATATATAAAGCATATGTTTATACAGTATATAATATGTAATAAATAAAGCATTGAAAATCAAAACATAAACCTATTGTTTAGCACAAGACTAAGGCAGAGAAATAGGCAAAATCTTAAAACAATTTAATCGCTTTTACTGGTAAAATATATTTTGTTATCACTGAAATCTTAGTTATTTTGTGTAATGTTTATTAAGGTTTATTCCAGAAATAATTTTAAAATTATTTAAATATACTAAAAAATTCTCTGTTGCTACTATCAGGAAGATTAAATACGTTCTGCATTAATGAGACTATTTCCTAAACAGAAAAGGGCTTTGCAAATGTCTGCAGGTATTATATGAGTTTCAGAAAAAAGTTGTAGATGAGAACAGTCGTTCCCCCAGCAGTTTTTTTAGGAGATGTCACACTACCTGCTGTCAGTCTGTGACACTGTGAGCAGGTAATGCTGAAACGCCGAAACTCTGCAGATGCTAAAATGTTCTTCACCCATCAAATTCCTTCAAATCCTAAGAGCTCATTAACACTGTCAGTAACAGGTTATCATGAGTTAAAAACAAACAAACTGTTTTAAATAGGTTTTAAACTTGCTCTATTTCTCTTCTACATTTTGCATCAACATCTTGTGTAGCCTACGCATATTTTTATATACTTATTGTGTACAACTATTAGGAGAAATTGCTTGTGATGTTCCTGATTTTTTAAGTCACTTTGGAAAATGCATCTGCTAAATCTTTGCATCTAAAGCTATGTCTTTGTCTTTAGAAATTCTTTTTTTTCTGTTTCCTGCTGTTTCTATCAAAACATGGGTAGTTGACAAATAAACACATGTCCTTTGATGTGACAAAAACTAACGCATTTCATTTTATCCATTTAAATATTAATAATATTAAATAATGCATTATTAACAATTGGTTTTCTAAATGTTTGTTGTCACATCATTGTATATATGGTACGATATATTTCGTCACATACCACAAACTGGATTTCAACACATTAGCTCAATGTATCAGGCCACACCTACATATACGATATTATTTTTCAAAGAACTCCAGAAAAAAACATTACTTATATAACTTAAAAAAAGGTTTACCAAATGTACTGTTGTCCTTGTTATCATTCAAAATGAAAGATTTATTTTATTTGAATGATTCCCACATTGATGGATGGAAAATGGCTGGTGCGCATGGGCAAAGGAAACAGAATATTATATGACTCGAGAATGACTTGCATCTGGACTCGCTCTGGGCAACAGGGAATACACTCTGCAATTGCGTCTAAAAGACACCACATAGAAATGACATGCGAGAAAGAGAGAGGGGTAGGGAGAGGGATGAAGTGATACACACACACTCCAGCCCTTTCTCTTGAGCTTTGTAAGAGTAATGTTCTCCTCTCATAATAAACATGTCCACATCTCACATCCAACTTGCTCTAATATGCCAGAGAGGAAATTTATGGCGCATCCCTGATTTGTTTGCTGTTATTAATGGGGCTGGGAGGAAAGAAGTGTTCTGTGGCTGGCAGCGCAATATCTGACCTCCGAGAGTGCATTAAATCAAGGCATTAGGGCTTGTGTTAATAAAAAGGATAGCAGAGGCGGAGCACTTCGGCCAAAACAAACACACCCCAGACACAACAAGCGAACGGCCTGGCCTTTCGCGGGCACAGGGAGGAGAATTAATATCGGCCTTTAATCTGCTATATTAGGGCAGTGACCTTCTGCAAATGACTGAGATGCGAAGATGATCTCGGCAGATGCTCGTGCTTTCGTGTGTCATGATCTTTTTTTAAAGAGCGTGTCGATCAAACTGAGACTCGGGTTAATACCCTGAGCACAGATCACAGACTTCAGCGCTTAACCGCGGCATGTCCATCACATAAAGGCATCAATTAAAACCCATACAGGTTTACAACACGACACCATTGGGGAAGCTTTTACAGTTCTCTGTTTCTTTATAAAAGGACAGCTCAGGGGGCTTTGCTTTTTCCTCTGCGAAGGAAATAGTTAACATTGACTCATTCGTCATGTGGTTGCTCACTTTTTCTTCACCGGAACACAGAAGGAGCTTTTCGTTATACAACAAATGCAAACAGTTACCGGGGACTATCAACCCTCAAAATGACAAAATAGCACCATAAATGCACAGCAAAAGCAGTCCACAAAACCCCGGCACTATAATTCTTCCAAAGCCAAATAAAAGTCTGGCCCACAAAAGTGTGAAGAACAGACCTAGGTTGTTACTTTCTGTAGCTCTCGAATGTAATCTGTACACCCGCGCATTAATTCTGTTGCATTTGATCATGTGACACGTGAGATCACAAACTTGATATGTTAGAATACATGCATGTACATAGAAATGCACAAAAATGTGAGTAAATAAGCAAACTGTTCATTTTCATTTTGGGTTGAACTATCCCAGATCATGCCGATCTCAGGAAATGTCAAGAACAATTTTAATATCTGATATCACTAACTCAAGAACCATGTACAAATATTCATCAAAAGATGAGAGACCTCAGCCGATGCCTCTATTGAAAATCCACGGAAAAATATTTTTTCCAAAGAGTAAAATTGATCCTTATTATAGTACAAATTACAGCAAATGACTTCAGCGGCGAAGCCTCACATTTAAGAAAATGTAAAACAGATGTCTGTTTTCTGAATCGCAGACATTAAGCGAGAGCCTTACGTGGGCAGAAATCATAAAAGCATGCTGTCTGTCTGAACGCTGCTGGGAATCGGAGTATAACTAAGACAGGAATCAATGTCTGAAATGAAGTGGCTTTGTCCAATACGTATACATAAGCACCGTGAGTCTAAACCGTGGTCACATTTAGTGTAACTTACAATACTTAGCTGCACATGGACTGACTGCATTTTCTGTTATTGTGCTTGTGCCACGGGAGGTTTGATTGCATTCATTATCACAACAGGACTGCTTCACTGAGTTTTCATAATTGACAGAACATGTGGTGGACTTTGTTGTGTCTTTCATGTGAGAATAATGTGAGAGGCAAAAAGGAAAGTGCACAGTGTCAAAGAGAGGATGAAATAAGAGCTAAAAAGCAATAGAGACATATAAAGCACTGTAGGGCTTCTTTTTCCGTTATGTAGGAGGCCTGTCATTTTTTCCCCATGTCAGAGCTCCGGTGTTCACCTTAATTAACATAAATGTTATGCTGTCCAAACTTCAGAGCTGACTGAAGTAAAACTTTAATAACCCTATATTTATACAGTATATAATACTAACTCATTTTAAACGTTACACACGCTTATTTTACATTTCACATATGTTACAATTTTATTCATTATGGAGTATGTAGAAACTACCTTGTCCCAATTCTGAATAAATGTCATTGAAATTTGGAAGAATGCTTAACACCAGACAGATTTTGCCCCCCCAAATTGATAGAAAAAAATACAATGGTAATGAAAAGTGCCCCAGAACTGTTTGCTCTCCTTCATTCTTCAAAATGTTTTATTATGTGTTGAAATGCAATAAAGAAAAATATTTTTCTCTGTGTTCATCAGAATAAAGAAATGTATACAGATTTGGAACAACTCGAAGGTGAGTAAATAAAGACAGATTTTTCATTTTTTGGGTGAAGTATCCCTTTAAGAAATGACATTAGGCTATAGCAGGGGTGTTCAATTAAAGTTCCAAGAGAACTACTTCTATCCCTAAATAATTTCCCACTTAGATGTCAAAACGTGAACCTGCTTGTCAAAACCCAGCAAAAGTGATTTCAACATAAAATCCCCCTACAGAATATTCTATGAAAATATAACAACAATACCTTCAATATTGACTGAATTATGCCATTTTAAAGATTGAAATGTTAGTGAAATGAATGCTTGAAATTAATCTTTGATGCTTGTTATCTTATAATTAATTAGATTGAGACTTTAGCCTGGGTTTTCACAGAGTCACAAATGTGTACATGCTGATCAATAATGCTAATGCTAAATGTAGATGAAAACGTTATGGTTCGAAAATATCACAAATCTGGTAGAAAGGTTGGAGACACATAGTAAACAGTAAACAGACCGATACAAATACTTAAATATTGCTGCATTTTGTTTACTGTTGTGTGTCCATTTACTTTATCTGCATGTCTGCACTAATTTGGTTAAAACTGAGAGATGCAGCTGGTGTGGAGCGGAAGGTGTTCAAACGAAGCGCGTTTGACGGTAGATAAAGATATTATACGATATAGAGGCAAATGTTCAAATATGAATGTTCGTAAGAGCGCTTGTGATGATGCTCAGTTGTGTAGACGTGCGGCTTAATTTAAACAAACCAAAGTGGTCAAATGTTTTAAATGGTTTATTATTCGGACATATGTTATAGCATTAGCAGCGCGAGTGCCTGCGTAGCAGAAGCAGGGATAATTCCGGTGCAGAGTCTGCACTCAATTAGAGCAGCGCATACTTTACAGACAAAATCCACATGGATTGACAGGAAAAAGTAACGCATTTACCTTTAAAGCATGTAAGTGGTGTCTAATGTGTTTTGAACAGTCGCTGTGACTTTCAAAAACACTTTTGCTATGAGTTTTTTGGCCAAAACCACAACAGCACATTTAAAGGATTTATAATACGAGTATATAGTAATCGTTATGCTTCTATTGCATATGAAGGAGTGGTAAATGATCGCATTATGCTGTCAGCATTCTGTCTGAATCCCACTGTCATCATTACCTTCTGAAAACATTTATAAAACTACATAGACATCATGGTTTATGCTTATATTGCGTATGTGTGAGAGAAAAGCGACCGGATCACAAGTCAGTCACTCTCTCCATATAGTGAGTTAACCCTTTAGTGACTTTTTATCCTTCAAAGCACGATGGCTTCGGATGCGACCCGCGGCCCGCCAATTGTGGATGACTGGGATATAGGATTCATATAATCTGAGTTCAATTTAAAAGGGGAGTTCACCCAAACATTTTAAATCTGTTATCATTTACTCAGCCTCAAGTTGTTCCAAATCTGTTTCAACTTCTTTTTTCTGATGAAAACAGAGAAAGATATTTGGTATCTTTGAAAGATATATTCAAGTATCTTCTTATGTGTTCAACAGAATAACTAAATGTATAAAGCATTTTTTCCTACCATGGCAGTCAATGCTGGCCAAGAACTGTTTTGCTAACAAACATTCTTTCAAATATGTTTATCTGTGATCATCAGAAAAAATTATTGATACAGATCTGGAACTTTTTCTTTTTGTATTTAAAAGAAAGTTTGGATTTTTCATTTCGGGTGAACTGTCCTTTTAAGATTTTCCATCCGCATTTTCACTAACACATTGGTTGCGCAATGCCGTAACAATCTCACATGCTTCCCTCACTGTCAGAGGCTGTTTTATCATCATGCAATTGAACATTTCTTCCAAAACTGCAAAAGAACCTTGAACATCCAATCCACAGTTGTGATTCAAACCTAAACGCATGTTGCCTCCATGTGACACAGTCGTATGAAACACCCCATCCTTAGCGTTCGAAGTACTCCTATGGTACTTCCTACAAAATAATCCCGTCAAACGTCACCATCCCTAGCTCAGGAGGTAGCGTGAAAACGTGTGATGATAGTCAAATCCCAGAATCCCCGCGTGCATCCACCCTGCATGATAATCTTTAGCATGACATACTCAGCCAAAGGCAAATTCTAAGAGAACTAAGCAAACAGAAATTCTCTGCCTCAATGTGCCTGAGCCCAAGGCATCTATCAGCGTTCGGAATGTTTTACAACACTTTGACACCTCAAACCAAAAAACGTTACGAAGAGAACATCAAATATGTTTGCGAGGAGGAACAGAACAGAAGGAACTGTCAGAGTGAAACAGAAAGCGCCAATGTGGCATGAAGCAATGGGACATTACAAGCGTTGCAAATTAAACTATCTGTTATTAAACACAAGGTATAACATTCCCTCCTCTGGCAACGCTCTGTTGGTTAACTAATTATCATGCCACATTCATTTTCTGTGCCCTCAAGCGTTTGTTGAATTTACCCAAGGTGTACGGCACACGTGTTTGGCCCTTTATAAAGCAGGTTTATTCCTACGCAGATCTTGCGCGTGAATAATTCCTCAGGAACCGTGCCGTTGCAAACCCGAGGGCTGCTGGGATTGCTTCATTTACATTCCACAGATTGCATCAGGAAATCTGAGACATTCGACTTTTTCTCGCCTGTTAATTGGGGACAGCGTGCGCAGAAACAGATATGCGCTGACACGTAAGCACAATAGCAGCATCGCACAGGAGTCCCTCATTAGAGCGCATTAATGACTGCAAGACATGCTTGACCATGGCCGTGATTTTCTATCAATCAGCAAACGCCGGCATTTTCCTTCCCCTGACTGCAACGGCGCACCCTCGCATTTTAGGGTTGCGGCAAACATTCCTTTCCATCCATCTGAGGACGCATGTTTACAAAGCTTTGGTTTCTGAACGATTCTCAACCCAGCGAGCACAGCCGCTGCGTGACGTTGATTAGAAGGCTTGTCAGAAATAAGCTGGAGAGCCCCGTTTCTCCACAAACCTGTATTCATTTAGTTCTGCCAAGTTATGCGGCGCTATATCTCTGCAGGAAAATCCACCATGACATGAGAGTGAATTTTGCCCTTTTAAACGGGGGGTTAATCTTTCTTTCTTTCCCACAGCAACCACAATCTCGCTCTGGCCAGCACGCCTCTTGTGATCGTGGGCCGCCGCAGTAAATTAAATTAAATAAACCCATTAGTTACAGCATTGCTACCTTCTCACCTCTGCCCAGTTGCGCTTTCATGGTTTGTTGGCCTTTTAAAGTAACTAGAGGACCGAGTGTAGGAGCTGAGATTGGAACGTGACCTTGAAACAAAAGAACCTAGGCTTATCTTCACTGTTGTTTTTTCGGGATGATCAATTAAACATTAAAACGTGATATTTTCAAACCAGCACAGTGATCCTGAGATTCAAGTTGAAATAAAAACATAGGCTACTCCAAAAATGAGTTTCTCTTGAATTCATATAGATGGACAACTAAGAAAAACAACAAAAAATTGTGTTGAGTGTAACTGAGTGTTGATCACCATTACAGCAACACGCAGACACACGGAGATGCACGTATGCATGAGAGCGTCTTATTTGATTAGTCCTTTCCCTTTAATTCCGTCTGTTGCTGTAAATCATGAAAACGTGTTTTAACCTTTTGAGATAAAAGAAGAAAGAGACTAAAGCATGAGCAGAATTTAAATGAGCATCAGGGGAAGACGTTTACAGACGAATGTAAAATACTCTGAACTAGTGAGAATTATATGCAAAACATTATTAGGCTAGTGGGTCGTAATTTACAGAACAATGTTTGTTTTTTGGCAGAATTATTGACAGAAATGAAATATATTAAACATTAACTATGTGTTCAGAGGTGTATGAAGACCTAACACAATTAAGCATTATGTATTTGTATTACCTTAGAATGAGCTATCTCTATCTACATACACCGCAGGTCCCTTTACATGGAGACTGCTCTACGGATCGCATTTAAGCTATATCATTCGCCAAACAAATGAAAAAATGATGACATCTTAGTTCTGGGTCACCCGCCGTAGTGCTTCGAAAGGGAGGGGTGTAGTGAGTCACAACCTCACTGCTACAGCAGATGTTGCTAAATTTCATAAACTGGACCTTTCAAACAAATATAAAAATTCTTATTTCTTTTTTATTTCTTTATATTTTAATTGTTTATTTTTGATAGAAAAGGTTGATGATGTTCGTGGTTGAATAGTGAGTATCAGATCATGTGAAAGCACCAAACCATTTAGCAACATTTTGATGTAAATAAAAGTCCCCCCCAAATCTCAAATGCCAATTCCAAATTACTAAAACAAAACAATCACCTTCTGATACACCAATTAGCAATTAGCATAAGCCTTTAAAGCATCTTTTTTCATTTCATCGGCTTAGTTCGGGTCTCAAAGGATGTCTGGCACACGTGGCAGCCGCTGTATAAAGCCATTGTGAGCTGTTGCGAGATGGCAGCCAGGTCTCATGCGCTGTTTGATTAATGGTGTGTGCATATAACCGATGGCAGGCAACACGAAACCTCAACAGAGTACGCTACAGGGAAAAGTTCCAAAAAAAATGTCTTCAAAGTCACCGAGGAAGTGTGTTTGTTTAAACAATACGATCACTAGAACTTCAGCCCGTTTTGTCACAGTCGGGATAACGTTTCCGATATTCCATCCCTCAGTTGTTTTGCACTGTGCTAAATGTAATCTGTCTGAATACCTCATGCTGATTCTACACAGGAAAGAGAACATGAATAAGTAAACAGAAACTTCAAAGGCAATGGAACAATCATGGCAAACGAGATCCTGGAAGCCAATGAATGTGTTTGTCTTTGTTTGTGACAGTGACTCAGGGGTGTTAACAGGGGAATTAGCTCACACCTACGGAGTGTAAGCACATCTCAAGGCCATAATTGAATTAAGCCTGTCACCGTCTTCTATCTGAGCTGCGTGTTGCAGGAACGGCTGGTGCGAGATCATGTCACAGATCATTCGCTCCCCTTCTGGTTTATTTGTACACATCTGCTGGTTGTTGAAACAGTGGGAGAACCATTGTCTCCAATCCATCATTCCACCGCTCAACAGTTACTCCACAATCCTCTATCTGTCACAGCCATATGGCGTATTACGATTCCTGCGTACCGTGTCAGAAGTCACAGGTAGATGCGGGTGAAGCCATGTGTCACTTTTCTACCGACAAGTCGAAAATATTTTATCCTCACACATGTTCTGAGAACCTGAGGTTAGGTTAAGGTTAACTTCCGTTCGGAGGGGCTACTGTCTAACATGTTGGTAGCACGTTTGCCCTCATCCAGTAACCCGGACGTGTCAAAGTTCTCATGTGAACTGCACAGGCTTGTTTTTTTGTCCTGAGAGTGTATCACTCGCGGGGAAAACGCAGGGAGAAAATTGGAATCTTGACAAGTATGATTGACACGCCTATTTTTCCCAGAATCTCGCGTTCAGAGATATTTTAAGATGGCTGTAAACTAGTGTTCCTTCTGACTGGAAAGGAAAATTCGCTAGAAAGTGAATAATCCCTGGATGAATTATTTTAGGCTCAAAATTATTTATTTTTATACTTTATTTTTGGTACAGAATAAATAATAGAACAGTTGATGCTAAGACTCTAATTTTCTAACATTGTGGGGCAAAAAAAACGTGGGGCATTTTTGCTGTGCAAAGAGGAGGTCACAAAGCCGGGCAGACACAAAGCCGGGGCAGAAGCTGTGCATTTACGACAGATTGTGTACCGATGCCAATTTTTAATGTCCGCAAATTAAATTGACAAATTAGATTCATAGCGTAAGCGAATTAAACTTGAAATTGGATGCTGATCATCACTTTATATACTTGGATGCAGGATTCAGCCCAGCAGGCAGAGAGGGCGGCTGTCAGTGAGAGAAATGAGAAAGAAAAGACCAAGTCTAGGACACGCTTGGATTTTTCTTTCTCAGCCATCAAAGATGAAATGGTGTGATTTGCCGTATAACTCTGGTGCCACAAAAAGCAATGGGCTGGAGGACCCCAGAAGGCCGACCCCTGAGTAAATTCTGCAATATGAGCTCACTTTTCACCTTGATTCTTTAGGCAACACAGAACCTTTCCCATAGTCGGCGGCACTGTGGGAACACTCACACCTTAATGCTCTTTGACTTTAAATCCCAGATGTAATTGAACTGTCAAGATTGCTGTCTAGGATTGTTTCCGGAGGGCCAGACAATATGCGCATGTGTATGCGTGCACCGAAAAGCCGAATACAGATTTCAGAAGATGTCTACATATCATCGATACGTCAAAACAAAGTAATAGCAAGAGTCTATTTGTGGTTTTCTACCATAGCGCATCAGTCAGCAGTGCACATAGGCATCATTTATGTTGGCGAGCACTTTTTACATCAGCCGAGATTGTTTCCACTACTTTATCAAATGGTTGACGGCAGGGGTGTATGTGATACAGAGGAAACATTACCACTTGTTAGAGTTTTCATTTCCTCAGTGTGTTACAGTGAGAGATCTCATTTTTAATGTTATAATGTAAATGTCACGAGTGGTGGAAAACGGCAATGTTTGCACACTGTCAGATGCACGCTCACTGTTTGTGTAGCTGCTAGTCAGGTCAGCTATTCGTTCCCATGATATCACAAAACAAAATACAAACATACCGCCCTCCTGTATGCGTGCAGTGACACGCAGCTGCCACTTTGCTTTGTTAAATATAAGCCATATCAGGATGATATTAAACATTTCCACCAAGATGTATAATTCATAATATCCATATGATGTATATTGCATTTATACACTGACTCTGAAATCCTACGCAGATAAATCAAGTTATGGAAAGTCACAATTTGAGCCGTTTATGGCAAATATCGGCATTAATACGCCGTTTAGACTTTTACCTAAATCACATACAGTACTTGTGGAAATGAACAAATGCCTCAGAATAATATGCAGTAGTTGGCTAGAGAGATTTCTATCTGTGGAAAGCTGACATCATTGCTTATTTTTCAAATATTTTATTAAAAATGAATGTACATCTACAAAAATACTTCTACAAGAGAGGATCCACGGATATAGGAAGAAGACATTTTTGTTTGTTTGCATTTTTGTGTAATAAAGTAAAACCATATTCCCTGATACACTGTGGTTTGTCTTTTTGCCAAATAATCTGGTCCGATAAAGGTTTTGTCCCTTTTGTACCATACACCTCATACTTCACTAACTTAATTTCACCTGATGGGTGAATTTGCATAAAATGCCCCCTCGGACATCAATTTATGGGCATTACTTTTGATGTTGTCTTTTATCCAAAACAGTAAAACATCTATATTTTCTTACCATATTATCTTTGATAACTAATTTCAGACGTTACTCTTCCCACCACTTTCCAAAACACAGTGAAGCACATGTTCACAGAAACAAAGCAGCTATATCCTAGCACAGGCACCACAGGATAATGGAGTCGGTGCAGAGGCAGAATGTTTGCACCCAGTCAAAAGATGACAGGCGGGATGATAAACATGTGAAGTGGCAGGGTAGACGCTGCTGTAGTCACCGGCCTCTCTTGTGTTGGTGCATTTAATTAAGTGGAAATAGAGGGAAGAGACAGACCTGACTAGAGCGGTCCACTCTCTCGACAGGCACAGGGGCATGCTGCTAATTAAAAAGTTTAATTCCACCACTGTTGCTTTGGCATTTGAGTACGCAGAGGTGCGTCCTTGCATGTCTTGGCAGAAGCTTATCAGGAGCAGGCAGATTGGGGCATCCCAGGGAGGTGAGTGGACGTGGACTGCGCTGGAAGACGGCATCCGGCTCCAGCTGGGAAGCAGCCCACCTCCCCTCTCACAGTTTCAAGCCAGTAGTCGGGAGGAGAGAGTCAGGGTTGAACTGCAGAGCGCCGTGCTGAGGCAGGGTAAACAAGGGATAAACGCTGGATTTGGGCTCTGTCCTGCTTCGCTCAGCAGTGGATCAGCGTCTGCCACTCTCTCCTCCTGTCAGGGGCTCTTGCCTCAGCTTCTGATGGAGAGAATCATCTCTGCATGCTGTTCACACTATTCACAAACCCACAGATGGGTCGCTGTTTAATGTAGCGGAAGTTTCAGGTTAAATACGGAAAAACGTTAGACGTCTCCGTTTATTTGAACGTTCACACATCCTCCATACCTGTGTGATGTTCTTGTTTCTTTAGATCACAAAGGGGAATTTCCCCATACAGTTTAATGAAAGTGAACGGGGACTCTGGGTGTCAAGCCAGAACGACTCTTATATAACTTGTACGAAGTGCATGGGCCATCTTTATGATGCCCATTATATTTTATTATGCTTTTTTGTCATCTTCGAGCTTGACAACCCTGTTCACTTTCAACTTTCATTATATGGAAGAGTGGACAGTATATTAAAATTATATTTAGCATTCAACTGAAAAAAGAACATCATACAGAAAAACATGAAGAGCAGCAAATTAACATTTTCATTTTGGTGAACTGACCCTTTAATGGAATGGTCCACCCAAAAATGTAAATTCTGTCGTCATTTACTCATCAAGTTATTCCACACCTGTATTAATGTCTTTGTTCTGCTGAACACAAAGGAATATATCTGAAAGAATGTCAGTAACCAAACAAATCTCATCTCCCATTTATTTCTATACACATAAAAAAGGTGCTTAAATGGTTCTTCACAGCGATTCCATATAAGAACCATTATCAGTTCCACAAATAACCATTCTGTCAAAGGTTCTTTAAAGAACGATCTCTTTCTTACCTTTTTATAATCAAAAGAACCCCTTTTCACCACAAATAACCTTTTGTGAAACAGAAAAGTTCTTCGGATATTAAAGGTTCTTTATGAAAGCAAAGCTTCTTCCACGGCATCTTTTGAACCTTTTGAAGCACCTTTTTTTAAGAGCGTAGTGGGGAAAATAAATACTATGGGAGTCAATGGGGCACAAGACCAGTATGGTTACTGACCTTCTTCCAAATATTTTCCTTTTGTGTTTAGCATAAAAAATAAATGTATACAGTACATGTTCGGAACAATCTGAGGGTGAGTAAATGATCATATGGTTGAAATTTTGGGGGAACCATCCCTTTAAGCTCTATTGACATCTACTCTAGCATGCTGTTGATTACCCCCCAAAAAGGTTTTTATTCTCACACTGTAAACACAAACACATTGATAGTTATGCGTCTGTAATGGAAGTCTATTGCGAAAACGCACAGATGCCACATTCAGTACATATCTCTTTAGTGAGAAACAAGGGGTCAAAGGAAATCAAAAGGTGGAATTAGAGCATTTCATTGTGTAGCCTTGTATAGGGCAAGAGCAATGCGTGGGCTTCAGCACTGTACAGCTCTCATTGAATGTATCAGAATGTATTTTATTTCCAACAAAAAAGATGAGACCTTGGTGTTGGCAATGCTGAATCTTTGCAATCTCTTGAAAGGCCACCTCTTTTACATGCTTATGACTAGACAAAAAGATTGAAAAACAGATGAAGGATCTTCAGCTTTGAATACTGTGTCTCTTCGGAAAAGCACTCAATAGAGCAAAACGTGTCAGACTACATTTTAAAACGTGCATTGTCTTATTAGACAAAATTAATTGTATTATCAATATTTAGATTTAAATGTTGACTTTTAATTATAATTTACAACAATGAAGAAATATTTCTTGACTGTGGTTTGATTGAATTGCTAATTTATAAAATAACAACGTGAATACCTTTTTACGGAATTTTTTTTTTTGGTTTTGGTTACACTCTTAAGCTGAGAGTAGACCCCATCAGGGCTATGAGACATTTAAGGATGCCAAGCTATTATTACTTGACAGAAGGGCCGAAAGGGAGGCTTCTTTTAAAAGCAGGGTCGAGTTTAAAAGAGTGTCCGGTTCTCCTGACAAGCATTTTATGTCAGGTCATTAAATGAGATGTGCCGTCATATTTCACGACTCAAAAACTGCTTGTGATAGACGTACTGTATATACGTACATTGAATGAAGCCCAAAAACCTATTTATAATGCAGATTTTAAATGTAGCCCAGGCTTGTTTGCACATCTCTGTATAGCCTATTTGTTAACCGCGCTGCCTGGGTTTAAGTGTAATTATTCACCAGCGTCTTAAATCATTAATGTGCAAATTCTTTACATTTACTACACGTGTCACGTTTAAGCTTTACAGCGGAGTATTAAATGAGCCACTGCTGCAAGTCAGTTTGGAGAATTTGCTGTGATTATAAGCTCAAACCCCCAACACAAACACGAGGGACTGCTTATGCATATGCATTTGTGAAGTGTGTTTTAGTCTACTATTACGTTTAATGTCAGAATAAAGGTATATTAGAATGCCCAGCTTCTGATATTGTTTCTATTTGTAAGCCACAGCACAACCGAGATTCAAGCTGTAAGTCACAAGCTGAATGCAAAAACAAATTCAAGGCTGCCTATGGGATTTTCCAGGCTCTTGGACACTAAAACACACAAGCACTCTTAGGTGTTATTTATGTAAGCCCTGCATCCACCTAATGAGCACCATACAACGACTGTAATGAAACGGCTCACATTAACACCCGGGCAAATGAACGGTTATGAGTTTGGGTGAATTATGGCAGATGTTGCCATGCCCAAAAGCTCTGAGTCACAGTCCAAGGCTCGCGGATCCGACTCGGTGCCAAACGTGCGGCACAGCGGAGCTTAATGCTTCTTCAGTCTCTGCCCCTCGGACGCACTCTACACGAGCGTCTCCTGACCAAAGGCAGCTGTTTGACTGAATGATGTTAAGCCTAGGTAAAATTGCACTCCGAAGAAAAATTGCATGCCTGTAATAACCTAAGCATCTGCACAGATCGCAAATAACACAATAAAATGGGGACTAGGAAGTATCTCTAGGTTTGCTCTAGCTGACGCAGGCAGCAGTTCAGGAGGGGTATGTGGGGGCACACACACCTGAGTAAGCGCCTCATGATTTAAGCACACCTGGGAGCCTGGAGCCCAGGCATGCTGAAAGTGCTCAACAGAGCATTCAGTGCACCTGGCTCTACTGAGCAGGGATTGTGAAAATGTAGCCGGCATGAAATGGAACAGACATGGACGCCGTTTTTATGTCACAGTCGCTGCAGCTTAGTCACATCTTAATCATCACATATGTATTAGTCCATTGACTAATTGACTAAAAAGTGTTTTCAAGGAAAACAAAAGCAGAAGACATCCAAGGCTATACTAAGAGTGGTCATTCTTGAACGCAATATGTACTGAATTAGACAATGGATTAAAAGGTAAACCAGATTGTTGACATGCCAAATGTATGGCCACTAAGTACATTTGATCGCAGTCAGGACCGATTAGAGGATTGTTTGGAACCTATGCCCCTCCATGATTTATGATGTTTATTTCATTTTTTGTTATATTATTATAAAATTTCTTTGTTTAAGCAGTTTAGGAAAACAATTCAACTTTACCAAATTTACCATGTTCAATGTTTTCCTACATCTAAAAAGCTACTTTATTTTTATGAATTTAAAAAGCATAAATAACATAATATCATTCAATTCACATAGCAATTACAATAGGAAACCCGTGTGACATATCTATGCCACATCTAAAAGCACTTTTCATAGCAAACAAAATGCAAATGTGTATAAAAGACAAACAAAACAGGAATGCGCGCACCTGTACCAATCCAGACCCTTCTCGTAGTTCCTATCAAAAAAGTGAGGCTCGTTCCCAACGGCTCGAACGTCGGGATGTACCCTCAAAGCTTCGAGCAGAGCCCTTGTACCCCCTTTCTTCACTCCGATTATAATGGCTTGGGGCAATTTTTTCACTCCGTAATCCGAGGTGCAGTTCAGAGCTCTCCTGAGGTCGCTGTCCGTGGTGCTGAACTCCGGGTGCTCGCGTTCACCAGCGGCAGCAGCGGCGGCGCCCGAAACGCTGCTCGCCGTGGCCGCCTGAGGTCGAACCCATCCCGCCGTCCTCTCCTCGAACCCCACGCTATTTATAACGCTAGATACGGCGATAGTTTGCTCCGTCGCCGTCCTTTCTATTAATTCCTCGTCCAAGTAGACCTGGGGAGAGGTCGAGTAAAGTTTTTCCCTCAGCGTTACAAAAGTTGTCTCTTCGGTCACCAGTCTTCCCTGGTAGACGTAGTTCTCCTGGAACTGGAAGGAGTTGTAACAGCTCATCAAGCTATAAAACAAATAGGTGACAGAAAGGGAAAGGGTGAACATGAATAAGATCTTCCGGGGCACTTTAGAAGTAAAAACCGAAGTGCTGGACCAAAATGCCATCTCTGATAGCAGCGATCCCCTCAGAGAAGTGGCCAGACATGTTTCCACCCCAAGTCTCGCATGGACACTCAACAACAATAATCTGTCACCATCAACGCTGCGAACATCTGAAACTGCGAGGAGCTAGCGCGCTCCACGCCAGCTTCACTTGAGGAAAAGAGATCGTTGAAATTCCAGAAGAACGCCACGGGTATCGATTTCTTATTGCGACGCTGACAGCCTTTGTCACAATTTATCGGATTGAATTTGCAGATTAGAAAGGCTGCGGTCGGGCGTCCTTCCAAACGAGCAGCCCGGTGTGATGCGGGCTGAGGGTGATGCTGATGATGGACCAAGTCTTGGCATCTTAGAAGAAAACGGGGAAAGACATAGCAAAGTCCGTGAAGTGACGCGCAAGGCACGTCCTCAGCCAAAACGAGATTTTGGAGTGCAGTTTTTGACACCACCGTCCTTCACACCGCTGATTTGAAGTGGCAATTGGCGCAAACGATGGATCTTAATCCAGACGAGGAGGTGATGCTCAGTCGCGGAGACATCCTCCCACTGGTGATCCACTAACTTTGAGCGCTGGAGAGTGAGCAGCCGCGGCATTAATATTCATTGACTGCTCTCAGTGGCTGAGAGTGCGGCTCGCAGTCGTAACGCCTCGTGTTGATTGGTAGACGTGATGTGTGCATCAGCCGTAGGCTCATCAAAAAACTGCAATAATACTACAGAACGATCACACTGGTACACCCACTGGTTTTTACAACTCATGGACTCGTTTTTCTTTCTTTACGACGGGAGAGAATCGTGTCATTTTACGTAGACACACCAGAGTTTAAAAATGATAGCATAGGCTACATGCATTTAAATACACATAAAATAAAAACACACATTGATAGCATTATTTTTATTTAAAAAAAGTATGACCCTAATGATAAGATATTAATTCATTCAATAATTAGATATAAACAAAAATATGTTGACAATAAATTTGTATGGACATTTTGATCCATTTTTTTCAAAGAGTACAGTCATCACATTACTCATATTCTATTATCACGTCACATTCTTTATAACTCTTATTTACTATTCATGTACAAACTGTTAATATTAATTTAGTGACAGCTTTATTCATCATTATTTTATTGTGGGGGGTTTTGTCATACAGAACACTGCATGTAACGTTGGTGGAAGCAACAGTGGAGACGGCAGTAGTAAGAGGAATAATATTATCACTGCATCTGGTTGTAATTCTCTGATTCACAATTACATTACTGTTGTGATTTTTGTCTTTTATTGAAGCACTAACTTAGAAGCTCATGTCTGCTCTCTACTGGCCTGAGAGATGCAGGACTCATTCACAGAAGTAAAGGGTGTTGCTCCTTGAGATGGACAGGTTACTTAATGCACATTACAGCACATTAATGCACAGGTTGCAGGCGTGACTGTGTACATGAGGGATGATTGAGTGGGTGGGTGAAGGTATCTCTGGAATTCAGCCTTATCATTTTGCTGTCTACACTGAATTATGCAACAATGGACATTTCTTTATCTGTTTTCCAAAGTGGAAACACACCAAATGCCTCTAAAAGAGACATTTAAACAACTCTCAAAAATGGTAACATACTATAGAACACTTCGCAAGATGTAAACATTGATCCAGAGGCACTTCCGGTTTCATTTTTATTTCTGTTATTTTAAATCTTACATGCATAACTAAATCTTAAATATATTTGTTTAACATATGGTAATAAATTATCTTTTGTTCAAACATTAACTGAAACAGGAAGTTCCTCTGTACCAGCATTGTTTTTTACATCATCTGAAGATATAATGACACTATATCAATATCTTTCATTGTAAACTAGGTTGATTCAATCATTTTAAATATTATATAACAAGATAAATATTAAATAATATAGTTGTAATATTATATGCATATTGTTTTATTACACAAAAGTATTTATCTTATCTAACAATTTCAGGTATATAGATACTGGTCTGGTCCATTTGGAAGCACATGTGATAGACCTTGTTATTTACTGAATATGTTGGATTAGACATGTATCCTTTAGGGAAATAAACAGGTGACTTCAGACTGAGCGATGCGTCCTCTACCCTCAGAACATTCCATGCATCATATCCCTGAGGATCTACACTGGGAATAGATGTTTAGCTTCCAGCTTTGAGCATCCGTTAAAATCTAACCATTTCATTTTCCTGATAAATTGGATTTCCTGCAGTAAGCATCTTGTTATATGTTGTTTGTTGGGGGTTGTGAGCGGATCCAGTGAAGACCTGCAAATATTTTAAATAGGAACTGTATGCTATCTAATAGGGTTTAAACGTAAGGCATGTTTTTTTTCTTCAAGGGTAATATGGCAGTTAAGAACCCGAACACCTGGCATCCTTGCTGTACATTGTGGAGAATGTCTGATCAAGGTTGAGCTGTAGCGTTTCAAGACTGTACTCAGAGTGTTCACACTATAAGTGACAGATGCGAACAATGGAGTTATTCAGAGATTTCCAGCTTCAGAATCATTACGCCATCTTCATTCCATTGGAAGAATATAACATGCCGCCTTTTGAAACAGCTGGTTGACTTCATTGTGTTGTATTCCCACACATAACGCATACGACTATCTAGATGCAGGAACAGCCGCATGCTCTCCTCACCCTGATGTTGGAATGACCTCCTGAAAATTCACCACCACAACCTGCGGACGTTTTTTCCCATTCTTTGATCACACGATTTGATGCTTAATTTTGAAGTAGCTTTTTTTTAGATAGAATCTGCCTGGAAGCTAAAAATAAATGTAATGCGAAGCTCACGGTAAAGAAAAAAGTAGTTTTTAAATATCCGTGGAATTTTAAGAGGCAGGCAGGCAGTAGGAGCCGGACTGAAAGCTTTTGGCATCTATTCCGAAGGGGAATCCTGTGAAATATGCCCAAAATGCTTGAAAAAGACTTATAATTGTCTGAGCTCTGTGTGGCTTATAAAGAAAATGGTTGTCTTGGTCTTCAAACATAATATTCAAGACTGGTTTGAACTGCCATCAGAGCTAACACATACAAATAACACATATGCATAACAGAAACACAAATAAAGGCAGCTTTTAGCAAAAATGAAACTTTATAATATTATTAATATACAATTTATATTAGTCATACTGCACATTCTAGCCATGTTATATATTGTGGAGATTCAAGTGGCCCTGAAAATCTAATTCTAAAGACAAATATTCCTCCTAATGCAAACAAAATGTTCTGACCTGACCCAAAAGCAAACCTTCTCAATCTTTTTGACTCTAAGGCCCCCAGGTCTACATCCCATCTGTCATCTTTGGTCTGAAAATGAACGACTGCCAAATGAATAAATGTAAATGTACATTTCAATGCTCATTCTGTCTCATTTAAAAATTTTAGTCATCTTGAGCCCCCCTTGGAATTTAGTTGGGCCCCCCGTTGAGAACCACTGCCCTAAGGCAACCCATGAATACATAACAAATAACAAGTTAACATGCTATTTGTATGAAATAAATAGCATAATTACTTGCGTATACCATTGTGGTCAGTGTGGTTTGCCTTTAACAACTTGGCAAAGTTCTTTAGCTAGTGGAGCAGATTAATAAGGCTATTGCAGTGGAGTTAACACCGACCTCCTCCAGGGCTGCCTAGGTTTACAGACATCCCTTTAGGAAAAATTCAGTCTGGTACTGTCTGTAGTCAGGAAAGGATTATAGGAGTAAATTCATTTTAATTACACTCTTCATTAAGCATAATGTAATATTTGCTCTGGTAATTTATATTTATCTTTTTAATGCCTATCACACTGAATACAGGTATGAATTCATTCTCATTAAAAGTTGATTTAAAATGTTTGATTTCAAGAGGCCATAACCTCACTCTGCATATTGATTTAAAGCTTAAAATGCTTACTGAGGCATTTATAACTTTTTAGACACCACACGTATCATATCTTATCACTAAATCTAAAACACTGAAGTCTATTTTGGCTGGATAATAAATCGAACATACAGTACGGCTAAATATAAATATGCGAACAGATTGCACTAACAATAAGACATTAGTGGACACATCCCAAAAATGAACATATGGTTAATCTATTTAAATAATTTCACAACAAGCAAAAGTTGTCTGCCTTTTCAATGCACCTATTATTCCCTACCTGCAGTTCTGTTTAGGCTGAGACATTCAAACCGCTTGGTCATACTTGAACATGTCCTTCCCCTCCGATGAAAACCAAACAAAACAGAAAAAATGACATGCTTACCAAGCTGCGAGCTCAAGGCGAAGCACAGATGCTAGCAGTGTTTGAGTGAGATAGAAAACAGTAACCTCTGACAGCCTCCAAGGCACAAACATCCACATTCCTAATATGAATATGTGCAGAGTGGGCTGCACAACCCTGAAGATCTATAAGTCTAGTGGCATAAACAGATGACCAACTGATAGTGCCTGCGTCAAATCATTTAATCTCTCATTTTATTCTGGGTCCTGAGATGACAGCAGATGTAAATTATGATAATAATACTGTATAGGGTGCCGTTTAAGGAAAAACTTATCCTGTCTAAAGTCAGCCTTGAGGCTTTGCCAAACCATCACACACTATCATTCAGATACATCCCTTTTATTTAGCAGTGTCAGTATCAGTATCAAAACGCCCTTGTATGAATATACCAGATTACAGGGTATAAAACCCTACTATTTGGTTGCTTTTGCTTGTTTAAGATGCATGGCTGTGTGTCAAGATGACAGAAAAATTATACGGCACCAGGTGTCTTACACAGGAAATTCATAGAGACGATAACAATTTTTCAAGACAATAGTGCGAGGACAACTGCTTTGCTGACACTGTACAGACATTTCAGAAATGGCCGGCCAATTGTCTGTCAATGAACAAATGATATGATAGATACCAAGCCTTTATCGAATCAATAGATCCATTCCACTCAATGTTGAACAACCTGCCACGGTGCAGACTAATTAGATGATAAAAAGTGATGGATGTGGATTAAATTCACCAGGCCCTTAAAAGTATTCCTTGGGGCTTTGTACCATTTTCTGCTGACCTTTCGGATCCTAACATTATTGTGTGTGAATGCAATTATATCAATTTGTTCTATATCTGTAATGCAACAGCGCTGAGTTTAGGAACACAGAGGGATTTGGTGACGGGAAAAAACAAGAGATTGAAATTCTAACGTTGTCAGCATCATCTGTTCATCAAGGGGAAAAAATGCTCTCAAGAACCCCAGTTGCATTCCACGAAACATAAAATACATTATGAGTGATTTCCTCAAAAGGGCATGGTAAAAAACGGGAAGAGTAAATGCCCATTGATCCTAATGTCATTAGTCAGAAAGATAATGAGATATGACAAATATGTGCCGCAATAAAAAGTCACAGAGGACAGGCTGCTGAGAAGGAGATTCTAAATGACTTGTGAAGGGGTTACAAGCTCACAGCAAGAGCACGGCAAACCGCAGAGAACAGGCAGGATAACTATCAAGGGCCATGGGGAATCTCGCATCTCACTACCAGAAGCTAGAGGTCAAACTAGTTCCCTGTGGACGTCTGATAGGCCATGGTTTGCCCTTGATACAACAGATCTCTGACGAAAGCTTTTCCTCTAATTAAGGTTCTTCTACGGATTCTGGTAGCAGAACAGAGTGGCAATGAAATGCTTGGGAGGTTTCAGTTCGTAAGTCTATTGTTCAGCTGGAGAACTTCAAGCATGAGTGTCTTAAGATAATATTTCTGGCTGCGCTTGTGATAATAAGGGTCATAGATATTCTCCAAAGAAAAATATTTTGTTTTCACTTTCAGGCTGGCAACTAAATTTGAGACTAATCTGTTCAAGCCAGGTTAAGAACCTCCAAGAACGAGTGTCTGAAGAAAATATTTCTGGCTGCACTATATCTTGTAATAAAGAGTGTAACAAGAGTGACAGAAAAACATTTATTTAACTAAATGTGAAGACAAGAATCTACGCCAGGGGAAAAGACGTCTTCACATCAGCTTCTTCTGAGAACATCAGTATATATTGTATATTTTTCCAGAACTTCAGCTGACGCACCACTTTCCTGCAGAGCAGTCAATCTTCAAACATAACTCAAAGCAACAGAGAGGAGCAATTTGATGCCTGTGGAACGACAAAAACACCCCAGAAAGCAATACTCTGCTGAAAGATCTCTCAAAGAGTTTAAAAAGTATCAGAACAGCTTCTAATAGATCTAAGGCCTCTAATGACCTCTTCTTGGGACGTCCCTCGGATTGATGTCTTGCGCAGGCTTTTGCCCAGGTGGCTCATGGGAGGAATGTGTGTAATATATCATTTTTATATCTGGCTTTTATCTCCAGGAAATGTGACGTCATCTCTCCCAGGAGTTTTCACCAGTGCAATGTTTAAAGTCACCTGTAGAGCGGCGACATATCCCTTAGTCTGCAAGACTCTCAGAGCACCTCCCAGGTGTACCACCCTCAGCATAATTAGGATGAAACCTGCTAGGACTTCCAGTCTAGGATCATTCATCACCCGGATCACCCACAAGATTAATGTGGCCCCACAGTAGCAATGAAATGGATTGCTGCCACTTGCTGAGATCATTAGCGTTGGCTTACCCTGGCTTCGCTCAGTGAAAAGTGAGATCTGCAGCATTGCATACTAAATGAATGGTCCATCATCGTCTAATTACGAGATTATTGGAGACACTTGTGTCCAGTCCCCTGGACAGTAAACCATAACTGAAGGGCAAAAGAGATAGATTAGCTCCACCTGCTTCATGGCAAACTATAATTTTGTGAAAGTCCTGATAAAAACTGGAAGGTTCCAACACACGTCCATGAGGAATGCCATTTAATATACCCTACAAAAGATTATAAACGCCCCTGAGTTTAATGTATAGGATTGCCTCAGCTAATTATTGAAATACTAACAAAGCTTTGGCTCAGCCAATCAAACTTGCAGTCATAAAGAGTGCCTATAGTTGCATCATCTCTGCTGTTGAGAAAATATTAATGCACTATCGACGTAAGAGGGTTAATTAACATGCATGAACTGACTAGGATTTCCCTAGGAAAATTAAGATTTGCTTCATTTGAACATTTATAAAAAAAACAAAAATGCCTGCAATTTAAAAACCCACAGTCATCCCACTTGTTGTGCGGGAAAACCGTGAGAGTGGGAGTAGAGAGAGTGGTTGCATTGGTTGAAAGCCTCCCTCTGTATAAGACTTGTTTTTCATCGGCTGTGTCAGGAATCAAGATAGCTAATTCCTATGAGACTTCAGATGAAAGATTCAAAAGAAATAATGAAAGGCACACTGCCTCGGGGTGCATATCGGGGTGAACATATAGTGAGCCAGGGAGAGTTGAAGCAGCAGCGCACGACAGGCATGCAGCGGAGAAGAACACAGTAATCTTTCTTACCGCATCTACAGCCTCTAGTCCAGTAAAAAATATATAATAAAGATGAAAAAGCCACAGTATTCCCGGAGACATTACCAAAAATGAGGGAACCAACCAAAATAAAAACAGCGTAACATAATCACGTTTTAATTTCTATCTGCCAACTGTAGAGATTTAACACATTTAGAATTAAATGAATGCTTCAAAATCATGATTAAGAACAATAATAATATTTTTTTAACATTTAAATAATGTTTACTGTTCAATTGCAAAATTACGGAACATTTAAAACTATGCAAATAATTTATATACTTAATAAATATGGACATTTTTTAGGGCAGGTGCTTAAAATCTGAGATGCAATGCTGAGATCTGTTAACTATGTATAGCATATGTTCTTAAAGCTCCAGTGTATGAAATTTAGCTGCATCTAGCTGTGAGGTTGTGAATTGCAACCAATGAATTGCAGATTTCGTCACTTTTTCTCTTCTTTACCGAAGTAGGTGACGTATTAACAAAAAGCTCTCTGTAGAGCAGTTTGTCCGTTTAGGGCTACTGTAGAAACAACATGGTGAATTCCATGTAAGCGGACGCTTACATGTAGATATGTAGATGTATGTAGATAGAAATGGCTCATTCTAAGGTAATACAAACGTAACGCTTCATTATGTAAGATCTTTATACACATCTAAAGACATAGTTATTACATTGCATTTCTGTCAATAGATCCTACAAAAAATTACACACAGCACCTTTAATAGATATTCACCATATTCAGCTACCATGGGCTCCGGCTCTGAATTCAGTCTTTTCCACAATTCCCTCAGCAGTATTTCATGAAAGGACTTAAAAATCCACCACGTGGTCCATAGCCTTTTTGACTTTTATCTGCTTTGAAGTCCCACACTTCATCAGGAAGAGCCGCTATGACATATCAGTTTCTCTGCTCACATTGCGAGAGGACCCTTATCCCCCCTTTGTGTTGTCAGTGGACAAGGAGATGTCCAGTATAAAGGCAGGTCCTTCAGGAAGAAATACGTCTGAGCTTTGAAGGTACAGTATGTGATGATTCATTCGGTACTAAAGGTCACAATGGACTCTTTGACTGATGAAAAATAAGACAGTCCAACTAGATTCATTTGTAATGCATTGGAAGCCTGCACTGACACTGAATGAAGGTATTTTGCTCAACAGCACAGCCTCTCTTTGCTGTAAACTCAGTTGTGAGAGAGAAATTCGCAACACAAAACAATATATTTAATCGAAGAGTTAGCTTGATGCCAAACTACCAAACTGTGTTGTGAATAGCGCTACGAGCTTAAAGATCAATCACACACTACTAGGTCTTGCTCAGGTGCTGACCAAAATGCAAAGCAAACATGTGTCTCATACTTACAACTGCAATCTTCTCTTCTACATTCTTGGACATTTCAATTCGTGCTAATATTAAAAAACTGGGTCACTGCTTGATATCGGGTGCCGTAGCAAAATCAATTGTGAACTACCAATGTGCACTGTAGGGCTAGAAATTTTTCCGGAAAAATGGATCATTCTACGTTAAATGGCTTTAGACATGCGGCGTTGGAGACAAAACGAGTAAAGCTGGCGAAAACTTCCTACTCCTAGAGCCCTGTTAAGTGCTAATCATTCTGTTTGATATAAAGTGCTGTGGCAACCCTGAGTTGCTCTGCTAAATCAACCACATTCCCCTCACTGTGTTTAACAAAGAGCACAGTGTCACAGCTCAGGGCTTTAGTCTCTCAGTTCACTGCATTTGCTCTGCACTGCAGCTCACACAATAAAAGCAGTGATTCCTCACACCTACCCAATGCATCCGTGGTCAATAGACACGATGTGAAACAACACAGGCCGGTGGGTCCCCTCTGCGATTCATCTGGTGGGATTTAGTTTTGCTGTTTATGTCAATGGTGTAAGAACGACTTAAAGGGATAATTCAGCCAAAATGAAAATTCTTTCATTATTTTCTCACCTTCTTGTCATTTCCTGTATGACTTTCTTTCTTCTGCAGAACACAAAAGAAGATATTTTGAAGTATGTTGGTAACCAAACCAACTGCTATTGTATGGACACAAAATCAATGCAAGTGAAGGGGTCCCGCCGTTCTTCGGTTACCAACATTCTTCAAAACAATGTGCACAATGTATGTGCATTGGTCTAAATGTTCCTTCCTAGAAGTAAAAACCAGTTCTGTATAAAATACAGTTATTGCTAAAGCAAAGGAGTCTCACCATCTCTTCAACATTAAATTCAACAGGCACATTCAGAGTGAGTAGGAACAAAGCCTTTCACGGCCATTCAGTGTTCACTGATCTATTGTTGAGAGCCCCTCTGAAGGGCTGAATTGATAATTGGATGCGAGTTATAATACAAATGTTTCTATGAGCTGAGAGGTTCTGCTCACACGTCATAATGCAGTGCATTTCGAATCCCTTTTAAAACTCTTAAGAGGGTGCACAGCGAATAAAATGCAACTACGCCCAAGGTCACTCTGCACATTCAGGTAACCCAAAGGGACATATTGCATTGTAGTTATTCGAGCCACGTAGTAAAACAACAGAACTGCACGCTGTATCATCCATTCATGGGTATTCCAACTGTTCAATTAGTCTTATCTCCTCTTCGCAAGAACAAAACAGTGTCATTTAAAACAAAATATGCAATAGAAAAGAGGAAATCCAAGCGTCCCGTGAGTACCACACGGAATGCGTTGCCTGTTTAATTTTCCTAATTATCTAATGATTTCAATATGGTGCCTGTGTCCTGCTTTTGAGCCATAATAGATAGCTCTTAGAGTGATAAATTGAGATTTCAATTAAAGATGGCATTTATTAATAAAAATGGTCCCCGTCGTGTCACGGTGATTCAATTCAAAACAGCTCAGAGGTGTGTCTCGAAGTCACCCCGATTGAGCTGCACAGAGGGATTAAATAACTTTTCTTTCAAATCCGCTCATGGACGAAACGATCGCTAGAATATTACTATGCAAAGCGAGTCCACCTTGAAGATCGCCTAAGAAATATTAGGGCCGAAACTCTGCCTCTGATGTAAGAGACATCCCTCTGGACAGTTTTTTAAAAGAAAGATTTCACGCACAAGGGCATATAAAAGATCATATGTTGTAGGGTAAAGACACCGATCTCTCTTGGGTGAGTGCACAGGCCTGACCGCAGAGTGTAAATAATACTGCAGTGTAAGTCTCAATGATGCTGCCTACTGACCAGGAACTATTGTTCACTTGGGAATGTAGGAATACTTTTGGGAAATTGCATATGATGGTTGTGCCACTTTCCTGTAGTCTTAAAAATTGAAAGAATAACAGAATTAATAGCAGGCTGATTTCTCTTCTATATTCGATTATATTGTGGTACTATGGTGACTAAAGTATACAATTCAATTTATGTATTGATCACATTCACACATAAAAACAAAGCTTGTAGTGAAATGTAGGTCTGGTCAGCTTTTCTTAGACTGCGCAAGTATTACATTAAAATGTAATCGAAAAGAAGTAATAACATAAAAATGAATAACATATAATAAAATATGGAGGCTACAAATTATAAATAACAATAGGAACTTTAATAAAAATTGGAATCTAGAAATATGTATAGAGATAAAAATCTTAACGAAGAGAGGAATGTCAATAAATATTGTATTTAAAAGCACCGGCATACTTTCACTCACTCCTACATCCGATTAAGAACCCTGCGTTCTTCTCCAAAGGACAGTAAACCGCTTTCCCGCTTCCTGGTGGAACATTCTTCCTAACTCAGTCCGGTCAACCACATCTCTCCCAACCTTCAAAAAACTACTTAAAACCCATCTCTTCTGTGAATACTTGACAGACAAATTAAAAAAACGTTCTTTCTCTCAACAGTTATTGGTCTGGGTTTTGTTGAAACTAGTAACTTTGTATTAGCACCTATTGTATTATTGCTCCTGTATGACATATCGCTTATTGCTCCCTGAACTCTCTGTAAGTCGCTTTGGAGAAAAATCGTCTGTTAAATGACTAAATGTAAAATAAAGTATAAAGCTGCACACTGACATGACAATAGTTCTTTATACAGCCATATAAATAATTTAGAGACCATTTCAAAATTTCAAGATGTTCAGATTCATAGATTCTAGATGTATTGTGGTTATTCCAATCCAGTGTCTGTTTAATTTCAACATAAACAAACCCCAGGAGGGACATAAAGTCACCCAACAGCAATGTGAAAGACTCGGCATGACAAAACAAATGAAAACTGTAATAAACAAATTTGTCCTAAATACATAAAAGGGTATTATTGTATCTTAGTTATTTACAGATTTTCACGTACAAGTTAAAAAATACAATTTTACAAAAGTTTATTGTAAAAATGTTAAATTACAGAAAAAGACTGCAAATTTACAAGAAAAGCATTTCATTTTACGTGAAAAATGCTGTAATTCTACAGAATTATTCTGGCTGCCGGAATTAAATTTTACATTGCTTAAAATACATAGAATATTTTTTGTTATTTTGACCTGTTTCTCCAGCTTCAATTTTCTGCAAATAAACGCAAATAATCTAGAAGTAATATTTTTTATTTGAGATTTTGGAAAAATATTATTAGCAGTTCACAGAATAAAACTAAAAATATAATTTTACCCACACACGTACCTATAAATAGTAAATTCAGAAACACTGAAAAATTTTTATTTCTTTTTTTTGACAGCGGCTATATGTTCACTATCCAACAGTGGTCTTCAATGTATTTATTTCTAATTAAATATAACATAAATTAGCAGTCAGTTCCACCTTCAGGACTGCCAACCGCTTTTCACTGCTATGTATTTGTGACCGTTTGGATCATTGAGCACATTATGTCTCTGTGTCTAAAAGCCTTAATGTCTTAACCAAATGAACTTTCAGCTAAATAATAAAATAACTGAGCAACCACAATCTTAGTAAAAATTCAGCTCCATAACAGCGCAGATTGCTGATTGCTTGTTAAGAGCCACAAACACTCCGAGCCCTCTGATGGCATTCATTATTTCATGTGTTTCCTCTAGTACTAACCATTTGATTTCAAGTACATACTTTAATAACTTTTCTATAAAAATAAATGAGATGGGGATTGTGTTAGCACTAGTCCTCGTTTCCGCAGGGCATTAGGGACAAAATGCTTGTGATTAATAATTCATATTTTCTACTTGATGCCTATCATCACAGAAATATTTTCGTCTAGATTTATCGCCCCCAGTTCCTAAAATGATGGCCCTCAAAGCCCAGAGCACCGCTGCTGTCCTGTGAATTAATAATGTTGCTCTTGCGCTCTCGCTGGGTCACGTCACATGCACGTCTCGAACGCTCACTCGGATATGCGTGAGCAGAAATAAAAAATAACGTGGAATACAAAATGTGAATTAGATATTGGTAGGTGCCTTTCCCTTCTGGCATACTTAAAGGTGCATTCTAAAGTATCTCGACACGCAGTCTATGTGAAATGAGAGGTGATGGGAGAAGGTTTCTGCCCTCTCCCTGAAGCTCTCCTGGGAGTACGTTCTCTCTCATACGCTCACGTGGAAGCCATGATCTAGAACCCCAGAGGTTAGCCGACACAGAATTTAGAATGAAAAGTGAAGTTTCATTATAAGACAAGTGTGGATCACATTACAATCTTATGCGTCTGCCTACTGCTAAATGGTGATATTTAGCAGCATCCGGTGAACCTCTGTGCGGAGATTAGGAAGGCAGCTAGCACTTCTTAAGACCACTTTCAAGGGGAGTAAATCAAAAGTAATGTTCTCTCCGACAGATTGATAAACCGACATGTTCGGTTCACATTGCCTTTGTGAATACACAACTACTAAGAATATTAAATATTCATGTAAATGTTGTGTAAACCTGGGTTATTTCTTTGCGCAATACCTTTTGAACTTTGTCACTTTAAAAAGGGAATATTTTTATGTTGGATTTGTTACAGTTTGGTATTACAGACTTTCAGAAATATGCAGGGCAGGGCATGGGCGCCGTATGGGGGGGGAAAAGTTAGGACAATTCCAAGGGCCCCTGACTGACAGGGGCCCCAACAAATAGGTGAAAACTAATTAATTTTTAATTCGGGTCGGTTGGAGCGTTGGGCTTGTGATCAGAAGGTTGCAGGTTCAAATCCCAGTGCCAGCAGGTCATGATTGAAGTGCCCTTGAGCAAGGCACCTTACCCCGATTGCTCTGCAGTAATGTGTCACTGTAAAAAACTACTTGTAAGTCGCTTTGGATAAAAGCGTCTGCCAAATGAATAAATGTAAAATGTAAATGTATTTAACGTATTTCGGCAATAAAAATTAAATATCCCCAATGGACCAAAAAGTAAACATCCATATTGACCGAGCACCCCCCTGTGTCTGCATGAAATGGCTTGTTCCTGCCTCAGCGCACTCATCATCAGTGACGTGTTTAGTTGCAGAAAGTCGTGTCGCGTCAGAAACAGAGATACTATGTTGCGTAGTAAAAAATCTGGTTTTCAAAAAAGGAACAGAAACAAAATTGAGAGTGCTAAGACAAATGAAAGGATGTCAATCTGAACCCAGTTTTTCACCAAGAAAGGTGTGTAGCATTCAGTCTGTGAGTGGTATTAACCTGTTGTCCATAGTGAAATAAGCTAGCTAGCTGCAGGCTAGTGTCAGCCTACATTTCATAAACATTTAATCAGTGCAGGGAAACGTTTAGCAAGATATTCATATGAAAGAATTGCCCCTGGCCCTTTTAGCAGACATAACAACAGATGAGTCAGCAGCACCCCAGTCTCCCCATAACTACACCCAGTGAAGAAGGTGAGCAACAGTTGTGCTAATGACTTAACCATAACAAAAAAGAAAGTGGAATATTTATTAATGACAAAAATCAAACAAAATAGTTTTTCTCACAAAATGACCATTATGACATAAAAAAGAACCTCTTGTCTGTATTAGATGCATTTAGAAACAATGAGTAGCTCACCTCAACCTGCATGTAGGTTACATACAATATTAAAATAATCCAGTTTGAAGCGTTCATTTAGAGTGAATTTTGGCCGTTGAATGACATCTATAGATACAGACCTTATTATTCCCACCATGAAGGGCAATTTATTTGAGAAGCTTGCACACACACAAATCTATCATATCTAATGTATGTAATCAAGTAATGATAATACAGAACTATAGGTAATCTGGGTCAATGTTCTGTAGTGTTAGTGTCATTTCTTGGTATATATTTCCATTGTTCTTATTTGTACCATGTTAACTTACCTTGTAATTTGATGTCACTGGTACTGTTAGTTTTGTTATGACCATATTCCAAAACCTATTGATTTAGTGATCACTTGATCTTTTTTGTAGCACTATAATAACCCTGATGTGGAAATTCCGTTTTACATGTGAACTTTATTTTGTTGTTGGCATATATGTGCAGTTAAGTAAAAAAAGCTGTTTTCCTTGTTTTGAGATGATGATGTTAATTTATTTTGATTAAAAAGTTAATATATATTTAGGTATTTTCTTTTTTTAAATCTGTCAATATTTTTACAATAAAAATACATTAAGAATGGACATTTTTATGGTGGCTTTTAATCTTGCATCAAATAGTGAACTGCATACTGTATGTAGACTTGCATTTACAGATCACCAGGAGTAAATATTTTGCTAGTACTAGTATTGAACTACAAGAAGCAAGACAGTTGCGAGCCTTTGATTGGAGTTATTTAAAGCTTTTGATTGGACAGTAAGGGCCTAGAGATGTGGTGCCAACAGCTGCACAGAGGGGGCGCAATTAGATTTTTTTTCATGGGGCCCAAAATTCCTGGCGGCGCCCCTGTGGCAGGGACGCCCAAGTGGGGGGCCCAAGATGTCAGCACATGATTTCAACTCAGTTAGTTACTTTGCATAATTTGGGTTTGCACTAAAAAGCCATTGGAGGATTCTTATTTGAAATCACGGATAAACAACAACGTCTAGTTTGCCAATCAGCCACCAAAACTTCATACCTTCTGGAAAATATGTTTTATTTAAACATAAATCAGTAAATTTACCTCAGGCAACTCATACAGTACATTGTCTTGCAGTCTTGCAATGTTAATTCGCTATTTGACTCTGTCCACCGTGACACTGTGTTTGTTAAGTGCAAAAGAATAACTAAACTAATCGGCCACATCTGGGAAAAGTCGAAAGGCTTAGGATACTAACATTGTTTGGTTTTGGAAAAAACGAATCGTTTTTTGTCTCTTCATTGCCTTAATGTAGTAGCTATGCAGTCAATTTTTTCCAGTCCAGAAAAATCACCAGCTCAGTCATAGACGATGGCATTTGATCACAAGGTTACCACTACTACAGGCACAATTGAGGCAGCTAACAGCTCCTCATAGGACCCCGGGGGCGGGGTCAGGAGTCGTGGCAGGCTAACAGCAGCACAAAGAGAGCACAAACAACGTTAACCCTGATCTGAAGCAGCGAGGCAAAATGATTCATGAGCGGCGGGCCTGTCCGCCACTACTTAGGCTAATGTACAAAGCGAGAACCCTTATTAATCCTCAGTTTAACTGATGTTTGTTTATATATTTATACATTTCTGTAGTATCATAATACCGATTTGAATGTAGATACTATACACTAGGACAATAAATCCCACCAAAATTAATTAGCCTACTAATGCTTTCTACTGGTGTTTGTGCTGTTTAAGAACCGTAAATTTCTAAAGATTTATAATATATTTTTTATTATGTGAAATGTATGTATATTTAATTTGATCATATATTCTAACATTATTTATATGTGCATTATTTCCGTGCATACCACTCAACTCACATTTCAACACACCAGCACTTTTACTTTTTTTCACCGCGTTTGCTTCATTTCACAGATTTAGAAATAATGGGTCTGGACTGACAGTGATAAATTCACAAGCAAAGACTAGCGACAATGGATGAGTTTTTCATTGTCTCAGTCCTCAAATCCATAAACTGGCCAATATGAGAGTTGGCTGGTGCTCAATAGCCATCTACTCCTTGCTTAAGTCAGATGCATTTGAGGTTTCCACAATGAGTGTTATACATGTTTCGCATGTCAATTCTCTTCTGAGGTGTGTTAGGCAAAGAGTAATCATGGGCTTCAGATATAACGTTCTTTGTTCGAGTTTTCACAGCGTTTGATGTCAAACGCTTTGAGTACTGTATTATTATACTGGATTAGAAAGCCATGTGAAATATCATACAGCTCTATTTCTCACACAAAAGTTGATAATTTTATAAGAATCATTATTAGTGAAAGAGGAAAATAGATGGTTTGCTTCTCATGTTATCAAAAGATTAAAGATTTAAAGTGGTAAAACAGACACATCGCATACATGCACAAGTCTTTACCTTCAATTAGTTGTTAGAGAGATTCTGATGAATCAAAGCATTTACGAACATTGAATAAAAATCCATAATCCAAAACCTAAACTTCTCATTTCTGCAAAATAATAGAAATAAATGATTGCATCATTAAACATCTGAATCAATAAATGCTTCATTAAAAAGTGCAGCATCATGAACCTGACACAAACACGCATAAATTGCCGCCATTAATAATCATTAATTCCAGATGAGGCTGGCAGACTTTCAAGTCAACCCAGTGCCGCACCTTATGTCAAAAATCTTCCACCGGCCCTGCGTTACTTTCTGACTTTCAGCGCTAAAGCGCCAGTGAACGAACATCTGAGCGCTAGTGTGGAGAGAAAAAGAACATGAAAAGCTTCTTTTCAGCACTGTTGGACTTTTTAAGATAAGAGTGTTACACTGTTTGATGAAGCTGGATAGATACTCTATCTCTCCAATTTCAGATGATCAAAGGTGTGAAATGTATTACATATTCCTATTAGGTATGGATTCAGATGGGAAAGGTTTTTTGTATTCCGATTGCGCGGACAGAGCAGGAAATGAAGCCCGGTGAGAAACTGGGGGGAAAGGTAATGATCTCTTCAAACAAAATACTGTATTGCGCCCGCGGTGGTGAAAATGACTTGCTCCGGCGCGTTGTTTAAATGCCAAGCACGTGGAGGGCGCGTTCAGTGTCTTGGCTAGTGAATCAGAATGAAAAATATGATGTGATACGAGGAGACTCAGTTCACCTAGGGAGATGTACGTGATAGAGACGTTTGCTGGTGGAATGGTGAGCAGAACCGGCGGCGACAACATCTACAGCTAAACAACATTCGTCTGCTTGATATAGTTGAGGGAATCATCGGTAGTGCATAAGAATATAGTAATAATATTGTGACTCTGATCAAAACATTCTCATAATAATTTATTTCATATCACACAACTTATAAAGCATAGAGGAGTTGAAGCTCTCACTCTCAAGAATATAACTGTATATTTCACGGGTCGAACACTTTAGTGGAACAACTTGGAATTATTGTCAAATTGTTTTCAGTTTACTCCAATATGAGTATGGGTCTTTTAATCTAGATAGAATACTTGAAATATGCACCAGAGCTAAAGACGTTAAAGAAACTGTTCACCTAAAAATGAAAACCCTAGCCATTTTTCTATTACAGATTTGTGCTAAACATATGCAATATTTTCCTAATGCTAATTGGGATCATTGTGAAATTATGACATTTCCGTTAAACAATGTTATGCGACTGAAATGTCACTAGAGACATTGGCTATTTCTCAATATGCATTCTTACGCGGCGTTGTGTCATTTTGTTCTCGCTCTATACATCATCAATAACCGTCAAAGTCCGGTTCCAATACTCAAGAACACAAGAACACAGATGTGTTATTGATATCAAGGATGCATTGAATGTAACCTTGCACGTACCTAACCCGCATGAAGTCCCATAAGTCATTGCGGCTCGTCCATCCGAGTTCACTTTTCCGAGGCTGCCTTGCCTTGGCTCTCACTAAATCCTTGGTGTTTTGAGTCAGATCCATGGCGTGGCTTGTTGGTTTTGATTAAATCCTTGGTGTTTCATGTCTTAAGAAACCTTTTCCCTAACCTAACTCTAACCATATAAACTACCGATGATTGTTAAACTTTGAAAAAAACACGGTTGCGTGATGATGTCAGACTCGAAACACCAGACTTTGGGTTTAAAGAGGTTTGTAAACCAACTTTGGCTGTGCATACCACCAACTATTGTGATGAAGCGTGAATAATAATCTAAAAAAGATAATAATCTTAAAAGAATGGTCATGCAACTTTTTTGTATACCACATGACCTGTTAAATCAGTAAAAATGCTAAATTTGTTTCTATTGCAAATTATTCTGTTATTGAAAACCCCCTCATGTGACTATGACTATGTGAGTATTGCTAGAATACTGTGTTTCCAATCCGTTTCAATTTCAATTTCACTTTTCTCAGTTCGACAGGCTATGGAAATACAGCTATTCTTATCATTTATACCTCAATTCTTTTTTAAGACTTTTGTGAAATGCCTTTGGCTTTCTTTGTATATACAGTAATATCCCTAAGTAAATGGGCACCATAAAAGAACTGTGTAGCATAGAGCTTCAGCCAATGGCCAAGTTTATCTGTAAAACTTCAAACAAAACTAGTCATGTCTATAGTAATTACAGACAAAAATAACCATGTTCTATCTTTCATGAAAAGTAAGTAACAGAAGTGTATAGCTGTCTGTTAAACAGTGTGCTCCTTGTTGTGTGCGGATGGCGGCTTGCGTGTCATTTCTGCAAGAAATAAATGGCTAAATGTGACTCAATAGTGAGACAACCCACACATTGTTCTTCAAAAGAGTCTATAAATAGACCCGTGAAAGAGATGATTTGGGACTTTTAGATGTTGCCGCTTTAACTAACAAGCAAGAAGGACACAGGATTCAGGCTGTTAATCTGAATGCAGTGAGCACATACTGTACTGGTATTAATGACATGAGAGATATTGAGAAATTGGGCTTTCACTCCTTCACACAGGATTAATGCGAGATTCCCCTGAGCGCGGGCGAGCTGACGGTGGATTTGCCACACAATGAGGTCGGCACTATATAATTGGCCTCCACAATGAGGAAAAACCCTGTTATAAGTGCAAAAATTAATACAGACGGATTTTTCCTCACATTCGGGAATGTTAGCCATCTGGAGGGAAAAGTGCATGAAGCAGAAAAAAAACACAGTGAAAAAGTCAAACCGGTGTATTTTTTCTGTACTGTGTATGAAGTTGGCCACAGGTGGACTCGAGCAGCGTAGATTTTTGCACAAGCCTTGAACTCCAGTGTGGGTTTCTGCAGGCAGTGGATGCAGTTAAGCAGCAGAGAGGAGCTGACATGCACCTTTATCACACAACTTAGCCGGACTGAGGCTGGATATAGACAGGGCCGGTGATGGATGGCAGGCGGACCTTGCCTCTCTTTTCCTCTTGACACGGAGCTGCTGTAATCTGTTAAAGCAGAGCCTCTATTAACTCCTTGCATATAATGCCACTGCATTACAGTCTACAGTCTCAGGCCTCCAAGCACTGGTCCACACGTCCGCTTACAAGACACGGAACACAACAGCATTCTACTCAGGGTTCAAGTGCCTACACTGGAGGATGCAAACCTTTATTCGGGCCCACAGGATCTGACATCACAGCACTAATTTACAAATTTGGTGGTTACAAATTGCAACCAATGGCTCACTCCACCCTACCTTTTTCGGAGCACTACGGTGGCTGACACAGAACTAAGATGTCGTCACGTTTTCGCTTCTTTGCCAAAGGAGATAACATATTTAAAAAAGTGCTCTGTAGAGCAGTTTGTCCGTTTAGGACTAACATGGTGAATTTTGGTATCTGCGGTGTATGTAGATAGAAATAGCCCATTCCACATAATGTACCATAACTCTTCTTGTGTAATGTCTTTATACACCACTGAAGAAACAGTTATTAGTTATGTATATTATATTACATTTCTGTCAATAGATCCTACAAAAAATTACTCAATGCACTTGGTACGGCACAACTATAAAGGTGCAATTTCTTAATTGAACACAAGTGTAAATAGATGGATTGACATAGTAATGATAGACATTGCGGTCTGTACAACTTTCATTGTGTGACTTGCACGATTCATACAGTGGTTTTGTACTACTTTATCTGTTCTATTGTTCTTTTGTTAGAACTAAACTATTCCTTTAACAGTTATCACAGCGATAGTGTTAATAGGAGCTGCCTCACACCACATTGTTTGTCTTTATTTACTCAAAATCCCTTGGCTCTCTAGAACGTATTTATCTGATCAATCCTTTTCAGCAGAGATGCGATTCTACTTCGAGACCAAGGATTGATAGCCAATCGTTTATATATGCAAACCAAGACGATTTACTTCCACCCCGGGTCAACTTAATCCCCAAAGCCTATAATTGAAGTCAATCATGGGCATTGGTGGAAACAGGCCAGGGCTGCTGGGGCCAGCACACGAATTGAGCTATAGACACAAACTAAATTAGCCCAAATATGAGAGTCGGTTCTTCGGGACGCTATTTGCTCTCTGCATTCTGTCACATGCACGGATGCGCTTGTCTCTTTGAGAAACCTCTTATTTCTTAATTTAAAGCTCAAAGCAGAGGAACACAAAGGTTATTTTCATTAAATTCCTGAAAATCTGGGATGAAGGTATTTGTGTCTTCAATCTAGCAATGACCTTTTCGTAATGTCATGTTAAGCACATCTGAATGAAAGTTTAAGCAAATATGAAAAGGTCATTTTTAGTGCCTCAACAGTGCCAGATTTTATTTTCTTAATCACTGCGTGCAATATTGTAATACGCTGCACGGGGAAACGAACTTGATTGGCATGAAGTATTTATTAATCTATGGCTGCTCGCTGATATATTTCCTGGTGATTTTCATACATCCGTTTTCTCTTGCTTGCATTTTATGTTGATAATGAGGCTGAAGTTGAGAAAGTCAATTAGACTATTGGTCGGCGCTTAAAAAACGGGCTCGCGGCTCTCGAGTGATAATGACAGTGATGCTCTATGACATTTGGGTGTCTGGCATCTATCCCAAACTGCAGTAGTTTCAGATTAGCAAAAAATGTGTGAATGATGGTGACAGATGAGCCATTTTATACTCCTGCCTACAGTATCAGCAAACCCGTGAGCCCAGGGTCAATTTTAAACACATTCATACAGTACATATACAGTATATAAACAATATCATCAGTCCATATTCATACTATAATGTTGCACATTCACAAATGGTTTTAATGGTTACAATGGTTCCATGCAAATACTGTTTTATGAAACAATTTGGATTCGTCTAGGATTGCTACATCTAACAAAATATTGACGTACCAAGTCCCTTTCCGTTATTCTTGCATTTACTTTCATTAAACTGCAAAGCATTCACACACAGACTTCACTGTAAGCACATTACTTCACAATTTTTTGTTTTGTTTTCTGTTGTGACTGACAGCCTAAGAGAGATGTTGTCAACAGTGCAAACATTCCTTTAAAATCCTAAAGGCTGAACTTTATAATATATTTCCTTTATATTTGCACAAAGGTGAGAATGCATCTGTCCTCATGGAATGTGTCGAGCACGATATGAGGACAAATGGAGGGGCGGTGAGGGGATGGATTTTGGCAGAGTGCCGAGTCCTGGTGACATGAGCTCCTCGGGGTCCCAGTGCTAAGATCAGTTTCAATGTGGGCAAGACACAGATGCAGAAGGGTAAATATCTGCTTTAGACGACATCAAAGCGAACTGAACCGATCAGTTTATTGTTGACAATCTATATGAAAATTACTTCTTATCATCCAGGTTATTGGAATGAAACGCAACGGATTTATTAGAGGATTACAGCTATGAAACCAGCACGAAGGATGATAATGTTTCGCATCATCCTCTTAAAGGGGATGTGTGTCATTTCTGCATCACTTGAAGAGCCAGAATAGCAAAAATAACAAGATGTTTACATTTTTGAGAAAATTGCAAGTGGTGCTTGCTCATGCAAAACTGGTTGTGGAGGGTGGTTGTCACGGTGTTGCTTAAGCATTTTGAATTTTTACTGCAATGCCATGGTGGTTGCTAGGGTATTTTGTGTTGTTAGGAGTTCGTGGCCATGCATTTGTCTTCTCTTGTATTATTGCTAGGGGGTTGCTTATTGGTTTACCTAAAAATACAAATTCTGTCATAATTTGCTCACCCTCAAATATGTTTGCAATTCTTTGTTCTGAGGAACACAAAATAAGCAATTTTGAAGGATGTAGGAAAGCATATGCTATGGTAGTCAATAGTGGCCAACATAAGTTTGGTTATAAGCATTCTTCCAAACAACTTTCTCTGTGTTCATCAGAAAAAAAGCAATTCGTACAGATTTTGGAACAACTTGAGTGTGAGAAAATGAAGACATAATTTTTATTTTGGGGCGAACTGTCATTTCTAAGTCTGGGAAACTGGACTAAAACAATGTATTGTAACACCGAAAAATTCCACACCTCACGTGTAGTCACATAAAAACTTCAAAATACAAGCTTCATTCTCCTTTATTATGAATAAATACGCACAGGATCTCCATAATCAACACAATATTTCACCTTATAAGTGGAACAGATTATCTGCCAGAGTGCAGCCAATGCACACAGTGGCTCCCGCTGTGTACAACTTCACAGCAAGTTTCCCACAGCTACATCCTAAAACATTCACATTTCTCAACCGAGAAGACAATTCAGGCTCTCCCCACAAAGGAAAATCCAAACGTAAACAATTTAAGAAGACAACACAGATCCACCATGAAATTAGGAAGCATTTCATATGCACGGAGAGCGAGGGTAATAACACCCTTAAAAAACACCCTTGTGCGATTGTTTTCCCATTGAAGTTTATATTTCAAGCGGTGAGAAAGCATTGGGTACGACCTCATTATGCCAAATCACTCACTGTAGTGAGACAGCAGCTTAAGCGTCTGTTTTCTTTGTAAACAGCACTGTCCTTATCTTCAGTGATCTGTGACTCAATTAGTACAGACAGCAATCGACTGTAATAAATTAGGAACCCGCTGACCCAGGTGAGTTGGATATCAATCTGTCTCCCGATAGCGGGCACGAGTCACAGTTCGCCTGTCAATGTTGTCCGGCGCTCATGCTATCGGATCGGTTATCAGTAATAACAAATCAATGGCGTCCTTATGTGGGTCGCACTTTGGGCTTCGGGTCCTAAGATGCGAGCGAATGGTTTTGTTTATCAAATAGGGTTGAAGGACAGATGAAGAATATAGTGGCAATAAATAGAGTATATTATTGACGAATACAGGGCTTAAATGGACGATAAGCAAAGCCGAATCTGTTTTGACCTTTCTTTTATATTTCAATATGAATACATCTGATAATGCATTTCACTCAGTTCGGGAAATATGAAGAAGTGTGAGGGTCGCTTTGCAGAAGACTGTGCCACAGTGCCTCCAACCGGCCAGTTTGTTACAGGTTTTTTTTACACCCAGAAAGAAGAGACAGTTTTGAAGCTTGTAATGGCAGGGATAAGGGCTTATCAGCTTGTCAGGCGATTAACAGGGTGCCTTTCTTTACATTGAAAAGATTCACTATCAGCGCTATTAGTCACACAGACATGGCCTGGAAAAAAATATATATAATATATACAGTGATAATTTGGTAAAATGATCATAACATGTCTCTTTATGAGTTATGTTTTAACAGCCACAGAAAAATTAAGAGACCATTTTATTACCAAAATTATTTCCAGTTTTTCTGAATTTACTATAAGTATGTGTTTAAATAAAATGGTAATTTTACCATTTTACTACTTACAATATTTCTCCCACATTTGAAATGAAAATAATGTTTCTATTTGCATTTATTTGCAGAAAAAGAAAACTGGAGAAACAAGTCAAACGAAAAGAATGCTCTGTATTTGTTCAGACCTCAAATACTGCAATATAACAAGTTCATATTCACTTTTAAGTAGTACAATATGTATTTAGGAAAAGTAAAACTTTTTTACGTGATAACCTTGATTTTAGTTGTCATGTTTTGTCATGCTGTCAGTCTTTTATATTGCTGTTGGATGACATTGGCACTCCTGAGGTTTTGTTAAAATTTAACAGACACTGGACAGGAATTCAAAATGGTCTCTTAATTTTTTCCACGGCTGTATATATACTTTAAAGTTCAATTGACATTATTAAGATGTCTTTTGAACGTATCCACATCTATATTATCAGCATAACAATTTGAAAGTAAAATAAACGGTTGAAATGAACACAAATGTCCTTCTGACTTCAGAAAATGTTTAGATTAGTTGTAAAATATATATCTCAGATTTTGAAATAAATAAATAAATAAATACATAAATTGATAGTTTGTCATACTGGCCTGGTTTCACAGACTGGGTATAGCTTTCTGAACAAATACTGGTGTGCATCAGAACAATTCGGCACTTGTATATTTTAAGATTATGTGTGCGAAAGTTGTTGTCTGTGAAGAAAGCTCAAACATGCATTTTAATCTGGGTTTAAAGGGACAATTCACAGGAGTGTAAAGTTCTGTCATGGATTACTCCCTCGCAAGTTGTTCCACAACCATAAGACCTTCGTTCATCTTTAGAACCCAAATGAAGGTATTTTGTTGAAGTCCAAGAGATTTCTAACCCCTGTATAGACAGCAACTACCCCCTTCAGATTTAAAGAAAGTTAGTAAAGACATCCATGAAATAGTCCATGTGACAACTGTGGTTCAACCATCATTTTAAAGAAACGACGAGAATACTTTTTGCGCGTAAAGAAACAAACATATGAATTAACAATTTTCTCTCTTCCGTGCCAGTCTCCAACCCACATCCAGGAGATGTATGATACAGCAGTAAAGGAACGTCATGAGGGGAATTATTAATGAAAAATGTTATTCTTTGACGAACTATCCATTTAGGCCTAGTCTATAAAACCTGGCCTTAACGCATGCATTTAACAAAATCCTGAAGTAGATTTCAAAGTAGTGTCACACATTTGGACCTCACTTAAGCATTAAATAATGCTTCAAATCTGTTCAGAAAAATGTACATGTGCAGACATGCATCCGTTGACCAGCGATAAAGAAATTGCAGCTACACATCCTGGGACTCTTGAGATTCTGTGCTCCTCTGGAGCTGTGGTAGATGTTTTCTCTCTTGTCAGAAGAAGGCAGCAGAGTTTTATGGAAATGAGCGCACCTGCCACAGGGGGGGTCGCTGGTGCATGAAGCTCTGGATACAGTCAATCTATATTTGTGATTCATCGCCTTTCCCCCCTCTTTTCTGTTTTAAGTTCCAATTTCAGATTTCTTCAGACCTGCCTTTCATCCCTCTCAGAGATAAACTAATTTACACTTCGTCTTCGGATTCATTCCTGCCTGACGTAGCCGTCGGTTATCTGTTCACCTCACATCGAGTTCCACCTCTTCTAAAAGGTTGAGCTATGACTCACAAGAGCCCTCACTTTGACGAGATCAAGGCAATGTGCTATTTTTTTTCACCAGCCTCCAAAACACCCCACCAATTCAGTGTCCCCAGACACATTTGATTTGGTTGAAAACAAGAAGCAAAGGGCCTTATTCACCCCGCTGACATCATAAATCGGAGCTTCTTGAAAACAGTGACGGCCATGTTTCAGCAACCTCATTTCTCACCTCTGCCACGGGGCGAGAAGGCTTTTCTAGCCAGTGAGTTAGACGGAAAGTGATAGCAGTTATTTCTGTTGTGCTACTGCCCTCTGGTGCACCATGAGCATTCAAACACTGCCAGTACTTCTGCTGCAGAAAAAAAGAAGAGAGAACTCCAGTTTTGCCTTGAAGGCGGGTTGTCCGATTTCCGAATTACGCGTGTTTAGACAATGTCGGGCCGAGTACCAAAACAACCTTGCAGCCAATCAGCACTAAGCTGCACGGTGCACGGACTTTAGTCGAGCCGAGCGCTGACGAAAGTAAATGATGGAGTTGAGGTGTGCTTGTTTTGGGGATTTGAACATCAACGACGGCTAAGAAAAATCGGACACCGCGCCTTTAAAGGGACAGTTCGCCCAAATATGTAAATGACTCTTCATTTACTCACCCTCAGATTTGTCCAAACCTGTACACAGTAAATGTCTTTGTTCTGCTGAACACAAGAATATATATGAAAATATGCATTGAAGTTGTGAACGAAATCAGGCTTTCCATCTTTAAATTCATTTTGAACTGATCCTAAAATACAAGTAAAACATTAGTAGAGAGTTGTTTAAACATGAATATGAACTATATGAAACAATATTATCATTTGGAGTTTGAAAGTTGTTGTAACTACGTTACAGAATGAAAGCACATACCTCGAAATAAATGTAAATTAAAGAAACTCAAAATCGGAGTGGTCTGTTCATTTGTTCCAGGGCTTTAAGCGCCGTTCATCAGAAACACACATATGAGTTTGTTACAGAATATAGGCAAGTAGATGATTTTTTAAAAGAACAATCTCTTTAAACTGCACAGGTTTTGGTTACACAAGAGACTATATCACAATCACAAAATATTCAATTGCAAGTAATAAATTCGATTTACAGGTACTATCAAAACAACGCAACAACAGCAAGAGAACAGAGCAAACAGAATAACCTCTCTTGGTCTCATTTACTGTGTCAGACCTCAATTTAGCTTTACCACCTTCTGAAAGCAGGAACATGTTTATAATGGACTATATAAGAGAACGCTGATAGTTTGTATCTGCTGTGGTTTACCACAATAACACGTTTAGGCAGCAAACTGCATCTTATCTCCTCGACTGTGCCGGACGTATCGGGGATACTGTTAGATTGAATTCAAGAGCTCACTTCGCAAATAATATTCATTTGTACGTTCAGAAGTCATGAACGGCTTTTCTGGTGTCTGAAGTGGAAGACAATTTTCAATTTATATTCCGTCTGTCAGCAAAACTAATAGCAAAGAAACAGAAGTCTGAATGCAGGAGAAACACTGTGAATTGCATCAGATGATTCTTTCCCAGGGTATGTTTTTTTAATGGAGAGTAGCATTTAGTTCTCCTCTCATTGACGTGCCGAATGTTTTTAAATGAAACATCTGAAAGAAAAAGCTCAGTTCAATATTTACCTCTTCACGTTCAAGAAAAATATTCAGAAATCTTTTATCACCTGAAAATTGCCAAGCATATTATTGAATCTTACTTATAGACAGAAGATATGTTTTAAATGTTGAGAATCACTTCTAATCGAACTAATTCCAGCCTAATATCAGTATTAGGATGTAAATGTCCCTCTCAATATCTTTGGTGCTGACGGCCCTGGAAATAACTATATGATCAGTGCTTTATGTATGATACTAACTGTTCGTGACAAATAATCTCATTGGTAGTTTAACCTTTCATCAGGGTTCAGCGGGACTCTGATGACCTTTAACCCCCTCTTAGCCTGTCAGTGGTCAATCTGAGGATGACTTTGACCTTGCTTTGACCTCATTATACATGTGTTGACCTGCTGTTTCATTCAGTCATTAAGATAATGTCATGATTATCACGGGTGCAGGAAAATGTCTTCATTTTCAGTCTTTCGATATTAAACTGCATTCTCACCGTCAGGTTTCTTACCTCCTGCTTGCATAACTGACTCAATTTATCTTCTGCTTTTGTAATTATATTAAGTCAGACGTCACGCCCACAGCATCTGATGTACTGGAAACACTTCGATTCAGAGGTCATCCTCTGATTGGTTCAATTCTACTGGATTTCTGGGAGACGTGCATACCGGAAGTTTTCTGATTTGAGCTTTTCAGATCAGAAAGTGCTTGTGTACAATATACTGTACATCCAATGGTCAAAGAACAGACTACACTGACACAATTTTGTTGACAAGTGAAACACACCCCTCAGATGGTTTAAATTAAATTAAGCCTCATGCGCAAGCCACCACATGCTGGAACCATCCCATGCTGCATCAATCCAGATTGGTGGGGTGTGAACGAAACTAGATATCTGTGGACGAATAAATCTGTTTATGCTGTGCCAATGTAATGGCTTCCCTTAGCACAGAACACTGGAGTCTGACTAACAATCTCTCAATAAAAGATTATTCATATACATTAGAATCTCCCACAAAAACAAACTTGTAAACATGACTTATTTTCATTCGGCTGGCCACACGGACAGTCCCTTCTGCCGTCTGCAGTCTCAATCGGCCAGAAAGAGACAGAGAAGTCGTTTTTTAAACTCCAAATCAATTGTAGTGAGAAAGCGCAGTTTCTTTTTTAACCGACCAACCCCTCATGGTAACCATGTCGAAGAATCAATCCTGAACCGGAACAAATGCAGTAGGTTCATGGTGGGAAATGGTTCCCATTTCTATCCCAGCTGGTCAATACGCATTTAAAGCCCAGCCGAGAGCGCTTTAATGAATGTGTGCGGGCTTGTTTACCCTAGCAGACGCAGACATCATTTCTGACTCTGTGTTTCTGGCCTTCGCTTTGCCAGTGCATCATGCCACGATTACTTTGAAGCCAATATTCAAGAAAAATATTCCAGGATAATTTCCACAGCTGTCGAGTATCTGTTCGCTGGCAGGGACGGGACGAAATCTCATGCCAGCTTTTTCAGCAGACATGCACGAAAGGTCAGAATTATTTTATTTTGATTGAGAAGTGAAGGAATTGACATCCTCACATTTAAATTATGGCAGATACAGCTGGAACAACTTTTTAAAGGGACATTTCACCCAAAAATGAAAAGTCTGCAATCTTTTAGTCACCCTCCAATCGTTTCAAATCTGTATAAATGTCTTTGTTCTGTTGAACACAGAAAAATATATTTAGAAGAATGCTTATAACCAAAAATTCTTGACCAAAATTGAATATAACATACATTCTTTGTTATATCAACACAAAATAAGATATTTTGAGGAGTGTAGAAAAGTAAACAGTTCTGGGGCACTTTAGACAACAATTGTCATTTTTCCTTCTATGGTCGTCAATGTTGGCCAAGAACGGTTTGGTTATAAGCATTCTTCCAAATGTCTCTATCTGTGTCCATGAGATCTATGAAATTAATACAGATTTGGCACAACTCGAGGGTGAGTAGATGATGACAAATTTCATCAAAACTTCGGTTACATGGCAGGATTTATAGATTGTATCTTCTCATCGTGTTTGAATAGCGATGGGACATCTTTATCTACAAAAGCAACTTCTATGTAAAAATAATAGGATCAATTTATTTAAGGAGTGGCCTGTATATTTGAGGTTTTAACTGAACCTTTTATTCGAACATCAGTGGCTGAGGAAACAGCTTGAATTTTGCCCATCACTCATGTTGACTGCTGTTGCCTCCTCTCATCGATTAATAGACATTTGACAGAACAGCAGGGCAGAAGGGCTTTCAGATGTCGCCATCTAAAATCTTTATAAACTATCAACATTCTCCGTCAACCAAGACTGTAACCGTGCAGAAATCCAATTACGGCCCAATGAAACGCAGTGACTATTAAACGAATGATTTACACACCGAACAAGAAGAATGTGAAGCTGTAGTCTTACTGTACTGTTAATTCCTAAGAAATGGTTGTAGAGCACGCTGATTGATATTATCGATTTAGACCGAGGACCGGTCATCAGGGACCAGCATGTGTAGGCGTCAATAAGCGTTCGTTTAAAGCGAGAATGTGCCGCGAACAATGAAGAAATTCAATTTTCCATCACTCGTCTCAAAGAGCGTTGTTGTGTGGTCTCCTTGACACGTCCCATCAAACATAAGCACCGCTGTGCAGCCGAGAGACTAGAGACTGGCAGAGCACTTAATGTACACTGTTATCCATTCCCCATGAGCTTGCTGCTAACAGAGAACCAGCACCTGAGTCTTCAAATGCTCCCAGTGTGAAAAATATAAAGTATAGCGTGGGTTGAGCATTCTTCTGGAGAAACTGGCTGAATTCTTGCAGAAGTGTGTCATTTTCAGTATGTGTTTGGAGCATGTCATAGACTGTCATTCAGAAAACATGCAAATCACAGCCTGGTTTTAGATGTTTATGTAGAATGGCCTACAGTGTGTATAATATAGTGATGCACCAACATGTAAATAAAAAATAAATAAAAATTAAATAAAATCAATTAAAAAGATCATCAAATGTATTTTAATTTAACCGGAAGCAATAATACCCAACAAATGAAGAAGTGATGCCTCTTCACGTAACATAAAATAGTTATTATATTTAAATGCTCATATGCCCATTTATGTGAAATACAACCCGAATTCCGGAAAAGTTGGGACGTTTTTTAAATTTGAATAAAATGAAAACTAAAGGAATTTCAAATCACACGAACTATACAGGTCTCAAAGAAGTTGGGACGGGGCCATATTTAACATGGTGTAGCATCTCCTTTTCTTTTCAAAACAGTTTGAAGACTTCTGGGTATTGAGGCTATGAGTTGCTGGAGTTTTGGTGTTGGAATTTGGTCCCATTGTTGCCTTATATAGGTTTCCAGCTGCTGGAGAGTTTGAGGTCGTTTTTGACGTATTTTTCGTTTAATGATGCGCCAAATGTTCTCTATAGGTGAAAGATCTAGACTACAGGCAGGCCAATTCAGTTCCCGGACTCTTCTACAACTAAGCCATTCTGTTGCAATAGCTGCAGCATGTGGTTTTGCATTGTCCTGCTGAAGTATACAAGGCCTTCCCTGAAATAGTCGTTTGGAGGGAAGCATATGTTGCTCTTAAACCTTTAAATACCTTTCAGCATTCACAGAGCCTTCCAAAACATGCAAGCTGCCCATACCGTATGCCCTTATGCACCCCCATGCCATCAGATATGCTGGCTTTTGAACTGAACGCTGATAACACGCTGGAAGGTCTCCCTCCTCTTTAGCCCGGAGGACACGGCGTCCGTGATTTCCAAGAAGAATTTCAAATTTGGACTCGTCTGACCATAGAACACTATTCCACTTAGAAATAGTCAATTTTATAAGAGCCTTGGCCCACAGGACACGACTGCGCTTCTGGACCATATTCACACATGGCTTCATTTTTGCATGATAGAGCTTTAGTTGGCAAGAAGTATTCCTGGGCCCATTTAGTAATGTCATTGACACCATCATGCCGATGAGTGATGCAGTGTCGTCTGAGGCCCGAAGACCACGGGCATCTAATAAAGGTCTCCGGCCTTGTCCCTCACGCACAGAGATTTCTCCAGTATCTCTGAATCTTTTGATGATGTTATGCACTGTAGATGATGAGATTTTCAAAGCCTTTGCAATTTGACGTTGATGAACATCGAGTATTCCACAATCTTTTTGAGCAGCCTATCAGAGATTGGAGAGCCTCTGTCCATCTTTACTTCTGAGAGGCTCTGTTTCTCTAAGACATCTCTTATATAGCTCATCATGTTACAGAACTGATATCAATTAACTTAAATAGTCACTAGATGTTCTCCCAGCTGAATCTTTTCAAAACTGCTTGCTGTTTAGCCATTTGTTGCCCCCGTCCCAACTGTTTTGAGACCTGTAGCAGGATTTACACTTGAAATGAGCCAATTTAGTGGATAAAAGTGTAAACTTTCTCAGATTAAACATTTGCTATGTTATCTATGTTCTATTGTGAATGAAACATTGGCTCATGTGATTTGAAGTTCCTTTAGTTTTCATTTTATTCACATTTAAAAAACGTCCCAACTTTTCCAGAATTCGGGTTGTATAGGCTCTTCTGCTTTGGTGTTGATCCATTTGAAAGCTATGCTATGTAAAGCATTTTTCATATTAAGTGTTTTGCAATGCCCCATTTTAAATGTCTAAATTGTCCAAATACCCTCTGGTGCCCCTGTTGTTGTCCCTAGACCTAATGTATACCAGTGTAAAATGTCATTTTTAGTACATTTGGTGTATTCCTATAATAGAATCCGCTTACTCACAGATGTGTTTTTCCCAAAAAATGAAATACATATCTAAGAACTAGAAAAGAATGTGAAAAAAAGTGTGAGCTGTCAACAGTAGATAAAGTTAGTTTCCCCACCGGAGAGCACAGCCAGTGCCTGTTCAGCACCCTGTTCCATGAGAGCTGCTGCTTCGGTGTAATTTATGAAGTGTGAGGCTTCTAACAGCATCATCAACAACATCCTCTCATGCTCTGCCCTCCCCCTCTGTGTCTGTATCTCCCCTCTCTCCTCTCCTGCTCTCCCACTATCTGCTCTTTTCAAGCATCGAACGGCCCCACAGTGCATTTCTCCTCTGCGCTCTTTAACGCTCCATTCATCACTGGCAGCGGAGCTTCTCTCTATCTCCTCTCCTCACCGCTGACCAAGAGGACGTGCTTCCACATAAAAGAGCTATTCCTCACCCTGTGTCTTACAGGATAAGAGAGCTCAGCATGTCCTGAGAAATAAAGAGCGCTTCAACTATTTTTCTAGATTTAATCTTAGCGGTTTTCTGTTGAGAAGGAGGGAATATCGATTGGACAGCGAGTTTCAGAATGAATTAATATGGCAGAGGCTCCCAACACATTAAAAACTCAATACTAGTTGAAAGAATGCGAGATCTGTTTGAATTGGAAAATGATTTTTAAAGTACAGAACAATCAGTCGAATGTACAAATACAGCATACAGCACAGGAATAAGAAATATATAACAGGATATAATGTATATTTCTCTCTAAAACATAAACTTCAAAGTTAAAACCTATTAGCTCGCGGTCGCCCTTTAGTATATTATAAATTGTCCAGACCATCTTGTTACTAACAGATACTGAATATGCTCAATAGAACAAGCTGAGCAGTTCTGTAACAACACTGTTTGATAAATTGGCAAACATCATTGACATTACACAAGTGCTTTTGGTTATCTGCAACTACATTTACATTTAGTCATTGAGCAGACGCTTTTATCCAAAGCAACTTACAGAGAGTTCAGGGAGCAATAAAGCGATATGTAGGTGCTAATACAAAGTTACTAGTTTCAACAAACGCCAGACCAATGCCTGTTGAGAGAAAGAGAGAGTTTCTTTTCTCATTTGTCTTACAAGTATTCACAGAAAAGATGGGTTTTAAGTAGTTTTTTAATGTTGTGAGAGATGTGGTTGACCGGACCGAGTTAGTAAGAATGTTCCACCAGGAGAATGAGAGCGGGAAAGCGATTTACTGTCCTTATGAGAAGGCATCCCAAGACGCTGCTTGTTTGCTGAACGCAGGGTTCTGGATGGGGTGTAGGAGGGTGTGAAAGTATGCCGGTGCAGATCCAGTGATAGTCCTGTAGGCGAGCATCAGTGACTTGACAAGTAATCTCGACTAAAGGTCTGAATCTGCCCTAACAAGATTTAAGAATGAAGATTGTAGATGGCACAATGCCCAGACATAGGTTCACATGAGGTGCCAGAAATGTTGGTGTAATTTTCAGATAATTTTAAGACTCTTTTAGGTAATGATAATGTGTATTTCCACTTGTCACCCTGTTTTTGGCAAACAGTTTGTGTTGGTACAAAAGCGGATTCCGTTTAAAGGGTTATTTCATCCAAGAATTCTGTTATCAGTTGCTCACCCTCATGTAATTTCATAGCTGTATAAATTAGCCAAATAAGCAATTGTCAGTTCAGGGACATCATTGAATACTCTAGTAGTCAAAGGTGTCCCAGAACTGTTTGTTTTCCTAAATTCGTGAAAGTCACCATGAAAAGGAAGTTGTGATTTACTACTTTTTCATCTACTTTAACGTTACCTGTATCTGATAGAAACGGCTTCTGAAATTAGAAAAAAATGTTGGGTGGGCCTTTATTTTGCCCTTCCTTTTTTGATAGCTTTGTTGTAAGTTGGGCCTGGAGGGGAGGTCTAAAGTAGAGGTCTTCTCGGGTCCAAAGATCTTTACCCGACCCGAAATGACCCGAATCACTTTTACCCGAACCCGACATGCCAATTTTTTTTTTTAAAGCCCCGAACCCGAGACAGGCTATATAGCATACGCAAAACAGCATAAAGACACAGCTTAATCCAGTTTCCTAATATATCCCCTGCACCGATCTGTTTTTTTCGCAAGAGGAGAGTTGGTAACTACACACACAAGCGACGCGCTGTTATTGTACAGGATAGTTCGGGTCTTCCTCGGGTCAATTCAGCAAAAAACATTTTTACTTTACATTTCCCGAGACCCGAAGAACCAAATAATATACCCGACCCGTGTCCGAAGCTCCCGTGAATCTTTTAGACCCGAACCCGCTCGGGTCTCGGGCCGGACCTCGGGTTTTCAGATCTAAGTGGACCTGTGAAGACTTCTAGTCTAAAGTCAGTATAGTCCTACCTCTTTATTGAGTTGCTGTTGAGAGGGGGAGAGGAGCTTAATGTTTTTGATTAAAGATTACAAGAGCGAATCAATAAAAAAATAATGGTGTAAATAATTTAATAATCACTGCAACACTGTGTAAAACACGTATAATTTTCCTGTTTGATTTCATGGTGACGTTAAAATATCAAAATTTGTGTTTAACAGAACAAAAACAAATAATGTTTTCCGACTATAGTGGATAATGCCCCAGAACTATAAATTGCTAACATTCCTTCAAATATCCTTCTCTGTGTTCATCGGAACAAAGAAATGTATGCAGGTTTGAAACAACTAGGTAAGGAAATGATGACAGAATTTTCTTTTTGGGTGAACTGTCCCTTTAAGGGCCATTGCGAGGGTTAAATGCCTCAGAAAACAAGTGTCAAACCAGCATTATTTCTATCATTATGTGTACTTGTGTGTATAGTTTATTAGAACATTATTTCACATGTGACAATAAATTTGGTTGCTCTTCACTTTCTCCTTTAATCTTTTTCCAAAGAAATGTTCAGTGCTGCCACCTATCAACCTGGAGTATTGTTTATTTTTCCTGGGGTAGCTAATCAATTCCTATCCAATTTTACAATACTTTATTTACAGATAACTTTTGCGTAGGCCTTAAAAACCTTTATCAGCTGAGAAATTATGACTTTGTTACAGGCAACACATGGGGACATTATGTTTGTGTGTACTGTATGTGGTGTTTTTTATCATTTAAAAATGTGTGTATATACGTGTATATACTGTTACCGATGCTTTTATTACATTACAAGCTAATTTCATTATATGCTGGTTACGGTATGTGCTGTACCTTCGCCACTGAGTGTCTCCCTTTTCAACTGTTTCACCAATGTGCTCTCTCTCTCTCTCTCTCTCTCTCTCTCTCTCCCTCTCTCGCTCTAAACATCACTCTGTGCTGCTGTACTCTTGGTGCAACCATTTGAAGAACCTCACAAGTGAAGTTGCAACTAAATTAATTTATAAAGCGATGCGAAACTTCGGCTAAATTAATAATTCCATTCTTACCATCACATTGTTCGGCTTGAAAAATAAGTAAGATTTCTCAATGATATAATTATGACGATCGAAATAATGTGTAGTGAGTTTACTTTAGACTATTTACTCTGCACGCTGGTTCATCTATTTATTTGTCCAATATTTAAACAGCGCAGGGAACCCTTTATATGACAGTCTCATATTGAGTCTATTAGGGTGTTTGCTGCTATTCTCTTTAAAACCTGATGAGATCAGTACACACACGCCTCAGTGTGAGATCCATACTACTTTATGTCACATCTTTATTCTGTGTGGCATAAAAACACTGTTTGTTTTGTTTAGAATCTAAGACCAAATACTATTAGACATATATATCTTGTGGCATTTCAAATGATGAAAACTTCATTTGAGTTTGATTCAGCGCTCACTCTGTCTAGATTCTGTTGGTTGTCATGAGCACATCACAAATGTTCTTGTTTCTCCAGAAACAAGAACATCAGCATCTGCCCTCCTCCCAGGGTAAGAATTCACTCTTCTCTTTAAAGAGACAGCTCGCCCAAATCCATAGTCTAAGAAAAGACACAGTAAAAGTGAATGGCGGCCAGGGTCTAATAAAACTGTAGCAGTACCATAACAGTAGTCTGTATGACTTTATAAATCTTAAGAAACCGTATGACAGCTTTGTGTGGGAAACATTGTAGTGTTGTAGCGTCATGTTAAATTTATAATGTCAAGCGCTTTCATTATTGATTACCATGGATGTGGTGTACAGAGGTTAACTAGAGCATTATGGATACAAATGGGCAGCATCAACTCAAAACCACTTTTCATCTTTCAATTTCATAGCAGGGTCAAAAAGTGACATACTCCCCCATATCAATGTACACAACTACTTTCCATTGAGGTCAGCAAATGTCACCAAGCCAATTCACATTTGTCAGAGAGGGCACATATACACATGCATAACACATTTTCCTTGGGTCAGATCAAAAAGCGAGAAAAGACAAAACTGTTGTTTTTAAATTGGATCCCCGTTTACAGCTGACCTTTCTTGATTGAATGTAATAGCAAACGGAGATAATGCAGAAAGGTCAACGATACAGACAGCTTTAATCATATAATTGCTAGTTTTCCCCCTGTCGAGACCGCTCTGTTGTGGTGGGTGCACATTCCACCCCCTCTTCAGAAAACAAATGCACTGAGCAGAGTAATGACATGTTTCGTGTCTCATCCGAGTGATACTTGTTAAATCATGGAGTGAGACTGTCCCAGTTTACACTGGCTTTAGAAGCGTGTGTGCTAATAGTTATTACAAATTCTGTGTGAACATATACTGTTTAAATATGTCAGTCAGTAAAACTTATATGAACATTTTTTATTCACAGAGAAAACCTACATACAGTTTGTTATAATATATAATACTAAATAAACAGTGGTTGCAAATAATGGTTAAATACATTTTTTATTACATTACAAATGTTTTTATAATCATGGCATTTTTCACAACAATTTGCAAATGTACACTGTGGTGAGGAAGGCGGGACGAGAGCCGTGACGCGGGGCCGGTGGCGTGAGTGATCAGTGCAAGCAGCTGCGCGCACCGGTCCCGCATCTTATCACGGAGGAGATTGGGAGCTTAAAAGGACGATCGGCAGGACTGTTGACGAGAGAGGACCGGGCCCGGACATATGTTTAGTTAATGTATGTTTTATGTCCGGCAGTCTACCGTGAGGTGGCTGCCGGTTACTTCAGTGTTTATTGTTTATTTAATTAAAGTTTTATTGTTGGAATGTTCGCCAGTTCCCGCCTCCTTCCTTCCCTTATAACGAACTTTATTACATACACATATAATGCAAATAAAATGTGTTAACCAAAACCTATTTGAAGAATTTACGTTTGGTGGGCTGGCCCACTGTATGGATATTAAGAAATAATAATAATATTTTATTTTGCTCACTTGTTATAGTTGTGATTTCTGTGCCCTAGCCACAGCAGTGACGATGCTCTTCAATGTCAAAAGGTTGGCCAATCAAACAGGGTTTAGAGAATTCTAGCCAATCAAATTACAGCGTCCAAAAGACCGAAGCTTGGTAGTTGGGCGCTAACAGAAACCAAGGGCGAATTGAGTTGGATGACTTAGAAAGTAATGATATAAGGCAACTCAAACATAACAAATCCAACTGTATAACAATAAAAAATGATAAACAGTAAGATTTTAGAAATACAAACCAATTAACATTTGTGAATTCTGCAGAACTATTATCACAGGTAGTGAAATTAAAATTTTTGGTCAAATTTTTATTTAATGCACAGTTTTATAATGCTTATTGAAGATACAAAGTTTTTTATATACCTCGGTTTATAAACTGTATATAATTCTAAATGCTCACTTTTGTTTAGAATTGTATTGTATTGCATTGTTGATTTTGGACTTTATATTTGATGTAATACAACTAAAGTTTTTAGCAAAGTCTAGTACCTTTTTGGCTGAATTTAAGTTAATTCTGTCTAATTATTCGGAAGAAGGAAGTCATCACCCTTTGACTTAAAACAGGGTAAAACTTAAATTACATGTCATGGTCAGTAAAGTGTCATTAACATACAGTTCAAATCCATTACCCTACACTACACTGTCATGTTTAGGCAGGCTTTTATGTCTGTTTTGTCATGATCACAGGGGTGAGACACAGACATAGGACCCAGGTGCAGACAGCGGTTAAGGGGTTTAAACAAAGACTTTAATAATAAATACAAAACAAACACCCACGAGGGGGTAACATAACAAAACACAGGAAAATAATTACATGACAAGACAGGTCTAAGACTAACTACACTTAAACAAGACTACAATAAACTTTAAACATGAACTACAGAACGAATAGACTAGCACCACAAAGGAACTCACCCAGAAACCACAATGAACCAGCGCAAGGCAGAAGACACAAAGGCATTAAAGTGACCAAATCAAGAGGGGAACCGGTGTAGGGCATGAAACGAGAGGATGGGAACAGAGGCGAGACCGGAGAGAGCATGTGGCAAGCCAAATAAACAATAGTCACCTCTCTCCACATTAAACATGAGGTTCTGTCATGATCCTGCCACAAGACCAAGCGAAACATGACACAATGCGGCAGAATCATGACATGTTTGTTGCTTAGACTGCACTGGCCTTTACTGTTTAATGTTTGTTGTTTTATTGGCTTTGCAGTGTTTCTTTAAAAGGTCCTTAGAAACATTTGTTGATAGAATGATTTGTGCATCAATAAGATGGTGTATTATGTTGACAGCCTGGTGTTGTGGGCTAGTCCTGGTGAAGAAGTCCAGGGCAGTTGAATTTGAAACAGTAAGCTTGTAATATAACATTTTAATTAAAGTTGTTTAATTGTAAAAAAATATTAAATTAAAATATAATCTTATAATTTCAGGAGCCGGGTACAATTTTGTGCTAAAAATTTGAAAATGGGGAAATCCGTGTCCATGAACACGGATTAAAAGATTTAAAATGTTATGCCTATGCCACAAACTGCCTTGAGACTGGGTTGGAACACAACAGCACACTTATCCAAGTGTAAGGGTACAGGTGACAGCCTCCACTCTTTGATATATAACTAAACAAATGTAAATAACAAAATTCATATTACTGGTGGTGACAAGGCCAGTGATTCGGTGGATGTTACCATAGACAATATTAGAATATGTTTGCTGATGAATGCTTTCCTCATGCATACACACTGTGTGTACACATGAAACACCCTTTGGCTTCTGTGCATCCAAAAGGCTAGGAGAGATTAGATTGAAAAAAGAACCCAGCAGCTGTAAAAATGTATTTTCCATCAGCATATCAAAGTGTATGTGTCATATCCTGACACCGGTTTGAATATGTATTACAGCAAAACATGATTCAAAAGATCAATCCCTGCAAAACAAAACACCACATGAGTGCCATTTGTGGCAAATAATTATTCCCACACAAAGTGAATCATTAAGCAGAGTTGAAATCAGGAAACTGAGAAAAAAAACATTAGGAGAACATAATGTGAAACGGTTAATAAATAAACAATAAATAAACAGTTCATTTTAAATACATGCTAATTTGCAGCAGACTGATACTGTATATATAAATACGCTACAGTCCCGTCTGAACAAGCCGTGTGTTGCGCCACAGTCACACTTTACTTGTCGTTGCATTTACTTCCTTTCATATCCATGCAAATGCATCAGACCGGAAATGCTAACCCACATTTTGAACGAAAACACAGCAAAAGTGAACAACCCGTCATATCTGGATCACGTGGATGTGTTTCCACAACAGAAAAAGAGCTATTACTGAAGGCACGATGCAAAATATGAATCTGGTCCTACACATAGCTATACAGTATCAGACAGGAGCTCATTACTTACGGCAGCCTCATCATTTCAGCAACTTAAAAACTAGGAAGCCAATGAGGAAAGAAACCTAACTATAACGGGATTTCTAGTTGGTTCAGTCTGGTAATAGTGTTGTTATCCCGCCCATTTCAGCTTCACTAGGTAGAGACGCGCACAGTGCATCTCTCTCTCAATAATTCTCAAATACATGCTATAATTCATGAAAATAAATGCAATCCCATCGCTGTACTTTATATCGTGCAGTGGCGGTGCTAGAGTTTTATATATGGGGTAGCCAAGGCTGGCCAAGACCATGACAGAAAAATTGTGTATAACCCTGACCTGGCATCCAATAGATAAATAAATATTGCAGATTAGAGGTACAAGTGATTATTTACTTCCCAGAGTTTGTCACAAATGTATACAAAACAATTGCACAGCGTAATCAGATTAATGTAATTCTAAATTAAATAAATTATAAAATATAAAAATGTTGAAAACAACAATTCTGGTAACCCGTTTCATTTACACAGAAACAAAGCAGCACCAGAGGTGTCTTTATTTCCGATATGGATAGAGCAGCATATCAGATGTAATAATTATAAAACATACTCATTCCATTGGACTGCAAGATTAAAACAAAATCATTGATGCTTATTATTGCCCTTGATGTTGTCAACTTGATTATTACTTTCAGGTATTAGAGTACATGAACACGTTTTGCAAGCTGAGAAGTGTTTATGAATTATGTAATTACTGTTTTGTTTCTCTAAACATCTCGGAACACAAAAATCAGTTATTCACAATGGAAATAAAACGATCAAAGACCATTCAACATCACTAAAACACTCAATAGCTTCGGGTTATACATTAGTCTGTCTACTCTACATATTTAATATCCTTCTTACATTGTATCTGTATGAAGTTGTTAAAGTCCCAGTGAAATAAAAAATGACAATACCAATTTTTGAATGAAATATTGCAGCGTTTATTGTAAATAGTTTATCAATGTGAGTCATTCTGTGCCTTCATAATCTTTAATTACAATCTGGAAATGCACTTCCTTCCTGAAATGACTAAATACAGTCTGCAAAGAGTGACTAATTGTGTGTTCATTTGATGGTAAAAACACTTTTTCCTTCTTCATTTGAATATGTAGGTGATAGTTAAACCATACACTGGTTCAATTTCCCATAAACTGTAAACACTGTGGAACTTTTAACATCACTTTGTCTGTTTGAGAAGCAAGAATCTTTATTTGGTAGCATAAGATTAAATTCAGGATAAAATCTCTTGACAAAGCTTCAATTACACACCTAATGTAGAACTGTTGTTTTCTGTTTGGTTGCAGTAGAATTTAAAAGCTTCCTTTGTCAATGTATTACATTGAGAGAAAGAAATAATGAATTAAAGCACCAATTAGGGTGACAGCAAAAAACACCCCTAATTGAACTAATATAAGAGAATAAATTTACACTAAAAACTTTGAGGTAGGGAGAGATTACGCCAAACCAAGATGAACTTCACATGCCCATCCCTAACTAGAGATTATGCCAGCTACTTCTGAAAATCTTGTGCCATCCTCCTGCGAGAGCCTGCGGACTGACTGACCATCCCAGCTCAAGCATTTTACTTCACCACTCAAGAGCAAAGTGACCAACCTACTATCCCAGCTGAGGCAACTCCATCCTCAACCAAGAGCAAAGACAGACCATTAATGCTTAATTTACAATACTAAACGTACATCACATGACAGCAGTTGAAGCTATAGCTGCACTCAGTTACATTATGCCATTAATATTTTCCCTGCTTATAATATTCCTCTGTTGTCTGATATCGATCACAAAATTAGACAAAATTAACCTAAACAGTTTCAAGAAATGACATTTCCTAAATAACAACTAATAAGCTCTTTTTGATAAACATTTACTCAGTAACTTTGATTCAAAAAAGTCACTTTGTGCCGCTGTGACATGGCAGAGGGGGTCTGGCCCTCCCGGCAGAGACTGGTTTCTCCCGAGGTTTTTTTCTCCATTTATTTATCACTGGAGTTTGGGTTCCTCGCCACAGGGCCATGTTGGCTTGCTCACCGGTAGACTGAATTTATTAGATATTATTTACTAGAATGATCCTGCTTGTTCTATAAACAACATGCACTGCACTGTGCTGTGTTATAGCTTTTCTGTGTTTTTCTGTTTTTCTTCTTTTCTCCTGTAAAGCTGCTTTGGAACAATGCACATTGTGAAAAGCACTTTATAAATAAGATTGAATCGACAAAATAAAATTGAATTCAATACAACACTAATGACACCAGAAACAAATGAAACCACCGAACCACAAACAGCTATAAACAGCTGGTTTTGAAATTAACTAAGCTACTGTCACATTACTGATAAAACGCTGTCAGTAGTGTCTTTACTTTTAATGAGCTCTTCTCCATCACTGGAAATGTTTAAAATATTCCTCTAATCAGTTTCAGGAAACTTCATGCCGCAAAGTCTACAGATTAAACAAAGACCTCACCTCCAGCATAAGGACAGGCGCAGTTTATCAACGACTCGGGTCGGCCTCGATCTCTCCATCTCATGACGCCCTGGGGCCTCGCTTTATCAGAACAACTAGACACTTGGTACATAGCCGTACCCTCAGAAAATAAGGCATGCCATCTATTGACTGATAAGAGAAGAGTCTAACCTGCTAAAATAAAATTACAGACTTCTCATATATTTCATTATTATTTCCTATAGCGCCAGCAGTTTGAAGCAGCCTGAGAGAAGCCCTGGGCAATTCACTTTTTATGAGACCCAGCTGAGGTTTTCTCTTATCGGCTTTATTTTACCGGGATGATTTCAAGTTGGATGGAAGCAATTGAAAATGTAATAATGATAATAAGTTTATCGTAGAAGCTCATGAGAATGAGATTCACTATGAATTAACACACTAAAGAGTGATTCTCAAACGGATATCAACAGATTACTGATGTTGATTATGTCGAAAATGGTTCCTTTTCATCTAGAAGCAGAGATGTGTATATGGCAGATCAAAGTCATTCGTGTTCACACTTGATGCTGTCAATCTTCTCTCCAAAAGCAATATCTGTTAGTCATTGTCTAGGGATGCAGATGCTGTCAGTGGGATGTGCCATAAAATATGTCACTGTTTCTTTGGTTTAAAGCTGTGCTAGTTACATTCGTAAAGGCTAGCAATAACAAGCTTAAGAGCACATTTCACATCTTCATTTACCCCATATGCCCTTTTAGCCGTGCCACAATATGACAGTACAAAAACATAAAAAGACAGTAATAATGAATGTGAAGTTATTACATTATTAAAAATGATTGTTAGAACTTTCTGTTTGGTAAGCTGTAGTTTATGTGTGAGCAGAGAGTTGTATGCAAATACATCGGTTGACAGGCAGGTGGGACATCCTATTTGGACCGAAGCAATGATTGGATCAACATTTTATGGTCCTGAGACTTCCAAGAAACAAGAAACATTTTTAGTACTTATCGATTGCCATCAGGATGTGAGGAGAATTTCAACCATCACAAGATTTTTTTTTTAATGAAATAAATAAATGCACTTAAAATCAACCTACTGTATGGAAGAAACGTTAATGTTGTTAAATAAGTCTCATTCATTCAATTCATTTTTTAAAGAAACTATTCAGCCGTACAGAAACAGAAAGAAACTTTACACTACACAATACATGCTGTGATAGAATACGCATTCCTATCCAATCATTCAATTAAATAAAAATTGATACATCTTCCCCTATCTCAGCAAAAGAGTTGCGTTTTGAAAATATGTTATCTCCTTCGGCAAAGAAACGAAAAAGTGATGAAATCTTAGTTCTGTGTCAGCCACTGTAGAGCTACGAAAGGGAGGGGTGAGCAGTGAAGTGAGCTGTTGGTTGCAATTCGAAACCTCACAACTACTGTAGATGCCACCAAATGTCCTACACTGGACCTTTAAAGAAATGTAATGTAACTATCCATGATGCACTGTGCTCACAGAAATTACATCATTAACTGGATCATTTAGACTCTCATCGCTTCAAATAAACTAAATCGCACAATTTGTTTGTGTATTTTACAGAGCAGCAAGGCTTGTATTTTCGCTAAACCATCCACTTTCCCCACACAACTACTGTAAGTGCATTACCATAAACATGCTATTGTGTTAAAAAGATCTTCGGTGGTCATTGTCAGCATGTCAATAGAGTTAAAATTCCATTGAACCCATATTGTTTGCAGGATGGCAATGATATCTTATATCCAATATCAAGAAAGAGAGAGCAAATACACTACGCCACATGCTTTTACGCAACCCGTCCCAATGAAAGATTGATGACACAATGTCTGTCCACCAAGGCGCAACCACTTAGATCACAGACAACGCTGCAATCAAAAATTAAGAGAGCTTCTTTCCATTGTCAATCAGCACACAGGTGATTTATTAAATATTTACCATGAATCCATGCTGCACTCAGCTCCAAGTCAGACCGACCGAAGTCACTCCGCGTCTAGCCGCCTTATTTTGCTCCTCTGGTATTGGCAAGATAAATACATGTCAGCGTGATCCGGGCTGCCCCCTGTGCTGCCGTGATTATAGCGTTTAATAACTCGCCGTCAGTAATACATTGACATTGTCCGGCCAGGATTCTTGCCAGGAAGGCATGATTTACCAAACCCCTTGAAGGGGGGAAAAAATCTCATTCAGCAGATGGATTGCTGAAAAGGCTCTCCAGCAGGCCTATAAATCATTCTTTAATCAGAGCTTTCAGTGTGAGCGCAGAGCCACCGCTGGCCTACTGGAGGACCCCGTGAGTCAATACTGTCTGCTACTGCCCTCCACATCCTGTCCCCCTTCAACCAATCTTTCCTTTTTATGGAAGTGATGTCACTTAAAAATGCTAAAACGATATTCTTTACTGTAGATATGATTAGTCTCCACCTCAAATGAAGACCTCAAAAGGTGCTTCAAAAGGTTCTTCGATGCCATAGAAGAACCTTTTGATTCCACAAAGAACCTTTAACATCTGAAAAGTTCTCCAAATTATAAAAAAGAAACCACCTTTTTTTTAACACCGTGTCTACAATGAAATGAATGGATTAAAACTGTAAAAGATCCCTTCCGGCATGTAACTTTGTATACGAAATGCTGAAGGTGACAGAAGGGATTAGTGTCGGCCCCCGGTGATTCCATTAGTTAGGTTTCACCCTGTCTGTGGTCTGACTGAAAAATTGTGAATGCCCACACTGTCAGGGGAAACAAATGTAGCAAGCATGGAGAGACATTTATCAAAATAACTTTCCCTGCTAGTTCATACAGTCCTTTGGACTTTGAGGACATGTCTCTGAAGCATTCATACAGCGGGATATCATCAATTCAAGACAGCCACACTCCCAGTTTGAAGATGTTAGAGCGACTGGGTGGACGGTAATGTTAGCAACCTGAACTTGTTAGCATTTAGCCTCGTGTCATGGTGTAGTGTCAGACATCTGATGTTCATAGCTCACCGCTTGCACAAAAAGAAAAAACACATCCTGGACACCACACTTTTCTATACCAGAAGATCAAAAATCATAGTGTGAGCAGGTATCACTGAGTGTTTTCTGCAGTGGACAGTAACATGATCTGTTTGCAGTCAATCATCATCAGCGTCCTTCCCGCAAAACAAGTTCCATTAGAGTCTCATTTTTAACCATTTATTGTACATCTACCAACTTCTGTCAGGACAAGTATGTCAATTCTCTGCAGAGGCCAGAAATTGTTGTTTTTATTGAGCGTAAAGACGTGTAAGTGTTCACAATGCATGTTAATGGGGACAATGTCTCAAACTTTCATCTCTATGTTGTGCTGGTAATCTTGGCATGGATTCTGCAGGCTGCAGCCATTTTGATTCATTCAATTAGCCGAGCTGTCAAATATGTCACTGCTCAGCAGACCTTATTTGCACAGGGGCAGCTACAACAAAAACCTATTCAACAATCTGAATATTACACTTTTATTTAATCATATAAAGACACATCAAATAAATTATAGTTGAATATCACTTCATTTAAATAATGTTTTTTTTAAACAGACATGACTTTTGAATGAATGAAAATTAAAAATATTTAATTATTGTTAGCACTTTACTATGCATGCTGGTCAAATATCACCAACCATCTAATCACCCAATGTTACACAATACAATATTTACTTTTTTACATTAGTTCATATACTATTGACATTTGATGGTACTAACGATCTTTTTTTGAGACAAGAGTATCAGTAAAGTATTAATACACTTTATACTTTATTTTAAAGATCCGAACAATGTTGTAGGCAAGACCACGGAGAACATGTCAACAGCAGAGTTTGTCAAGACAAGCCAAGACCAAGATCCATTGCTGAAAGGAATTCTTCGCGTAGAAATTGTTTTTTATTTTCTATGAGCAAACAAATAATTACATTTAATTACAAGCTTTTGCTCTTAAATGTAAAAGTCAATTAATATGAACTTCTTGTTTATTGACTGTTTGTATAAAATCAATATCATGCTCATATTCATGAAAACAGCACTATGGAAGCAGAAAAGAGACATAATGTTTTGAAATTTAATAGCCAATGAATACTTGAGTTTGAATTATTTTACTTTGGAAACCTTGTATCTGAATTTATTTGTTTCGAATTTACCTCTATGAAATTTAAATATGAAAATTCTTGATTTCCATTTTAAAAACTTGAATTTAATGCTCACAAATTCAGATACAAAACAAAATCAACTTACAGAATTTCAGATAAAATACATTCAGGTTGATCAAATTCGATTGCTCTTATTCAGATCTAAAATTTCAAGTTAATATTTTTCAAAGAAAACATATGTCTAATTCGACTGCTCAAATTCAGATCGAAAAATTCAAGTTAAATATTCACATGGTAACATCCGGGCTACCCAGGATAGGAAAAACAGTTGAGCCCAGAGCCCGTCTGCAATTGAACCGAACCATTGAACCGAACCGACGTCGGGCGGCCTATCAGAGCACGTCAACCTGACTGTCTGTCATGATCCAAGTAGAGGCAAAGTCACGTATATTAAACCTGTAAAGAAGATGACTTCTAGGGAAAACGAAGGCGCTCCGGTAGTTTGCTGTTTATGTACAATCAGACTCGACAGAACAAAAGTATGTTGTTGCTGATTATTTTTTGGAACACATAACTGTTAGCTATGGTTTGTTTTGTGACTCGTCTCTCTATGTAGGTAAGTCAGCTAGGCAACGCGTTATAGCCAGCAGGAAAACTTCTCCGGTTACTTTCGTAACCTCGGTTCCCTGAGAAGCGAGAACGAGACATCTGTATAGGTGTCTGTGGCCTAGTGGTTAGAGCGTTGGACTTGTGATCAGAAATTTGCCGATTCGGATCTCAGTGCCAGCAGGTCATGATTGAAGTGCCATATATGCAACATTCTTGTCCATCACGTGCTTATTTGTACTTTTTTACGTTTTGGTATATAATTCAAATGTTTTTCACTCATGTCTATTCAAAAAATATATAAAAAATAAATTACAACAAAACGAGCAGTTTGCTGATCTTTGTCTTTATTGAATATTACACATTGTTTGGTCTGCTTTGTAACATGACTGCAATTAAAATCTCAGCGCTATGCATACATGACTGCCTCCATATATTATTTAATAATCCCTAAAGTACTTCATTCAGTTCTTTTCTCTCCTTGACAAGTTACAAACGCTGTCTACTGTTGTTAGCCGTTAGCACTAGGTATAAGGAGGGGCTCTGGCATAGATAAGAAACCCTTATTTTAGTTAGATCGAAGGGTCTTTAAGACATCCAACTGGAGAAAGCGTAAAAGCGAACAAAACCCATTGACATCCGTTTAAAAAACTAGCCTGTTGTCTCCTTTGCTGTGTTCCGATGAAGCCAAGGTGATAGCATTAGCCGTTGCGCTTTTGGTTTTGGCGTGGGGGGGGAGCTGAGGAGATTAAGTAGCACGTCACACAACAGCAGATTCGACTAGGAGCAGGCACGATTCAGATATCTTAAAATATAATTGAGACTAGTCGAAACTGAATTAGAGATATCTTTAAATACTTTGCGTATTTGTGACGCGATAATTTTAGATATCTATGAGGTCATTACAGATATCTAAAATAGAGTTTTGACTAGTCAAAACATATTTACAGATATCTCGAATCATATTTCTTACTAGCGCAATTATAATTGCAGATATCTCTAATTATCAATTTGACTAGTGAAATTACAATTATGACTCGTCGAAATACAATTAAAACTATCTAAAATATATTTTATGGATAGTCAAACCCAAGGTTTTTATGTCAAAACGGCTTGCCATAAGAAGTCATCTTCTTTACAGGTTTAATATACGTGACTTTGCCTCTTCTTGGATCATGACAGACAGTCAGGTTGACGTGCTCTGATAGGCCGCCCGACGTCGGTTCATTGGTTCGGTTCAATGGTTCGGTTCAATTGCAGACGGGCTCTGGGCTCAACTGTTTTTCCTATCCTGGGTAGCCCGGATGTTACCATGTGAATATTTAACTTGAATTTTTCGATCTGAATTTGAGCAGTCGAATTAGACATATGTTTTCTTTGAAAAATATTAACTTGAAATTTTAGATCTGAATAAGAGCAATCGAATTTGATCAACCTGAATGTATTTTATCTGAAATTCTGTAAGTTGATTTTGTTTTGTATCTGAATTTGTGAGCATTAAATTCAAGTTTTTAAAATGGAAATCAAGAATTTTCATATTTAAATTTCATAGAGGTAAATTCGAAACAAATAAATTCAGATACAAGGTTTCCAAAGTAAAATAATTCAAACTCAAGTATTCATTGGCTGTTAAATTTCAAAACATTATGTCTCTTATTTGCTTCCATACAGCACACTTGTTGAAATTCGTAAAAAAATCTTATTTGAGTCATATCTCAGGAATATGTATTAATTTTATTGAACATTTTGACCTTTGACCTCAGGACCAAACCTGTCAACACTCTTTGGTCGGGAGTCTTCTGCTTTTCCCATCTTTCGCAACCTTCCTGTTTTGTTATTAACTCCTGGAATGCGATCGCAAATTGACATAGGGGGACCCCAGTAACAAAAATAAATCAAATTATAAACAATTAGGAATAGATGAGTTTTATATTTAAACCTACCAACGATGTTAGCAAAAAATAGGTAAAAAATCTTGATTGATCTTAAAGTAAAGCCCCAAGTCCTCTTTGTCTGAAACCAAGACAAAACACAGATCGAAACCAAGTCAAGAAAGATCCTTCAGATTGGTCTTGAGTACTACACAAAGTGCTTCTTCTAACCCTAAGCTAATGGCCATATTATTATAGTATTATTTGACAATGTAGTTGCGAATTTGATTTGCTTACAGATACTTTAATTTATTTGCAATTAAGTGTTTCATTTTCATATAATTTTTTATCATTATCATTTATTATAATTGCCATGACAGTGTTCCAGTAAACCACATCATTGAGCTTCTGCTCTCTATAGCAAATCATCAAGTGTGGTTTCGATGTTGTGTATCAGCCATTAAAACCGATGACTCACTGCCCCATGCACGGAGGAAATTATGTTATGGTTAGTATGTGATACTAAAGCACAGAGATGCTCAGAGGGCCATTACGTCCTTCAGAGGAGGCATCGGGAGAGCCCTTCGGCTCTTATTAGACTACATCTGGAGAACTTCTCCAGCCACTGCTATTTAGCGCTAAAAGTGGTTCTTGGCTTGTCATCATAGGGGAAACACTTTAAATGCTATAGAACAATATTTGGTGCTTCAGTGGGTTCTTCCGCAGTTCTATATAGCACCTCAGTCAAGAACCACTCTTAGTGCTACATAGCACCTTTTTTTAAGAAGCACACGCTGTGCTATGTATGCTATGCACAGTGGGAGCTTGCTGTAAGGCACTTAAGCTTTTCTGAATTGCCAGCGTCTTCATTTAAATTGAATTGGATATCAAGAGATTATCATGATGCAGAGAGTGCTGCCTGTGAGAAATTACTTGTGTATCTTTATGTGGTGAGTGACAGCTGAAGTAAAACAAAAAGATTGTCGTTTCAAAAACTTTGCCACATCCACAACTACAGTGGTTCTTACATTTACATTTAGTCATTTACCAGACGCTTTTATCCAAAGCTACTTACAAATGGGGTAAACAATAGAAGCAATTGAAGTGCATTAAAACTTGTCTCATATAGCCTACCACAGTATACAAAGCTTTTTTTTATTGAAAGAGTAGAAAAGAAGAAAATTCAGAACTGATTGGTCAGGTTCTGTTGGAAGAGATCGCTGATTGATTTTTCCTAATTCTTTTCCCTTTCCTTCTTTATAAAAAAAAATAAATAAAAAAATTACTAACCTCACTATTCTTAGCCTTTTATACTGTGCTAGGCTTTAATGGACTAGTTTGATGCACTTATGTATTTTGTTGCCTATGTTGTTATAATTGCTTCCAATGTTTCCTCATCTGAAAGTCGCTTTGGATAAAAGCGTCTGCTAAATGACTAAATGTAAATGTAAATGTAAATGTAAAGAGATGTGTTTTAAGCCAATTCTTGAAGATGACTACAAAAAGAGGAGTGGCATGCTCTCTTCGGTTCATTGAAGACCACTCTTGCCACTGCATTATGGATCATCTGTAGAGGTTTGGTTGCGCAAGCTGCAAGTCCAACCAGTAGCGCATTGCAATAGTCTAGTGTGGACAGGACAAGAGCTTGGACTGGTGTTTCCTCTGAACTGCTCATTGTAGAAGCATGCTATCTTGTAAACACTTTGTCTGCTGCTGGACTAAAACAAATCCGTACACTTGACTTCATTTCACAATATGCATCAAACAGTCTGTGAAGTACGCTCGCTGTCTAACACAAAGACTAAACGTGGACAGAAGAAGCAGAGCGGATTTTCAAACTGACAGAGCATGAGATTTGAAGGATACTTAAGTGACTTGGCTTTTGTCTCACAGAACCAGAATCCATTTCACTTTAGTCTCCAGGAAGCAGCGCCTGTCAGGAAAGGAAATGATCAATGCCTAAACTTCTCCCTCTTCCTCGATTCCTTCCGTTTTATTTTCCTTTCAGCAGAAGGTGTGAGCTATCTCCTCCAGCAGACGCCACCTGTCTGGGACCTAGCGGGTGCCAAATTGCTGAATTGTATGAATATAGAATTGGTCCTCTGTGACAAGGCAAACTATGCAGAAAATTGAGAACACCACAGTCAGTATTTGCCACCGTCATCACGTGTGATCAAATATTCATGTGTCTATCCCTCAGCCTCCTCCCTTGTGATAAATTCCGATCCAGTTATTGTCATGCTCTTATCTTTATCCTTATTCCTATTAAACAGAGGCACATCACAGACTGAGCCTACGTAATACGGATTAAAGGAGAACAACAAACAAGATGCAACTTTTTGTTCAGTGATCCTCTGCTTGTTTCCACATGTGTTTTGGTTTAAATCCAGCTCCAAATCCGGGTAAGAGCATTAATTGAGAGGTAATATTGAATGGAAAAATAGCAGCGCATCTCCTCGGCTCAAAGTAAATGAGCTCTGAATATGAAGAGGAGACTAAGCAAGAACGTCCCATCAATAATGGATCGAGCCATACCTCTGAGAACTTCTCCTTGACGTATGAATTATGCATTCACTTTAGTGCATCGCTGATCTCGTTTAGACTTTTTGCCAGGGTGTTTGTGACACTAAAAGGCCAAATATTGCTGTTGGGTTCGGTCAGGAAGAAAGAAAGAAAGAAAGAAAGAAAGAAATATTAGGCAGTTGACTGACTGGCTGGCCATTAATGTCCCTCAGTCTCTGCAGCTCTACAGTGTTGCCGATGATAAGTGCCACGGTCAATTTGATTTCGAGATGTTTTTGGAGAGTGCCCTGCCCCTCATAATAGTTATCAATGTTCACTTTTTGGCTATTGTCAGTCTTTGTCAAAATCAAAAAGTATGATTGCATGTTTTGTGTCCGTACCAAATGCAACTCAGGAGAGTATTTGGGTCCGGCAAGTGAGTATAAAATGAAGATGTCAAACGTTGTTGTGTGTGGGAGAGAGGGAGCATGAGTCTCAATGTGCTTTTTAATGAGAGTGCTAACATAAATGCTAAAAATGTGTCTGCAACAATAACATCTAAACAACGTTTGCTCAGTGATGAGATGGATTTACTTTCTATCAAGAAACAAATTAAACAGAAATCATCCACAGCTCCGGGTTCTGAGAGCGAAGGTGCTCGAACGCAACACAGAAGCCTGGTTACTTTGACTTGAGGCGAGTTTGTGATTCTCCCTCATTAGTGCACGGAAAGTCCTCTGGGCTTTTTGCACCATGTTAATCACCTCCTGGATGCAATATGGATTCCACTCTCAAGCCCTCATTTCAGAGTACTGTTTTGACCGAGGCCCGGAGCAAATCGCCTGTTATAATTGTGATCAATGGGCCATGTCAACCTATTTCACAGACAAGCGCGTCTCTTGGTTGCAGGGGTCAATGGCACAAAAAGCAGTGATTTACATAGCCAATACCGAGAGTTACAGAATCGCCACGAACAACTTACCTAATACAAGAGATTAAATCTTGCAGAGCTAGACCATTTGAAAGCTTTTAGGAAAGACACTTAGCACCGTGGCCCTCTGATAGCAATGGGACCTGGACACTAGCCTTTAAAAGAGATATATTGTCAATTTACTGAGAACCGAGTCAGCCTATAAAGTCTTGTGTGGCAACAGTTATTAGGTAGTATTTCTGACAGCACTCCAAATCTCACCTACAGATTTGAACCTAGCAGACGGGAAAATTATCTCATATATACAGCAAGGACCACATTGAATCTGGGTTTCATTTTCTGTTGGGAGTAAAGAATTTTGGGGGAATTCAATGAAATTATAAGATGTGAAATAAAGATATAAAGTTTTCCACTACTTTTAGGATGCTGATCAAAAGGGATCAAATGTTTTATTTATAATGTGATACATGTTTTATTCCTTAATATGAAGGGTCAGATACTCTGGCTTCCAGTGAAGCAAACAAAAGGAGCTCCTTGGAATATTCTCAAATAAATATGAGATATCATGGATCAATAGGTTCTGCAGAAACCTGATGGCTCAAGTGCATGCTACAATGCAAACCACAGGGATACATTCCAATGAATACTTATAAATTCTGTAAATTTTTAACTCTGATACAAATTAGATAGTAAAACGATTTAGTTGCAAGGTAAGAGTGCAGATGAATAATTTTTATTTATAATAATCATGGATCTTTTTGAGAACTTCTACGTGCCTTTAAAGAGTCTCCATATTCATGTACTCAAGGAACTTCAATAGATATTTACCTAGAGGAACCGTTTTCTTTAGAGAAACTAATAGTACTAGATTTTTCAAAGAACTGCCAGTGGGTTATTCAGAAGGGTCTGCGAATGAGCCTCAAGAATTAAAGATCATGTTCCATAAAGATATACTGTATGCAGTGAATTTCCTACTGTAAATATATCCAAACTTTACTCTGTGAGTGGATTTGCGAACAAAAATGGCCAAAAACATGCATACAAAACGCACTCGCTGCTGCCCACTAATTGGGAATTACCCACTCAAGTTTGATGTTTGGTAAACCAAATACTTGGATTTTTTTACATATAATGTATGAATTAAAGGATTATTTTACACCTCCATAAGGCTCCATATTAGTATGCAGTGATTATTCTAGCTGGAACTTCTGCAGCCTGATTGGAGATCACAACCTTGGAAAAAATCCAGTCAAAACCCATTGAACACAAACTGTTGGCAGTGCGGTTTCTATTTGCAGCTTGCCTGAATTTGAATCGAAGGAGTTTATCCTCCTGTTCTAAAAATAAAGGATACGACACAATTTACAAGATTACTGCCATTCAAGTATAGCTTTGCAGTAATCAATTTATATTAAACATGGATTGACTATGAAGGTTCAGAATCATTAATAAGATCATACTGTACTTTAAAATATGAAACAAGGAAGCTGGATCTATAGGCAGATAAAAAGGTGTTTAGTGAATCCAAATGTGAATGTAATTCCATGACATGAACAGGTAAACATTGGCAACAGCAATAAGCACATGAATGAAAGAGGAGAACACGTTGCGTATACACATGACAGTTAGCAAGAGGTCTAGGAACATTGAGCGCTTTTGCTGGCCAAAGCCCATCCAGGAGGCCACATGACTGACAGGTAAAGAAAAACAATCACGTTTCGTTTTGTGTCGTGTCATGTTTTGAGGCGTGAAAATGTCCCCACAGTAACAGAACAATGTACATTCACAAACCTGCCAAAAGTTAACAGCAACAACAATGTTTATGAGTTCATGCCATGTACCGTGCAAACTTAGAAGAATTTAGCATTTAGTCGATCTTGAAGAATTATTTTTGCAACCGACAGCTTATTCAATCAGAGAGCTTTGTGTTGTTTCAAGGCGGACTGATAAAGAACGCGACACGCACGTCTCCCGGGAATCCTGTAGAATTCAACCAATCATGTGAAGACTTCAAACATGCTGAAGTGTTTCCAAGATAAGTGTGCCTTATGCATCAGACGTTCAGCCAACGGTCGATAATCTGAGGCTGAGACTACAAAACACCTGAACCGAGTTGATGCAACATATTAAACTACAAATAGAACAGACATGACTACAACAAGATGCTAACATGATACAAATATAAAATACTTGATTTACAGTAACTAGTTGTTAAACATCACCAGTGGTATTTATCAACAATCTGCAAAGCTGATATCCTTCTGACTTTTAAAAAAAGCAGTTAAAGTTCATTTAAAAAAACAATTTGATTGATCGTCTACACAACTATTTACCAATTTAGCTGAATGTTGTAATTAAATAACTAGATGTTGTTACCTATCAAGCGATGTGTGTTTATTTATAAAGTATAGTAAACATTTGACTTTTGAAAAGTTCTATTGCTTGTCATTATGCTTATTAAGTTGGCTCAAGCGATTTTGATAAGAGGGCTTCAAAAAAAGGTGACATTATTTCTAGTAAAGAAACACAGGAAGCACCAATGCTACCTGGTTTTGTGTTTCATTATGGGAATTTTGAGAAAAGGATTTTTGTGAATGAGACAGACCCTGATAATTACCTTGACGTATAAACAAGGCAACTGATTGAGACGCACCCTATAACAATACCATGCATCACAGCAATTTCTAATAATGTCACTCCCCTGTAATATAATCATGAAGCGTGCTGTGACTTACAGAGACACTATACACAAAACAGAACATTTAAGACTGCATAAAAAGTTTGGAAAAAAGTTTTGCTATATGTTTTCGTATAATATTATTTTTATATTAATGGAAAACTTAACATTATCCTCAACATTATGAAAGCTGTTTTGCACAAATGTAGAAACACGCGCCGCATTAAGGACTGAAGGTATGCAAATCGGCACACACCATCTGCAAATCAGGCCTTAATGCAATGATAGTTTCTAATCATTATCCATGACCTCAGCCTCCAAAGACAACCCGGTTAGTTTTATTTTCGCAGGGCCAGGCACATATCATTTCTAGTCTGGCTGACTGTGCCTCTGTGATAGATGACATCAATGAGGGGCGATTCTCATTTCTCTGCCATTTTGTCTGGATTCAATTTAGTCAGAGCCCAAAGTGGATGATGTTTTGGTTTGGGGCTGGAAGCACCGGTTTGCATGCGCTCCGGATCGTCAAAAGTGCAGATGCTATAAATGAACATGAGAGGGTTTTGGACTCTTTATTACACCTAGAGATTCTCATTTTCTGGAGACTGAAAGTCAAAATAATTATAAAAAGTACCCACAGAGGTGTTTTTCAAAAACAAGAGGTTGGCATACGTGAACCTGGTGCAGTGCTGTTTTCAAGACAGCCACCAGAGAAAAAGTTAAATCAATTTCAACTGCAAATTAATTATGTATGAAATAATTAGATGTGCACGGCACATTATAATTATAAAATCACATGATAATGTTACACAGTGTGCCGAAATGTGACAGATTCTGCTCATGTTTTAATCAGTGACATCTCTTATTTGGCGAATAAAACGATATTAAAGATAACTAATGACCAAAATGTATTGCATCAAAACAAATGTGTCACATTTTCTTTCTGTGCGTGAACATCTATAGTACAAAACCTTCATCTTTCACAACTCTGAACACAAAGACCAAATCTGGGACTACTGCCAGTCAGAGGAAATTACCAAATGCCAGTCTGAGCAGCTAACCCAGTTAATGATCACCTACTCAGTCTTGATCCGATTCCTGCACTTAAACTATTCCTGATCACCATTAAATCACCGTTCTATATTTCAATGAAGGCATAAATGGAGCATACATTAGACTGCACATCAGCGGAGAATACAGTATTATACGCAAATTGACCTAAAATGGATTTTAATATTGAGCGTGTGGGTGGCGCTTTTGTAATATATGAGGAAAGCTTTATGACACCCTAATAATATTTTACAGTGAAGTGCTCGGCTGTCTCGTAGAAAGACAACCCAGACAAGATAAATTACTGGCAATTTTCGAGATGACGTCCTAAGATAAAGGATCTTGTGTGTTGTTGTAAGTGTCATTATACTATCCATCAAGGAGCCAATACCACCTTCACTGCCCACACACCATTTTCAATTGAACTTAAGTGGTACTCGTTGAAATGGTGATGTTTTTTTATTTCTTCAAAGTATGTATGTGTGTATTTTTTAAATCACAAGTTTTGTTTGCCTTATACTAGGCAGGTTTTAAGATGATTTACTTTATTCGCAAAGCAATCAGAAAGTCTTATTTTGAGTAGAAATCATGATAATCTGCTATTGAAACTGAAGTGTGATCCACTCCGAAACGACACTATTTTTACCCGTCTGTAAAACTTCACATATAATGTGGATCTAAAAATGAATGTGTCTTTTGGCAGGTTTCTGGACGGGCATGTCCGTAAATATCACTTCCTGCTGAGTTTCCTGCTGACTACTGTCAATACAGACTGGATGACAATTACCAGGTTCCAGAGAAAGTCTCAAGCAAGGCAATGCTGATGACCAAAAGCGTGACATTTCTAACTCATGTTCCCTTTTGGCGAGCAACGTTAGCGATCGATGGATCAAAACAGTTCTGATTTAAACAACATGAAGAAAATGTCAGTAACAATTAGCCGATTCGGTCATTGGCAGGAGAAGTGGTAACCTGCTGTTCAATGGCCTTTCCTTGGCATCTGGTTCCCATATTAACATATGCGGTAATAAAGCTGAGGTTGTATCCAAGGCACAAATACCATGAATAGAAGTGTGCGTTTCTGCAACTCGCTTTAGAATATGAGAAGGAAACGGCACTAATGGCAAACACACTGTGGTCGATACTGGCAAATTTTCCACTTGCGACGGCTGAAGCAGAGAAAGGGTGGGAAAATTTCCTCAAGCCTTTGAGCCTGCGAGTGATGCATGCAAGCGAAGGCTCTGATCTTATTACTGTTGAATGATTGCCTGAAACAGAGTTCAGAGAAACGCACAGCCGTACGATGGTGACTGGGGCTTAGAGAGAAATGTCTCAGCACTCTGAGAGTGGAAAACAAAGGACACCCATCTGAAATACCTCATTGTTTTTTCAACAGTAAGTACAAAACCTGCATATTGTAAGTATGCACTAGAAAATAAACATGCACATGAAAATAGTTGTGGTCTAAAACAACATGTGTATACAAGCGGTTAATCACGATTAATCACATCCAGAATAAAGTTTGTATTTACATAATATATGTCTGCGCTCTGTGCATATTAATTTTGTATTTATAAACACATATATATTTAGGAAATATTTGCATGTATATTAATATTTATATATATTTTATATTTTCCTTAAATCTATAAATCCATGTGTATGTGTTTCATGATATAAAAAAATGAACATGCAGAGTGCACGGAAATATATGTAAACACAAACTTGTATTCTGGATTTGATTAATCGTGATGAATCGTTGAACAACCCTAGTTTTTAATTTGTCTAACTGAAATAATACTCTGTTAGTTATTCAATTGTTCTTTTTTTAAAACATCAAACAAAAACATGTTTAATTTTAACATCAAGGCCACTTGATGCATGACTGAAAGGCTAGTCTTTATATAAAGAAAAGCTTATCTTTATGAACAAAAGAGCAGTTTCAGCACCATGGACAGAGACTCACCATTCAACGAATGGCTTTATATCGTATGCAGACTTTAATTATTTAAAATTCATAACAAAATCTAATTTTAACGATCAGTCAACTTTACGGAGCTGGAATACAAAGGGGTGGTAGTTTGATAGAAAAAAAATTAAATGCACAGAGAACGGTTCCAAAAACACATTAAATATGAGAAATGAAAACAACCCCCAAATGTGTCATTCTAGAATATAACCTGGTAATTGAGAATTATTTTGAAATGGCACCTCCACTCCTGTGGAAATATTACATCCAGCAGAGTTTGAAATTGTTTCGCTAAAAATTAAACAACACCTTACACTCTGACCGCACTTTGACCTGGGTTATTTCAGATCATATCTCCAAGCGCTATAGAGCCAATAACATTTCTATATTGTAGAGAACATTTCTGATCGTGTTTGGAGATATCAAGAACGGGACTCTGTGCTTGCAAGAAAAGGTTAATGAAGCCCTGTGCTTAATTGTATCAATGTCACGTTGGGCAATGCTGCTGACCCAATTGATCTACAGTCTCTGATCACATTTCACTAAAAGCAGATTCAGAGTCACAGCAGGGGTGGCTGATTAGCCAGACAGACTCTCTGGTGCCCCACTAATTGGAAAAATTGTCTCACAGTTACACATTTACTCCCAGTCTCTGTACACTTCATTTTGTTGAATGGAATAGTCCCATCGTGTGCATTTCTATATTTTTTCATTTCATACCATGGGGGGAAGGGGGTTGTTTTAAAACAACTTTAAAGCTTAAATAAATAAAGCAAATAAAACTTGACTCAATCACTGTTCCAATGTGGTCAAGTTATTTTGGTGTACAACGTCCATTGTGATGTGTCAACATTTATATAAATATAACCTACACCTTCAGAGTTTTGTGGAGAATGTCAGACCAACACAAAGCGAGTGACATTTGCTGACTGAATCAATCTTGGACTCTTGAGTAATCCATCCCTACAACATCCAAGCTAGACATTTTATTTGTCAATTAGCAGAGGTAATGTCCATTTAGGATTATATCCAATAAAAACAAGCAATGTCAATAACGACAATCTGTTGAGCAAGCTAAACCCCCATGCACAAGAAGATCTCAATATTAAACACCTGTAATCTTCAGATGGCCATTTCTAATTATTGGGATTTCACCAGTGCACACCAAAGCCTTTCTGAGACTTGGGAACTCGGGAAATGAGACTTGTCAACATTAAAGTTTCACTCGACAAACACCTTGGAGATAAAGCTCTGCTCAGCTGATTAGGGAATGAGGATTAAAAGTCTGTTTGTCTTGATAATTGTCTTCAGGTGATATTAAAACAGAAACTATTGCACCTTTCAACAGTCCAATGCCTTTGACTTTACTTACTCTTCCAACAGAGGCATTTGACTTGCATTGGTTTTGCATCCAAACAATAGAAGTGAATAGGTACCGCTGTTGTTCGGTTACCAACATTTTTCAAAATGTATTTTGTATTGTGCAAAAGAAAGCAATTCATACAGCCTTGAAATGACGAGAGGGTGAGTAAATTATTACAGAATTTCTTATTTTTATATCCCATAAAGGGGTCATATGACTAATATTATCGTTTGTTTTTGATGTAATGCAATGTGTTGTCATGATTCTGCCTCATCATGTCATGTCTTTCTTGGTCTTGTGGCAGAATCATGGCAGGGCCTCAGGTTTTGTGTGGAGAGAAATACATTATTGTCGGTCACAACATTATGTACTTTCTCTCCGGTCTGATCTATGACCATGCCCCTCTCGTTTCCTCTTTATCTTCCCATCAGTGTTTCATTCCCCACACCTGCCTATTGTTAATTATCCCTCGTTGGTTTCCCTCTATCGTGCCCTCATGTCCGCTGTCTTGTGCTTCTGGATTTTACCTTGTTTGCTGTGTCTGCCATGTCCAGTGAAGTTCCTTGCCTTGATTCTTGTTCTGTTAATTTGTTGTTCTGTTTTGCCTCCTCGCGGGAAGTCTTTATTTTGCTCTTGGTTAGTTTGTCTGCATTATTGTAGTTTTCCCATCTTGGGTCTTTGTGTTATATAATGTGTTTTGTGTTCAGTACCGCTGCCTGCGATTGGGTTATTCCCTCGCTCAACCCTGACAGAATCCAAAAGTCATAACTGAACCCGATGGACGCTGAGCGATCTCGACCGGCTCACCTCCTCTGTGGTCTCTGGCAGGGGGACTCAGACCTCTTGGTCTACATGGACAAGTTCCTGGAGGCTGCAGAGGAGATGGTCTTTAGGGAAGCGGAACTGGCGGTTCTGTTCAAAGCAAGTCTCAGGGACCCCCTTCTGTGGGCAGAGATGAGGATCCAGAAAACTGCTGGACTTCGATGGTACGGTGAGGTAGGCCATTACCGACTGGAGTACAGGGTGTCAGCCCAATCAAGCTACCCATCTCCACTGGCCATGATCCAGGAGGGTCCTGGGGTTGTGAGCACCACCAACCTGTCCGCCTACCCCCTGCAGCCTCTCCACCCTAGCCAGCCTCTGTGGCAGGAATGGACAGAGGGAGTCGTGGGACTCCCCGTCCGACTCCTCCAGCACGGAGCTAGATAGCCCTCCCATCTGTTTCCCGCTGCTAGCCACACGTCCTGTAAGCCAGTCCAGGAGGAAGAGACTAAGGAGAGCTTCACACCCTCCAGTCCAGCCGGTGCCCAGACACCAGTGTCCATTCTGGTTCCGCAGTCGGCGGTTTAACGCTGATCACTTTGAAAAGCGAAGTGTGCTATGATTGACCAGTTAACCAGTGCATATAGTGATTGGTCGAATACTGCAAGCGTGTGACGGAAATGTAACGTCTCTTACCATATTTGGAACATCAGGTTCCAAAGCAATTGTACTGACAGGTACGCACACCTATGGGTCTAAGTCAAATCACATCACAAACTGACGTAGATTTGTAAGGGTGTGGTTACATGAGGCGTATCAGACAGGTCTGGGTGAGCATTCGCTTTTAGATAGAATGTATCTTTTGTTTCCGACACTTATATTTTTGCAATTTTACGTGTCTAATACATGCATGGGCAACCTATAACACACCAAAAACACAGATTCGCACCATATGACCCCTTTAAGGATTAGAATTTTTTCATTAGTAGGTGTGTTACTAGAGATACTCTTATATAGGGAGATGTAATGGTCTGTAATATTTACCACAGGAGAAAGCGTAGCGGCTAACATGGATCACGTGAGGCACCCTCAACCAATCATATGACGGTTGCGTCAGTGGCCGGAGTTCACAGTTTTACTTCAGTCGGTAACAGTTTTCACGTAGATTTGCTTGTTAACATTATCAACATAATTACAGCACATTATGGTAATTGTAAATCTGGAAGTCAAAGAAACCATACCTTTATATTTCTTTCTTTGTTTATTTTACCATTAAATTATTTACCATTCAATCATGATCAACGCAACGGTCACAAGTATTCACATTTCAAATGTATTTATTAAAACATTTAGTTTTCATTCAAAGAAAAAAAATACAATATGATATTTTACGTTAAGCTTCTTTTTTCATAAAATTGCATCAGTGTCATATGCATACATGCAGTTTCAGTATTTACAATTCACATGCCCTCATATGTGCTGAAACCTGAAATCCACCATTCAATATTACCATACAATTCGACGTAATGCCGTAAATCCTGCCTTTTCCTAAAAAGATAAAATTGTATAAAAATTGTAAAAAAGCGGATTATTCTGTATTGTGAAGCTTCTCTTCCATTGACATCCATTATAAAAAAAAACACGTTTTAGGCTAAAGTTTGCAGGCTTTTCTTCTAAAAGGGTTTGGTTCTACCTGGAAATCGAAGGCATGACTTCAACCACTTGAGCTACAGAAACACCGTGGGGATCTAAAGTCTAAAATCACTACGCGTCTATTTTACCATTTTTTGTTTGAAAACAAACATTTATTAACACAAAAACTGGTGCACAAGTCATATGAATTTGACGAAATTGTCTTCTTCAACAGTTTACGAAGATCACGTTGTGTCTTACTGGAGGCACGATCAGTCACAAATATGCTTGTATTTTGTAGACACCTGGAAAAGCTCATAAATACTCATCTAATTTGTCATAACTTATTCTTTTCATGTTCAAATAAAGAATTGCAAATATTCAAAAAGATCTCTCTGTAAAAAAAGGCAGTGTAAATATGCATCTTCTTGAATATCTCCTAACTTTAAAGATATAGAAAGTCCAAAGGCTGTTTTATACACGAGCGGGCATTACATCAGAATAATATCAGATAGTCGGAGGACACGAGCAGATGTGGCGTACTCCTTTAAAAGGCAAACGCACGAGCAATATGAAAATATGACGTGACGTCAGGCTTCGTCTTTAAATATTGATCTCGAGCACTTCACTGCCGCAAAGCCATTCTTGAGAAGTTTACAAAGAGACGAACATGAGCTGAGCTGAGCTGTGCAGCGCGGCGGGGAGACGCGGCGCGGCATCGCATTGGCAACTTGGGAGCAAAATGTGCCTTTTAGACATGGGAATATCAGATTTCCAACGCGGATTACATTCGGTAGGATGGTGCTTCACATTATCGGCTCAAACAAATGGATTACTTGAAATGTTTTAAACACTAAGGCAAGTGCGTTTCTAAGGCGAGGAGCGCCGCTGAGGTGCTGTAATGTACAAAAGTGACGCGAAGCCTAAACAGGCAGTGGGATTACATTTATTTTCAACTTTGTTGCGTTTCTCTCAAATACTTTTTGTCAGCCTATGCGTCTGGTTGGAAATATTAACTAGCATTTTCCCAAATGAGATGTAAGTTCGCGCCGTCGGAGTTTGCCGTGTCTTGATGGGGAGCACGAGACCGCGAGCGAACGTCACAGAGAAACTTACAGAGAAAAACATGCCGTCTTTTCATCCATGGAGACATGGCATATAGGTTCCTGTCCAGCCGAATCGTGCCATCCTCAAGCAGATTAAGCAGAAGGTTTATTTTTATATTCACTATCTCGTTGTCGTTCACGTATCTATGCTACAGCATCCTCTTCTGTTCCGGTACAATCATGCCTAACCAGAGATCGGAGGAGCATCGCTGCGTCCATCTGAAACCCGTAGGGAGTAAAAAACTTTTACAGAAGTCCCATTATTGCACTATATCTGCAAAAACGAGAGGATTCTCGGACGAAACGAGAGTTGCGGGTCTTACAGCAAACCTTACTGGCAACCAAAGCAAACAGTCCGTCTCGCAGAAAACACAAGCCCGAAACTTGGATGCGGATCACAAGCAACTTAATAACACTAATACGCCAAAATACGGGAACAAGAAACTTCCTAACGCGCTTATAGTCGGCGTTAAGAAGGGAGGAACCCGGGCTGTGCTTGAGTTCATCCGAATTCATCCAGATGTTCGGGCACTTGGGACTGAGCCCCATTTCTTTGATAGAAACTATGACAAAGGCTTGGACTGGTACAGGTAGGTTTTTCATATACTGTAGCTTTCCGCATTTTATTATTTTTACGTAGAGGTGGATCGATAATTTACTAGAAATAAGATATGATTTAAGATAACGGTTGAGATGACGATTAGCTTTGCTGAAAAGTTAGTTTTTTTCAAAGAATCTGTGACATCATATAGGTGCACTGAGGTGCTTTAGTAACATACATTAAATAATAAATATTAAAATAGTTTGTGTTCATTTTTGGTTGAACCAAATTAAACGGTGGCATTAGAATTGCCACAATAGAACATCACAGACAACAAATAAATCACCAAATAAATTTAACACACAGGTTCTTAAATCATACATTTACATTTCAAGCAAACGATTCGTTTCTTTTAAAGTGGAAATAAGTGTAAGGATCGCGGATAAAACTGTGTCTAGCAGGTCCAATTTCCAAAGCAAATATCAGCACTTTCTGTGGTGGCTTCAAGACAAACAAAAGATCAAAGTTTGAACTGCTGACAGAGAGATGTTAGCAGAAGCTCATAGCGAAAGAGCAGGAATGATAGTGTTTTGGCGAGAGCCGCCGGGTGGAATGACACAGACTGATAGCGGTGTTCGGTTTCAGGGCAAAATATGCAGATAAAGGGCAATGGATCTCCTTCAAGAGTAAACCTTCCATAAACGCTGCCAAGAAAAGTCATGGATCATATTGATCAGTGGGTAGATTAAAATCAACTCCTTCCTTCCTGCCTTTCTACTGATGGGCTGCCATTCAAATACCCATCAGGGAGTCGTTTGACTGCACGAAAAGTCAGTGTCGATACCGACTGCCGTATAGGGCTGTATACTAGGGGCCTCTTGGAGACAATATCATCCCTTCCTTGTCCAGCACAGTGTCTGCCTGCAGCTCAGGTTCAGTAATTACACACACACATCACATCTCAGCAGAGACAGGACAGAGAGGACTCCCTGTGGGCCGTATCCAAACGTGAGGGGGAAAATCCATGAAGCTCGCAGTACATAACAGTGTGAGAGCAGCCCTCCAGCCATTAGCAGTTGTTACCTTGCGTTCTGTCTAGAAACCACAACACAAACACACGTATTCGTTTTTTGTGTTCGTTCAGGGGCAACTCCACTCACACACAGCCTACTGTGCTAAAATCAATCGAAGCGGATGTTATAGTGAGATGGGCAGGTCGATGCAAGTCCCTTGTATTTGGACATGGCGAGAAAAAGATGTAAGTAAAAAGAAACAGGATAAAGAGAGGCTAAATGAAAGGAAGATAAAAACGAACTTAAAAAATGTGCCGAGCCAGATGACTGCTAAACACAAACAAATGCCCACAAATGGGCTATTAATAGACCAGATATGTACTTTTGCAATACAGCAGAGATAAAGTCTTGTGATATTTGACGACGGTAAGATGCCAGAAATAATTTCGTAGGGCTGTTCAGGTAATTGCCTCGTTAAACAGAATATGGTACTTGTGGATATAAAATGTGACAGACAGGCTAACAATGTAAATATAATATATATATATATATATATATAACTATAAATTGTGCACGCATTCACTCAAAAACACACACACACTACTTTTCCCCGCACACGTACAAAGTCATCATTACTATTTGTGGACGGGTTAATTCAATTGCCATGGAGGCCAAGACACTGAAACAGTCGCCTAATCCTCACTGAAAGCCATTTTATTTTCGCCACTGACAAAAAAAGACCAATAAGGCCACAAGTAATGAGAAGGATGAATTGGCTGATTAAAGCAAAAGTTCCCTATGAAGCCTTTATTAATATGTTTTAGTGTCTTGTTTTTATTTTTATTTCAATCTTTGCCTTGCCAAGTTCCAATGGATAAATTCAGATGGCATTGTTACAATTACCTTTACTGCGAGTTCTCTTAACTGGAGGAAAAGCAACAATTTGGAGGAAAAGCAACGAATTTCAAGTCTTCGCTTGAAATAATACGATTTATTCACCATAGCTGACAAAGCCCCGGAGTGATTCCGAGACAGATCTGTTAATTGTTGTGTTTTGTTTCTCCTACCACCTAAGCTTACGAGCCAGCTAATACAAACGTGGCAATGCTCATTACTTTATTTTTAGGAAGGAAACAAATCCTTATGGCCTCATTTGTTCTAGGCAAGCCGTTTTTCCCATTATGAACAGACACTTATAAGCTTGCTGATACAGACATCACTTTGTAAACAGGTTCATTTATTTAACACTTGTATGGCCACCGATTCCATTTTCCATTAGATCATCAAATCAAACAAATATTCTCCACTAAACACCACCCGAACATAAAAGGGCATTGATTTGTCAAACGTTGGAAGCTCTTCAAGTAGATTTCCAAAGAAGTCGTTGGATTGTATAAAATGCCTTTTTAACACGTGCTAGAGTCAAAAAAATTCCTCCCAATCCACCATTAATTGGCTCTGAGGGGAAGGAGCCGTGAAACACAACATCCAGAAAGGTTGACGAGGACAGAAAGTTGGACAGATTTTATTTAACAAGGAAAACTGAACATTGCTCAGCACGCGCATGAGAGACCCTACTATTCACCCGCACCACTAATGGGAATTGCTGATCCCCAGTCGGAGCTCGGAGAGTCGTAGAACTTTCCATAGCATTAATTACCTACACAAATCATTCTTGGATGCGTCCCAGCGGGAACTGCAACTCACAGAGATATTTTGATTTGGTGATTTTAGCGTAAATTACTCATTAGACATGAGTGCCACTTGCAAGAGTGAGTAAATATGAGATACTCTGCGAGACAGTGTCTACCGATGGGAGTCCATTATGGGACTGACTGGATTAAGGATGAATGTTGAATGCACCGAGTCACTCTAGAGACAAACCAAGGAACCGCTGAGGAGCTAAAGGTGAGAGCTCAGATTCACTTAGAATACTTGAAGAGAAGTAGTCATCATATATTATCATACATTATGGCATTCCGCTGGCCCTCTGGTGTGCAATTTAAACTGCACCTATACTGTGCCTATATAATACTTTCAGTTTTTTCAGCACGTTGTAATGGTAACGTACAAAAACATGCATTAGAGTAAATGAATTTCAAGGAAAAAAAACGATAAGTAAACACCGCTCTTAATCTTTCTTTGCTTCACACGTAATTGGAGACCACATGCACACTGCAGAGATGTTTCAAATTTAGTAAAAAATTGACGTGTATGTGGGAGCATTCTTTACGCAAAGTATGAAGGTCGGAGCATATATAACTCCTCATTCAAAGCCTGTTTTTTGTAGGGAAAAACATTGTTTTTCAAAGGCACTATGGTCTCAAATATTATCCAAAGCGGCTCGCAGTACACGTAGACTATAAACAGTTTCAAAGCAATAATATAAACAAACGTTACTGCCCGTGAACACGTTCGTGGACTGCCCTTGACTCAGGTACACATTCACAAACAATAGAGTGCCTGTAGATTATTTCTGATAACAAGCAAAGGAAACCGAGTAGAGCCGTTACTTGGCTAAACTTGCCTCTCCAATATTTTGAATTGAGACTGCGATACCAATTAAGCTCAACCGATAGATGTCAATTTCCCATACGGTTTCTTTAAATGCGGCAAAACTGCAGGACTCATTCAGCAAATTGATTATTGAATAAAATGAACATACATCACTATTCAACAAATCGTTAAATTAATTCAATTATTCCACAAATAATCTTATAAATTAATATGAAGATAAATGAAATATAAATAACTATATTATTAGACACTAGCCAGACAGATAAACAAACACAGAGTGGAAGTTAACTGCAATCCAGGCGCATGCGTCCAGTGAAATGATCTATACATTTTATGTGCTTTCCTGGAAATTTGAACCATGACCTTAGTGAAGCTAGTGCCCCGGTTTTCCAGATCTGCATGAATGCTTTTAATAACATTATTCTAAAAACACCTTCCTAACAGTGACATGCAGGAAGCATTGTTCTTTGTGAATGCGTCTTACTGCCAGAGACTTCATAAAGATGATGGAAAATAAATAGAAGCAGATGACAAGAATAAAAAATCTAAAGGGAAAATGTGCTGCAGTCGGCTGAAGCACTGAAAACTGGAAGATGATTAATCTTCCAACAAGACAATGACCCAAAAATACACCAAAAGTCACAGCGGAATGATTTAACGGTAAGAAAGGTTAATGTTCTGAAGAGCCAAGTTAAAGCCGCTCCAGATAAATTAACCGCATCCGAGAAATGTCTTAAATATTGTTGTTAATAAACAGACTTTCACCAACTTGATGAGCCATCAGCATGAAAATATAGATAATTGTTCAGTAAGTGAGGGAGAAGAATACAAATGTATTGAAATTTATTCTTGAGTAATGCCGCAACAATTTATGACTTTTTTCTTCAACACAACATTTCTTTCTATTGATGTAAACAGTCAGAGAGGGGTTATAGTGCATCTATAGGCACCAGAAAGATGTTGATGTGCTTTACATAAATCATTTTTCACTTTAACCCCCCCCCCCCCTCAGGCTTCACTGAATAAAAATATCCATTTTCTGTTTTAAAATCAATTCCCAAGTCATAAATTCAGAAGCGCTCACCTCACGAGAGACGATGGCAGTTGGGGAAGGTGAATTTATTTGTCGCAACTGGGTGCCATTCTGCTCATGATTTCCTGTGCGGTGCTTGTAATGTCAGCAATTGTACACATCATCTATATGACCATTACCCTTCACTAGCTACATCAAGAAAATGAAAAATGCGTACGGCATACATGAACACAGTAGTGTGCAGAGTAAGTTATTCAATGCTTCTAGTTTTAATGCAAATGGAAAGTGGTGTGACACAACATCTCCTTCTCTAAAGTCATTTATGTGACTGTTTGCAATAAAAGTCTTTTTAGATCACTTGTTTTAAAGCTTCCTGGTGTTCGGTGTTATCCACAGAGCACGTAATGGATAAAGTGCAGGCGTTCTGTGTCGGGTTCTCACAATTTCAGGTGTCCTGCCGACCATTTGCATTTCTGCCACATACTGAGTAAGCCTGCTTCTCATTATTCCATGGTAATGTTCCCATTATATCCTACAGCTTCGAATTGAACCTTTTAAACCAGAAGAGAGAGCATAGAGGCATTTCAAATAATACGAAGTTGGATCAGGCATCTCTAAACAAACGCGAACTATTTACATAGATTGATGTTTTGCCAGAGGAGAAACTTCAATTAATCATTTACACTAAAACAAAACGAAGGACGAAATGAATAGGGAATGCAAAGTTTGCTTGTTTTTCCTGAGCCAGGAAGCCATGTTTAAAGAGGGTTTTAATGGTTTATAAGATGTATTCCCAACATGGATGATATAAGAGCTTTGGCTCTCACTTATCAATTTTCTTATCAATTAAGGGGCAGTCGTGGCCTAATGGTTAGAGAGTTGGACTCGTGACCAGAAAGTTGCCAGTTCGATTCTCAGGGCCGGCAGGTAACGACTGAGGTGCCCTTGAGCAAGGCGCCTTACCCCTACCTGCTCCCCGGGCGCTGCAGTGTAGCTGCCCACTGCTCCGGGTGTAAGTGTGTTCACCACTTGCTGTGCGTGTGTTCACTACTCACTGGATGGGTTAAATGCAGAGGTCACATTTCATGTATGGTTCACCATAACTGACAAATAGGTCACTTTCACTTTTCACTTTCTTTGCAAGAATTCACAGTCTTGTGGTATGAAACACATGGTTAACATTCAGTTCTGTCACCAATATTGACACCAATACAGAGGGCTGTACAGAAAAAATGCTAAGAAAAAATAGGTCTGTGCTAAGAATAAATGTAATAGTGTAGCACGCGTGTGATACAGTTTGGCAGGTGCATTACACAGAGCCACTTGTTTGTGTGAAGTGCGTTTGTCGTTGTCCTTGTTCGTGTGTGAGGTTAACTGATGGCGCACCACTTTATAATTTTCGTTTTTTATTTCCATTTTTAACAATTAAAAACGCTTTCCGGCTACATCCAGTCAATTGATCCAGAGCCCTATGATCTGCAAGATGTGGCAAAACATGGAAGGAATCATGAAAGCGGATTAAAATATGTCATCTGCTTGTTCTGCGTGTCTATGAGTGAATGAGTTGCACACTTGATTTTACAATATTTGTCTGTATACAACAATATTTATCTCACTATACAAAGACATGAACACATGACCTTCATCCACAGAGTTGTTCTAATTGTATTTGTTTCACTGTTTGAGTGAAGCTACAGTCAAACCCACTGAATCTCAAGCGTCTTCGTTGAGAAGAGTCTGCATAATTTGAACAATATGTCGCAAACACTATAGTATAGTTTAACATTTACTATAGTAAAGTTTAAATATACTTTAACACACAAGAACTTTACTGCAGGTTAATGTAGTAAAAACTTTGGTATACTACAGTATTTTCTTGACAAATGTATTTACTACTGTGTAAAAGTAAAGCCTTGAAAATACAGAAGGGAAGAAACAAATTTGGAAAAACAAAAAATGATATGGCCCTTATTCATACATTTGTATAACGTTAATGTCCTTTTTCAGTTACCTGTCTATTTATGTGATGACCTGCACTTGTGTTTTTTTAATGATGATATACTTGTGCTACAACTGTTTGGCATGTGCTACAAAACGTTAAACCTCTGTAGCACCGGTGCTGTGTGCAAAAAAAGTAAACACTGTGCATTATGCATATAAATATATTGAACATATATTTTAAGATTTATAATTGCCTTTGTGTTATTAAGACATTCAAAGCAACCTACCTTAAAATAATATTTTTTTAGTTTAGACTGCAAAACACTACGAGAAACATAATGTTTAAATTCATCATCCAGAAGACTTCACCCCTTTGAGCTCTCCTCCTCCTATACCGGATCTGAAGTAAATGAGGCCGAAAATACCGTTGCACTGCCGAGGTGCAAAAGATGTTTCAGTTCCAACACAAATGAGTTTGGAGATTGACAAGTCTGAGACCTTTCATCTTTTTATAGCATCTGTTGAGAAGATCTTTAAGAAACTTCACATAGTTTTTCAGCATCGGTGTGTATTACACCTATATCTCTACAGCTCTGAATCTAAATACACGTTTCCCAGTTTGGTGTGAGGTTCATTTATCACCACGTGCCAGCCTTGCAGTCTATTTCGGTGTAGTCAATGGTCTAATTGTTGTCGCCCTTTTAGGCCTGATCAACATTATCAACGGATCGATTATTATTTAATTTAATACGCTGCAGTTACGGCTAGACAAAAAACAATAGGTTTACAAGGGCAGGTGAGGCAACTGCAATAGTACTTTGTTGCTGACAAGTGTCTGATATTGCTTAAGCTTGTATAATTCATTCATTATAAATGTGAGCTAAGAAGAATGTAGAAAGGATAACAGATTTTAAAGGTGTTAGATTGAAAGAGTTTTAATTCATTTTACTACTGCCAGGGCTATTCACTTACTCCCACGGCTTGATGTATGTGTGGATGGATTCGCGGTTAACTCTTAATAGACTTTCGCTCAGGCGAGTGCAGTTGCCGACTGGTCATTAAAGCTCCGACATTCTCAGAAGAAAATCTGAGCATCTGAAATATTCATGATTTGTAATACGGCGGAGGCAGAATTAAGCCATTCCTTCTTACCGGGACAGGAAGTGAATTGAAGTTTAGAAGTCTGTTCACAGGATCAGGAATGGTCTGCACAAGATGGTGTGATTGGTAAATAATTCACAGTTTCACACTCATAGTGATCCGCATAAGCACCTTATAATTAACTATTTATAGGATGCAAAACCATTATACGTTAAGTAGAGAAAAACTGGAAAGTTAATATCCATGAGAAGATTTTCTGTACATAAAATCCAACACATTGCTGCTGATTTCTTGGCTGTTTTCTGTACATCTTTTCGTCTATAAAAAAGTGATTGATCGTTCTTCGTGTTTTTTTTCTCCGGTCTGAGTGGGTGGTTCTTGGACAGAACAGCATGTAAACTTTGTTGAACATTTTGAATATATTTATTATTTTATATTATTAATACTTACAATATGAATCTGCATTAGAGAGATTAATTCTTTCGAATATATTTCTTTGTGTTCAACTGAACAAATACATTAATACAGGTTTGTAACAACTTGAGGTTTATTTTTGTGTGAACTGTTCCCTTAAATTATATTTGTAGTCTAAGCACAAAATGCTAATATCACAAACAAATCGATTGTGCCCTCCTTTAGTAGCCATTGATTTACCCGCTACAATAAAAACACAGATATCAGTATAAAATTTGAATGTATGTTTGACATTACTGTGCAAACATGCAATACCATTGCGAACCTTTTTTACAGCGTAGTTAATTCATATTTCAATTATATTTGTATTTTAGTACGATATGCTTGCGTTCCTGTGACGTTTTCTTTAGGGGTGGGGCTTCATTCTTCTGTTCATTCTGTTCTAACACTCGCACTTCAGGTAACTACACGATTCACATCGTTTAAATTCATACAAATGTTCCTGTAAGAGCAGGTTGGCATACACACAATACAACATACTCTGCATACGGTTAGTTGACAAATGTTGACAGCAACATTTTTTGAATATATATATATTATTTTATATTATTAATACTTATAATATGAAACTGCATTCGAGAGATTAATCGTCATCTCTATTGTTGTTTTATCTTTCCTGTCACATCACATGCACGGTATATTTGTCAACTACCCATACTTTATTTAGTACAAACATTAAGGGATACTGTATACAGTACAAACATGAGAAGACCACTATAAAAATCTGCTAAAAGCACATTGATTTAGGCGCAGTCATCTTACCGCCCCGCAAACCAAATCAACTATATGTAAAACTTTGAAAGCACAAGAAACTTCAAAGCAGGAAAACGTACAGCATGAAAAACAGTCCAGCTCAAATCCCGAGTAAACTGTGAAGCCAGGATATTGTAAACTGGTCTCATTAAAGACTTTGGGCTGATATGATATGCATCTGAACTCAGACAGGATATGAGTCTCGCCGTCTGCTAAATCACTGTGTGTTTATGTCCCCACAGCTTTGTCAAAGTGATTGATGTTTTCCAATTTAAATAACAATCAGATCAGCACTTGCACCAACATAACTGTCCAATCCTCCGTCTGCCCATTAAGAACTTTAATTAGCACAATGAAGCTTAGATTAATTATATAGAAATAGGAGCATAACAGCCCAGTTTGTAATTGAAGATGTTGGTATGGACAAGACTTACAGCTAATGCAATATTGCTGAGCGTCTAAATATGGTCGGGTTAATCTTAATAACCTTCGAATTGAGTCATTAATTGTCTATGGTGGGTTCTGTAGACACAGCAAAGAGCATGTTTAATAAACCCGAGTTGTCACACGTAAATGGATTAATCAAAAAAGTGCATTGAAGTCTGAACCACAACCACAAAAAAACAGCCTCAGATATTTAATTCTTGGGTTGTGCATGCCTAGCATTGTTAGACAGGTCAGGTGTGCTCGAGCGCATGAAAGTACAAGATGAAAACTCAGACTTTATTCTCAACCCTTCTCGAACGGCATCAGGAGGGAGCTTAGTACATCACATCGATCGAACATCTAAAACTGACCTTTTCAGCAGAGTCTGCTAGACATTTCTGATCTTCAACATGCTGGTCTCGAATTCGTACGAGTTTTAATTTGACGCAAGGGGTCGGGGAAACACAATGACATGAATATGGTATAAGACACTGTGGTTTGCAGCAATCAAAGCAGAGATTTACCTGAAGGTTTTCGTCAAATCCTCATGAGGTTGCATGAGAACAGTGTTTAAATATTAACCATGTTCTATATACAGTATATACTGTATAGTGATATAGAAAAAATGACAGCAAAGTCAGTCAAAGTCGGATACCTAATATTTCAAGGATAACCTAAATAAGCAACCCTATAAAAAAGATATCAACAATCCTAGAAAGCAATAAGATTAAATGGAGCTTTTTTACCTGAGTCTGCTTCTCACATATCTTGCTCTTGAGAAAGATAGCTCCGCTACCGTTTCAGAAATATGGCATTGTTTTCAAACTGTGCTTACATATGCAAAGATACCAAAGACTACAATTTCAAGACGAAGATTACTATATGAACTCAAACATTTTTCATTTTATTGCTTTGTCTGAAACCAAACATAATGAAAGTGAATCTCGAACACGGTTTTGGAAAACTATAGGCTACTGCAAAAATATGTATATTTTCTTTTTTAACAGTGTACTATCATTTTGTTAGCATATACCATAAGTCATTTTACTTGCAGATTTACTACAATTTACTCAAGTAAAGTACATTTTTGCATATGGGTATGTCATAATTTGTCCAAGGTAACCAGACTTTTATTTTGATGGGTTGTCGCAAAACATGTTTAACAGCAGCTTTTCTTTAATGAAACGTGGTTCACTGTGTGAATGCGACTAGGGTATGATGTCACTGTATGTCATGGGCCGCGGGTGTATTGTCAGACCACCCTCTCCTCTCTAAAGTACACTAGAGTTACCGATCGTCTTTCTTTTGGATATTTACTAGGGATTCACGATAAATTGTCACCATTTTTAATGTTATCGGTGTTGAAAGCTGACTGCAGTATGGATGCTTTCTGTCTTGAGACCTGTTAGACATGTGGCTATTGAGAACACCTTTCTGGGTGTTAATTTGGTTATTAAATAAACATCATACAAGAAGTTAAAGTTGAAGAATCTTAATGAGTGTAAAGTAGCTTGGTACATGATTTTCAGGGGAAGAAATTTGTGTTAGCCGAGTGCATATCGGCCAATATATCGATTATCGGCTAGGCAACGTTGAAGGATTATCGTTATCGTGATCGGCTAAAAATGACAAATTGGTCCATCCCTAGTATTTACTTTAGTCTTTTTCGGGCACTTTAAAATGCTTCAACACTGCCAACATGTTTGCTGCATTTATAAAATGTGTGGGCCTCTTAGTCTATGCTGGTTGCTATTTGATCGCATCGTCAAAAACGTCATTGTTTTACACCCAAAGTGATTTGTTCTGCTATTTTTGACCAAATAACGTAGAACATTCAGCGCATCTCATTTGTGTCTGTTTTGATTTCTTAATGCAGTTTCAAAAGAAACAAATGTGAAATGACTACTTCAAGTAAAAACATAACTGACATCCCTAGGAAGACTTCTGAGCTATAAAACAACAACCTCCAAGCACTTATATTACATACATATTGTATGCTGATGGTAGATCGGTAGAGTTTCTGTGTCACTGCTTTCCTCTTTGTTGCAAACGTGCACGGTCATTTACTATAGAAACAAACCGCAATGTGTGGCACATAAAGGTGCAGAACACAAGTACTCATCTCAGCAGGCAGGTCGGCCGAAAGCCTTTTTAATCAGAATCAATGACCGCAGTAGGACCGGCACATTGGTTTGCACTTAGCGCGGCATGCAGACTCGTCAGATTTTTCTGTCTGAAGTTGTGTTTTTTTGCATTTGTTTTCAAACTCGAAATGTGGCCCTGGAATAGAGATGTCTGGCATCGCAAAAGACTTGTAGGAGACTTTTAATTTGAGGGGATAACTTTAGGTCGGCCACATTAGTATGACACTCGCTGATGCAACTCACCGAATATTCTCTGGAGCGACCTTGTCACCACATAGCATCTCAGACGTAAGATCATAAGAGCCTCTCTGCTCTCTGAAAACATAACATCACTGGAACTAAGAATGCGTCGTGTTCTGGCAGACAATTACCAGCACTGTAACTTTCAGATGTAATATCAGACCTTTGCCCGATGTCATTTCTCATTTCACTGAGGTGGTGGAGGTTTCAGCAGTAAGATGTGACTAAGCCCTCTGATGAATTAGAATGTCAATCTGCATTAAAATTGAAAGCCGGTGATACCAGACATCAGGATATCCTCCATTATGTAGACCTATTTCTGCAGATGCTGAGATCTAATAACGGCAGGCTTTGAAGAGATCGCTTGAGCGGATGCTATGGAGGAACGTTCCCCCAGGAACTTTCACAGTCAAACTGGCAGTAATTGTTTTGTGTCTTACTTGTTTATGATAGATATTAATTTAGCAATTAATTCTCTGTGCACGAGACAGACTTCAGAGTTAATTCAATGGAAAAAGATAATAATGTTTCCTGTGCTGCATGATAAGCGTATTAATTATGTAATTGCAGAAGAATTATTCCAGAGATTAAAACCCTTAAGTTTTTGGCATGCTTATTGATGTTGTTAAAATCTCGGCTGTTACAGGATTCATACATTTTACTATACAGTAACTAAACATGACTAAGCATGTTTTGGATTTTCAATTTTTCATTCTCTATGTATGTAAAGCTAGTTTTGGTGGAGGGTAGCAAATTATAAGCTTACCTTAAATGCATAACAGGTAAGAGATCCAAGGCTTCCTTAAAAGCCTTCCCCAAATCCACACCCACTAATGTCAGTTATATCAATAAGTCACTGATGACGCAACATGAGCAGAAAATGTCACAATAATAATGAACAAAAACAACTTTTTTAGAACTTGCAAGCTTGTTTATACATGGGAAGAGTGCGTAGAGTATTCTTGTGATTCCGCAATGCAAATTTTCATTTGGCGTCAGCTTTGTTTAAATTTTTTGCCAAAAAACGTGGAGATTTGAATTGCCAAGCACACGATTGCCCTTTAAAATGACTTCAAAAACATTGTCTAATCATTTTCTAGGATTAAATGATATCAGCATTCATTTTCTGACCTCAAGAAGCATTGGTCTCTCTGAGCCCTTCATAAAAAGACAATGCTCAACGTCATCAACCATTATTCATTTTCAATCATTTCAATCATAACATTTAACTTCAAATCTAACAAAATAAAAATCACTGAAAAATGTATCAGCACTTGTCTCTTGTGTTAACCTACAAAACAAAGCCATTTCACAAAGCATTCTTCACTGGCTATTTCTCAGGTCCCACTGCATGTTTCCGTGAACCCCTTTGCAATTAGCACCTCTCGATTCCGACTTTCAGCAAACTTAGCTTTCACTTTTCTCAGTAAAATGATTTTCATCCATCAGAGCAGACTCTTATGTAAGCAAGAGAACACCTGCCAGCCTCTGCCTCAAGACAGCAGATGAGAGACACACATCACTGATCTGCTAACAGCCAGACTGGCAGATCTTTTGATTCCTGCAAACACAATTAATTAGAAAACTGTGAGCACAGAGGTAGGCGATGGGTGCGAAAACTGGAGGCTTTCTCTTAACACATATTCTTTGTAAGAAGTAGTGCAATTCTGAAGAAATATAATTCCCATGACATTTAACAAAATATGGGAGGGCTATGTGGTGCACTTCATTTGTTCAATGAAAAATCTCCCTAATAGAAATGGTTCACCCAAAACATTCGGTCTTCACTCCCCAATTTTTTCTCTTCAATAAAAAAGCAAAAGGACTTATTTACAGTAAAATCACCAAGCTGCTCTTCCGTGATTAAGGTGAACGGTGACTTTAGCTGTCAAGCAGGTTTAAGTGTAAACCTTTAGGCGATAACAGAATGCAGCACATACACTACTTCACGTTGACCAATGTATTGATCCTTTTTTAGCTTAGCAGCCTCTGATCCTCCGATTCACTGAACAGACAAGAGTACATCATTCTACTAAACTTCAGATTTGATGTTCGAAAGAAATTGCTATTCATTCAGTTTGGAATGAGCTGGAAGTAAATGCAACCATTTACATTTCTGGTTAACAACGGCGCAAACTCTTAAAATGTCACTGATGGGCCTTGAAATTTACAAGTTTGATTGATGTATTGACATAATTTCTACAAAAACAGTAAATGAGGGCGGTGCTTATTAAATGCCCCCTCCCCCTTTTAAAAAGCGTTTAGTTAACATAACCTATTTAGGTTACCTAATCCTTAATCTGTATTGGCATGCTTATGTCTAAATAATGTGAATTTCGTCAATGTTCTGGAAAACACTTATAAATATCCTCAGGTCTTACATAGTCATATTAAAAGCCCAAAACTTGAAATTGATGTATTTACTTCAAGTAAGTTACAGTCCCAGCGCAATCCAGCTTCAATTTCATAATGCATTAAAAAACGATGCATTTTATTGATGTCCCGTTAGAAATACATGCGGGATAACTGCAGTGTGCATCGCATCCATATAAGGCTCTGATTGGTCCAATACATTCAAACGCATAGTAAAGTTGTTTTGTGTGAGATGCACCAGTGCGTTGTATGCAAGATTAATGGATGCCTCTTGCCCTGAACAGCTAAGGCTAACAGAGACACCCTGGCCAGCAGCACACCATTTATAAATCAAGCTAAATGGATCAATATTTCCAGGAGTATAGCAACTACTGCTATAGGAAAGCCCATTATGAATAGAGAATGAGTCACAACTTGTGGAAACTCGAGGTTATTTTTTGACCCCCGTGTTTTATACAATAAGATGGTCAATATAATTTTATTATATCGCTAAGATAGAAATTCATAAGCCCTCACTAATGCTGTCTTAAAGCTGTAATTCTCAATTTAATGGGTAGACGCTAATGTAATCACATTAAAAAAAAGGTAATTTATAGTTCTGGTTTTAATATCGTCTCAGGGAAAAAATGTGAGGGATTTGAAAATGTAGCCCACCTCATTAGCACATGTTGATATCACACCAGCGCTCAGCGAGTTATTTACTTGATCAATGTTAAAGGAATATTTTTCATGTCTGTATACCAAAACAGTTTTTAATTCTGTTGGCAGCTTCATTAACTTTACCGCGTCTGAAAACCACATACTGTCATTATACAGAATTAAATGAAGCAACTACGAACTACATGTATACTACATGTATCCTATGTTTTCATAGTTTTGTGACCAGCATATTCATTCACCTATAATGTACAAAACACACACACAAAAAAATTATTCTACACCAGAATAGTGTTCAATTCACCCATGAGAAATACATTTCTTGAGAAGGAGTGCATCATCTGGGCACTTAAAATGCACAGCTTCTCAATGTGAACACCCTGCTCACACCACTCCTTTTACAAAATGGAAAACAATTGTGAATTAGTTCACAATTTGGGACGCACCTTTTCACTTCAAAAAACCTCCTCACTAGTTTTCATGGTTTTTAATAAATTCGATGCTTTTGTATTTAGCAGCTTTCGGCGTAAGCAGTAGACCATTCGTGTATTTCTTGCAGATCTCAGAGATGCGAATATAAAAAGCAGATTTTTGTATACTATATAGAATGATAGTCAACACGTGGACAGTCACTGGTTTGACTACTCTCTCTATTCTAACCCCCTGGATGCCAAACATGCCAGGCACCCAGAATGCTTAAAATAACTGATAGTTGAAATGCGTTTTCCGAATGGCTCAACAAAATAACTGACAGGTGAACTCAGATCCCACACTCCTACGCTCAGATCATTTTTTTCTGTTTGCAAAGCCTAGAACTGTCACAAAGACAGGTGGTTTCTCTAGATATATTTCAGAGACATCTGTCAAATATTACCAAAGACTATTTCTTAAAAATATATAAAATCCCTTTTGTTTGGCCACCTGTAATATTCTCTTCTTCTCTTTAGAAACTGACAGGGCAGCCAGCTATCTGAGCTATCTGTTACAACATCAGAACTGTGACCGAACGGATATCTTTTTATGTAGTTCATCAGTTCGAGTCAGAACAACTCTGAAGTTGGTCTGTATGGTTTCTTCAAGAAACTTGAGAAAATAATGACCTATTTCGCATGTCCCAGATTTGCCGATTCCTTTCCCTCCATTGTGCATCTGTAAAGCAGGTGATGGTGATTTATGAGCGGGAGTAAAGGATGTGCCTGAGATTTGATAATTTCCCCATACCCTTCAGCATCACACTCACGCGGGAGATAAGAGACTGGAAATATTGGCTGACAGTATTAAAGCCTCATGTGTGCATTCTGATTATTTTGTCACTTTCTGTAACTGAATCCCTATTTGTCATGCTGAAGCCGACACTAATGTGAAGCTTGACCATGTTCTCTTTTCTTGGAACAGCAGTAAAAAGGATGTTGTAATAATGCAATGGCGAGGTTTTGTAAAAAAGACATTTAAAATAGATCCTTTACGGTAAGTTTACAAGGGGGGAAACTGGCAACAATTTGTGCAAAGATAAATGATCATTAAACATTAACAAGTCTTTATCCGTACAGAAAAAAATATATAAAATAAAATTTTATAAATAACTGTAAAATCCCTCTGGGAACCTAAATTAGTTTTTGGGGATTTCTGGTTTCCAGAATGCTTTGCATAAGGCTGTTATTTTATCGTTGTGTTTCTGTAACGATAAAGACATGTTAATGTTTAATATTCATTTATCTTTGAAAAAACTGTTGCCAATAAATTTGATAAATGTAAATCTACAGTAAGTTACTGGCAATTGGCTGCATAACTACAGCAAAAACATTTACAATGTAGAAAACAATATTAATACTGTCACTGCATTATACTATATAGCATAAAAGTATATCAACAACTATTAATACAGGAAAGATTTATGCCTAATGTGAAATATACATTTTCACATTAAAAATGCTTTGATTGAAATCCCCTCAAATTAATCTGTTCTTTTATAATAATCAGGTATTTACATTTGTGGTACATTTTGATTAATAGTCTATTTTACTTTTCACAGAGGCCTAATGCCACGGACTCTTGACAGTCAGATCACCATAGAGAAAACACCAAGTTACTTCGTGACCCGGGAGGCACCGCGACGCATCTCAAACATGTCCCGTGAAACAAAGCTGATCGTAGTTGTACGCAACCCCGTAACCAGAGCCATCTCCGACTACACACAGACTTTGTCAAAGAAGCCCGACATCCCCTCTTTCGAGGATCTTGCTTTCAAGAACAGAAGCCAAGGCATTGTGGACACCTCCTGGAACGCCATTCGCATAGGGATGTACATCATTCACCTGGAGAACTGGCTGCAGTACTTTCGCCTCTCGCAGATCCATTTCGTCAGCGGCGAGCGGCTCATCACGGACCCGGCCGGAGAGCTGGGGCGCGTGCAGGACTTCCTCGGCCTCAAACGCATCATCACGGACAAGCACTTCTACTTCAACCGAACGAAAGGCTTCCCGTGCCTGAAGAAGCCGGAGAGCAGCAGTCAGCCCCGGTGCCTGGGCAAGTCCAAAGGCAGAACTCACGTACAGATCGACCAGGAAGTCATCGAGCAGCTTGGAGAATTTTATAGGCCATTCAATGTAAAATTTTATGAAATGGTGGGTCATGACTTCAGATGGGATTGAGGAAAAGGGACCTTGGTGAAACCAGCCTTCTGCTGGTGAGTGAGTCATCAAATTAAATCAGTTTGTCCATTGTTAGCGGGACAAAAAAGAAACCTCGAATAAATTAAGACCTGATGCTCTTACCTTATTAAAAAGTCTCATAAGCTTCTGAAATTATGAAATATGGGCAAAATAGAAAGTTATATGTATTGTAGCTCGAGAGATTTTGCCTTTCACACAAAATGCTTTTAATACATTTAGAAGAAGTCACGCAAGGTCATTGAAACAACAGAAGAACCAAGGATCTCTCGTTCAGTCTCACGGCGTGTTTGGTATGCACAGCATTGCTTTCATTCATAGTCCTCCTGTTACTGTTTAAAACACTCATCCAAGTCAATCATCTTGATATGAAATAGAAACCCGTAAAGCATACAGTGATTGCTGAGGTGTGTCATTACTTTTATCTCATAAAATGTAACACAGAAAAAACAAATTAAACAAACTGCACTGACTTTCACCCTGCAGAACATGAAGTTCATTCGGGTGTTTGTGCTTGCCATGAGAACTACCTGTGATATCTTTTTTTGCTGACATTGAGTCAAAGGATGTATAAAGCAATGGTTCTCAACTGGTGGCTCGACCATCTGTTCTTATAGGGTCGTGGACAGCGGGTAAAACAAAATGCAATTAATCTTATAATGGTATCGGGTTGGGACAGCATAATAAATGGAGTTTTCAGGGAGTTTTTGCTGACGTGCATCCGACCGAACAATACATAATTTGGTGCAAACTCACAACCAAACAAACTGGGCAGATGTCAACACGGGCAGGTTTGTTGACGTGCCCATATGCAGGAGTCTTAAATGTCCAATGTGTCGTTTTTGGATGACCTATTGACAGAAATGCAATGTAATATACATGAATATGTCTTAAGAGATGTATTAAGACATTACATAATGAAGCTTTATGTTTTTGTGACCTCAGAATGAGCTATTTCTATCTACATACACCACAGGTCGCCTTACATGGAATTCGTCATGTTGTTTCTACAGCAGCCCTAAACGGACAAACTGCTCTATAGAGAGCGTTTTAAATACGTTATCTCCTTCGGCAAAGAAGCGACAACGTAACCACGTAGAGCTTTAAAGGGGGAGCCATTGGTTGCAATTCACTGTTGCAATTTCATACACTGGACCTTTAAATGACCGTTAAAGTATAAGAGGCTGAAAAATAGTCATATAAAACTAATTCACAACAGGCCGATATTGTCTCTTCATTTCTTTCTAAACTACTTACAGTCCCTTCATTAAAATCAATACACGAGAAAACATACAGAGGTTAATTCAACTAATGGCCGCTTCGCTTTTATTGTGAATGCCGGCATTGTGATTGAAGCAGAGCCTGAGTCCATCCGTCAGTTTGATGAATCAAGCATTAGTCCTTTAAAACACATCAATGTGCTGTGAAAAGGTCTAGCATTGATTCGCTATGATCATGAGGGAAGAAACAACGCAATTACTGGCAGAGGCCAGTTTAACCTTCAAAGTAAATACCGAGAAATAAACAGACAGTGCTGAAAATGTCATGAACTTTGAGCTTTTTCAAAGCAGCTTGTACCTCGGCCTTAATAAGTATTGTCAACAGTCAGGTGTGCCTCTTCATGTTTTCACGGCCTGTCAGAGAGTGTTTGCATTAGTACCCTATGACAGTGATGGGATTTTAAATGGCATCAATGCTCAATCCACATACGGCTAATGTATATCAATGATATTTGACTACATCTGGTATATGTGGACCATCTGAGAGCACATTAAAACCCTGACAATTTGAATTTTGTATTGCATAAAATAATTAAACACCAAGTCAAATAAACAAACTTGTAACACGGTTTTTATTGCAGTGCGCAAGATGCTCTTTAAAACGTTTTCAGATCATGCGGGGATAACATGGATCATCAGGTTTTGCACAGATTTGTGGAGGATATGCCAGCTGGTAGTAAACCAGGGAGATGCACTAAATACTAACTTACTAAAAGTAATTTTGGAAACATTTAAATATATATTTCATTTCAACGAATTGAGCCATTTGAACGTAAGATAGACCGATTCCTACGTCTTAGAACACTTTACAATAAGGTTTCATTTCTGAACATTAGTTAGAAAAAGATGAACAAAACTTTTACGGCATTTCAACATATACTAATTCATTTTAGAGTAATAGTTCACCCAATAATGGTCCCCATTGACTTGACCACGGTAATTTGTATCTATGTAAAGTCAATGTGGACCATTTTTTGAGTGAACTGTTCCTTCAAGTCAAAAAGTTGTATTTGTATGTGTTAATGCACATGAACATGAGTGAACAATTGTATAAAATGGCATGTTGTTCATTTATCTATTAACAAACATTCATCAATAAACAATGAGCAATATTTTACAGCATGCATGTTAGCAAATGAATTTAATAATGTAAATAAGGGAGATCTTATTGTAAAGAATGGCCTGAATTATAAATTGGTAAGTGTAAAAAACAAATTAATTGAAGTTACTCAATATCTACGTAGAAATGATGTATGCAAAAGTGTAATGCAAAACCGGTCATGTGTGTTGCAGAAAAAGTGTGGACAAATATCTAGTGCACCAGCTGTTTATTGTCATAATTTTCACACTTGCAACATCATACACTGAGAAATTTGTCATTCAGATGAGCCTCATAGTACCTGCTGTAATGTAATCCATTTTCACGAGAAGTTTTAAAAGCACAAACGCCAAGAAATACACGGCTGTAACCTGTTAACACTGGGATAGCACAGCAGATGTTACACATACTATGCAGATACAGACAGGCACAGTATAAGACGGGAAAGGTGCATTGCAACAATATGTTCCACCATTACAAACTTCAGAAATAGATGTGTTAATGAGCAAAAGAGAGCATATTGCTCCACACTCGAGACATCATTTGAGGTGCTGAACAGCCATCATCCATCTGCTGAATTTCTCTAAATCAACTGAAAGAACCAAGCTTCCCTTCATACCTCGACACAACGTGTACATCAATATTCCCACAGACTACACAGAACTTACTCAGGTGCACGTCCCTTACAGTTCATAGCGAGAAAGTATATTTTCAGAGTCTCTCAAGACGAAAGAATACCCAAATCCCACAGATGTCAATGGACGGAAACACCTGCTGAGCGCCGATCAAAAGCAAGGGATCCATGGGAACGTGGGGTTGTCTATACCTGTTAAAGAGATTTTGTGCGTGACACATAAAAAGTCAATGTCATGAAAAGCAGTGCTGTTTGTTATTTACGTCCGCAAAGAAGGATACTGCAGAGAGCCTCTCAATTAGCATTCTATCTATTTAATAAGGCCAACCTCTTGTCTCGGCTGTCAAGACGGAGACGATTTTGTGTCTTGCAGCCGTTTCAGCGTTTAGAGCTCAGACTGGCATGTAGAACGAGAGAGTCCATCAGAGGGCTATGAGTGTCACAACACTGTCTCACCTATTGAACAGCATGCCAGAAACGTCTGTCTTCATGCAGTATTAGTCCATCCTTGTTAAAGACAACCGAACATGAGCTGGTTTTGCACTGACTGTGGTCACATTTATTTAAGCAACCAAAAGAGGGATTGTTGCCACTTGATAAAAAATGTGGCAGTTTGTTGGGTCTTTTAATAAGGTGTATCGCAACTTCTGCAAATAGTGTGTACAGACAAAAGGTCTGGGAGTCTGAAGAAAAATGTGCTCATTAAATGATACCCTTAACTTCTAATCGTAGGGGGTCAAACTAAATATCATATGCCTTTTTTGAGGTTTGTATTTTGCTTCTTTAATCTTCTCGCTTTAAACATATTTTATATAGTATTTACTTAAATTTGGAAAAATGAAGAGATCTATCGAAATCCTGATTTTGGCATTTTATTTTTGGCCAACAGCTCTTAGTACTGTTAGTCTTGTGAAGTCCATAAAATGAAGGCATTTCCATCTATTATGGGCTCATTTTGGCTGCTTTTTCAATCTTATTTAGTGTAAGTCACCCATTTCGTATATGTTTCATATATTATTTACAGCCACTGAAAAACAATGAAGAGACCATTTTAAAATTATTGTCCGTTTTTCTGAATTTACTGTACCATTTAAAGGTGTTTAGTTAAAATGATCATTTTTGTTTCGTTCTGTGAAATACCAATTATATTTCTCCCAAGTTTCAAATAAAAAATATTGTTTCTATTTCTATTACTGAAGATATCATGTCACAATTGTGAAATATGAGGTGCGTTTTAAATGGAACCAAAGCTTACTGAAGCTTTTATGGAAAGCTTGTTTATTTTCACAGAGAATACCTAATGCTTTCATAATATGTCGTGCTGAATGAGAAATTGCCTTTGCATTTCATTTTCTAGCAGCATTTTGAAATAAAAAGTAGCTTTTTATTTAGGTAAAGACGCATTTTAATAATGCTTTTATACTATATACTTGGGCATAAAAACGATTTCACAGCATTAAAACTCATTAAATAAAATCCAATGGGGATAAACAAACCAAACTCTCACACCACTGTTGTGGCCCCAGAATGTTTCCCTCAGCATTTTAAGTGATTAGATGTAATTCTCCGAAGTAATCACCTCTGCTCTGCCACGTGCACGGTCAACAGATGTGCCAAGCACACACCCGCGCAGCGGCCGGCCCTGCGTAAAAGTAGGACACTTGTAAAAAGCTTGTCATGTTTCGACACGGCTTTAAATCTATTTTATCGCCATTAAAGTAGCAGCGCACTTTCCGCTGCGCGCTCACGTGAGCTCCAGGGCCGTTAATGGCAACGACGACTTTGTGGATTTTTTCAAAGCGCCTCACCTCTCCGCATCCTAGAGGGCCGAACCCACACAGGATAATGAGACTGCGGCATGAGCCAGGAATACGTGCCCATGGATGATTTATTGCGTAACGGTCTGACATATCCCACCCTCAAAGGATTACTTATTATGAACAAGTATCACGTGAGCGAGCCTCTTCCTGCTTTGGGACACGCTTGGCTTTCAATCCACAGGAGCCAGCAGGACTGCTGCCCCCTAACAGGGATGATGTAAGGTAATGCACAGAAGTAGGGGGTTGGTTTAAAAGCACTGGTAGAAATGGCTGATGAGGGTGTGTAATTGAGAGACCTGGAAGCAGCTCTTCTGATTCTTTATGCTTGACATACTCAACCTGACAGCTCCTGCGCTACGCTAATGAAGACCGAGCTATTAGAGTTGCAGAGCACACAGTTAGAAACTTTGATGAAGTCAAGGTCTCGACATATCAATGCGGCGAGAGAGAAACAGAACGAATCCCTCACGCCCGAGCCTGCATTCGTTACACTGCACCATAACAAACGGAATCTCAATGAATTCGGCGCACCTTATGAATGCACAGCTTCTACAAAAACTCAAAATATTTGTTTATATGCATCACAGACAAAATGTGGTGCCGTGCAAAAAGCAGTATTTTGTGCAGACAAATTATAATAATAGGTTTCTACATTATGTCTATCCCTGTTCAAAAAACAATCGTGGCAAATTTTCCCCAAATTACGAGTAACATAGATGCATCAGTAGCAAAATACTGGTACAATTGGTGATGTCATGAACAACAAGTTTCCTCTTACCGGCTGCTTGTTCTATACTGAAAATGTGCCATAAGGCAAATGCAGTGAATATATTGTTTATCGTTTCGTTTACATGAATGCAGTTGCTCTTTACCGATTGACATTGTATTTGACAACTTTAAACTAAACTCCTGAACTGTTGTTTTGATGCGCCTGCATCAGAATTTCATGACTGGCCAATCAAACCACTTGAAATCAATGCATGACATTACAGCTCTCTCGAACGATTAGTACCAATGCTAATACAATTCAAATGTTTTGCAAAACAAGAGGCTGCCTGGGCACGGGTTCAAAAGCCTCAGCCATCTTCACCTCCCCTCACAGTCGGGCTTGTCAGAAACCTCCTTGGTGCTGCTCATTTTCCTGTGGCCTGTCGAACACGCGCCGGTCGCTTACCTTTAGGAAAGGTCAACCGCTGAACACTTCTCTAGGCAACAGAGTCTGGCTAATTAAGCTCCAGCAGTGGAGCGTTCTGAATCCCCAGACGCCCGACGCCGAGAGAAGACCTCGGCGGGTCATGGCCATCTTGTCCCAGATTCATGCCATTTGCATTCTCTTACAGTCAATGCACAATATAATCCCTCAGGATCATCCGCCGAGAGTTGGAAAACGTCTATGACAGGAAAGGAGAGAGGAATCCGAGATGCTCTGAGCAAAAACTGCTTGATGAATGAGGGTGTGAATGTTTTCTGTCACTGACTCTGCATTCGGGACATTCACCGAACTAGACACTGGAATGAAGGTCTGGCGGTATTAATCTCAAAAAGCGCTGGCGATCGCCTGTTTTGTTTTCTTATGACGTGGTTGCTTGAACCGGAGGAAAATTGTATTGCACTTTCACAGCCAGGGTGACAAAATTGGAAACGCTGTTGGGTTTAATACGAGTCTCAAATTTGTCTCACAGGATTCTCCCGTTAGACAACTGTTGACATAAGTGAAGAGCATTTGATTATTTCAATCCACATTCAATTTAAGACGAAATACTCTCTACTTTTTATTAGAGTTGGGAATCGAAAATCAATTCCAATTTGGAATCGGAATCAAAAGGAATAGCAATCAGATACTTTGAATACATCTTATCAATTCCTGAGCGCATATTTTCAGAAAAGATTTTTATTTTCTGAAATCTCAATAAAAGCCCTTTTGAAAATTAAGAATATTTTTTACAATTTAAGCATTGTTTAACTATAGTATTTGCATTAAAAAGCACAGGAACCACACATTAACCATAGTTTCATTATAGTTACTACAGTATAGCCATGATGTTGTCAGCTATGGTAATAGAATGGGTAATAAATCAGAAAAAAAACATAGTTCTATAAATACATACATTTTTACAAACAGGTCAATAAGCAGGCGAAATGACCATACAGGTTGATATCTAAATGTTTTACTTCAACTGTGGAATCGAAACTGGGAATCGAAATCGATAAGAAGAATCGAAATTGGAATCGGATTACATACAATTCAAACCTACTTTTAATTGAAGGCATCTCTATCTTGGCAAGCCTCCAACTCCATGTCACCACTGTCAAGGCAAAACAACTAAAACATTACAATACCCCATTCGTGATTTCTTCATTCCTGTGTGGGGGCCATAGAGCTGTAAAGAACTGGAGCAATTCCACACCATTTATCACACTCTGGGTTGAGCGTTAAATACATTCTCACCGAGCCATTACTGTGGGTGAGACCACAGACAGCTCGGCTTGGAGTGATGCATCAAGCCATTACACAACAACAGTCATAATGCCAATGCATTTGCCAAATCTTGTGTCCACCACTGTTCCGATCCATGCATATGATATGAATGTAAATGAGCTTGAGCAGGCCAGCTTCATAAACATTCCTGTGGTAAGAGAGAAAATTTCGTATTCGCACCATCAAACCACCACGTACCCTTCGTTGCCACCTCCACACGCCAATGAGCAGAACGCTAAAGACGCGCCAAATGAGATGAACTGCTAAACCTAATCACATGGGTAAATGATAAAAACCCTTGACCATGCATCTTTGAAACTTCATTTTGTTATAGTTAGAACAAAACTGGGTTTCACTTTGTGGAGAGAAAATAGGAAAAACAAGCTGCGTGGTTGGTTGTCTCCTTGACTGTGATTGTGTAACAACACAACAGAATCCACAACTCTGAAATATAACAGTCTACAATAACACACCCAATGGTTTTGCTATAAAGTGTCAGGCACAATTTGTACCGATCAGGGTGAATATGAAAGGCATTCACATAAACGATGAGCAGCGGGCAGTAAAATCACCGTTCACTGCTCACCGGAGCCTGTGAATAACACTTTTGACAGATAATTTTCTAATGTCAGCTTTATGTTTATACAACACAAGTAATACAAATGTGAAATATAACAGGCAAATATTAAGAGACCATTCCAAGTTTTCTACATTTCTAAATGTATTTTGGTCTCGGGTGTGACATAAAGTCATCCAACAGTAATGTGAAAGGCTGTGGCTGATAGTATGGCAAGTCACATAACAAATGTGATAAAAAATAAACAAATATTACTGTTGTATTGCTCAAAACTATTACTGTTGAACTTGCTTTGCAGTATTTGAGGTCTGAGAAAAAACAGAGCACCTTCTCTGCTATTTTTCACCTGTTTCTCCAGTGTTCATTTTCTGCGAATAAATGCAAATAAACAATCTTTTTACTTGAAATTTGGGAGAAATATTAGTAGTAGTTCGCAGAATGAAACTAAAGTTATGATTTTACCTAAACATACTGTATATCCTATAAATAGTAAATTCAGATAAACTGAAAATAATTTTTGAAGGGTCTCTTAATCTTTTTCCGCCTGTGTATATATTTTTTTGATATATCAATGTAGTAATGTACTAAAATTATTAAAACCATGAAAAATGTCCAACATCTATGACTTACTTTTGCATAAAATTCATCAAAATGATATGAAAAATGATATATTGAGCAGATTGGATTACAAGGGTCATCTTAAAATGAACTCCATAGAATATCAAAAACTATCCTTATTATTATGAGATTCATGCTAATGCTCTTATCAGAAAACAAGGTAAAAAGACAAAAAGTCTTAATAATCTTAAATCAAATAACTTGAAATAGCCTCTCCGTATCAGATGATATCACCAATCCATCTTTGTATCTTAGTTTTCAACCCCTCCCCTCTTCTTAACAATCGAATTGATTTCTCGATAGATAAAATCTCGTACAGTACCACCCTCTTTTCTCACCAAATATCCTGTTTCATTTGGAAGTACGCCAGACTACAGAAGTAAAATGTCATACAAACACGGTTTCATGTTGACTTTAAAAGCAGGATTAAATTTTGCAGTAAGTTCGACTTTTTTCTCTCTTTTCTGATTGCGAGAGATCAGCTTTTCCGATTTTTCATCCTTAATTGACATCCTACGTGTGAAAGTGTCGTGCCGCAAAGGCATCGAATAACGCAAAGATGAATCATTCAGAATAATTGCTTTGTTGATACTCGGAGTGACATCGGAGAGGGTCTGCTTGTGGGATGCTGGGGAGGGGAAGTCTATATCGCTCTTGAGAAGTCTTTGAAAAACAACCCCTGCGGGGACACAGGAGTCCTGGCTATGTTTCAGGTGATCCGCCCGAGGACCCGAGGAGAGGTCGATACGGCTAGAGACACGGAGGCTGGCCCTCGGAGCTGGTCTCGGCCCTTCTGCACTGTAGACGTCTATACAAGGTCAACTCAGGTATTAATAGAGCTACTTCAAGATTCCTGTAAATCTGCATCACCTGCACATTTAGATCAATTTACATGGATTATTTTAGCTTTTAATTAACAACATAAATCTGACATCTTTGTTATCTAAAGAAGGTTCGGCGAAGAGGTGTTGAAACTTTGTGCTGACAGGGCAAACAAGAGGCCTTTAAAGATTCATTTTTTTTATTAATGTGGACATAAAAATAGCTTGAGAGCGCAGCGGGCTGTCACGTGTGTCATAGACACCACGAGCCTCATAAAATTACAGAAACATTAAAGCAAGTCTGCAGTCTTAATCTACCCTGTTCCATTAATAAAGCATTAAGAAAGGACACAAATATTTCAAGGGTCGGTTTTTCCGCCCGTCGCTGAAATATGAAAAGCAGGATGAATAAGTTATACTGGAAAATAAATAAATAAATAGGCCTCACAGTTGGGGAATGAGCAGCGTTCACCGAGACGCATTTCATCAGAAGAACGTTTCATAGAAGCTTGTGAAGAAGTAAAACTGGTCAAGTGCTTCCAAGGCTGAAATAATGTCTGAGTGGGATGCAGAATCTCTATACTGAAAAGATCCACATCCCATCTATTTTCTTTTCTCCTCCTTTTACTTCAAGGACACTTCAGATCGAAAGGACTACATCAAAAACTTTATTCTTTTTTGTAGACTAAACTCCATGGAAGTGCTTTAAGGTTCAACGAAACCGCTTGTGCTTTTAAAAAGCTGTGAGTTTTGGGTTGATATGTCATTCATTTCACATTTACTGTTGCGCAAGAAATATAAATCTAATACGTGACTGACGATGTGCAAGTCAGTCGGTGATTATTGCTAAATAAACCCTGATCGGTAACATTACAATGAATGGATTTAAATGTGTTGTGTTTAACATGCTGGATGTACATTAGTCCATGTATTGCCATAAATACATGGATTAAAATTGTTGGACCAAAACTATGGACCAATCACAATTCACAAATGTATTATACATAAGAGCTGGAATGATGCGTCAACCGAATCGGTTACATAGACAGACGGGACATCACAACACAGTAAAAACAATTGCCAGATAGGACAAAACTTGGAAATAACATGTAAAATATGGCAATTTTCAAATGTGTTGGGATGTCGTGTTGCATACATTGGTCAAAAGACATTAAGATGTTCCTATCAATATAAGTGATAGGAACCATGTCCATAGAAATAAAATGTCTTCTTTACGGTTTCAACTAAGATTTTGGATAAAAAAATGTCAAAATTTGGTTGTAATAATGTAACATTGTCATTCAGTGTCATACACAATACATTGTCATACACAATATTTATGTACAAATTCAAACAACATGCTTATTCTGACTTGTACATATTAAAATAAATAAAAGAATAAGGGAGCATATTACATTTTACCGTGCTTCAAATGAGCAAAACCTAGGATTATGGCAATTTCGTATGTGTGTCTTTTAATATATCATGAATTGTTTTTGTTGTAAATATGCCTGACAAGATTGTTACACTGAATGACATTTTAGTGGGTGTCTTCTGTAAATCAGGGGAAAATGTATGATATTTATTTGTGCAAAAATATTAATTAAATTAAACATAAAAACTTTTTCAACAGCAACAATTTAAAGCAAAACTACACTTTTTTTTGTTTTTATGCTTAAACCCTTTTTCGTCTTTGACCCACATATTATCGATTATAATCCTTTGACGTGTTGTCAATAAGGTGAATATCTTATAGTTATTCACATATTCTTCTGTGACACCTTGTTTTCATTGTGATGTTTTTCTAAAGAACAAAAAATATATTATCCACAAAGCCAAGTGTAATGCAAAAAATGTGAAGCTCAATATCTCAAAATTGCTCAGAGAGTATGGATAAACCTCACAATTCCAAGGCGAGGACATTACAATCGATTATATAAATAGACTTTAGTTGACAATTGAGTATAACAAAGAATCAATCCTATAAGTCCACTTCAGTAATGGATAAAATTAGTGCCAACTGAAAACCTCAATGATCCTTCCAAAGCTGTCACAGAAGAAGTTATGTTCTCTATATGCCACTGGAACCCTTTCTAATCGGAGAGAAGGTCTAACAAAGATAAATAGTGGCCTTTGCGATGCCCCCCTGATATCTGTCATGCATCCTTGCACTGGGGAGGGTCAGAACAACTTCCTGCCACACATTTGTAAGACAGAGAGACATGCCACGGCTGAGACTCTCAGCGCTTCATCATGTAAAGGTCACTGGCATTACTGTAAGAAGCTCCTGACAAGAGTCCACTGACAGTATATGGAGAGATATGGGCCAGCACTTTTAATGCCGCGCGGGTGCCATCACTGCAAATGGAATTTTAGTTCATCCGAAATCATGACTGAAACTTCCCCTATATCACCCGGCTCACACCCGCCCGGCTCTGCAGCTGCCGTCGAGTTGTGCTCGGCAAATATATAAAATTTTTATAAGAGCGGGCCAACGCTGTCTGGTAAGTAACGTATTGTACTTTTTTTATCTAGCCTGCCACAAAAACACAGCCCTGATAGGACCTGCTTATGGTCTTATGGTGGAGTGCTGACATTGCTATTCCGCGTTTGCAGACTCTTAGAATACTAAAAAGGTATTATTATACCGCAAAACAATTTTAAATTCTCACCTCGCAACAAACGTCTATATCCAAATAGCTACACATACAGAAAATAAAAAGTGTGTGTGTGTGTGTGTGGAGCATGGCTTTCTACATTAGTTGAAAACATCTTCCGTTAACATTACATATATCCCGGCCTACAAACTTAAGTCACGTGGATCCATGCACAGTGTCTGTCAGCTTCAAAGCGAATCAGTCGTTTTTCTGATCACACAACGGATGTTAAAGCTTCTGAGAATATTCATGCTTTAACTCCCCAGCTCGCTACAGGCGATGCAAGCATCCATCAGTAGGCTTCTCTCCAGGAGAAAGTGATTGTGCCATCAATGTCTCTGCGGAGTGGATAATTATCACCGCCCTGCCCCAAAGTGAGGCGCTGTCACGTTTGTGGATGTTTGTTGATTTTACCACTTTTGTCCCCAACTCAAGTCCAGCTGTAAGAACATTCTCAAGACACACAATAATGAGCAGAGGAGGATAACGTAGAGCAAAATGCTGTTTATTATGTCATATTTGGCATTCATTCGGCAAAGAAACGAAAATGTGCTTCGAAAGGGAGCGGTGGGGTGAGCCATTGGTTGAGCCATCGCTAAATTTCATATGGACCTGTTTCATAAAGGAAAGATTATAATAATGATTTATCATTTGAGCAGTCAGGCTACAATTATGCAGAAATGTCAGTTTGACTATTCAATCCACGAAAACAGTCCTGGGGAAACGGATCTCCAATTCTGGACAATTGGTGTCTTTGCTTTTTACTGAAATATTTTATTAAACATATGTTTAAAAACTGTATTCAGGCTGCAAAAAGTTACTGGGGGTGTAAACTGAAGCTCAGTATTGAGAATCATATTTTCGCAACAACAACAAAAAAACACACTCAACACATGCAAAGTTTACGCAGACATAGCCCAGGAGAATGACTACGAAATATTACAAACTCCAAGCAACAAATATTAACAACAGATAAAAATGCAGTCAATGGTCACTTTATTACCTGCAAGCTTTTTGTTTTTTTCATGCAATTGTATTAGATTAAGACCCATATTCCCCAACATGCTCCGTTTAGCTTTTTGGCCAAATTATTTTGTCCAATAAATAGTGTTTTGTCAATTTTGTTCCACACACTTTATCTGGTGGTTTAATAGAACCTGTATTTTACAAATATGCCGTACCTAGAAATCACCAACCTAGAAAGCAACCTTCAATTTTATTTGAAAAAGAGATGGCGAAAGAGAGCCAACAAATACAGATTGCAGTTGTATCACTGTGTCTAATACTGAGATCACTGTTTGTCTTCAGTAGAATGGGGAAGTACAAAAAAACGTTTTTTACAGTTATAACAAAATGTCATTTTTCATGGTGGAAGAAGTTCTAACGGTACGATTTTATTGTACCATAAACTTTTATCTCCCGAGAAGTGGAATCCAATCCCTCACAATAGGACTCATTATTGCAATTACAATCCGCTCAGTATCCAAACACTAACCAAAAACATAAGTTTTTTGTTTTAAACATTTTTACATTATATTCTATTTATATACTTTATGTTGTTTGGACAACATGGTTCAATGCTGGTTCAACACCAGAAGAACTTCCTGTTTACGTTTTTTAACACTACACAAACATTAAAACCAACAGGACATTTATAAACAAATCAAGATTTAATTACGTATGTTAGATTTCAAAATAAAAGAAATACAAATTAAAATGGATTTGCATCTGGAAAAGGGTTTACATTGCAAACTGGTCTATATTAAATGGACAGTTTACCCATACATTTTAATTCTGACACCATTTACTCACCCTCAAATTTTTAAAAATCTATGTTCAACACAAAGAAAGATATTTGAAAGAATGTTAGTAATTATTGTTTTCTGTCATTTTACTACCATAGTAGAGAAAAGTATTGTATATTTTTTGGGATCTGTTTAACACAAAAGAAGATATTTTAAAGATTGTAGGAAAGTAAACAGTTCCGGGGCACCTTTGACTTCCATTGTCATTTTTCCTACTATGGTAGTCAATGATGTCCCAGAACTGAAAATTTAATGAGTAGAACAAAGTAATATATACAGGTTTGGAACAACTGAAGACAGAATGTTCATTTTTGGGGAACTATCACATTGAACCGTGATGGACAGACAGGAAGTGGTGAGATCTAAACCTGACATGGGCCAGATCGACACCTCTGTCCCCCTTAGCACAACTGCTCTTTATATGCTGCGATAAAGATCCAACATGATGATTTAAATTGAAGCTGTCAGTTTCTCCACTCGTACACATCTGGCATAACTCAGACTCGTGTCTTAGCTGTGAAATACCAGCTGCATGCATTCTAGAGTGCACCCCACATCACTATTTAGTCAGTGTGCTCTGACCTAATGGCCGCATTAATTATTTAAAACAGCAAAAACGCTGATAGAAGTCGCATTAGGAGAGGCCGGGGCGTTGTGACACTAAAATATGTGTTGATGCAGAGTGGCCTACTTCCTGTGCGAAATTCGACGCAGCGACGTTATTAGCATTATTCTATTTATACATCTACACTTTGAACTCCCTCGAGCGAGACTCGCATAAACGTGATAAGCGTTTTGGCAAGTGCGAGGGATAAATCTATTTACTTACACAAAATCCATGTGATGGCTTTTTAATAGAGGCCATTATCATTGTTTCCAATGATACAGTGCTATTCCATTAGACGTTAATTTCTCTAATGATTAGATAAACAAATGCCCTCATGAAATGGTGATTATGTTTCTACATGCGAATCGAATGCACGGGATCGACATCTCCACATGATGACTTCAGGATGAAATGATGTATTTGGGTAAAGCGTGCCGAAGCACGTTCAGGTAAATGCGTTGCGCCCGGCAGCCTGTTGACAAACAACTCCATCACCTCCACCAGGTCTGGCTGCATCGGAATGACTGAAATAATTCAATCAGGATGTAATTGCGACACCAAAGCGCATCGATCACAATATACGGCGCAAGCACATATTCCTACAGAGAGAATCAAGACATGCAGTGCAGAGTCTGTGCCAAAACTCCTGACACGTTCTTTTATCTCCTCGTGTAGTTTCGATATCCTCCGAATGCTTGTATTAGATCAAAAAGGTTTTACGAGTCACATCCGAAACGGAGGAAATTGCACAAACTGTTGTCTTTTAGAGCCTTTTGTAACATTGCTCATGGACAGTTTTTCTTTAAACTCCTTCACGGTTTGAACTTTCTACTGTAATTGCCTTTAGACTGTATAGTGTATTTGTGGACTTTTGATGTCCGGCCCACAGTTCCCCCCCTCAGGGATCAATAAGTTACAGCCATCAATCTGACCATCTGTAATAACAAGCTTGACCGTAACCATCTTCCATACAATCTCCTGCTGTTTTGAAAAGAGTCAAACAGACTATCCATCTACATGGACGTAAGAAGTGGCATTCAAATACATCGTCGGCGCTAAAAGCCTCATAATTATTAGCTCTGACCGGTTTGTGACCGAATCAAGACCCGATGGCCACACTTTTCCATGCATATTGCCGCAGAACAGCAACACACTGTCACTTGAGAAATCACTCAGCATCCTGCTCAGCATCCTCCTCCTTTGGGAGGGTGAAGCTCTAAGTGCACAAGCAATCGTGTCATTAGCTCTTTCTCCATCTCCCTGATTGCACGAGTGCCACGCACACGCTTACCTCCCCCGACGCAAATTCATAAGAACCCTACGTAACTACAGCTTTTCCTTCATCTCGGCTCGTCCAGTTATCAGTATGTTTTCTTTGTAGATTCAAAGAGATTATCAATCATGTAAACGGAGGGGGGCCTGTCGAGGGAAGCAGCGGGATCCACCGATAGTTTTTCAACATTCAGAGCGCGTGCTCGTGGTAGGAGAGACGCGGAACGGTTTCATCCACACTACGCTGCTTTGCATACTATACCATCAGAGCGGAATGACACTTAACAAGCTGATGAGGCCCGTGACTGGCAGAGGTCAGCACTCGGGTGGAATTTATTTCACACTCTGGTTTAACATCTGGCGCGGTGTGTGACAGGCACGAACAACGGCTAGCAGCTCCATCCCGCAATGTAGATGTATGAGTCTGATGGCACACTTCACTGACGGAGCGCAGGCTCGCCGGCGGTGTGGAATGAATGTGAATATGGGAATGCGTTACTGTGTGTATGAGAGGCTCCAGACCATGCAGTGCATTGATAGATGCGTGAAAACATTCATGGGATGAATTCGCTGACAGATCATTCTTAATCCCTACTACTGACAAAATATGAAATAAATAGGGGGAAACAAAACCTCTGAGACCACTTATGAGAAGACTTCTGTTTTACATGTTTCTATATTATTACCATAGATGTATTACCTTCAGGAATGGTGTCTGGAATCTTGATCTAAGCTAAAATGGTCAGTGTCACAAAATTGCTTGTGTTTGATTGGTGAAATGGGGAAGGATTAAAAAAAAAGTTTCTTACTATTTAAAAAGTATTGATTATTTACATTTGGTCTCAGACTTTAAGACCCCACTGTGAAAAACTCACCAAAACATGGGGCCGTAGTGCTGTGTGATTATTCGTTTATACTTAATATTAAGGTACACAAATCCATCATTAACTACTTGCTTATTAACATGCATATTGGTTGTACATTAGTATGCATAAAGCACATATTTATGCCTTATTCTGCATTGCCTTATTCTACATTCCTTAATCCTCCCCAATACCTAAACCTAAAAACTACCTTATAAGCAGTATTAAGGGGTTTATTATTTGTTTTAATGTTCATACTTTATTTGATCTATTTGGATCTATTTTAAGTTCTAGTGTTAATATGACAAGCTATTCACATGAATAATATATCTTGACTTTGTTTCCAAAATCAGTAAGTCATCGTGTTAAATAATTGTGATCTCATTATCTGGCAAAATAATTGTGATAAATGTCGTGTCATAATCATGCAGCCGTGTCATGAGGCACGGAGAACCAAAAAGATTTAACATTATAGACATACTGCTATGTCCACAACATGATGCTTGATAATTAAGCTTAAAATATGAATAGTTTTCTCTCACAAACATAGCATTTTGCTTTAAAAGACATCTATTAACCCACCGGAGTCCTTTGGATTGCTTTAATGATGTGTTTTTTGCTTCAAAATAATGGACCCCATGAAATGAACTTACAAAGCTAGGAAGAGCCATGATGTTATTTAATACAACTCCAGTTTTTTACTAAGCAAATAAATCATATGCATCTGGGATGGCATCAGGGTGAGCAAATTATGAGGCTTTTTTCTTATTTCTGTAAACTATTCCTTTAAAGGTCCAGTGTATGGAATTAAGCTGCATCTAGCGGTGAGGTTGCGAATTGCAACCAACAGCTCACTCCACCCCAGCTTTCCGAAGCACTACTCCACAAAATTACACACAGCACCTTGAAAGCAAATTAAATGAATAAATAAAACATTATTATGAACTATGCCTTCTTTTAAAAAGGATGGATGCCACAAAAAACTGAAAAAGTGAAATTAAGCTTATAGAATCATGTCTGTAACCTGTGTGTGTGTGTGTGTGTGTGTGTGTGTGTGTGTGTGTGTGTGTGTGCGTGCGTGCGTGCGTGCGTGCGTGCGTGTGTGCGCGCATTTAAGACTATGATAATTTCCTTGGTCTTATCTTTCCTGATAACACAGTGCTCACTTAACTCAGGGCTTTATAATTAAAACCATAATTACACAACTGTGCAGACAATCTCATTTCCAGCCAGCAGCAATTCAATATAATGTGACATTGACTTAATGATCATTAGAGAGGAACTTTGTATCCAGCAGCTTGCAGATCTCACGAGATGCAGAAGACCGAGATCATGTTGTTAGTCATATGATGCATCCGTTAAATAAAGTAAAGTGTAAACAACATGATGCCACAGAGGAACCTCAGATCCACGAGCGTGGTATGAAAATCAGCATTGAGAACATTCTCAACCACACAGGGCGCTTTACGCATATAGCTCCAGGAAAATTAGAGGCACAAAGCGCACGACTGTACACAGATATCTGCTCTGAACTGATGACACGGGAGGTTTAATTGCATTCTTGTGCAGATATGAACAGACGATCACGTTCTTGGTTTTAACTAAGGGCTGTCTCATAAAACACGTCGTATGGCCAATTAAATGTTGTCATAACAGGGCGGAATGGAAAGAGTCAAATAAAAAGTTAGATTTACGGCGGACAAATTGCTATAAATATTCGCGATCAAACCTCGGGAGTTAAATGGCTTTTTATGGGATTGTTTTAGCAACAGGGAGTTATTTTTTCTTGTTATAAAAGAGAAAGGTTTGGTTAAAACACTATCTAGTGCACGTTAAGTCTACTTAAAATTGATTATAGCAATTTCACAGCACTCTGTCTCAGGCTGGATGGAAATGCTTACTTTTCAGAGAAATGTGTGTCACAAGTGAGTGACTAAACTCAATAGAGCCGGGCCTCATTCACACAGCGGCATTTATAACCATTACTGCCTGCATCGTAAATGCAAAGGGACTATAAATATCATGTTAACTTCTCACCCTTCATTCAGTGCTATTGAGGAATCCATCAAAGTGACCTGTCAGTTCCTTCATAGATTTCCACACCGATCACGACTCAAAGGCCCAACACACAACAGACAGCTCTGTTATTAGACAAGCGGTCTTCTGAAGACAAGAGCAAGCAGAGAGACAGACAGACAAAACTGAACTCAAGGTTATTTTACGCAGTAAACAAAGATTAAACAGTGATACTCCATGAATCTTGGGAATGAAGAATATAACTTGTGAATTGGTTGCTGACATATCACAATATTGAACGCGTCAGCATCTTGATGGTTTTATGGTTTTTAGACGAAACAATGGCGCTGACATATTGACGACATGTTAGGGAAAGTTATTTTCAGTTGCGACAGCTCAAACGTTCATTTAAGTCCGGGTCTAGCCTTAAGCCTTGTCTGTGAAACCGGGCCAATATTACCTGTTGGACTATTGAGTATTGGAAATTCAGCATTACACATGCAATTAAAAAACGGTTAGGGGACACTGCAGACTAGATGAAACCTAATTTCTGACCACTAGATATACATAATTTAAAGACCCACTAAAAGGCATAGATTCTTTAGATTCAGAGAACTTTTGATTGGTCAGAAAAAAAGAAACTGGAGTGCATAATGATATGAAAATGTTGATTCGTTTTGGTTGAAGTAAGAGATTGCACGTTTTGAAAGTGAAAGTGACCTATTTGTCTGTTATGGTGACCCATAACCGAAATGTGAACACACACACAGAGCAATGGGCAGCTGTCACTGCACCTCACGGACGATAAATGGCCATTTTCAATGTTATCGTCTCGACCTTTGTTCTGATGAACACAGAGAAAGATATTTGGATGAATGTCAGTAACCAAAAAGTTCTTGGACCCCATTGACTACCATATTAGGAATAATATCAATGGTAGTCCAAAAGTGTTTGCTGTCCTAGATTCTTTAGAATATCTTCATGTGGGTTCAACAGAAAGATGGTAGTCAATGTGATCCAAGAACTGTCCAAGAACTTGAGGGTGAGTAAATTATGTCAACATTTTTATGTTTGGGTAAACGTTCTTTTAAAAATACAGTATAGTACTGTCTTCCTGTCGTGATAATTGACTTAATGCTATTAGAAAAGCATTGTTGATGGAGATATTTATGAATATGTCTATTACATAAACAAAAGAATATTGTTAGAATCAGTCTGCTGTCTGAATGATTTTGTCAGGATATGTGGAAAGCAGAACCCAAACACAGGCAGCAGTTGAAAATAAAACAGACTTTAATTATATAACGGAACCACGATGGGGCAAACAAAAAACTAAAACAAGACTTAAACAGACAACTTTCCTCAAGGGGGCAAAACAATGAAGATCCAGGATAAAAAAGTCCAAATCAAACGGCAAACAGGAACAAGGTAATCCAAAACGAAGACACGATAAGGCGTGGATAATGCAATGAACCAACACGAGACAATAATGAAAAGGGAACTAACAAGGGACACTAACAAGGATAATAATACAGGGCAGGTGACAGGCAGGTTAAGGGAATGAACACTAATGGGAAACTAACAAGGAGATAACGTGGGGCAGGTGAGGGGGATGATACACTAATGGGACAAGCATGAGCGAAGAACATGAGGGCGGGGCTAAGAGACGTGACCGGAGGACAAGTGGTGCAAAGTGAAAACAAAGGCCACGTGTCTCCACACAAAACACAACAAACACAAAAGGCATGATACTGTCACGACCCTGTCCACAGAGCTAGGAAACTACTGACAAGAAGGACAGGATCATGACAGTACCCCCACCCCAAGAGCCGACCCTTGACGGCCCATGGGAGAAAACTCTGCCAGCCGGACACGAGGACAGACACCATAAACATAGAACTGAACAAACTAGGGTCAGTATAGAAGTAACAAAGAAGGGGTTGGACAACAAAATAAACATTAATGAGAAGGCAGGAGGAGGAATGGGCAGGCCAAAATTGGGTAAACTGGGTATGGGCGGGATGGGGGAGGGAACTTGGGAGGAGCTGGGGCTCATCTCTTCGAGGAGGGAGGTGACGAAGGGACCGGACGGGAAGGGACTGACGTTGATTGGGTACTTTTTTCAAAGTGGGGGGTTGTGGGACGGGAAGGACAGGAAGAGCCTGACGTGCCTGGGGAAGACTGGGGAGAGTGTCCAAGGGGAAAATGTGCTTGGGGCGATGACGGTTGGACGGCTGACTAGGACGCCGGCTGGAAGACCAGCTGGATGGCCAACTGGAGGAGCGGCTGGGACGCCGGCTGGATCACCGGCTGAGACCCAGTACACTTTGTGGCCAGCAATGTGATTTGTTTGAAATTATGATGTCTCAACCTTTTAAATATATGCTGAAAAGTATATATTTAGGAAGTATAAGGAACTATATCAATGTACTATATTCTCAATGTGTATGCAACAGAAGCAGCCAAAAGTGACAAGGCATATTTGTGCAATATTTGTTTTTAATTCCCTCTCAGGTTAGAATAAATTATATAAATAATCAAAATATGAGGTGTGTGCTACAAATAGGTGACAACACAAAACTGAAGGTATTATTCCGCTAAATTATTTAGCAAAAATAATACAGCATATCAGAGCAAAAAATAAATAATGGGCATACTTTTGAGTCATAATTGTATGTTGTTTAGAACATGTATCAGACATGTATCTGGATGATGACACACAGACGCTATGCATGTGATTTTTAACAACCCGGAGTTTAAGTATTATTCCTGACTTTCTTGTCTCAGGTAAACACAAGAAGATGAAAAAGTGTCAACAGTGTTTGTGACAGTATCACAAGTGAGGAAATTGCCTCGCCACTTTGAAAAAGGGAGAAACCAAAAACTTTGCTCAACACCAGATTTTATGGATAAATCTGTTGCATTCCCTCTAGTCCATTTATTTTTCCCTGTGATCTATAAGTCTATTTGTTTATTTATTAATGGCAAGCTGTGAGACGAATAGAAAAGCACAGAAATGGAGACAGGCAGTGTTGACTTGAAGACTTGTATTTTTTTAACAGATGTTCCTACGAAAACAAAACCAGAGAATTTTTTTGAAGTATCTGAACACTGCAAAACAGAAGCACCTGCGAGGTGCGTTCAAAAACGCATTCATTTCTAGTGTAAAGTGGCAGGAAATGGTCCTTTACGAGCCGACGCTTCTGAAAGTGTCCGAAGGACCATATACAGGAGGATTGATGAACTTTCCTTCTAACAGCCGTATTCTATCACTTTTATGGGTTTGGCATGCAAGGTGTTCCCATCAGGACAAATGGGATGGAAATGTTGTTTGCATTGGACTGTCTGCAGCCGAAGTATAGACCTGCCCGCCATCCCATCAGCATCGACTGGGCTCTGCTCACTGAAGCGAGATTACATAAGGGCAGGGATCATTTCGGTCATAATATCCATCATTAGCATATATCCTGCAACCGGACTCAAAGGCATGTAAAACTAAATGACTCTGCTTCATCATTTATACTGCTCATCAGGTGAACGAGTATAACGTGGGACTCCCGAGATCTTATGTAAGCATCACCTGCTGTAAGTAACACTATGTTTTAGGGATAGCTCACCCCAACATGGAAACTCTGTCATCATTTACTCACCCTATTGTCATTTTGAACCTGTATGACTTTTTTATTCTGCAAAACAAAAAATCAAATATTTTGAAAAATGCTTGTAAGGGAAAACCGGTGCCCAATGACTTCTATTGTATGGAGACAAAACAAACAAAGTCAATAGGCAACATTGGTTTTCTTTTACCAAAGTTTTTCAAAATATATTATGTTTTGTTCTCAAAAAAAAAAATCCATACAGGTTTGAAATGAAAAAAGGGGAAATGAGTAAATCATGACAGATATTTTATTTGGGGGTGAACTATCCCTTTAACATTATCATATTCACACTGGTATTCATGCATGAGATGTCAACCATGCTCCTAATGTCACTTAGGAGGGCGGAGAAATTGTCAAACTCCAGGTATAAAATAACCTAATGATCAGTGACATTACATTTTGACAAGGCTCCGACTAAGGACATAAATCTGCAATAAAGAAAATGATGTTTCAAATGTATCTGATGATGCTTGTGCTATTCATGAAATAAAACAGACAAAAATGCTGAAACTTCATTCAAGGTTTTAAAAAATCCTTTTTTTAGACAGCCGTTTAAACTCATTGCTGTATCAGAAAACTTGCCAAGAGTTTTCTGCGAAGGTCATCAATGTGACACAACCATCTAGGGATGTTCATCTAGGGATACAGGGATTTGGTGCTTTAAATGAATAATGAGTACATTGGTTTAAGTAGTTAGGCGTCCAAGCACACAAGGTGCATACTTGTTGCCATAAAGTGTCTTGGTGTCAGAGACCATAATGGTAGAGACCCCGAAAACTTGAAGAGAATGTCCCAATTACAACCCATTACGTACACGAACATCTATTCAACACTAGATGGCACTATAGAAAAATCCCTTGACACTATCACACTTCAAAGTGTAGAATACCTTAATTCACCCCAAACAACTCACAAATTAACAGCTATTAAACAGACTCATCCATATGAATCCCAGAAAGTCAACTGCTGAATGGTGATCTTGATCTCCTGCCCGTATAGTCTTTATCGGCAGTTTAGAATAAAGTATTGTCATCATTATAGAGGTTGGACAGTGAAGCATGACTCATTTCCTTCTGGTAGATGAAAGGACCGGAATCACCTTCCTATTTCAATCACAGTCCCACCATTCCAACTCCACATTTACTATGAAGGATGAATGAGTTCATCAAAACAAAGTCGAACATCTTCAATAAATAACAAAGGCAAACAATAGTAAAAGTTTAATCGCACCCATCTCAAACATGAAAGCAGGCATGCATCACTTCTGTGATGGACGACCAGGGTGCGAATCAAAAATAGATCATGACTTTTAAACATGAAGAGGTGACGAGATCAAAACTGCATCTTTACGGTATACCGCTATTTTAATCAAATTACTTGGAAAGCGTTTTAGCAAACGCAATGAGTCAAGAGAAGATTTGTTAATCCTAAAGAGACATACTATGAACATCATATGGTGAGATGCTCTTCACTTTATTTGTCAAAGTTTCCAGTGGAATTAAATGCCCTGCTTCATTTAAGCATAGTGGTACGGATAATATCAGAAATCTTTATTTTCTTTCTGTTTAGCATGTTTTGACCGACATGTTAAAGGTAAAGTTCAATATTTACCCTAATGCTATCAGGTGTATGACTTTCTTCTGCTGGACACAATTTGAGTCATTTTAATATTTTTGAGTAAAAACAATAAATGCTTTGAGCGTATTTGGTAAATATAAGCTGCATTATATACTATATATATATATATATATATACTGTATACTATATAGAGAATATATAGACATGATACAGAGATGAGAGAGAGCATGCCAGCTTTATGCATTGGTCCTCATGTCTCAGAATAGCCATATTTATTTTCTGGGATTTAGCCTACATAATGAAATAATTAGCAGTAAAGTGTCTAATAAAAACAGATTTGTTTTTTAAATGTCATTTTGTTATTGTTATCAAATGCAATTGATAGTAAATACTTGTAACAAGGGCACCGTAAAATAAAAGTGTTACCAACAAATTAAAATGTAAAAAGTTACTTACACTTATTTTTGTTCTATTCATTTAACAGATGTGAGAGAGCTTTAACACAAACAGCAGCATTTCCTGAGAATGCCCCTTAAACATTTCTAATGCTCTTGATTCAAATATGAAAAAGATCAGTATCATATTATAAGGCCGGTATCCAGACCAGCTTACTCTCAAGTGATCCTTTAATGCAGTTTCCCTGCACTTTCTCCACCACGTGCAGTTTTCAAGAAGCTGCTGAAGATACACACAGTACATCAGCATCCCAAACGTCACTTTTCATCAACAGACAAGTTAAAATAGAAGCAAGAATCTCCAGGTCTCTAAAATCGCATCGCGTTTCTTCTGAATACCTTTGGTGTGAAAACACAGGCGACGGTGATGCGCCTTGAAGAGAAAGACGGAGAAAAAAAGAGTTGTTTCTCAGCCGAGCTGTTCCAACAAATCTTGGAAGCCACCCGTTCTCTTTGCGCAGAGCGGCGGTGGAGTGTTTGAGGTGCAGAGCTTTGTGGGTTCGTTTCCACATGAAGAAACAATTGATGATAAACCACAAGACAGCTTGAACACGTTTCCATAAAAACCTTATCGCTTATTATGCTTCACCTTATTGTGTGCCGCATGGGATTGTTTAGCCAAATCAAAAGCATGAGAATCAATATTCCACCACTGGCCTTGGAGGTGGACCAGAAATGATTACAAAAAGTCGCCCGAGCGTTTTGCGGACCCCCAAACTCCAGCCAAATTAAACATTTGTGCCAGCTCCCACCCAATTACACCCAAGTTTCCTGCAGAAAAACAGAAACGCGCAAGCAGGCTTTAAAAAGATTTGAGAACTTCCCCTACACACGGCGTCACAGAAAGCTAATATTTCTCCGTACAAATTGAGCTCACCATTCGTAGAACACAGCATGCGTTATTTGATCAGCTTTTTGCGAAGTATCACACAGATTCTCATGACTCTATCACAGGCCCAGAGAAGGTTGCTTTTGTGACTGCGTTCTTGTAAAGCTTTCTGCGAGAGGTAGCCTTCTGCGGAGAGGCATCTGACGTTATCTACTCTGGCTGTTTGGCAGATGCTGGAGTGTAGCGAGTCTAAAGCCACTTCAAAACGGCGAGGAGAGATGCGAACCCGAAGAAAATATTTGAGGGGAAAGGCCACGGAACGGTACAAAGAAAATGAGCCGAAGATCCGACACCTCATGTTTTCATCTCTCAGATGCCTACGTCTCATATTGTAATTATAGCATCAATATCAATCAGCAGCTCGGAGGGAAAAAGCATCTGACTCCCGGGCAGACAGTCTCAAAATAAAAGTGTTTATCGCTTTCAGCTCCTATTACCTTGTTCTTGGTTTGAGAAAGGGGTAGAGTTCACATTACGCCCGGGGCGTTTCAAGCAGGGTTGATGAATTATAAGCACATAAGACGGATCTGACAGAATAATGGAATTCAGCCGAAAAACAGGTGCTTGTTGGCTGCATATCATTTTGAGGGAAACCGCAACACTTCAGTGAATTCTGGCATGTGTCAACACTGTCGGAATGGAACAGGCCTGTTGAATTGGCTTCACTGTCGAACGCAGACGTCATATCAAAAACACATCTCTTTTTGTAACAGAATCTGAATGTTTTCTTCCGCTTTGCATTTCAAATGCGATAAAATGCAATCCTGTGACTCTCTGTGCCAACTTTAAACTGATTTATGTAAACAAGCACTAAACAGATGTGTTCCACTGTTGCTAACAAAAGGTCAGGCTGGTTAGTGTGGACCTGTTCACTTCTGCTAGTAGTGAAGGGGCACCATAGACTGACAGGACAGAGGAGAATATATCGCTTAAAGTGGGTATTTTGGTTTGTTTTCGCACATAAAGCATTCTTGTCAAAAATTCTACTGAGCCACTATGACCGGATGGACCAATTTAACAATGTCTTTAGTACTTTTCTGGACCTTGACAACAACTGTAACCATGATGTCCATGAGGAGGCATCGAAATCTCTAGGATGTCACCTAAAATATATTTTATTGTGCTCCGATGATGCCGGGAGGTCTTAAAACATGTTTAACGTCATGTGGGTGAGTAAAACATAACACAATTTTGATTTTGGGATTAACTTTTCCTTTAAGACAGGGGTTTTCAAACGTTATGATGTCAGAGACCCTCAAATCCGATGAACTTCTTGTAAGGACCCCCTTACTAGAATACATATCCATATACATACAATATGAGACCCTGGTCAAAAAAAAAGTATGTGTCAATATTTCAAAGTTTCAGGTTAAATCATCTGATATCTGAATAAATTAGACAATATTTGACCAATAAATAGTCCACAAAAATTTTGTTTTTTATACGTAGGAAATTTACAAAATATCTTCATGTGACATTATCTTTACTTTTATGTCTAATGACTGGTTCTGTGATCCAGGGTGACAAATTTATTTGTATAAAGAAACATTTGTACTATGTTAGGTAAATAGTGTCATATAAAAATAGTTCTGTTGCCATTTTCATGACAGCCTTAAAAAGAACACTGCCTTACAAACCCCAGTGCGTGAGATAAAGGAAAATGCAGTAAGAATTCTCATTATAAAGAAACAAAATTCTGGATTGTACAGTATGTAGCAAGCAATAAGAGTAATACACTTGATAAAAATTTAAAATTTAAATAAATTTCTCTGAAATGTTCTGAGGACCCCTAAGAACCTTCTGGAGCCCCCCTGGGACTCCCCGAACCCCAGTTTGAAAACACTTGGCTCAAGAAAATAAAGTTCTTTAATATAACTTCTGCATAGCCTGGATTGTCGTGGCCCACAGTCCCCGACAATCCATTTAGCATTTGTGTTTGATGATCTGTCCATTAACACAACTCAAGTTATTGCTTTCAAGCTGCAGTTAAAAACTCATGATCATGTCCTGTATAAAGGCCTCAGTCTCGCTCACTCACAAGTGTGGTTTGGTGAGACATTTTTTACCGGACTAACAAAACCATGAAAGTGGTACTTGAGGCTTGCCTTTTTTGAAGCACTCTTAAGAGCATTGTTTTTCACCTGTGTCTTCCTCTCCCATCACAGCTCAGGATAGAAGTGACGGTCATAACTTTCCTTCTGTTCAGATATGACAGACCTGCTCGTGGTCTACTGTGGAAATGTACAAGATCCGTGTATTCAGTTTCAGTCCACTGAAATGGATCCATCTGTTTTCAAACACAGAAACACGTCTTGAATGTCGTGAATGTCTTAGCTTCACTTGTTTACTTTTCCGAGGCAATTAATATTCCCGTCGTGTCCTAATGTTCTGGGTTTGGCTTTTAATCTTTTTCATATGGATTCTGTAGGGTTTATTTAAATCAATATACGGCTGCAATTACGCTTGAGAGCCGATTCCAGTCGATTCGCTCTTTCCCCTCTAGGCTACATTTTATACAACATTCACTCATTTGCCTTCATTGTCTACAGAAATTGCAGTGCTTTGCCTCGCATCAAGTGGCATTTTCATTCCGTCGCTGTCAACACCAGCGTGGCGACTCCACCGGGATCATGGTCACGATTCTTCAATACATCTGTACAATCTGCACATACATCATCCCGCCGAGATCCCTGGCTGGTGATCCATTTTCCAATTTTTATGGATGCACTTAAAGTCAGATCTCTATTTGCATGAGTTATGATACGTATGAAAATCTCATACATAGAAAATGACACAAACATCTGCCCGACCCAAGTCAGAAGGTCCGACGGATAAGGTTTCGATTGGAGAAACGTTTCGACGATTTCACACATCATACAGCGGACTTCGTTTATATCGCTTGATTTTATCAATAGTTGTTGCCGATAGAAATTGGTAGTGAACCTGCTCAAGCATACATCTCTAATTAACCTCCATTAGCCTCTGTCTTCAACGCTCCAGCATCTGTCAAAACCCAAAATACACGCTTCTTTGATTCCACTCGCGGCAAACCTCGCCCATGCGTGTGAATGTTAAAACAATGTGCGAGAAAGAGAATGTCAGTGGGTAATAAATAACTAAACACACTCTCCAGCCACCAAGGTACATTTTTGATAAGCTTTGTCGAACGCCAAATGAAAACATCCCGTGAATAGCGCTCTCGCCCTGACATTGACTAATGCTCGACTCTGCTATACCTTCTGCTGAAAATGTATAATCGGAACCATGCTTGAGAAACTCTTACTCAAAATGTTTCTGGGGTATCAAACGTATAAAATGATCAGGGTCGCTGGATGTTTGTCTATTAATCCTCTAAATGATTTTCTCAATTTCATTCCCATTCCAATAATTTTTAATATCCGTACCGCTCTGGGATCGCAGACAGCGGATACTCTTTCAAAGAGATAGATATACAGTGGCAAGACGTCTATCTGAGAGGAAATCGGGCCGACACACTCTCGTCTATCAAACGTTACATTAAAAAGGCTACGTGGGGCTGAGAAACTCGAGCTGCAGGCTGCATTAGTGAGAAGTGAAAGCTAGCAAACTCAGTTCATTTCAGCATGCATCCTTCCCTCTGTTTCGCTTGCACACTAGGTATGACAGTGTTATATTACCAACATTTATGCCCTCTCTGAGGATCAACTCACCCACCCCCTGAGCTTAAGGACACTGGCACTTATTTACCTCGACACTACCCGTATCTCCACGGGATGATCCTTGACTCAACCGTGTGTCCTCCTTACAATGAATCATAATTAATTTCACACATGATAAACAACAAATGAGGTCTAGCGCCTGGAGCATGGTAGTAATTCTCACAGGCCTGGATTACATAATGAGTTAAACCTTTGATGCCAGAGTTGTGATCACCAGGACTGAACAACATATACTATATGTGTGGTTGTTTTCACTAGTATTTAATTTCAAAAACCCTATAAGAAAGAGACATGCTAGAACTCGATTCTAATTGAGATGTCCACTAAACAAAACCACAGTAACTGACAACTCAGGGGTTACATTAATTTTTCAAATCATAATTTACACCATTCATTCATTCATTCATTTTCTACCGCTTATCCGGGGCCGGGTCGCGGGGGCAGCAGTCTAAGCAGAGATGCCCAGACATCCCTCACCCTATACACTTCCTCTAGCTCTTCCGGGGGGACACCGAGGCGTTCCCAGGCCAGCCGGGAGACATAGTCCCACCAGCGTGTCCTAGGTCTTCCCCGGGGTCTCCTCCCGGTCGGACGGGCCCGGAGCACCTTCCGGGGAAGGCGTCCAGTAGGCATCCGTAACAGATGCCCAACCCACCTCAGCTGACCCCTCTCGATGTGGAGGAGCAGCGGCTCTACTCCGAGCTCCTCCCGGGTGACCGAGCTTCTCACCCTATCTCTAAGGGATCGCCCAGCCACCCTGCGGAGGAAGCTCATTTCAGCCGCCTGTATCCGGGATCTTGTCCTTTCGGTCATGACCCATGTACGTTCCTACTCTCACCTATGGTCATAATTTACACCAACATTTGATAAAGACACGGGAGCCTTTTTGTAGAATGAGCTTTAACTTGGGATGAAACTAAATTAACATGAACCAAATATCACGCACAAAATCTGCATAACTTGCAAGCGTTTTACTTAAATGGATGTGACAGACAAGCATATATATCTCAGGGTGACGGGAACAGATGTGACACTTCGCACAGCGCAGATGGAAATTGCTCATTTAAACCACAGGTGATACGGAGCTCTAAGTAGCGAACACAGAGGGAACACCTGAGCATTATTTTGCTGTTGGGGGTCTTTATCTCAACGTTTTGTGATACAGCCACGGGCGACAGACTGAACATGAACAACACACAAAGCACCCGACATGTTACATAATGCAAATGCCGCCATTATATTGCAGACGTCTGCACCGGTGGCACTGTGCTGTACCTAAACGTCCGCTTAAATTAGAAAAATCTTTAAGCGACAGACAGTCCACCCTGTCTTCATTTACTCAACCTTAAGTTGTTCTAAATCTACACAGAGAGAGATATTTGGAAGAATGCCTGTAACCAAACCGTTCTTGGCCACCATGGACTAACATAGTAGGAAATAAATTTGCTTTATATATTTCTTTAATCTGTTTTGAAGATTGAAAATCCTACATTTTAAAGAAAGCAAACCGTTCTGGGGCACTTTTGACTACCATTGTCATATTTCCATGGTAGTCAATGGTGGTCAAAAACTGTTTGCTTACAAGCATTATTACAAATATATTTTTCTATGTTCATCCCAACAAAGAAATCTTTACAAATTTGGAAAAACAATGATGAGAGATTGATCCTTTTTGGGTGAACTGTCTCTTAAGTACACTACGGAAAATGCATTTTAGAAGTATTTAGTTCTACTGTAGTATAATAATCTTATAATATATTTGTGTATGACACAAAAGGAGATATTTTGAGAAATGTCCATGTGGTTTTGTGTCTATACAGTGGAAGTCAATGTGGGACAATCTTGTTCGCTTACCAACTTTCTTCAAAATATCTTCTTTTGTGTTCTGCAAAAGAAAGAAAGTCATACAGGTTTGAAATGACATGGGTAAATGATGTAATAGCTATCTATTCTGGGTAAACTGTGCCTTTAAGCACAAGCCTCAAGATACTATTAGATCTAAGCTTAAAACAAGACAAATGTATTCTCTAAAAACAAGCGCAAACACAATTTTTACTAATGTTATATTGTGCAAATTCAAGTTGTTTGAATATGCTTTGATATTTTTTATATAAAAGGGGCATTTTTCCATTTTGAGGTTTCCCATAAGCACTAACTCCTCAAGACTGTCTTTGCATACGATTTATGTACAGACATATCTTGAGTTTGGTTCTTGGGAAATAAGTGAACACGTTAAACTTAAGTGCAAGGTCACCAAAGGCATACGAGCGAACAACAACATTCTCTCAGGGCATCTCCATCGCCCTTCCCAAGAAAGTCAAAGTGAACCTGTGTAAGAATGGAGAGGACAAGATGATTAAAGTTCCCCCTTCAGCCACACAGGCTCAAAACACAAGAGAGAGCATACAGCAAGGTCACAAAATACTCCACAGCTCGGCCCAACGACTTGTTTGTTCGATTGTTTGTGTTTGTTTGTTTCTTTGTTTGTTAGTTACGTCTCCTTCCTGTCAATTTGGTGAAAGGCAGAAGGGACAAGGCAGGATGGGTAAAGGGGAAGCATCAGCACGTCTGGCCATAATCAGTTCCTATGACACTCCAGAGGATCAAAAGCAATGAGCTGCTGACTGTTTAATAAACTGGGAGCTTACGCTGCAGTATGCACTTAACTATGATTCATTACTGTCACTAGATCCTGTATGAAAATAAAAGAGGTGCCTGAGGGGCCTGCTCAATTCCAGCCTCGCTAAATTGCCGTAAATTGCCTCTGCATTGCACGTCAAGACTTTGTATGGAGTTCACTTTTTCACGCTTCTTTTTTTGTTAGAACCAATTAAAAATACATGAAAAGAAGAACTTTAGAAAATCCTTGCAAGTAGCTGAGGGGTTTTAAAGTTTATGTATTGTAAGTATAGGCCGATGTTTTATTCGCCCGGGTGTTTCGTTTAATTATAAAGGTGGAATTTCTAAACGCTTTTCTAAACAATCCAACGGATGATTCAGATACAGACGCCAGTCAGCCTGGTTAAATGTTTATGCTCATTTTGGAACTGGTATTCTGAGATTACAAGGAAGCTGTTGACAACTCTAACGTGTAAATGAGTGGAAGATAACATTAACTAATGCTTTCCATACGATTCAGATACCCGCGTGGCACGTAAATCGAATAGGAGTCTGTGTGCCGTGCCATGCATGTTAACACTTATGTTCAAATAAATGTGTTGTATATTCAACAGACTGTTGCATAGTGCCAACAAAGAGAGCAAAGCTCACCTTCAGGAGAAACATTTCTTACAGTGTTCCTTCACCGTGCACTTGCCCCCACCTTGGTCATGAGAGAAGAGGATTCAGGTTAATGGCCAAAAGCAGTTCCCACATAATAAAGTCTTCACTCTCCCCTAGTAAAACATGATCTATTATTCATTTTCTGCATTCATTATCATTCCTGTGACACTCGGCTGGAGGAACCGGACAGTGCAGGAGGCTGTCGTAAACGGTTGCGTGTTCTTTCTTTAAATGTCAATTACCCTAATAAGCCTGCATGACAAAGTTACACTTTTGACGAATATTTCGAATTCATAAACTTAAAATGAGATTATTCACAGCGCATAACAGCTTGAGGAACCTTTCAAGACTGACAGTAACATATGGAGATGCCAATCTTCTGAAGACGGGATCACCAACAAGTGAATTCAGTGAAACGCATACAGATGTGAGAATTTAACAACGTCTGATGCTGAGATTAGAATAAAGTTTAAGTATCTGTGGTGGTCATTGGTTGTAGGAGAACACTCTGCCCAAAGGGATTTTCGTTGTTATATGCCACAGGAGCAGATAGAAAGCATGTTAATAAATACATCTGGCACTAATGGTAATGTAGTTAAAGCGATAGTTCACCCAAAAATACAATTCTGTCAGCATTTACTCACCCTCACAGTCATTCAACCCATTGACTTGCATTGGTTTTGTGTCCATACAATAGAAGTGAAAGGGTGTCGCTGCTGTTCGGTTACCAGCTTTCTTCAAAATATCTTCTTTTGTGTTCTGCAGAAGAAAGAAAGTCTTTATTTTTGGGTGAACTACCACTTTAATGCTTTGAGCTGTAAAGATCTGTGGGTTAATCCATAGTATGAAGCCCTGTGAACTTTAATTCTTGAGGGAATTTCAGCATCAGTGTGTTTGGGAGCCGGGCACTCAATTCAAGATGGCTCCGGCGGGACTGTTCCTGCAATTAGTTTACTGCAATATGTTTTGCATGAAAGCATCTGTTACATGACAAGCAGCGAAATGAGACACAAATGCCCTATTCGAACAACAGAAGCATAACAAACAGGTTAAATCATGTTCAACGTGCTTAGGCGTTTCAAGGATGTCCGTGGTGTCATCGCACTAAAGAAAACTCGTTTAGACGTGGTGGGTTGCTCTGACATAAAATAAACGGAGTTATTGATTTTATTAGGTAAATGGATTATATTTAAACACTGAAGGAAGGTACATTTCTAAATGACTATTTTATGCAAGAACATCATTGGACCCAACCGTAAAATAGTGAAAGCTAATCCCACCAGACCGTAAGCATTAAGATTAAAACATAACCCAAGCGGCCACTATAATTCTGAAAATACGCTGTTATTATATTTGAACACATTCCAGTTATTTACCAGGCAATACCCCGCAGTATCATATCAACAGATTCCAGCAGCTTTTAATTGAATACTGTAAATCAGCCAATCCGATTGTAGCCTCATAGCAGACCCATAATCACACAAATCACCTCACATAAAAAATATGTTTTATCAGACAACAAACAACAACAGAGAATTTGATGATGAATCTGATTATGACAGAGGCTTTGCTATTCACAATCATAGTAATGTTTCATTTGTAATCACTAAATGAAGCTTTCATCCTTCCAGTAGGATTTAAAGTAATTCAGAGAAAGTGGATAAAAAGGATGCCTTTTTATTTCCCAAAGAGAAAACTCCACCCACAAGTTGTTATAATAGAAGTTAGTAATAACTTAGTAACGTGTTTCTTGACAAAGAAAACTAGTCCCACCTAAATATGATGATTTAATGGGTTATTGTCGCCAAATAATACTTAATAAATTCATGTGAACATTATAAGTTTCACATTTTTGCTTCTAGAAACTCTGATGCATTGTGAGTGCATGAGTGTACATATGTTTTATTTGTTTTTACAAAAAGTACAAATTGAGCTTAAGTTGTATATAACCTGAAACTTAATATCTCCATGGCTGCACCTTTTGCTGGACTTTATTTATTTATATTAACATGATATTTATATGTGGGTTTGAGTTCATGTGGCAACCGAACAACCTGCCAAAGTGTTAAGGTTATATTAATTGCAGGTCTTGTGCTGAAGAATTTAGCAGCTGCATCCTAATAGATGTGAAATGTGAATGTGAAATCCCTCTAGCTGACAAATCTATTAAAGCGCCAATTTACTTTCCAGAGCTGCTGTAGGTGATATTTATGATGCAAATGTACGAGGGGGAGACAGAGCTGACAACCAAGTCATTAACAGTAAATGTATCTGCATTTGCATTTTGAGTGTCTCGGTTTAAAGATGATTTTTAGACATCCTAAGCTTTTACCTTTATATTTCCCTACAGACCGAGCCGAAAGAAGGCCTTTAATGACAAGGTGTAGACCGTAATGTTGGCTTGCTTCGTAAGCAACGAAGACTTTACAGACAGTTTTCTCACTTCAGCAGGCTTTTAAACGGCAGCTGTATTCAAGGACGCTCATTTGCATATTATCACTTCACAGGCTTAAAATAAGCACGTTAAAAGTCTGCGACCATACACACAAGCAAATATAGAATACAAAAGTTTATTTAAAACTGGAAATGAGCTGAATGGGCCATTTTTATTATCATGTCCATCATTTTCCGATTTGCAACAAATGAGCCAAAACCAGATGCACATACTCAATTGTCTAAACACATAAGAAATGATGATATGATGACGAATCAACTAAGGAAAAAATATTGATATTTTGGAGACCCCCCTTTCAGCAAAACACTTTCCACCTTACAATCTTCTTCCATTGACAAAAATAAACAAATGGCAAAATTCTACACCGTGAATGTAAAATAAATGAGAAGAACTGAAAAATACCCAATTCAACTTTACCTTCATTCCTAGTTAAGGGGGTTCATTAAAAAACCAAGAACAAAGATTCGCAAGCCCATTAGCTCTTTCAGCTAAGCTTGGAGAAATATTAGAAGAGCCTGAACGTATTCGTCCATAGATAAATAATGGTTAGGACTGCTTATGAGGGCATCTAGCTCCCCAGCCCCATATTAGCACTCAAGGGGCTATGCATCCTGATAAAGCTCTATTCCACTTCCATTATGACTGCTGGAAAATGAAACATTCCAATTACCAAAGCATTGTGGAAATGAGAGAAAGGTTTTGCTGTGCTCTTAAGGAAAATACAACATAATATGAACGTAAAGTAGTGTTTGTTTTTCATTACAATTGTATATTTGTATAGTCATTGCGTGATTTAATAAATAAAACTTGGACCATAAACCGTGACGGATGCTTTCAGCCTCTTCCTTTCCTGCAATAATACATTTTTGCAATGTTGCAGGTGTATAGTTACCCGACCATGGGTTTAGTCGAGACATTATGAGAAGTGCAACACATATCACCTCTATTAGATGCCGAAGATAATTCATGACAAAGTTTAGAGAGGTGGAAGAAGCCAAAGAGGAAAATCTGTTTACCTCTAGCTATCAGCCTTTGTTTGGGATTGTATTAATCAAAGTGTGAAAGTATGCGACCTAATTGACAAGTGCAGAAACTTCATTAAATATGAGTAAAAGCGTCAGAGGTAAATCAAAGCAGTAGGCAAGTGCTGTCATGATGAGTGAATACGCAGCAGCTCGCTGCCGTGATATATATTAGTAGTGAAATGTGATATTTATGTATAGCGATCAAAAGCAAGTCCATCTCTGGCACGCTCACAAACACATTCTGTGATTGTTTGCATGGCTATGAAGAATCAGCTTTGATCAGCATGTTCTGTATTTTACATGCATGTGCCTTCCAGCATATAAATGAAGGCGAGGGGGAACACTTATTGATCATTTCATGAACATTCTCACTTCTGTACATGCCGGTTTTGTGCATCATTAAAAACTGAATTGAACTAAATTAAGTTTTATCATTGGCTTGAAATAAGGTTTTTTAATCTGTGTGTGTGTGTGTGTAATAATATATTTTTTATATATAAAATGTGTGTTTAGATACTTTATACTTTATTTGACGTAGTGTCATCCTGTTTTTATTAGTTCGGTATTATTGCTTCTGGTTTGAACATTTGAATGAACAGAAATCCAAAAATATGTCGTCTCTCAAAAACATGTGAATACTTTTTTATCACATCCATATATCACATGTATGTTTGCCTCTTTTGAAACAGAAAACGTTCGCTTAAACTGATATTTTTCTAATGTCTTTACATTTCCATCAGAGGCACAAAAACAGATCAATATATTAGTAATATACTGAATGCATTCTCTTAGAATTAATATTTCAAGTTTTGACTGAAATATTCACATCCAAAATGCTGGAATTGCCCAAATTCCTCTACATTTTGTCTTTTCTTGCAATCTTTGTCTATTTTTAAGCCAAAGCACACACACAGAGAGTAGACCTATAGCAAATATTCACAACATTTTGTGAAAAATCTGAAATTGTTTAGATCACCTATGAACACCTTGAATAATTTGCCGCTTCAACTCTTCTAGAGTTTTCTACTACTTACTGGAACATGTCTATAGATATTAGGACACAGAAGCATCAGTGAGGTCAGGCGGTGATGTTGAGAGATGGGGTCTGACACACAGTCAGTGTTCAGCTCGGTTCAGGTCTGAGCTTTGTGCAGCTTGTCAAGTGTTCTTCCACACCAGAGTCGGTAAATGATTTCTTTATAGAGCTTGATTTGTGTACAGGGGCATTGCTGCTGGATCACAGTTTCTCAAATGCCACTATATGGAATAGAATTTACATTTCGCTTTTCTGAAAGTTATGCGTATGTCAAGCCGATTAATGGACACATATTTTTTGCCTATCCCAACATCCCATGTCGCTTGATACACCCCGGACAGATGGCCAGTACCAGTATACATCGCAATGGTGAACACTCTTACTTAAGACTGTGGCATGACTTAATCAATAAAACTATGAAGAATTACGGTAATGAATTTGAAAATGAAACTTTCCAAACTTTAAGAGTGAAGCACAGATTGACTTACAATCTCTTTAAGCAACTGATCCGATACACATTGAGTGATTTGAGTTTTGCTTAATGGCATGAGTCCATGATCCCCCAAAGATCTATATTAAAATCAAGCTTTGGTTTGGGTCGCTCCGATTAGGATCTCACTCAAACCCATGTGCTTTTGTTTCCATGCCAGATCAACTGTATTTGTTTCCAAAGATAACATCAGATAGGAAAGAAAAGGAAATTATAAGCAAGTCATCTCCAAAACGAGAAGAATGGTTGTGAGAATATGTTTTTCTCCCGCACGCATGCAATTGGCTTCTCTGAGTGTGCACGGGAGGATGAGAGTACTGAAGCAATCTTCAGCGGTGATGATGAGGTTCTAAAGCAGGGGGGGGGCTCATAAAGTCTGCGGGGGTCTGGTGTCCAGAAATCCCCGCAGGGGTCTCGATTTACTGCTCGTGTTGTTGAACACTTTCTCTGCAGTGGTCTAAGACGATGTCCTGCATCAATCGAAAAGCTGTCCGCCCGGATGACCTTATTGCACTGCGGGCCTGACAGATCTCATACCTCTTTATCTGCAGCCGTGCTCTGGGTTCGTTGTGCCTGTTGTAACTCCAGTCTGCACACATCGCTCTACGAATGTAATGACGGAATCGCCTGAGGAAAGAGAGACTGACACACTAGAAATAAAAATCAAGAGTGTACGTTTAAGATCAACAGAGAAGAGGAATGTTGTGTACAATTTAACAAAATACATTGTTTTATTTAATGTTTGTTCCCATAGTCTTTATTCCAAATGCGTTTTACCAGTGTCTTAAATGTTTTTTCGAAAGGACCGGGCGAAAAATTTGCAGTTGTATGTAGAATTGACTATAGAAAATCATGCCAATACAGTGATTACAAGTTATCATTTGACAAATTGCTCTTGATACTTGACATTTATAGGTCCTGGTCACCTGGTTTCCCAGCAGACAGAGAATTCAATAAATGTTTCTGGATTCTATTTGTCCTGCTCTCTACAAGTGACCAAATTTTGCTCTGGTCAGGGTTGCCAGATCTGCTTAACAAATTAAAATGGCGTATATCAGCTATCCCAATGACACCAGCCCAAATATACAACCGTGAAATTAAGAGACCATAAATTAATTTCTATATTTATTGTGGCCATTCCAGTGTCTTCCAAAGTCATCCAACAACAACGTGAAAGACTTACAGCATGACAAGACACATATTGAGGTTATCACATAAAAATCTAATTTTAAACTTTTCCTAAATACATGCAGAACTATTACTGTTGTATAGTGAATATGAACATCTTTTCTGTTATTTTGCTGTTTCTGTTATTTATTATTTCTGTTATTCTCCAAATAAATGCAAATAGAAACAATATTTTATTTGAAATTTGGTAGACATTTTGTTAGTTGTTCACAGAATAAGACAAAAATGATAATTTTACCTAAACTCATACTGTACAGTATCAATAGTATATTCAGAAAAACCGAAATGGAATTTGAAATGGTCTCCTAATTTTTTCTTTCTGGGTTATCACTGCATAGTAGTAATCATGACCACAGTTTGTTTTCATAAATGTTTTCATCTTACCTTACAAATGAGAGCTGATGAAGAAAATAAAGTCAACCAATTCTGTGGGAAAATTAGGACCTGGCAACCCTGGCATTGGCTCCATTGGGTAATGAACACCTACTTCTCATGGGATACATTGATTTAAAATAAAAACTGCTAAAAGTCCCGCCCTACATTATTTATTTTTGTAAAACTTTGATGGCTCAAAAATACATTACTAATATAGAGAAATATATCTGTGAGCCAGTGTAACACAAAGTGTTCCAACAGCAAACTTTTAACAAGTACACTAAGCATGCAACAAAGCTGTCTTATTCAAGATCTTAACCGTGCCCTTAAACAACCTTTAGAAAACAGCTAGCCTCTCTATAATTGGCACTCGTCTTCACAAAGCTGTAAATACTCCATTTGTTTTGATAATCGGCGTCTGTAAACTTCATCACACTGATGACCTTTAACAGTGTTTGCTGCGTTCATGTTAAACCCAAGGTCTTCTGCCTCTCATGCCGATGCTCCCGTGCCGAGCTCTGAATAGTGTCTCTTCAAGTCTAGCCTTGGAGGAATCAATTACTATTGATTTTCTTACAAAGTTCTGTTCACTCTCCAGGGCCGAGTCCGAGGAACGGGACAAAGGGGATGAAAACCACTGGTGAATTACTGAGGCAACCTGCTGTACTGAGGGAGACTGAGATTATTGATTGCAAACAAGAGGAACACGGCACAGTGGACGAGGTGGGCACACGTAAATGGCGTCATACACGTGCACTTTAAACAACTGGTCGTGGTGGAGCCTGCATCGATACTGTCTACCTCCTGTGGTGTTGCCACGGGAGGACCTCCAGACATTTTGTACGACTGTACGAGAACAAGCAAAACAGATATTGCCATGCACTATAAACAACAAAAGGTTATAATGATATTAATATATCAGACATTAACATTATTTTACAATAGCTATAAATTAAAGGTTTCCAAAAGGTTAATTGTCAAGCTGTGTGGTTCCGTAAAGAACCTTTAACATTCAAGGAAACTTTCTAATGCACAAAATCTTTGTAATTCTACAGAATTTAAAAAGCTATGAAAGTGGTTTGCTTAGGAGGCTTTTGCCCCGAATGAATGTAGTTTTAAATTGTTCTAAGACTTAAACATACGGAAAGCTAATGTAAGCGACATTTACCTGTCATCTTTGTTGGCACATTGTGTTTTTTTCTCCGCTTTGAGGATACTGGATAGCACTGCATTGTTGTATTTCTGCCTTTATGTAGCTCTTACTGTGTGTTCACATAGAGTGCAAATGAGGCGTCAAAAACGCGCTATTCGCGAGTAGTTGGACGCTTGAACATTTTGTGTTCATTCGCGCTATTCGCGTCATTCGCGCCGCCTCATTCGCGCCGCAAGCGCGTCTATCGCGTCTTTGCATTGACTTAACATGTAAATCACTCGCGCTTGACGCCTCATTCGCGCTCTATGTGAACACACAGTTATACCTCATTCACTTGCATTCAATTTGAATGTATTGAGTCTGTATGAGCACAAATAAACACAAGATATTTAGTTAATAACTCAATCTTATCTCATTGGAGTTTTAAACAGTCTGCTCATTTGCATGAATGCGTACGTTGTGAATCGTACAAACATGTACGATTACTAGAAAAAAGCAATAGTGAATGGCCACCCCTAAACCTAATGTCACTGGCGAGAAAGCAATCGTATAACTATTTACGAATGAGATCGTAAAAAATAAATTCGAGTTTGCCAAACTTTTGCCGTGAAAAACATAACTCATCTTCTCATCTGGCTACTGGTTGAAGCCCGGATCAGATTCAACTCAATGATGTTTGCATGCAGGACTATCACTGGATCTGCACCGGCATACTTTCACACCCTACTACACCCCATCAAGAAACCTGCGTTCAGCAAACAAGTGGCGCATTGTAATGCCTTCTCAAGGGCACTAAATCCCTTAACCGCTCATCAGTGGCGGTTCTACATTGAATTGCACCCCGGGCGAGAACATCTTTGAGCGCCCCCCCCCCCTCGAAAAAACTAAATTATGTCATATTTTTCTTGACCTAAACTACAGTGGTACAAATTGAATTTGTCATTAAAATGTAATCGTACCACTGTAGTTGAGGTCAAGAAAAGTATACATGACATTGTTATAAAACAATTTGACAGAGTATTAACACTTAATGATATTTTACTGACATTCAATTTGTACCACTGGAAAAAAAGGTTTTTTGTTGTGTTCACTTCCGTTTCCTTTATATCCGGTGTGTTATATTGTTTGTCGTGGTTGGTAGGGGGTGAGCGATGGGATGGCCAACTTTCTGTTGACCGTACAAGTAAAATGTTTGTTCTGTCAAATAAAACAACTCTGACGCGTACAGAAGTGTCTCTAAGGCAATATGGTTAGATGCCGAAACACCAGCTAAGTAGTGTCTTACATTCAATTATTAATCTGCTATGTCATGTTTTTATGACAATTATGACAGGTTAAGATGTATTGGTTAATGTAAAGTTGTCAACAAAGAACTCAAACAAACAATATTTGCATTAAAAATGTCATAATTGAGCGAATGACACATAATGACAGTTGTCATAAACATGCATAAAACCTTCATATTCATGACATGTGTGATGTAGCAAATAAATAGCAAAGGTTATGTTCGTCTTAGAAACTAGCTACAGATTGGAAAATTCTGTTTGCTCATTACGGGACATTACGTTAACCCAACTGATGGAAATAAATAATAATAACTGAACTTGTAACAGTTTTGTTGCAAAGCACGATATTATGGTGAAATTAGATCTCGTGTTTGTTGACTTAAAATCAAATTTGTTGTATAAGTGTTGTCGGTTCTACCTGCCCTGCGCGAGCCTCGAACCGGCGTCTGTCTGAATGAGAGTCGGGCGCTCTAACGACTAGGCAAAACACTGCAGTGTCATTTCACACAACAGGGCAACATGGATACAGTAATCATATCACAGAGAGAACATTATAGTTGCATACCTTTATCTTTTCAGCATACAGGGGCGCCAATTTGCCAATTCCCCACACAATGAATGAATAGATAATAGATAACCGATTTGCGGCGGCCCAGAGTTTTTTTTACTGCTCGTGCCGGTGCCGCCCCACACGTGACATGAAAAAATGCCGCCCCGGGCGACTGCCTGGTTCGCCCGTGCCTAAAACCGCCACTGCCGCTCATTCTCCTTCACTACTCCTTCCTGGTGGAACATTCTTCCTAATGCTGTCCGGTCAACCACATCTCTCACAGCCTTCAAAAAACTACTTAAAACACACCTCTTCTGTGAATACTTTACAGACATATGAAAAAGAAAGTACACTAACCCTATTCTCTCAGTAGGTAGTGGTCTAGCTTTTGTTGAAACTAGTAACTTTGTACGGCATATCGCTTATTGCTCCCTGAACTCTTTGTAAGTCGCTTTGGATAAAAGCATCTGCTAAATGACTAAATGTAAATGTAAATTGCGTTGTCTGTTCCTCCCTCAAAAGTGAAGTAAAGCTTAGGAACACTTAAAATATAGAACACAAATACACTGTATCATTTTTAGAGCTTGACACATTGTCCCCATTGATTTAGACCGTGCGAAAACGTTCAGCATGACCATTCTGCTCATGCTCACCTTTTACTTTCCACAAAATAAACTCTTTAGACAACGTGAGGCTGAGTAAATAGTGACAAAATTTTCATTTTGTCCAAACTGACCTTTTAAGAATCCCTCTGGGTTTTTTTTGGATAAATATACAGCAATTATTGTTGATTGTATTGAACCGATTCTCCTTTTTCCATGCCTCTAATGAGACAGACCCATTATCTTTCTTAGCACAATCACAGCTAGAGGTCAACATGCACACAAAGGAGGCCTCCGTTGATCGGTATTCAACACATTTTTTCCTCCTTTCAGCGTCCCTCTGCCCTTGACTAAAGGCACGGCACAAACGGAAAATTTGCATCTCAAAGGTAAATAAGCATAATTTGACGGTCTTGTTTATTCGCACTGCCTTCGCTGAGGCTGGGTGTGAAACCGTTTTTTAGAGGCATTCTAAAAATGGGCTGTTCATTTCGTGGACAATCTTGGCAAAAAAATATATCCCGAACATGTGCGCAGGGCTTACAAGGCAGATTTAAGGCTTCCGGTCCACGGGTCTTGTGGGATGCGGACTGATGCCACACACACAGTAGTGTAACACTGTAGGGGAGTGAAAGGATGTGACAGATGATATCACCTGTGGGATGAGCTCTAATGGCCTGTGAATGACTCTTACAGTCCCACAACTAACTGTCAGAATTAGCTTATACTATCAGGAATAGTGCTGAGGAATGCAGTCTTTGTGTGGCCGGGAATGAATCGGTGATCTCACTGCAGACACAGGCAGGAAAAGAAGGAGAGAAATTGTTTTATAACGGGGAAACCCATGTTTTAAATGACATCTAGCTCGGAAGTTCTGTATGTTTTGACACGCAGCCAAAATTAACACAGTTTGCCGATCAACAAAAATCTCAAACTAACAGTAAAGAGGAAAGCTATTAACCTAATGGCAAACATAAAATGCCACCAAGAATGGAAATGTTACCGATGAGACTCATCCAATCTGTAAATCATTTATGGATTAAACTATAAGAAGTGCTTTAGATGAGCCTCTTCTAGAGGGTGTAAATTAATATCGCAGATGCTAAATATTCAGCAGAGCGTTTGCACTCAACACCCAGAGCACTTGCCAGTCCTCAAAAATAGCTGCTAATGATAACACTACAAAAAAAACAGGCTGTTCACGAACACGAAAGGCTGTCAGTATAACAAAGGGGAAGAGAGAGATGCTGAAGAGGCTGTATTTAAAAAAGGCAAACAGAAACGGAAGAGAGAGAATGTTTGAAATGAAGTTCATGATAATGTTTTAAGTCTGGTGGTGCTTCCGAACACCATCAATGCAGTTCGCTTAGCGACGGCTTTCACCTCTGCTGAGCAGTGTAAAAACAGTCAAGCTTAAAGCAAACAATAAATATTCTAGTTGTCTCCTGGGGTTAGGGATGCTGAGGGAGGGATGAGCCCTCAAAAATGTTTGTTCAGGTTATGCCGTATATTGAGGCCTCAATTGAAGAAACAGCCTCCTTTTCTCTGCAATGCACAAACGTTTTGGCTGCTTTTCAAATGATCATGCAGGACAACAAGGCGGTTCGGATGAGAAGCAGAGATTACGGTTTCAACCCACTCCTGTCCTGTGGAAAAAACTAAAGGACAGACGGGCAGCAGTTTTAACATTGGCAGAGCTTAGCCCCACGGAACTGAAACGAACACATGCATTGATCAACATGTGTACCTTTTGCTTTGAGTATGAGAGGTTACGGTTACAAATCTTGAACTGGTCATAAACTAAAAAAATTATTAAAGAACGGGAGATGCCTTTTGGGTGCCATCTACAATGTGGTTACTCTAAAAACATGTATTGGCATAATAAATATCACAAAAACAAACGGCTATTAACTTAATATTTTCCATTTAAAGGCGCAATTTGTAAAATCCGCCACGGATGGCGCACATTCAAAGCAGATATGTTCAAAACAACAAGAACGGCGTAGCTTGATGACGCTAATAAGGAGCCTGAAACTATCCACCGCTAATAATCAATCAGACGTGAGTACGAAAACACGTTTATGGATGATGTAAAGTAGTAAAGTTTTATAAATGTTGCATTTGACGACGTGATTTTATTTCATTATAATAAATATATTATATATTCTATTCATATATTAATTATAATGAAATAGATGTCATTCATAAAATGTATTACGATTTAGTAAGATGATGTAAAACGATTACTGCCGGTTTAGTAAATAATATATACATGACATGTCTTTGTTGACAGATCCAGCTGCAATCAGTAAAGAATAATCGTTCTCCATAATGACCGCGCTAGATAGACTCTACAAAAACGAATAATTTCACATTGTAAATGAGACTGTGTTGTCATGGTTTCTACAGCAGTTAAAGCAGAAACCGAGGGTCACGCCAGAGACTGTTATCAGGGAGATGCAAGATCTGGAGAAAGTGTAACGGCTTACACGAATCATGTGAGGGGAGCCTCAGCCATTCATATAAAAACCTCTAGTTTGCTTTCCTGCATTCCTTGATTTTTGACTAAAGGTTGCGAGCTTACCATATAGTGTCTTTGGAAAGCAGATATGATGCCATTGACAGGCCACTCCCAGACACGAGCCTGTGTCACTTAAATTGATTTACAGGAAACATTAAAGATATTACAAGTACTCAAATTAACCAAATATATGACACGAGCCTAGTGTGTTTTGGATATTTTACTGCAAAAAAATCACACACTGCATCTTTAAGAGCATTTTAGTGGGACGTATTAAAAATGTATTAATCCAGCAGTTCATCTCTCAACAATGTACATATTTTTTTTCATTTAATGAATTTAAATAATTATTAAATAACTATTGAAGTGATACATTATCTTTTTAATATACACTTAATATTTTAATATTAGAGTTACTCAGATTAATTTAATTTTTTACTTACATTTACTCAATTTAAACAGTATAATTCATGGATTTCACGGCTTTGAAACGTACACCTTTGCTGAGTGTAAATTGCTGCAGCCAAAACATTTAGTAAATCACAGTTAAACCTTTTACAGTAAACATGCTCCACCTAGTGGTCAACTGTGGACAATGCAGTGAATGTAGAGTTTCCATAGCTTTTTTCCGTGACTTTAAAAGTTGCTTCTTGATGTGGAATAATAAAATGTCTGCAATGTTTTTTCAATCACATTTACACAAAATATTTAGAAATAAAATCACTAAAGAAAAAACATTTTGTTCACATTTTGATGATCTATAGGGAAGAATGTGCTTGGTTTGACTCTGACAGCAGGGAAATTCAAATGAATGAAAATAATAATTTCAAGCACAAATCTGAGCTCAGACCTTTAATGCAGGTCCATCTTTTAATTATAATTCAACCTCCAACATACATGGGGGAGACATGTTATGAATACAAATGAAATGCATTCTTTAAAACAATATAAAAAATAAAAAAGTGCAAACACACATAAAACGTACAAATAAATTAAAGCATTTGACACAGTCTCATGTAACCAAACCTTTACATGGTTCTTGTTTTAAACAAATAGTATTTTCCTCTTTTGGTCGACCCAGACTGTTGTCAATATAATAAAATGGCAGCCCAGTTATCGGCCCACCGAGTGGGTACCAGTATATGAACAATACATGAGAACTGTTTTGGGACATAAAGAAATCACTCAAGTCCAGTGTTTAAAATAAGAGCACACATATCATACCATAATAATGATCAAATAATCTGTCCTATCCCGATAATCCCATCTCATATTGTTCATCTGAGCCAGCCTTGAGCTGTTTAAAATATCCCATATGCAATAAGACTAAAGAGGTAACAGCACTTCTCAGAAATCTCTGTACAGGTCTGTCATATGGCTCGCACCATATGTGTCGTGGTCCGACAACTTCATAACTTAAGACATGGAATGACGTGAAAGACGTTTAGTGTGCCGGTACTGCAGGGAATCGTGTGCACCGAATTAATACCTATAGTATAGTTAGGAAACACAGGTGATATGAACGTACATACTATATACCATACCATAAAGCATGATGACCAACAAAATCAAACTATAGATATACTATAAAAATATTAAACTCATTGAGAGAGGACCTACCCTTAGACAACTTAATGAATAGCTCATTTTATGCAGAACACAAAAGTTATTTTGAAAAATGTTGGTGACCAAAAACTGTTGGTCCCCATTGACTTCATTTAGCGTTTTTGCAGAAGACATCTGTCAAATGATAACAGAATTTTCATTTTGAAGGTGACCTAGTCCTATATGAATTAAACTAATAACAGGGTTAATAATAGAAGGTAGTGTATAAATGGAAAACAGCATGAAAATACAATGCCGATGTGAGCTGTTAAAGCTAATAATTGATGTTCTTATATTACAGTTAAAAAAAATCTACAAAAGTGTGCAAAAAAGCAAGAAAAGAAACGATTCATGCTCTCGGTTGGAAGAAAAAAGCAGACATCGATAACCAGACTAGTCTTGTTTAGCAACGGTCACTTGCATAGTTAAGGTCATGCATCAGTTTAATCATGCAATACTGCTTTTGTACAAATACTTCTTCAGTGCACACAATACGGGCTTGTTGCACGAAAAAAAACTGAAACGGTTGCTACACATAAGTAAGGTCATTGCTAAAGTATCCGTGTTTTGAGCGATAAGGGTGCGTCACAAAGACCAAAAGCAGCATGAAATTGAGAAGTGTCGAATAGTTGCATCAGCACTGCGTGGATTAATGTTTTAATTACAGGCCAGCGAGCTTTCCGCCCGGCTGATGTAATGACACCATTATGCAGATGTCACAATATTCGAATGACGTGCTTAACCTTATACATTCCTCCCATCAAAAACAACATTCGCACTAGTCTGGATGAACTTGTCCCAGCTTACTGGAGACAGGAAATATATTTCGGTTACACAAAATAAATTGCAACTGGAATAAAACCCAGCACAAACCACATAACCTTGGCACAAAAAAAACCCGTTAAATGCATCTGAGGCATATTATGGCGAGGCGGAACATTCCTGAAAATCCGTCTGTGATGCTTTGATTAAATATCTTCCGTTACTATTGCATATGCACAGTATTTTCCTTTAAAATTCGTTTCAATTAAGTTCAATGTGTTTCTAGTCAATATATATTCTCCCCTACAACGTGTAAAAAAAATATTACACAGCTTGTCCGCAGATCAATATGAAGGTAAGCTTTCACACGAAAATTCAAAGCAAGCAAAACGAACTGCTGATAGGTAGAAATTAAATGGTTCAAGTATGACCGTGCGAGTCTCACATTATAACCCCCCCTAAAATATAAAAGAAATCATGCAGGCCCTACACTTCCTCCATGAAAGATCCCGCAGGAATAAACAGCTCAGAGATTGTCCTCCACTAACTTGCTATTCGATCACACAGCAACATTTCAGCTATCGGTCGAGTCACCATTGTTGCGCACATTTGTAAGGGCAGTAATGCTACTTGAACACTTGTAGCTACTCTCAGATACAAAAAGAAAACTGTTGGGATTTGAGAACAGGCTCGGAGAGGTACCAATGTCATCGCCGAACCCTAGTAGGTCGCAAAATTCCATGATTTATCGCTACTGTATCAGTGCCCATGGACCACTGGACTTTAAATAGCACCAAGTGTAGAAGTGGAGCAAGCCGGTATAGCGCTCCGAGGAATTCAGATGCGACCAAAGAAAGAAAGTTAAAAAGTATTTTACATATCCTCCGTTAAGAGTTAAGCATTATTGGAGAGAGAAAAATATATACAAAGTGCTAAGTTAAAACATTCCTAACTGGTGAACAGTAGTAGATTCTTATACCGTACCTTGCCAGAGGCAACGATTTGGTTCCACGGCAGGATAGAAAGGCGCTTCTGATAATTTACATATTTTCTTTGAGAAAAGTAAAATACAGGTATATACTATATACTTTATATTCTTCTTAGGCACATCAAAAATAGCTGCATTACAGAAAATAATGAAACTGCTATTCGGATTTTCATTGAGGCGTCTGTGTTGGCCGTGCTGAGGATTGCATGCTGGAAGAAAGCTTTCTAGAGGATGCCATCTTTTCAAGTGGTCTCTTGCCGTTGACGGGAGACTGAACATTTGTCTCCGAATTGGAAGACTTCGACTTGCCCACTGGTAAAAGAGAGCGTTTGACAGGGGTCGATGTTTTCGAGGAGTCTTTCTCCATGGTGGCCTTGCAGGAGCGCTGCTCCGGAGAGACCTGCTTGGAGGAGCTCCCCGATCCTTCTCCGTCTTCGACGCTATTGAGTTTATTCTGGCTGCTGGATCTGGCTGTCCTCTCGGCAGTCTTCTTGGCGAGAATCGTGGTCTTGCCCAGGTCAGTAGACCGTCGGGTATCTTTCTGCCGAAGCGCGCTCTTGAAAAACGAGAGTCCCTTGTCTTCCAACTTGCTGCCGCGGTGGAGGTCTCTTGAGGAGACGCTTGGGGAGCGCAGGCTGGTGACTGAGGAGCTACTGCTGGAACTTTTGATCGGCCTCCTCTCAAGCCGGCTTCCCTCAACACTTCTGGGCATGGATGTCCGAAGGGGGGCGTTGGCTTTGGACTTCTCCGCTAGGGGACTGGTGGGTGCCAAATCCTTGATAGAGCCCCTCTCCGCCAGCTTTTTCTTGCAGGAGATAGAGTTCCTCTCAGCCACCGAGGAGCTCTTCTTGGCTGTGGGTGATGGCGATGCAGAGGATTGTGGTGTAGAAGTAAGCGACGGCTTGACTTTTGTGCCGCCTGACACTGGAGACACCTGCGCTTGGGACACTTTCCTTTTGGAGGGCGTTCCTGAAGGTGTACCCTTGGTGCTCTTGGGAGAATCGCTCTTTTCTTTAAGATTGGTCGATTTGGTGCCCTTCGTTTGAGGGCTGGAAGACACTTGTGAAGATGAAGACTTTGTTATGGATGAGGTGCTCTGCCGCTTCTTCGAGGACTTCTCTTGATCGCCTTTAGGTTTTGTGGAGCTCTTTTTGCTGCCTGACCCTTCCGCTTTCTGTCCTGATCCCGAGACCTTATGCTTCTGCTCTTTGGAAAGCGGTCCAAGAGTGTTTTGATCCACAGCATTAATCTGGTTGTTGTTGTCTACAGGCTCACCTTTGGAGCTCTTCTTGTCAGTCTGTACCGGAGCTCTACAATAAGCTTCATCCAGTATGCATTTCCCGTTGTCATCGCTACCGTTACCCTCCATCATGGCCAGAGGTGCTTTACTACTTGATTGACGCTCATGTCTGCTGTAACCACCGAAACAAGATGTGGACACCTTGTCGTCACAAGCTTCTCCAATCCTCTCCAGAGGAGGAGAAGAGCGGGAGTCCAAAGAGAATCGTGAGGGCGAGTTGGATCTCATCTGGAGTTTCGTCGACAGGGACCAGGAAGGTTTCATCCCGTTTTCACTAAAAGCTAGAGGACTGGTAACCGAAGATCTGGAGGACAGGCTCTGCCGTTGAATGCTCCTCACAAAGGGCCGCGTTGAGAATCCTCCTAAAAGGCAAGGACAGAGAGATTGAAACCGATGCGCTGATACCAGACTCAATGAAAAGAGCATTAGCATGCAGTTGTCGCTTAACTGAGCAAGGCGGGAGATCCTGTGTTAGTAAGCGCTAAAGCTACAAGAGAGAAGACAATAAAAGAAAGGCACGAGTGAAATACTGGCACAGCACACAGAATAAAGACACCAAGAAGAAGAGGGCAAAATGTGGTACTACTTAGCTTCTACGGATACATAAAGAAACAAGGTGAACATAGAGGTTAGAATTAAGAGATGTGACAGTGTTCTTCACCATCGTCTTCGCTGCGGTCACCGGGAAACTCCCCTGACTCGGCCAAAGATATCAGGGATGTGCGTCTAGAAGAGGCTCCAGATGCCAGACTGGGTGGCCTGCTTCCCTGGAGCCGGTTAACCCAGTGGTCACATAAAGACGAGCTAGTGGAACCTGAGACAGATACAGTGTAATCTTGGTCATTGCTAAAATAAAATTTAATGGTCTGATAAGCAGTTTTCTTTCCTGTTTTCTTTCCATTTTATATTTTGTAAGTTTGTGCAAAAACCAGGAACTAGCGCTGAACAGCTAATAAAGTTCTAATTGTGCTCTGAAAATCATAAATAATTATTCAGCCGCCGTTTAAATCTGAAAAGTGAACCAATGGCGTGGTTTTATGTAAGTATGAAGTTTTTTGCGTTCTTAACGTCTGCATCTCACTTTTTAATAGTGGTTCTCAACCTTTTTGACTCCAAGGCCTGCCATTGTATTCAACAATTCTCAAAAAAAAATAATTTCTTTCCCCAATAAAGTAATTTTGAGCTTGACATTAACTAGACAATTGTTTATTCATTATAAAAATGGCCAAATAATAAGAAATAGTTTGGCTTTTCGTTTCTCATGTATTTCAATCCTCTAATTTTAAGTTATTAGTAATCTTGAGGCCCCCTTGGGGAAAGCGGCCCTGTTGAGAACCCCCATTAACTATGACACACCAACATAAAACATTTTACTATCCTATATTATTAACTTTGGAAATTAAAATAAATAAAAAATATACATTTAAAACATAGTTGACACATACTTCAGTGGGCTTACAAATATATATATATATTAGCATAGGTAAACCCTGTTTTTAGGTTAAAACACACTCAACTAGTTATGAGTAAATACTGTAGTGCACTTAAGTATTTTCCATGTGTGCAAAAATATTGAACTTATGTGTAGTAAAAAGAAAAAAGGTATTTGAGAAGAAAAAATGTATATCAAAAGGCGCCACTTTGTTCTGGAGATATCAAAGCGCTAATTTTTTTTTTATTCAGCAAATGTCCTTTATTTTATGTTACAGCCATAAATCAAGACTTTCTACTGGTTATTGCTAGTCTGTGGCACCTAGTGATAGGGAGAGGAGACATTTTCTAGGCTATACAACATTTTATTGGACTTAAATTTGCATAAACCCCAAGGGTGGGATACAAGTCATCACTATTTTTGGTTCACTTCCCCACTCTAAACTTTTCTCAACTTTTAAGAGAACACTAAAGCTTCAGAATACGGATTCCTTGAAGCTAGCAGACAACCACTAAATCCATCATAAATCTATTTCTCATTTACCAGCACCTCCACATTAACAACACAAATAAAACAGCAAACATGTAGATAAAAAAAACAAATAAGAAGAGAGTCACCTGCTACAGAGCTGTTAGCCGACCAGGAGGGAATTGTTGTCCTCCTTTGATAGAACAGAATGTATGCGCTCTGCTGGCAGACGTCCTCATCAGCTACAGGCTGAACTTCACTGTCATCAAAGCAATACCACTGCCCATCAATGGAGTTCTTACAGTAAGCTGGAAAATGTCATGTAAATACATGTAGGTAAGTAAATGAGGGGAATCACACCATAATTAAATCCAACAAATCAAAACGCTCACACAATACAGTATAAAAGTAAAAGCCTGTACTATACCCGTGTAATGTCCTCCGTGCATGTTGCCGTGATGATTACAAACCGCATACAGGTCATAAAGGTAGTCGTCAGGGTTGCGGCCAAGTCCATAAGGTCGCCTCCATGGTGACCAATGGGAGGGCAGGCTCCAGCTACTCTGGCTTCTCTTCACCACATGGGGTGCCATATCCATGCCAATCAAAGGAACCCTCACCATGTTCTGCATCTTCACCCTCCTGTCACCTTCCTAGAACACATAATGGAGATTAAGACGTATTAGAGACGAAGCGAAACAAACTTGGTAGTCACAACCTTACCCATCCAATTGCACGTGTGGAAACCTATATCATCATTTTAAAACATTTTGTAAACATGCTAAAACCCCTATTTTGGTCCATTTTGTTGTTCTAGAACAGTACCTGTCTAAATCTCTTGAGATGTAGTATGAGAACATCAGGCAGGGTCCACAGGCTGAGTTTGATCCGGCCCTGTTGAAGCTGTCTGCAGTGGGGACAGCGCCAGGCATCATCAGGTGCCAACTGGAACACATACAGGAAGCAGCCATGAAGAAGAACCCTAATGTTCCAAGAGTTTTAACATTTGCAAATCTGGCTACATCATCATTTTCCAGAGAGTAGCTCCAAACCCTGCTCTGACCGAGGCCAGTTCTGGATAACCAAAGGGTATATTTATACTCTGTGTGGAGACTTTCCAGGGTTTAGGATGCGCTTACAAAGAACCGGCAATTTAAAAAAGGCAGTGACAGCAGAAATGCAGCAACCTTGACGTGTCTGTGCACAAGAGAGACAGGAGAAGAGTATATAGCCTACTTTTTGCGGGGGTAAAAAACTGATGAGATGGGAGATGATAGTTACCTGCTCCTCTTTGGTGTAGAGTTGGAAGCATTGGGCGAGGGTGCAGGCCTGAGGCTGATGGTGCTGTTCTCTGTGCAGATACACACTCTCAGCGTCAGGGATGTATTCTTCCTCAGTGTGTCCGAACAGACTACAGAAAATACAACACACACTGCTTACAAACCTCTCATCAGAGCAGTACGGCACATTTGCTAGCTTCCACCGTGACGTCAACATTTATTATAATACTGTCGTTTTTTCTGAAATATTCAGCCCGAGAAAGTTTATTGCATGAATGCATTTGGTAATGTTCAACTTCAAACAGCATTTTTAAAGATCTTTCTTTTGTTGTTGGACAGAAATGTGTTCGGTTGCTGTTGAGTTTTGAGCTTTTGAGTGGGACTTGTAGACATTTACTTACTGTCTGGATTGCATTTACAATAAACCACTAAGAACTACCAATGCACAGTGGCCACGAATACTGGAACACTAAGGCCATATTTATTGCCTCTAAATTATACAAAATACCAAACTCAACTGGTGCTGGTTCACCTAAAGGGATTCTTCACCCCAAAAAATCTGTCATTATTTACTCACCCCAGGTTGTTCCAAACCTATACATATAAAGTTAATATATAGTTGGACAGGCAAAACATTTCACAAAAAGAGATGGATTAGGGTCCGTTTCTATTAAACAAATATAATGGAATGTGTCCATACAGAATAAAATGAAATACACATGTATACATTTCTTTGATCTGCTGAACACAAAGGAAGATATTTGGAAGAATGTCAGTGTGCAAACTGATCTCATCCCCCATTGACTGCCACAGGAGAGAAAATAAATGCTATGACAGTCAAAGGGGTTTGTTACTGACGTTCTTTCAAATATCTTCCTTTGTGTTCAGCAGATCAAAGAAATGTATACATGTGTATTTCATTTTATTCTGTATGGACACATTCCATTATATTTGTTTAATAGAAACGGACCCTAATCCATCTCTTTTTGTGAAATGTTTTGCCTGTCCAACTATATATTAATGGCCACTGTATAAAATAACAAACTTTTAGCAGTTGTTGTTCACTTTCACTTACCATTCCTTGGTCTCTTTGTCCCACTCCACGACGATCTTAACATGAGGAGGTCCTCCTGGCCCACAAGATTTATATGCTCTACAAAAAAATGAAACATGTTTGTTCACTTAATCTGAGGTTGACTATTTAAATAAAACAATATACTTGCCGTCATGAACACTTTGATTCAAATAGTGGTACAGATGACATAATCAACCAAAGATTTATTACCACATCAATGACAAGTTTTGATTAAACTACATAAAAAGAGTACGGGGGTCAATGACATGAAACAGCCACTGCTATAGTACTTTTTCAAGCATTCAATTGGATAAATGACAGATCAGAAACAGAACTGCCGCTCAAGCATCTGTGAAACACAGATCCCTACAGTCAGAGAGTCCATCACAATACTGGCCAAATTACTGGACTGAATTCTCCTCTTGACATTCGCTCCTCTAAAATATCTGTTTGTAGCACAGACCGGAGTGAAAAGCTTCTCAGTTTTCTGCTAACTGCACAGGTGGAGCAGACTAAGCTGCTGTAAAGCTGAAATCATCCTCTTCACAAAACCCAACATGATGCTCCATTTAAAAGCTGCTTCTTGGTGTCATTAAATTGGCAATGTCATGCAAACTTTTTTGCACAGATAGTGACACCGTTGCTTTTAAAGTACTTTGGTTTATAAGAACAGCCCAAAATAACACAATGTGCTCAGTAAAGAGTATTTATATAAGACAAACCTTTCCACAGTGGGGTGACACAGTGGCTGATCCTCTTGTGGCAACAGGTATGTGATTCCAACCACACCGACCACACGCAGACTAAACGGTCCCACCTAAAGTCATCAGTCAACTTTATTACAATCAGGTTGAAGCACTTTAAAATATTTCACATTGCTGAAACATATAATGCCATGCAAGTTTTATTGTTCCCACCAGCATACCATTACAATAAAACTATGTTCGATTTCTTGGCATCACTGACCTGAATGTAAACTCCTGGCCTTAGTAGGTGTCGCATTTTCTCTAGAATTTCCTTCTGTAACACATCCCAAGTCGCAGAACGCTCCAAATAAAGTACAAAAGGCAGTCCAAACCTAGAATAAAAATACAGCATTGATTTTCTACTTTGTGCTACATTTGTCCTGGATTTGTAATTTTCCTAAAAGATATTTTCTATTTTTTTCTTTAAAGAAGTCATTTAATGATCTCAATTTTACAATAGAGTTTCTTTACTCCAACAGCGAGACAATCATCTGAATATTTGTTTATTTTAAGAAGTTATTTTCACCTTCGTCCTTGATGTCCAGTGCAGGCTCGGTTACAGATCAGCAGAATCATTTTCTCACACCCACTGTTTTTGTTGGGCGATGCTGGATTCACCGCACCCTGCATGAACGATGGCGTCCGGCTGTTTTCTGCTCCGTATTTTAAATTGTTTTGATTCAGGTTTGCGAGAAGGCTCCCTGGAAATAGTTTTTAAAAAATTGCTGCCGATTAATGCCAAAACAAACGATAAAACAGCTGGATTCCATCTTAAACTCTCAAATATACTTAAATAGTGGCTCCGGATCTAAGTTTTTCATTTTTATCTTTCAATAACAACATATCCAATTTCTCTAAACCAAAGTGCAATACATAGAAAAAGTACCTCGTTTAGAGCGAATGTTTTCTAATCTAAAAGTCTCAGGCGTTTCAAAAGCAAAGATCGAGTCACTTTCTTGAATGATATCAAGATCGTCGTCATCGTCACAAAAGGAGCGGTGGAAACCATCGTAATACATTTCGGTCAGGACAAACTGCACAGACATAAGAGATACAAATGTCAGGACTGATTGAAACTCAATACAAACACAGGAAATAACTTTGTTTGATGATGATATATGGCAAGACAAACATACAAACAACAATTTACTCTCAGTTTAAGACCACACCTCTGTATAAGGTCCAACATATGATGAATCGATACTGTATTAAGGGCAACAGTGAAGATTTTCTGTTCCAAAGTGGGATTGATGATTTGCTTGTTTCATCTTCGCCACATCAAACTCAATAAAATAATTTCCATTTTAAAAAAAGGACTGAAATCTGATTTAATATGCTTTTATTCTTTAAACCAAGGATTGGCAAAACTGCGCGCTTTCTGCTGAATTTTAAATATTACTTGGGCTGTCAATATATTGTGAAGACTGTGTGTGGCTTTTCTAAAATATTGACATATATGATGAATCAGTTTATTAAAATCTGAATCAACGGAATGACATATTTATTACTTTAAGAAAGCCACAGAACAAAGATAACATATTTGCTTAAATTCTGTTACCATATCATTCATTCTGTTATACTAGATAACTCTTCTGACTATGGGGTTTAATGCTCCATTATAAACCAGTGATATACTTTTATCACACATTCAATCCATATTAACGCCATCGTACAAAAACTCTATGGACTGCACCTGGTCTGGTGGTATCTTTGTCTCACGTGACACGGCCTCTCGCAGTCTGGACACAGTGCTGTTGAGTGGTACGGCCACACCGATCCTCATGCAGTGAGAGTACTTGCCTTGATACACCACAGTCACATACAGAGGCCTAAAGAAAGTCAAGTGATATTGAACATTGTGAGTTAGAGGCAAGTCATGAAATGAATGTGTTCATTGCATAGCAACTCATATTATTCAATCCCTCGGAAACAGCCTGGAGTTACCAGCCACCGTCCCAAAGGCAAAAGATCAAAAATTACGCCTTTCGAACTTACATTACGGTTAGCAACACTGAGCTATAACCAGCAAACTCAAATAGCTACACATCAACATCTGTGCATTGGCCCTAGATAAGAACCCACTGTTCAACACCTCTTGATCAACATCTGTCCACATCAAGAGCACATCATGGGACGGGTAAGGATTGAAAGGTCTATGAAGTCATGTGCATAGAATGTAGAGTTATTGCTCTGTACGAGTAAGAGACCTTAAAGTCAAATCCTGCTCAACTACTATGAGAAGATCAAGCCACGGAAACTATCTTAAAACACACATCACTGAACTTCCAGCCCACATTTTCTCATCCTCAGATCAGTCATTCCTCACACTGGCAAAACATAACCTCTGAATCCACTATTTTGCCGTGCTAATGTTTTTCAAAGCGGAGAGATGCCAACAGTGCAGAAAGTCATTGTGGGCGGACGGGTCACAAATCCCCATTTCTCTTTTGTGATGTGGAACATCTTGCATTAAGAATGATAAGAAATCACTGGTGGGGTTATAATTCAAGAGTTGAATCCTGCTCAGCATCTCTCCCAGGAGCTATTATTCACTTGTATCTACTATGAGGGGCAGGTGTGTTGTAAATCACTCTTTCTTCTAACAGTGTGGCTTCTTTAATCATTCATGTGATCTAATAAATTCAGCACCTTACAATCGGCTCTATATTAAACCAACTGCTCTACTTGATCAACTACTGTGATGGTCTCCCTTAAATAGCATTACAGAACCTCAGGAGAACAGGAGCTCTGGATATGTTCCTATCTCAAATAATGAGGGAAAGTATATTTAGCACCTACATCGAGGTGAAAGCAACTATTTAAGGATTTAAATTATTAAACTGGCTTTAAGGGAATATTACAGTTAAATACAAGCTAGTACTAATAATGGCATTTGGAGCACGCTGTCAGTTATCACAGAAAATCATTTCAGCCCATTCCTTAATGTTTAAAACATAAACCTGCAGATTATTACGAGTTATTATAGTTTTGATTTAGTTTTTTTATATACTTATATATATAGTTTAATTCATAAAAAAGTTTTTAGATTAATTTTAGTTAACTTTTTAGCAATTTTGGCATGTGCTCTTTTCTAATTTTTATGTTCTATGTTGCTATATACGATTCATTTATGATTAAAGTTTTTGTTTATTATTATAATTTAAGTGCTTAAAATCCATTTCAGTTTATTTCTGAAATAATTGTTTATTTCAATTCTTCCTTTAGTCAAGTTTTTCCAAAAATATTCATGTCAATACTTTATTGGATTTCAATAAACAGAAATGTTTTCCAAGTTTGAATTTTAGGAAGCTAAAATAACCTTGATTATTCCTTTGCATTCTGCTATTTACATTGATTTAGGGCTGTTCAACGATTTTTAATTTTGTGTATACATCATTTATGTCTGTGTACTGTGAATATTATATTTTTATTTATAAACACACACTCATACATATTGAAGAAAATAAAATAATTAATAAAATGTAATAAATACCATTTAAATTATATATAAATAAACACATGCAAATATTTCATAAATATATATACTGTACATGTGTAGGCATTTATAAATACAGAATATATATGCACATATTATGTTAAAACAAACTTTTATACGATTAATCGCGATGAATCACTGAACAGCCCTAAATTTAAGTCAAATGACATCAAACTGACATGAATCAGAAAATGTTTGGACTACATTAATAACAACAAAATCAAGAAGACATGGATGTAACACTCTACTCAAAGAATATGTATCTACACGAATAAATAAGGTCAATAACAAGCTTCATGGCGAGTGGCATGTCATGGGCTGTGATGCAGATCACCCCACCGTGCTCACGAATTAATAAAGCCATTAGCTTTGCATGAATGGTAATCGAACATCCATAGTGGACAAAACTGACATCATTATGATAAAAAGCATTTAAATCACCTAATCCACACTCTACAACTTCCACAGAGATTCAATCTGAAATGATTTCTCAGCCTACAGATACAGATGTTGTCATCAAACCACGCAGCATGGACAGTAAAGCACAGTGACATCATCAGTGGTGGATGCTGGGCAGTGAGCACTTACCGTGTGTGAGGTAATGGAATCGGGAGGGAGATACAGAGAAAAGGATCAAAGGTGTTGCTCTGTTTTTGACAGTGCGGACAGGTAAGCGAAGATCTGAAAGCAAGAGATGCCACAGTGAGCGATGACCCCAATAAGACAACTCGATACAACCGAGAGACAGGCAAACACTCATCATACCTGTATTGAGCTTGAAAGAGCTCTTGAACAAATGACCCAGCTGAAAGAGGAGGTGAAGGTCCCTCTAATGCTCCATCATCTTCCTCAATAGGTGGCTATGGTAGAACATTTTCCAAGAATTATTTAAGAGTGAAGACATATATTATTATACACAGCCTGCATCATAAGTCAGTAAACAGATCCATAAATACCACCAGCACTGTGATAAATAATGATCTGGAACATGATCTGTTCATTTGTAAATATCTGATTCCAGTTTAGCTTCTGCCTCTCCAGAGTAGTTCAAGCAGTCATCGTCGTGCTTCTTGGCACAAACTACAGGAAACCACCACATTTATCAGAATCAATCTGAATGACCTCATGCCAGTATGCAGGTGCCTGACCCCCAGCGGGACACGGCAGACTGTAAAAAGAAACCAAATGAGGCACCTTCAAAAAAAGGCACTAGGATGCGACTGTAGTGAGCAAGGCGGGGCGAGAGCCGGTAGGGAACTCTCGCATCTCTCGCGGAGGAGCTCCGGGAGCATAAAGGGACGAGCGACTTAAAGTTCCATGCATTTGATTTACGGCAGGATTTAAATCTTCTAAACTCTCTTGCCCTGATCGTTGTCAGACTGATGTCGGATATAAGACTCCTACCTGTCATTCCAGGACAGAATGGCTCTACAAATCTACCCACGTTTGGCTCTTCTCCTGTTCCGCTATTTAAACGATTGAAATCTCAAGCTTTTATGGAGATGCCAATACAAACCCTCGTTCTTTGTAAACAGTTAGAGTGCTTCACAGTCTCATTTTCAGCTGATCTTAAGGGGTGAACGTATTATATTCTTATTATTATTATTTACTAGGCATCAACAAAACATTCAGTTCTGTTCTTTTCTTTCATGATGTTGACACATGACACATTTACATTAGACGTTTGTCTTCTATAGACCACTTAGCAAGATGTAAACAAAGGTCCGGCAGTGCTTTCGGTTCAATTTATTTTGCCTTTTTCATGATTTTTACACAGGATGGTAGAGACTGACAGGAAAGTGTGGGGTGGAAAGTAGGGAGTAGGATCGGCAAAGGACATCGAGTCTGGATTTAAACACGGGTCGGCAGAGGTGCAGTAGCACTATGTCATCCTCGGCACGGTTTCACGATTCTATTTAGATGTTTTAATCTTGCATATATAATTACATCTTAGATATTCGTTTAGCATTTTGATCCGATATGATATATATGCTGTGTTGGTTGTGTTCTGTTCAAACGTTTCCGCAGTGTTAAAAAACCGAGAGAGGAAGTGCGTGGACCAGAGTCGTTTACGTCTTCCGAAGTGGTCTGTAGGATCTGTCATACCTTTACAGAGGGTCTGCTGTTGGGATGCACAATATGGTTTAGGTCTTCATGGACACGATCGAGAAGCCAGAGGAGGAACTCTTGGGCATCGTGCTGTGCATTTCCCCGGTACTGCATGGCACTCCTTGCCACAGCGCTCTGCACAAATGCACACCCATAAAAGTCAATATTCTTTGGCGGCAATATAATACAGTTTCAGAAAGGATCTATGAAAACTTATATGCGGTGATTGAACTTTGTGATGGTTTCAATTGTTCAATGGTGAACTGCAACCCAGACGATACAACTTACTTTGAAGTCTCGACTGTGTTGCGGCGTGTACTCAAAAGTCCACAGGGCACGGACCAGTCCAGACAGCTGCTCGGTCACCTCTCCCTTGGCCTGGCAGCCCTTCCCCTGCACCACGCCGTTGGTTTTGGGCTTCTCGTCGTCGGTCTCGTCCCCTCGGTACTGCTCCAAAGCCAAATACTCCGCGAAGAGCTCCGTGTTGCTCAGGCATTGCAAAATAGCGTTCATGAAACACGTATTGCCGTGGTTTTTCAGTCCGGACACCCCGGGGATTTTGTCACTGGGTAGAAATCCCCCGCAGTCGCTCTCATCCGAGGCGACGGATCCCTTGCCCTCGCTCTTGAAGGCGGTGAACCCCCCGTCGTCCTTTTCGCCCCCCGGTGCGTGTAACTCCGAGCTGAAGTGGGAAAGCGTCGAGAGAGTCTTCAGGACTCGGCTCATAAAACTTCCCACGGACCGCACCGAGCCCCGGCGGAAGAGCTTCTTGCTGAAGCCGGACTTCTTCTCTTTACTGGATGCTTTGCTCGACATGGTTCGGTTGTTTAGGGCATTCCCCTCTCTCGCTGACAGACAGTCAACCGTGTGTCGTGTACGGGCTACGATTACAGGTGAGATGCGTGTAAACGGCGACTTATTTAGAGCATAACGTCGATTATCAAACTGGCATGTTACCGTTTTTAACGTCAGACAACTTAGCTAGCTAGCCGGAGGCAGTGCCTCTGTTATCCGAGCGATTGCTTCAGTGACACGGCCCGAGTTACCTTTGAAAACATGCATGGTGGAACATGCGCGCCTGCCACTTTTAGTGGTATATTAAAAACACGTCACGTCAAGTTGACCGTAATAAGATGTCCCGCCGTTAAGTTATTACAACCAGTCGCGAAACAGCTAATCTCTCCATATCTATACGATATTTTACTATCACCTCACTGACCCAGGTGTTACTTCCCGTACAGTATAAAAACAAGCCATTATTGTGGTCGCGGGTACGCATGCTGTCTAGTGAACTGATTTCATACTAGCCAACGCACTGGCTAGGCTAGGCCTGTCCGGGCTAACCGTGCCATGTCAATAAAACGAGGGGGGAGTTAATATCTGCCGGGGGTCTCGGGAGTAAAGGGTGCCCGTCCAGCATCAAACTCAATCCCGTGGTAAAACGCTACAGATCACTGTCATAACACGGGACAGCGGTTAGCTTGCGCCGCTAGCGCGCTAGTTGCTTCATTTCCCAATGGGCGCATACATAATTATACGACGCACTGCAACTCCACCCAGATGACGCTTCGTCCCGACAGCTAAATATCAAGCACGGGAGCTCGCGCTGTATGGAACGCGAGAAATGCGTTGGTTTGTTTTTCTGTTTTGAGGAGATGTCCAGCAATGGCACCGACGGTCGTCCGAGGCGAGCCCGACGCTACCGGAGGAGAGGCGCGCGGTCGAGCGGAGAGTTCACCGCGCGATTCCCCTCAACCGCATATCCGAAAACAAGCCCGTCATATTTCCTCGAGGTGCCTCAAAGCCCGTGCAGTTTCGAAATATGCGATGGCTTCCGACAGACCCAAATCTGACATCGGTCTGTTGGTGGGCCGCCTCGCGTCCTCCAGCTCTTTGCTAAAATCACTGACACTGCAGGGCGGCGGTGCGCCGTGACGTCACGGACCGGCAGCGGTCTCGTGCAGGTAGTTTCTGGTAGATGCTGTACCTGCGATAATGGGATGGGGGTGTCCTCTTCCTCAACTGAGTCACAATGCTTTGATTTGCCTAGTCAGGCTACTTGTGACGTATTGCACACTGTTTTGTAATCAGGAGAGTAGTATAACGGGGTAAAGAGCCTTTTTTTGTCCCATGCATCCCTACAGACCCATTATCAGTAGGGTCGAGTACACTGTTCAACCACAACCAGACACATTTTCCTCATTAAGTCAATTTTAATGAATATTATTTAGGTAGATTACTAATCAGTTAGACAAAATTTGTAGTTGGTAATTGAATCTCTTAGATTACACATTTTGATAACGTAAACTGACTACTTTTGAATTACATTCAGATTACTTTTGATTTAAATCTTATATGATGTTACGTATATTGAAGCAGGATCATGTTGTACCATTTTGACTAATGCATTGAGGAAAAATTTTCCATTCTTTATCACCAACAAGAGCCCCAGCATCTTTTTAAAGTGCAGTACGGACAAAATACTAACACTCGTATCATTTGTTGAAAGGGGTGCGACAAGATCTCGTGCCACAAGATCTCGCAAGATTCTTGTCAAGGTCTTGTGAGTTTGATGGTGAAATTAGGTTAAAATCATATTATAATTGATAAAACTAGACGTAGAAGTACATACATTTAAGGTAAAATTTCAAAACGCACATATTTAGCTTTTTGTCATTTAAGGCATTTCATATATTTAGATACAGCATTGAGGATTACTTAAAAATTGTGTTAAAAAGTTGTCTTGTTCTCGTCTCATCTCGCGGGATAAGTGTTTTGTCACACCGCTAGTGTCTATACATCCAGCCATTAAAAGCTAAGTGCCGCTCCATTTTGCATATCTGTGCGATTTCAAACCCCTCTCTATGCCGGAAATAACTAAAAAGAATCACAAAAATATATAAGTGGTAGGTATGTTTATTACAAAAAATGTGGGGACAATCACTGAACAGTAAACAACAGAATAATATAACTTCGACTGTGAAGGGGCTCATGTGACACCCCTTCTCATCTCTCTCCACTGGCTACCGGTTGAAGCCCGGATCAGATTCAAGTCTCTGATGCTCGCCTACAGGACTATCACTGGATCTGCGCCGGCATACTTTCACCATACTTTCCCTCCTACACCCCATCAAGAACCCTGCGTTCTGCAAATGAGCCACGTCTTGTATTGCCTTCTCAAAAGGGCATTAAATATCTCCCCCTCATTCTCCTTAAAAACTCCTTCCTGATGGAACATTCTTCCCAATGCGGTCCGGTCAACCACATCTCTCACAACCTTCATAAAACTACTTAAAACACACCTCTTCTGTGAATACTTGACAGACAAATGAAAAAAAAGTTTACACTAACCCTCTCTCTTTCTCTGGTCTAGCTTTTGTTGAAACTAGTAACTTTGTATAAGCACCTATCGCTCTTTCATGACATATCGCTCATTGCTCCCTGACTTCTTTGGATAAACTAATGTAAATGACTGTAACTGTAAAAAGTAACTGTAGTCTGATTACAAGTTTTTTAAAATAGTTTAATGTAATAACAAGTACTTGATTTCTGGAATCTGATTACGTAATACAGATTACATATAATCTGTTACTACCCAGCTCTGGAAAACGTAGTTTCTGCTCTGATTATCCCGGGAAATTATATAAGTGCAACAGTTGCACAATATTATCCAGAACCAAAATGCACCATTATTTGTCCCAACAAACTAGGGGGAAAAATCATAGAAGCTCGACATGAACCATTACCCACAAGATAAATGCAAAGACAATTTTTGCTTTGTTCGCAGCAAGGATGGGACTAGACGTTAGCAGCTACTGAGGCTTTTCAATGTGCTTAGACAACAACACATGGCGTGTGAGATTTAAAAAAGGGCTATTGAAGCTCTGTCAGTTAGGTTACTCACAAAGACGGCACAGAAACCTGTTTTAAAGTCATTTGAAAATCTTGTCAGACAGGATTTCAGTCCAACTGAAATTTAACTAAAGATGGTTTAGCATAACCAGTAAAAATACCCAATGTTTTTTCAAATAGAGTATTTTCTGAAAAATATTTCTTGTAATCTTTATAACATGTTACATTTTTATTACAGTTAATTTATAAGATTTACTGTAATATTTATAAGATTTATAAGCCATTTATAAGATGCTGCTCTCTGTCTGCCATGTGGATGCGAGTCAAACTTAGCATACAAATGTCTTTCAGTCATCATTAAATGATGATATTTATAAAGAACATGCAAAGATACAGAACATGGTACATTCACAGTAAGAGTCAGACGTGAGTTTTGGCCTGGCGCCACAGATGGGACAGTTACTAGATAGTCAAGGTCATTTGACTGTGGTCTGCCGAAACATGAAACGAGCATAATCTCCAGCAACTAGAAACCTTACTGTGCTTCACCCGCGGACCACTTTATACGTCTATTCTGCGTAACACCACATCCACACACAAAACTGTTCTCTTTGCATGATAATAGCTGGGATGCTCAAAATGCGACTGAGCATAACTCATATGAAATATTTATCAGCTGTAATGACTGTTCATTTATATTAACAGACAACCAGAGATCTTCTTCATTATCCTTTTGTCTTGTAAATTCTGCCTCGGTTTTATTTTTAGATCACGAGGTGGGTTATTTCATCTATTGCAAAGATCAAAATCATGTAGCAAGATTATACCCACATATAACGTTTACATCTGTATCATCTATGTTGTTCATCTATGTTGCACGCTCCATAGACAATTTTTCTAAAATGGTGTGTCATATGCAAGTCGTTTTAGATAAAAGTATCTGCTACTTAAAGGGATACTTCACCCGAAAATAAAGATTCTGTCATGATTTACTCACCTTCGAGTTGTTCCAAATCTGTATAAATGTCTTCTGATGAACACAGAGAAAGATATTTAGAAGAATCCTTATAACCTGACAGAATTTGCACACAGGAAAAAAATACAATGGCAGTCAAAAGTGCCCCAGAACCGTTTGCTGTCCTACATTCTTCAAAATGTCTTATTATGTGTTCAATAGAACAAAAACAGGATCAAGTATTTTTCCTACTATGGGAGTCAATGGGGGGCAAGATCTGTTTGGTTACAAGCATTCTTCCACATATATTTTCTGTGTTCATTAGAATAAATGACTATATACAGATTTGGAACCACTCGAAGGTGAGTAAATAAAGACAGAATTTTCATTTTGGCTGAAGTACACCTTTAAATGTAAATGCAGCTGCATTTAAACACTGTTATGTTTTTCGAAAACACCTTACATAATATTAAGCCTATTCAAATTCTCTTTAATAATCCTTAGCTCCTCTGTCACCATAACAAATCTATCACAGCTGACTTTATAGGCCAATAGAAAACTGAGCTCCACGCATGTTGAACCGAATGATTGGCTGGCTTGTTGCTAACAGTTGAAATGCAGTAACTCATCCGAGGGACTGGGCATTCCCACACTGCTGAATACAGCATGGACGCCGTTAAGCGGAGAAATATACACAAGGCAGAAAAGCATGTTCCAGCTTGTTGAAATGTCATGGGAAATTGCCTCAGTGCACCTGTACCAAGCTCCCCAGTTATACATTAGTGCACATTCAAAACATACGAAAGGGCACATTGGTTCAAATAAACTCATCTTTAGTGTTTGTGGGTAATTAGTAAGGCAAAATATATTCTGATGAACTGAATTTAGTTTTTTTAAATTGAATTTTGCATATCTATCTGGTATATATCTATAAGGTCTGCATTTGGTAAAAACGAGCTAATAAAATATTTCAAATTCACATTTCGTGTCCAGTTATTTTCTTTTCATATGGCAAGTAGCCGTGTAATAAGCGGGATAATGTACAAGCAGCCAGCTGTTATCGCCAAATAAGCCCCTTCAGTGTGATACGGGACCCCCGCTTAGCGGAGCTTATGTAAGGGATAATGTACAGGCAGCCACTTCGCATCGGGTCCTGATCACACTGTCGGGGTTTATTTCTGCGATAACAGCCGGCTTCATGTACATTATCCAGCTTTTAACACGGCTACATGCCACATGAGGAAAAAACCTGGACATAAAACATTTTTACCCAATGCAGACCTTCCGCGAGGAAAAAGCCCTTTAGTTTAGTTTTAAAGTGGGTAACGCAAATTGGTTTAATAATTTGTAAATAAAATGTCATATAAGTTATTAAATCACATATTTCATACATTAATTTGTGTAATATTAAGCTGCCCATCTCAAAATGATTTGCAGCATCCGGGATACAGGGCGTTATTAGATTGAAAGGGCCCTTGGAATGTCGCGACTGGCCATTCAGAATCAAGCATTCAAAGGAGCTGTGTAACAATTCTGCGATAACAACCGGTGTTCCCATCCAGTGGTCTCAGATGTTGGTGGGGTGTTCTATGTACTGGCTAAGCCAAAATGGCCTATACCCCAAAAACCTGATGGGTCCTTTTTTATTGCAAGCTCTTTTCTAGCCTACTAGATAGTAACTGTGAATCCATTTGTTGGAAAAATAATTATCTTTACCTCAATAAACCACACATTTGCAAATCCATGTCAAATACACACAAAAATGTACAATTTGAGCAATCCCATAATCCCAAGTACGAGCAATAGAAATAGTATTTACCACTAATGAAGGAAATTAAGGCTGTTGAGCTATGTTGTTAGAAGTGCTGAGCTACAGTCTTCTTTTACATTTACACACTAGTGTATGGAAACATTTGTTATATGTATGTTTTCAGCTTGTCTAAATTTTACTTTCTAGTAAATCTCCACATAAACTGCTGGAGTAATTTATTTCAGAATTTCTAAAAACGCCCTCTGCTGTGATAACCATGTCACTGCAATGTATTATCTTGCTCGAGTTGATGTCCTTCTGAAACCTCATGTCTGCATATTTGTGATTTTTTGTTGCCATCAATCATTATTATTATTTACTCTTGTTTGTCCTTGAGTTTGCCAATGTACCTGATAAAAAGAGAACAGCATTTTTTTCATGTTTCCTACAAAAGAGCGGATTTGGACACCTGAGGTTTCAGAAGGATGGCATCAGTGTTTTATGTATTTAAACATCTACACAAGCTTTATATATGATATATGTATAGAAATTTTCATCGAAATTCAAATGTATATTTCATCATATTTCATTTCATCTTAAAAAAACACTACTTTTCGGAATTCAAAAGTGTTTATTATTTAGATTGACCAGGTTCTAGCATTACCATCATATACATTTTCCCCAGTCGCAACTTGCAAGTACATATATATATATATATATATTATACTATGTGAATACACATATTGTAAGCTTAAAAAAATAAAAAAAAACATGTTATAGGATAATAAGTATATAGGAACAGCAGTGACAAAGTGAGGCAAAAGACGTTTCAGTCAGCTTCTGCCCGTTTTAAAAATACAGTTTGCAGATTTACGCTTTAAAACGACAAAGAGAAGTAACCGAAGCAGAAGAACATCTAGGACACCTACACCTAACGCAGAGAAAAAAAACGGTGCCCTTTAAAAACAAGTTTACGTAAACAGGCAACTGAAATGCAGACAGTGGCTGACTGAGTCCAGTAGACATAATGGAGAAGTGTGATAGACATCCTTAGCTTAGATCTGGAAAAATAACATATTTAGGGACGGCACTGCAGCGCCCTACACAGTGATGACTATCACTCTCCAGCATCGCTCTTTACATCGGCGGTGAGTGAGGGGCAATGTTCAGTGCACTATCTGGACAGCATGCACTGTGGAGCCTCAGAGGCACATTTCACCACAAGACACTGACTTCGTGAGCAAGCAACTTAACACTCCACTGAAAAGAATTTAAACCTCCTCTCTAGTTGCTAAGACACAAGGTTGACACGTACTAACTAGGTCATCGAGAGGATATGTAAACATACAGGTTTTGGAACCAAACATAGCGGGTGGTGTCACATAGTCAAGGTAAGTAAACGTGTAGTATTGTCCTTTATAAAACACTAGCCATGTAAACTTTGCCTCGATCAGGCAATATTACGAGAGATCGGATGAATCTCTGCAAAAAAGTATAGCTTGTATTCCACTATTAAAAGCCCTTTGTGTGTGAGGATTATGAAAAACAACAACATGCATGGAATATTACGCTCCTTGGTCTATATACATTGTTAAATACATATTGCCTAGCAAAATGATGTGTTAATTCCCTGACCACAGTTCCAAATGAAATTCAGATCTTGTGTAGGTTCTTTAAAGGCAACATTGTCAAAATGTTTTTGAAACAAACTATATATGACGTATATATTTGGAATCGACATTCAACTTTGGAAAAGTTGAAGTGAAGCGAGTCAACGGTGTTAAACTGTGTGGATGTTAGTAAGCCAATAAACACAATCTTTTAGAAGCGTCCTTACTAATTCCATCTGTGTGAAACAAAAATAAGCAACAAATTAACAGTCGCCGTCATGAAAGTAAAGTGTTGCTCTCCACGGTATCGCCGAAACGAATTAGACCAAATGCTTTTGTAGCCTTGCCTTCATTCTCCAACGGAATCAAAACAGATCCGACTAGTAATTGATCTCAAAAGTGTTAAAACTTCAAAAAGAATTCCAGTTTACCCAAAACCACTTGGATTGAATCCAGGAATGGAAGACACATATTTTTCTGTTCTCTTGTTAGCCAACTCAAGGCATAAACAGTAAAACCTCACAACATGTAAGGTAACTTTTGAGGTTGTTACAGATGTTCTTTCAGCCCCCCCACCCCCCAGGAACAACTAACACTATGAAAGTCAAAAGAAAAAAACTTTGTTCCTACAAACATGCTCAAATTAAATCCTTGCTATAAAAATACCCTATCCTTTACCAGTCAACATAACACGTAAACCACCATAATAATGTAATCTCAATCCCCAAAAATACTAATTATAATCTTCTTGAGTTTTTTTACTTTCACTTTTAACAACTTTCTGTATGGCATACTATACAGTTTTAAATATGGTTTGACAAAATTTCTCACTGGACCACATATATGATATGATTTACATATTGTGAAAGTCAATAAGAGACCCTGAGTAAACATGATTGGACCAGACATGATTGAGGCCCTTTTTGCTCAGATTACTAATGACATGCATATTTCTACCGTTCAAGCAAAGACTGAGATATATCCACCAACGTCAAAAAAACACAGTCCGGTATTACTGTGCAGGCACAAACAAGTGTCAATTAATCTAAAACAAAATAGAGCATCCGGTCCAAATAGCTTGTCTTCCCGCTTGACAATTTTCTCTCTCTGTGTGATATGGTGCGTTTCGATTTGCCCAGCGACGGCAGGATCGGGGAATATAAAACACAGCCGTTTCACATTCGAGAGCCTTGTTCTTGAAGAATCTGCAAGAGAGCAATGATTGTTAAATGAACTGTAGACATGATGGATCATTCTTCTATTCATTTAAGGAAAAACAGACCTTGAAATAAAATCAAAATGCACTCTTTTAAGTCACGTCATAGCAAATGTGTAAATCATCAAATGGCTGAAAAAACTCTAAACTTAAGAGCTATTTTTACAGGGAATTGTATGGACCTCACAGGAAATGTAAAACAATGGCTTGGTGATCTCATCCTATGTTTGTTATTTTTTTTACAGAACGTGGCCCTCTCTGTAGAGCAAAAATGTATGACATGTTCTGAACTTTGACCTGATACATAAAACCATCAAGTAAGTGAGATGAAGCGATAGACTATTTTCAGGATGAATCTGGGTGTAGCAGCTGACTAGGAAGCATTAAATATTGAGCAGGATTTCAATCATTATCCGGGAGAAGAAAGCAGAATAGATAGAGAGAGGAAGAGAAATAAAGAGAGAGAGAGAGAGACATTGCCTTCAGCATTCAGCAGAGACCAAACTATCAGCTTAAGTGATATGTAATTGATGCCTCACCAAGAAACAGAAAAAAAACGTGATTTCCACGCAAGCCATGCAAAGAAACAAACCACTTCAAGCATGAACATATTTAATCTGGTTAATCAACTCTGACTATTGTTATGCCGTGTGACCATCTGAAGAGTACAGCTGTGGGATATTTGCTTAGGATTTGTGCGTAAGCGACTGTTTCTGTCTGCGCACAGAGGAAGAAAGCATGAGAGACAGTTGCGGTTCTGCCAGCCTCACCTTGGCCTTTTCACTGGGCTCGCTGTTTGTGCCGTATGACTGATTGTGCAGCTCCTTGGAGACCACGCAGAGGAACTCGGCTTGATCCTCATTTCCATAGTTGTACGAAGAACCGATGCTAACCAGCTGTCAGGAAAGAGGAAAGTAAAACATGTGATGACGATATTTCAAAACTTTTATTATATTTTAAACTGACAAAATTTCATTTCTGAAACAACAACAAAAAACATTTGTTGTCACAATTCTTTGTGAGACCGACTTGTTTATTACTTTGGATGGTGAACACACACACACACCTCTAACCCTTACAGGCAACTTAAGCAAGTGTTAGCTTGCCTTTGTTATATTGTGTCTCCATTGCCCTGAGTAACATTACTAAGCATGTCACACGTCAAAGCCAGATAAAGAATATCAAAAACGAATTATTCACAATCTAGAAAGAGAAAAGCAGAGTTAACATCTCTGAAAAATACTGATGGCTCTGTCTCTCTCTACTTCCTTCCAGGTTATGATTAGACAAACACCAGATGCTCCTTATATACACACCTACAACTACAACACTAAACACTTCTGTGCCACAAATGACATCTTACCCTTTAACCATCCACCCGTAAAAACTGCACTTTGTTTCTGCATCTTACCCTAGTGAAAGTATAAATGTGCAACAAACCGAACACTGTTTAAGTTATTTAAACTTTCCAAAACATGTTTACACTCTTCCTACAGTAGATGAGATGCTCCGATTCTGATATTTCCTATTCTAAGGCAGCACCCCTGTACAAGTGGATCTAAAAAGGATTAAATTAGGGGGGGGACAAAGTGTGATCTAAATCTTATATATTAACCCAAATTCTTAATTCAACCCCAAAAATGAGTCACCTCATAATAATGGCTCATTACTGAATGAATTAGCCCACTGTAAATGTGTAAATAATGCACTCTCATTAGTTTTTTTAACATTAAAGTTGCAAACAGCAATAGCCTGCATAATGAATAAGATTGTTTGTGTCACTCATTATTGTAGCAACACTTCAGATATACACGCAACCACATCAGCCGCAGTTGAACTACACAATAATAAAGATGTGTTGCTTGGTAGCAATAAACATACTGTTACGTGTCAAGATCACTCCCATTATAGACAGCAAAGCGGTCTAAACTATAAGTGCACATCTGAAACACAGTTTCAAGACTTGGCTATAAATTCTATAACATAATAACAAGCTGTTGACATCTCACTGTACTGTCACACCATACAGCTCTTATATATATTGCACATAACATTGTTTTTTGAGCAAAAAAGAACAAATGCATCATGAAAATGCAGGTAAAGACCTTTGGAGATATTTTATGTGTGTAAACTAGAGGTCAACCGATTGATCGGGCCGATTTGGGGGTTGTTTTATAAATCGCATCGGCCGATTGTGCTAACTTTTTAACTACCAGATAACTTCACGAGTAAACAGTAAGACTTAAGTTATTTTAAGTAATCTAGCCTTGTACAGTGCCTTGCAAAAGTATTCATACCCCTTCATTATATTCACATTTTGTTATGTCGCTGACTTATCTTCAAATTCTTTAAATAAATAAAAAATTACATAACTCTACAATCCATGTGACAGAATTTTTGTATGAACTAGCCTTTTAATATAGTGTTCTGACATCCAATAACAGTAGAGCTGCACAATCTTGAAAAATGCAATGTACAATAACCTGCAATATATTAGATATATGGTGTGCGACACAATAATGCTTTGAGTTTCTAAAATCCAATTTGCATTATATTAAACTATGTTTTTAACTTTTAAAATGATATAACCAACATACGCGTCACATTCTTTTTTTTGGAAAAGAAAGATCATTACTTCTAAAAGTGAACAGCCATGTTTTACATAATTGACAACTTTATAACCATTGCAATATGTATATTTCAATATAATGTGCAGCCCTACTACACAGTGTATCAACACACAAACACAGCGTCTCCATGGCAGTTTCTACAATCAGTTCTGAAAGGCAAACCTACATTACACGGAATGTCTGGCATTCTGTCACCTTACTGCTGCCCATACAAGGCAAGAGTTCAGGATGAGCCAAAACCAGGTCACGTGTGCACACATCTTACCCACCCACAAAGCTGGGGAAAACCCTTGATACGCCACACAGTTCATAAACTGGCCAACCCCACCTTCTCCACCACATATAGACCAATCAACTCCATTCACTAAAATGCATTTTGTTCTTGTTGCAGTAAATTGTCGGGTCTGGCTCGCATCTTTGAGAAAAATAAAGAAGCCCATTCATTTAAATAAGTGACAAGATCTGCATGAGATTCGTAGTGTTGCTACCACGTGATCTTCACACGACTTCCAAAAATCGTCAACGATGTTACCAACCAACAACATAATCCCTTGTGTTCCTACAATTACCTGTTCAAACTTCCAGCCATCTGACATGGTAGAAACCATCTGTGTCAACTCCTCCTCTTGACACTGCAGGACTCTGTAGACATGCTTTACAGGAAGCTGAAGAAAAGAAAACACGAAGAGTGCTATCAGCGCTCTGATTCAATTTCAAAACGATTCTGTCCGTTCTGCAGACCCACGCATGTGGTAAGACAAAGGTGCTGAAAGGCCAGATTTCAGAGAGTGCATTTGTCATACGATACGGCAAATGCATTTTGATAGGACAAGGATGATCTTTGTGAGACGAACCCATGCAGAAGACAGGTTTAAAGGGGCGGTCTTTTGCATATGTTTGCCTTGCACAGCACTTTCATGTCTCCAGGTGCATCACAGACATCAGTCGATTAAAAAAGGACTGAAAATTTCAGACAGACCAAGTTTGAAAAACTGAGAGAAGCTTACCTGGGCGGTCTTGCAATCCCTCTCTCTGATCTTGTCTTTTACAAGTTTAATCAATGAAGTGATATTGTAGAATTCAGCTTCTTCCAGCACACCTGAATGACATTTATCAAAAATCTATGAATCACGGTTATAACATTTTAATGACAAGACCATACCATTTAAGAACATGTTACAGAACTAAGCTGCCGGGGCACACAATACATCCAACAGAAACTGTCTTATTGCATTCCCATCATACCTTCCTCTGCCAGGCCTCGGTTCAGCACCAGCTTTCCGTGTCTCAGATAGTTGAGCACCGGACCAAAATAAGTAGGATCTCTGTCTATCAAATATGCACCCGTTTCATCCTTCAGAAAAACAAATTGTATGAAGCATCGTCAGTCCCATGAATACTCAACGACATTTCTTAATAATAAACATCACTTGGATTATTAAATCGTATTCACAAGAAAACCTGTGCATAATTATAAACAGCATGTGTCGCCTAGTCTCTAAGGATAAAATGTGACATTTAACATATAAGCTGGAGTGCCCTTAGGGACCGCGATCTATCTCCAGCACATCATCATTACCGCGGATCAATAGTGGGGTCAGAAAATGGCCTTTATTCTGCAATGGTTATACGCAAAGCATATAGAAAAGCACAGTTTTACAGATGCACAACTTGATCCTGAGACTGAAAACGTACAATTTTACATTTTAATAAAGAGAGATAGAAGAAATGATTTGTCGTCTAGCCGGCTTTCAACCATCGTTACCCTAATAAATGATGCATACTGACCTTTAAAAGTTTAAAAGCATGCAGGCAAACGTATTTCTTCATATGTCACATGACAAGAATCCAATAGATATAAATGACATATTCTGAATCAATTGATGGAAATTGTAACACTTGGTAGCGTTCCGTTAGTTTATTCATTCCCCCTATTTTATGAGAATATCAATTCCTTAAAAATAATCAAATAAATAAATACAAGTACATATTGATTTGGTGAATTTCAGTGACCGAACAACACTGGCACCCACAGAATGCCACTGTATGTTAACAAAACATATCTCCAAATATCTTATTTTGTGTTCCACATAATACAGGTTTTGAACGACATTGTGATGTTTTGTATTTTTGGATGAACACTTAAATTAGTAGATAACTCCTAATGTTTGTAATACAAACAGGCAAATTATCGAATGGCTATTTCAGATTGTGTTAGTCCTCGTTTATCGAGCAGTTTCATGCTAAATCAGATCTACGCCAATAAAAAGCGTATATAATACTACCGTTAAGGCAGTTACAAATGTGTTAAAGTATTATGTATCGTGTTTTTAGACGTCAGTCGGGAAAATGCATAGGAAAGATAACATTTCAATAATTTAGTCAGAGAAATATATGGGAAGGACCAGTTTGCGGTTGACATGCAAGTTTGTTACCGCTGGAAAGACGAGGTGATGTCACATTACAAGATGAATACCTTGAGAATACGCGTAAAACTTCTCTAAAAACCAGAAAAAAACCACGAATGACCATCTACAGCTAACGTTACGCTTTATTAGACTACACTCCACGTTGACTTATTATTTAGGCTAAGCTAGTGAGCAAAGCGCCATTTACTCGCTGTAACTTTACCAGCTAACTTAACGTTAGCCGGCTAGCTAAACTAATACAAAATGTGTCGCGATACCCTAATAAAACCACAGAGGCACTGATCCTAGTTTGTGGTGACTCGTTGACGTGGATAAGTTAGTTGGACTCAAAATCAAACAAATCCGCGGTTATTTCATTTCACGGTGAGGCTAAGCGTAAGCTCGCGGTAGAAATAACGTTACGTTACCTTGTCAGAGTCGAGGTCGGGGTCGGCCTGGCTCAGTCGGTACAGGAAAGACTTCGGGTCTCTGCACAGCGTTTGTCTCGTCGTGAGAAAGTACGTGCCGCCGACGTTTAGCCGTACCCATTTGGAGGAACCGCTTCCAGGCGACTGCATCCTCTCTCCGGGAGAAAGGGCGGGACACCTCCGACCGCTGGCGCCGCTCGGGTCAGGGCTCTTCTCCGCCATCCCTCCTCTGATCTCCAGCTGCCTGACTGACTGACTGATGCTAGAGCTGATCGAGAGCAGGAAGTGTGCGGAGTTTCAGCTGCCGTGCCCTCCCATCTCACTACAAAGGCCGCGTCTCAAAACCTCGCCAGCCGCCTTCCTAGTGCGCACATGAGACGCAAAATTGCCGCACGAGTTTATTATGACCGGAAATGCTTCCGAGATAGGCAGCTCACTAGGTTTGTCGTGTTCCTTCCGTGTCGTCGTACGGTAGGTTTCTGAGAAAGTCTGTTCGCTTGGGGAATTAATGCAAAAACAAAATCGTTATTTGTCATTAATAAAGTGATAAAACGCAAAGGCCAAAGATATTAATGCTCGAGTCGCTTTAATTCTTTAGTTCAAAGTCATTCAAGTGGTGCATGTTCTCTCTGTTAATACAAACTTAATCTGTTGTCGACTAATTCAGTTGATTTACACTGTTGATTCATTTGATGTCTTTTAAGATAACATTTAAATAAACAATAGTAAAATAATACAGATTATTCTGCCCTTGTCATATATGTCCTGATTTACTCAAGACGATGTGAAGATAACAAGTGTTGATATTCTTTATACAGTAAATCACAGGAATTATGCGTCTTTGCTGTCTTGGGCACCCTGTGTGGGTATTACATTACTGTACATCTTTAGACCTGCAAGCTCAAAAGTGAGTTTATTCAGTATGACGTCATTCTGCTCTACAGGACGTTGAGAAATGTAAACAGCCTGCATGCATGCATGAGAGATCCAACTGTGAAATGTTTAAGACAGTGGAAGTCTATTGGGAACTGTTGTCTTGGCACTGCTGTTTTTCACATGCTGCCAAAGGCTATTGACAAAAAGATATTACTCTTCAAATATGCTTTTATTATTATGAGACTCACCATGAATTTCTCCGGGACATTCTTCGGAATAATCATAGATACCCGACACCATAAACACTTTCCCCTTTATTTAGCGATTATTCACATTCAAAGGCTTTACATGTCAATATTTACAAAAGATGGCCCCTGAACATGAGTTCAATTAAAATCTCTGAATATTAGAATTTAAATAATACAAGATACTACAGGCTGAGCCACCGCCAGCAAATAACTTCATATAAGAATAAAATTATACATACAAGGTGCAAATCTAGTAACACCGTGTTACTCTCTGAATAATACATCATCTGTACATCACAGTTGTGTTCGGTGACAAACCTAGTAGATTTTTAAATAGACAATATAACAAACCCACATCTCTCACGTGATCTGTTTTGAACCAAACATCCTTTAGTATACACAATAGCTGCATCTCTAAACATGACCCTTATTTACAGTTGCGATTCTCTTCACAACTCAGTCCCTGTAGGAATAACACCATGTTTACACTCCCGGTGAGCGACTCAACACAACACTACAAGATGAGACCACTCCCATTACAATCAACTGTCGCTTTTTTGTTGCGAGAACGGTCTACGTTTGTTAGTTTGTGTCGCTTTCTTGCAGTGTATGTGGTGTAAGGTACCTTATTGAGACTTTCAAACAAGTGTTTTAAGCAAAATATAATAACAAATATAAACAGTAGATTTAAGCAATTTTACAAAATTTTAAGTACGATGATGACTCAACAATTATTCTTTACCGATATAAATAAATCCCATTTTACAGCAGTTTTCAATACAGTATGCAGCATCATAATGATTAAGAATGCTAAAACTGCAAAGAAGCGCATTCATTGTTCAACTACCAGTGGATCCTACACGTGTAAATATGATGTCTAAAAGAATAAATATAATATTTTCATGTTTTTCAATTTCATTTAAATATATACTTGACCTGCAGGATAATCTGAGTGTCTCTGGTCCACTAAAGCTATGACAGCAACCGGGGAAGCAGCCAAAAGCAATTGGAATTATTTTACAAGGCAACATATTTGTTTCTGTTTTCCCAAGCTTTAAAGGGTATTTCCTATGTATAAACATACACAATATACCACTTACAGATTTGCTGTATTGATTGATTTTACATGACAGCTATATGAGAAACACAGCGAGTGAGCAAAACATCCCTTTTCACAAAGGAACACTGGTGCAATAGACTTAGGAATTGTACAAGCACACAAAGAAGTTTCTCTCTGGTTCTTGACCTGAAGGGCTCTGACCATGAAGACTTGACTGTGGTTGTCCTCTGATGCCCCGTCATACCTTGAGTCTGATGTTAGTAGTACTGTATATTGTTCCCCACACCTCTTGGATTTTCTTACACCATTTGTCTGCATTACCACTAGGATCCATTAGATAATATGTCCTGTTTGGCTGCACACAAGCAAAACCATTAAATCAAATTCAGCAGCATTAAGCAGACAAAGCAATTATATTACTAGGGTATCAATATGGTATTATTGACACGTGACCTTAGAATACCATATACAGTAAATTCAACGGTACAGTATATTCATATTTTATTACCAGGGTTGAAATGAAATATCAGCCAAAAATCTATAAAAGGATGACCTACAAACTAAATGCATACTATACTTGTACAGTAGGTATTTTAGGATGTTTGGATTTTTACCGTGTGCACGAAAAATGTCTTAAAGTTCTTGGCTTCAGGACGCAACTCTGGAGACCATGGGATCTCCCCCTTTAGTACTTTATTCACAGGGTCCACATAATATAGATGTGGTCCTTCAGTCAGCAAAAGCTGTCTGCGTCTAGCAAACAGTCCCTGTGAAAAAAACAGACAATATTCATTGTCATTATCAACAGCCGACAGCAGGGGACGCCTTAAGCTTTCTCACTTTTCTATAAACATGCACCTGCGTTTACCAATGAAACCATTAAAGATAAAAAAAGAAAAAGGTAGGGAAACGTTACCTTTCTTTTGTCAACTGGTCCCATTTTATATATCAAATTATTTTCGACGAATTGATGCCTTTAAAAGAGAAAACAATATGCAGATGAATAACAAACAGTTATTCTGAATGAAACCACACAACCATAATGATGTTGAGTTTCTTTAACAGCATGCAATAAAAAATTCCACAGGAAATGCAGAAGGAGATAAAAATGGATAATTATTAGCACACGCACACCTGCACAGCAATAAAACCTTGTTATTACAGATAGCATTCATGCATCTCTTATATCCCTATACTGCTATGACACGCACTGCACTATTCAATATTTAACCAAAATATATGTTTATGAACAAGAAACCACATTTTTAAATGAAAAAAACATACCAAGGGTTGCCACTCTTTTGCTTCTGAAGGAGAAGTTGTTTCTCCTCACTGGAGAACTGAAGGTCCAACTCAAATGAGTTGCTGTCCAGATCATGGATGTATTGCTCAATGTTGCTGCAGGATCTCTGGGGTAGAACAGTGGTCGGGACTGAGAGGGCCTGGGAAGACCTGGATGGAACAACCTGAAGGCTGCTAAACTGGCTGAGAAGATCTTCATACTGTGGGATTCAAACCAAAAGAAGATTTTCAGTGTTTGTCTTAGTAAAACAGACACAGCACTACATTTCAAAACCATTTGGACTACAAGTTTAAATACAATATGAAAAACATTTGAATTACACAATGTATTTCTTGAGTGGAAGCAATATTTTAAGATCTTTAAAGCTATAAATCCATAAACAATCTTTTTGCAAGAACGCACAACCTTAAAAAAAAATATTCCCGTTTAATCACCAGTTGTTCCAAATCTTTAAATAAAATAGATATTTGTAACCAAACAGTTCTTGTCCACCAGTGACTAACATAGTAGGAAAAATGACAATGATAGTAAAAAGTGCCCAATAACTGTAACATTTTAATCATTATTTATACAGATTTGGAACAACTTGAGGTCATTTCTTACCCCTGTTGAGAGCTAAAAAATCTATAAGAAACTTCTGAAAGTTTAATTTATAAAATTATCAAACTAAAATAAATTCACTCTTTCAAAATGTTTTTTGAAGTTGTAGGGATAATCCAAAATAAACGGCAAACTAACATTTCCATAGTAATCTTCATCATCTTCAGCCATGGCCGGCAAGTAAGGAGTCAGCTTGGGTGGAGTCTGAACATGCAGGTTCTCCCATGAGACTGTCACGAAGAACATGTGGCTTTTCAGAGGATTGAACCCACCCATTTCCTCACATCCCAGTCTCTTTGTGTGGTCCGAACACTTTGAAACCACAGACAAAACAATAAGATTAAACTGAACGGAATGCTTTCTTCTCTTCTAATGATTCGAGATGAAAACAAAAAATATTACCAGCAGCCGCTCCACCAGATCTTTAGCTTTGGGGAAGAACTTCTCAGGAAACTTGTACTCCAGCTTTAGAATCTTCTGGAAAATCAAGTACTCGTTCCTATTAAAACACAACAGTTAACAAGCAGTTGAGCTAAATATAGTATAGTATCATCTGGAGGCATCTTTGCAAGAGAACTCTTATCGAGTGAGAGAAGCGTTCATTTACATTCATGTGGATATACAATACAGTGGGGTTTTTTTTAAACGGCTGTCCAAGCCAATTTACTGGTTGTAATGTAACCAAAAGGCAGGAGGGTCATGTGACATAGCGGTTGGGGTTTCCTCAGAAGTCCTCTGTACTGTCTACACAAACAAGTCATAAACAGCAAAGCCAACACTTCCTGTTATTTCACACCATGTTTTTAAAACTGCGATTACAACAGTGATCAACCACCAGCACATCAGTTGAAGTGCAAGGCTGAAACATGCACCGCTACATTATTAGGAGCCGAAGGTGCACTGATCGGTGACTTACCCGGCTCTAAACGGAGGTAATCCGGCCACCAGCTGGTAGATTATGCAACCAAGTGCCCAGAGGTCCGAGCTTAAAGAGTACCACAAAAAAGAAACGTGAACTAAATGCATTATATCATTCAAAAGTAAGAGTAACAAATCAGAATGCCGGCAACCTTTTGCAAGCTGATTTTTCAGTCAGCAGCTCTGGAGAAACATAATGTGCAGTCCCAACGAAAGAATTTGCTCTTTCTGTAAAGACAATAATCTTGACGTTACAGTCGAGTAAAAACATCTTTCATATCTGTACGTGAATGGTGAATATCAACATAAAATGTAGACGTCCCATATTTATGCTACTTGAGGACGGTTAAAAGTGTATCTACAGATAACAAGAGGAGTTAAGGAAGTTAACAACACAACAGCAACAACAACCAGAAGAATAACAAGGAAAAACGAAATATTTGTCATTTCTACTTTACTTTGAGTGCTGTCCGACAGCAACTGTTTTGCAGTCCCGAAATCTGTTATTTGAATGTGCATCTCTTCATTCAGTAAAATGTTCTCTGGTTTAAGATCCCTAAATAAGAAATGTAAACTCAAAGTCAAAAATGTCAATTTATACATTTGATACAATTTAAGTCATATCGATACTTAAAATACATACCTATGAATAATTCCTATTGAGTGCAGATATTCAAGTGCACATACTATCTCAGCAGTGTAGAATCTTGTGCAAGTCTCATCAAATGAGCCTATTTTACGTATGTACCGAAGAAGCTCTCCATTCTTAGCATAACTGAGAGCAAAATCTGAAGATTCAAGGTTAAGAACATGTAAACCAGGTCATGTGTCACATTTCCAAAGCAGAATCTTTTAACAAACGTATATAAAGGATACATAACTTATGTGAATCTTGAAATGTGAAGTACAGCTTTACGAAAAAGGGATGATTAATGCTTGACAATATATCTTTCTCCCGCATAACATAGTGTGCTTTGTTCTCTTTGCGTATGTGGTTCTTCTCTAGAATCTTCACTGAAAAACAAAATTCAAATGAGATTAAATGTTTACTTTATGTTGTCATGTGTTTAACATCCCTAATAAATACACTGCGAGGAGAGCTTGTATTTTGTGCATGTACTTTCTAGTTTATATAATATGTATAATAACATAGGATGCCCATTACTTGCATATTCCCTTCCTGTGGACAGTTCTTTAGCAAGTACGACCTGCAAAAATAAAATATTGTCTGCAATTACCAGAAATGTATACGCCTTCAATGCAATGCTATTCTATGTTACTGACGAAAAGTATCTCTCGCTATAGTGTGTTAGCAGGTGTATTGAGCATAAAATCAGCTCAAAAATTGTACCCACCGTCGAGAAGGACCCCTCTCCCAAAATTTTGCTAAATGTGAAGTCATCCTTCTTGCGCGATTGGGGAGAAGTGAGCGAAGGCGTCTTTGGCCGGCTTGTCTCTCCGCTGTTGACCTCCATACTGAGACGGTGACGAAGGCTGGAGTTCAGCTGGGTCCTTACCATTGATGAGGAAGCACAGGAACACAACATCAAGCTAGGCTGGATGGAAGCAGCATCGTACTAAACAAGCAAAACATGCACAGAGAGCAAACATGACACAAACGGAGACGCGCAGGTGCACGTGCAATAAGGAACAAAACCACCTTGGAGGCAGCGAGCAGCTGATAAAGTACAGTAGAGCTTCCGCAGAGGGAGGGCTGCGTTTGTTTACACCCTGGATTACGAGTGCTCGCGTTCATTCACTCAGACCTGCCTTTGTTTACGCTGGTGACACTAATCCACCAAAACTTAAAGTTAAAGTGTAACATAATTATATCATATCACTGCAAGATTATCTTAACACATGTTACAGAATAAAGATCTGAGCTGGTTTAGGCTCACACAGACACACACACACACACATATATATATATATATATATATTTATTACATCCAGGATGTCTACTGCGTATATCAGTTAAAGTCAGCTTTAGCTTTAATTCTGAGATAACACACAAAGCAATGCAAATACAGGAGGATCTACATCCCCACAGCAAGTTCATTACTCCTTATTTGTTTACTATGAAAGGTGTTGCGACTTGCGAGAGAAAAAAAAACCTATTCTAAAAGGTTCTGTTATTAGTGTATAAAACCTGGTACTTTCCAGACACCTGCCGCACAGGGCACTTCTCCAACACTACTTTGCCAAACAAACATAACCACAGAAACTAAAGAGGACCTACCCCCTTCCCGTAACTGACACAGACCAAATGGAATGGATGTTGTACTTTATAGAAGCTTTAAGAACAAAATCAGTCGATTACCTAATGAAGTGATGTCAACTCTGTCTGCATTTACCACTGTGATCAACAAAAAACATGAACACTTGAAAATGATACTCACTAAACGTCATTAAAAGAACACAAAAGGATATGCACTAGTTGGCTGCTCCTCTTTCTTATACATTTAAAAATATTTTTGAATATTCTGTTTTTACGAAATAAATCGTTATAATAATAATTTACTTAATGCATAAATAGGCACGTGCCTAGTCACACATTAAATGTGGCAACCAAACTTATTTAAGCCTTTAAAAGGGTTTTTAAGATCACAAGTTTAAATACTGGCAATGCATTTACAGTACTGTATATGAACAAGGATGCCCAATATGAGTCACGGGGAATGTACTTAAAATAATAATCTCATAATTTCCTTTTGCATAAGCAAATACAGTACTAAGTAAACATAAGATCTTTAACAGCTGCTTTGAAGTAAAAATTGACAGTGGCATAGTAAAGGTGGACAGGGTGCCAGTTTAAATATGAATGCTTGGCATAAAGGACTCTAAAGGAAAGCTACAAAGCTGTACGTTATACAAGGGTTGTTTTAAGATAGAAGAACATAGACGAGACTCTATAATAGACTCTACATGTACACAATGTCTATTATTATCATTTTATCAATAAACAGGACACACAATGTGTCCTAATATGTGACAAGACAAACCATTTTAGATCATGTATTTCAGCACACATTGGCTTTCAGTTAAATATTTCATTCTGTAGTCTGCATGTATAAGCACCGTGGCACATATTTCCTTCAGGTACTTGTGGTTGATTATCAAAATCTGTAGCCGTATAAACAACATCCTGATGCAGGTGTTTAAACACAATGCTCATTGTACAGTTGCATTTGTCATATGAAGTTAGTTTCGAGGAACGAATTATCATGGCATTTTAAAAATACTTTAATAGAAACATCTTTGCATTTGAGCATCAGACAAATATCCTTAGAATCAACCACGTGTATATTGTACAGGACCAACTTAAAGTAAACAAATTCCCTATCCGTGGTGTTATCGTAGTCATTTTCAAAGCATGGTTGGTTACCTTTTTTTTCATTCGTAGTAAGGTTAATTTTTGTAAAGGTTTATTAACACGAATGCCATTCAAAATACAGGGTTTTGTTCAATGAATTTCCCATGAGCGTATTTATGAGCTGCATTATGAACTAAACGCGTCTATCTTACATGGAAACAGTGAGAAAAGAAAAATGTACTTTTTTTAAATTGTTGTAAATGAGTGGTGTTGATGTAAGATATAAAAAATAAGTTAAAATGTATAATAACGAAAACCTGTTAAAGATACGTAAGATAGTAGGTTGAAATGAATTGTACGTTACCAAAACAGACATCAGAATAATTTTGCAGTGCACCAACATATGTTTTTTATTATAATAAATATTATTAATGTATAATTTATTTGCGTTGGCCAAGCTCGTGTTAAACGTATTTACATTGTTGTTTAGTGAAACCACTTTCATTAGGTGACCGTCCATCAATAACCGTCTCTACGCTGCTGCGTCACTTCCTCTGGCATGTTCGCGAGGGCTCCTGTTTGTTTTTTTAGCCTGTCAGCTGACAAACTACATGTCAAAACAACACCGGCCAATTAAAAGCTGAATTACATAATCAAATCACTACACACGGCGTCACGAACAACGTTAAAACGTACAAACTGCGACTTTGATGTTAAAAAAAAATACGTTTTTATGCTTACGCGTGAAAATGCGTACCATCTAACGTTACACTCCATAAAAACCCAAAGTCGACAGAAATAAGTTAGATTCAATTAGCGAAAGGATCAAAATAAGTAAATGTTTAAACATCTCCACAGAACATCAAACTGCTTAGCTAGAAGGACATAGCGAGCTGGCTAATTTAAAAACAGTAAATGAAGGTGCGCTTCCGGTGAACACCTCGCCATATACTGTTAGTCGGGATACATGTGATATAAGTCATCGTATACAGTACTCACTGCTTGACTCTGGGTCTTTGCCATGGACGTCTATAGGCAGATGTGTCAGTAATGTTGTCATTACAGAGCCGTAGTAGATGGCCGTTGCTGCCTCGATCCTGCCAGCTCTGACGTCACACAACAACAACCTCTCATGCAGTGTTTTGATAGCGCGCGCAGTACGTACTATTGACAGCAGAGGGCCGTGCAGCACAGGGAATGTAAAACACGAAGGCACCATTTCATTTCTTAGTTATTGAATTATTTGTTCAAGTCAAACACGTTTTGATATCCACAAAAAGGGTTTGCAGCCACTTCCAGGGTGGCTTTCTGCGCTGTCCTGCTTGAATTAGGCCTGACATTAATCTGAGATGTAATTAAACACAACATTACACATAATATATAGTAGCTTTACATGACGCGTGGTTTAAATAAGCATGAAGTTTACGAAAATCGTATTTAAATCACTCGAGCTTCCCGGACTTTTGAAGGTCAAGACCCACCAAGAGCTCCGAGGCCCCAATTCTTGGTAGTAAAATCTTAATAAGAAATATTGAAATTTAAATACATTATATTATAAGAAGATTGTATCTTTTCCCAAAATGATCACCATTTAAATCACCATTTATTAGCAGTTCATAGGAGTTTCATGTTAAGTGCACCAAATATGTGCAAATCCCGTTTGGGTGAAGGACACTGCATACTATATACAACAGACAGCAAAGATTGTAACAGAACTTTTATAGGCTGTTACACTAGTATATTTACTAGGCCGTGTCCACCCAGAAATTCCTCTACTGTCTATAGGGGGCATAGACCGCGGAACTGGGGGGGCCGGGGGGGGCACGGCCCGGGCAACTTTTGTACTCTGACAAACTATCTTATATGAATAAAAGCCTAAGTTGTATCTGTGTTTTTACGAGCCAAACAATACTATTCACCACAACGGCGGGCACCTGTTTAACCGCTGGCGGCATTACAATGAAGAGACAGAAGTCAATATCAGATTTTTTACAAATAAACTGGCAAAACAAAATGAGCAAACTACTCCAGCTTCCACTGTGGCCTCAACAACAGACCCGGAGCGTCCATCTCCACCACGGACTTCCGACGAGCTCTAAATAGCTCGGAAAAAAATAAAGTGCTCCGCAACGTTATTTAATATTTCAGTGATATTGTCTGTTTCAATGCATATGGACGACCAACCCCCCCCCGGGTGGCTTGAAATTATGGCCCCCCTTTGTTCAGATGCGTTCCGTGGTCCATGTTTGGAGGCACATGGCCACAGTTTGAAAAAGTATTGCACTTATAGGCACTAGCCAGTTTAAGATCATTGGAATCACCGCAGGTGTTTAATATGCTTTTTTATATACAACCAACAAATCTCCACTTCTTGGGATCCCACAAGAAGAAACACCACACTTTTTACATTCACACGAAAAACAATTAAAGCACAGACGGACAGATTACGTACAGGTGTCTATTGTCCGTTCCGTTTAAATGTGAAATGTCCTCTATTGAGTATGTGAATAATCATTGGACAGGTCTCCATTCAGCTCTACATCTCTGTTGAAGGTGGGGACAGGGCCTGTGGGAGTGTCCGTGAGAGTGCAGTAATCCTGCTTGAAGCACACAGATGTTGGAGTAATAATGACTGGTGCTTCAGACGGCTCACCATTCCCAAGGCTCTCAAGACTCTTGAGACTAAGTACAGAAGCTTTCAGAGAGAGTTCATCTTCAGCGAAGCATGCTGTGGTTAGGCTCTGCATGAGGTTGTCCACTTTATCAGGCAGTGCTTCACAGAACAAAGAAAAATCCTCACACAGGATACTTGTCTCGCTGCTCATATCAAACGTTTGGCATGGGGCCCAGAGCTCAGTTGAGGGACCCACATAAGGTGTATGGCATTGCGCCAGGGGATACGCGTTTGATTTCTCTGCCTGATCCTGCAATATTGTTATGACCTCTGCGATCTTGTCAATTGTTGAACATTCCTCTGGAACATGAACATCTTGCATAGGACTTTTTGCCAAAACCCAACCCTTAGGAAAAAACAGGTTATATTTTGAATCCAAATGATACCGACAAGAAGACTAGGGCCTTGTTTTAGTTATTTTAACCTGACAATAAATATGTCAAAATACATGTGCTACATTTTTGCTGTTTTCTCTCATTATTATCTTACCTGAAAATTGCCTTGGTAATGTGTGTACAAGGGCTGAAAGTATGTTGCTGGTGTTGGCACCCACACAATTTCTTTTATCTTCATTCTATAAATAATAAAATATATTTATGTATTCATTCAAGTTCTCTTCCATATTTCAACCCCCATTAATAAAAATGGTTACCTTGCAGCAGGAAAATATAAAACCAGAATAATTAGACCAAGCACCACGCATGTTCCAACAGCAACCGTGACGTTGATTTGGCTTACGGTTGACTGGTTGGGTTTATCTTGAAAAATACAGAAACAGAATCAAATTAGCAGTGATTCGATCTTACAACGACGACCGAGACAGATATTAGAACTCATTGAATCTATATAATACACTATACCTCTGTATCTTGTAGTCCATTTAGTCACAACGCTCCATTCACTCCATTTTCCTTTATAAATATGAGTTTCCTTTATCCTAGTCCTTACCATAGCAATGTACTCAGAATCAGGATCAAAACGTGTTTCATCAATCTCAATTGATTTAGAATCCGGGTGAACACTGGTCTGCTTGAAAAAATAAATTCATAGAAGACAAGTCATCAAAAAAACGACAGCTAGTGATACATTTGTTTCTTTGATGTGGCTGTGACAGAGGAAGTTCTCTTAGAAGAATGAGTCGGTTCTTCCAATGACATTTACACCTCCAGAAAAATCATCTCACAAATCTTACATTGCCATGATGCCCATCCTTGTAGTACAGGAAGTTGTATATAAACAGAAGAGCCTTTTTGTACACGTGATCTTCATATCCATTTTCCCAACTGAAACTATAGATTCCATTTGCGTACTGTAATGTGATATTATATGGGGCATTTGGTTTTACTAAGAAAAGAGAGAGACTTTTTAAAAGTCTGACATGCGACAAATGACATGCGACAAATAAAATGGTTAACAAATCAAAAGCAAACATATTACAAATGTTTATAGCACGTGTTCTATAAATGTACTTACTACTTTTCGCTGGAATGAAGGAAGAATCCAACAAATATGAATCATTCTGGCTATTTTCCGAATGATAAAGTGTAACAGTAAAATCATCTATATCCATGAATGTATCTTCTCGATTTAAAACACATCTGTGAACTTTATGTTCTATCTGAAGTGGGCATGTAAATATCCTGTTGAAAAGTAACACATTTAGCATTCGGTCGCACTGCATGAAATCGATGAATTACTGAATCAGTGTGCCTACTGGTCTTCGTCGTTCAAGACCAATTTCAGCCAATATGATATGTTTTTATTTCCGGAGGGTGTGACTGGTAGTTGGATAGAGCAGGTGATGGAATACCAGTAATCTGTATCACAGGTGTGCTGAATTGTGAAAGCTGAAATACAAAACCAGATAAACGGTTATCTTTGGAAATGCAAGTCTGAAATAGATGCGTTATATTAATTGTGCGGAATCGACATATATCACTTACCATGTGAATTGGCTTTAGGTTGCAGAGAGAACGTCCAGAAAATCCAAAGAATTCCAGTGTGCATCATTGTTCTGGTTCTGTACAGCCTGATTCTCTAAATGACTATACATTGACAAAACTTACTATCATGTTAACAATTAAAGACAAGATTTTTTATCTTCAACTTATAAAATATATTTGTATATTTCATCTGAATCTTCTAATCTTCTTTTTTAGATAAATGCGAGAGTTTAAAGCTTGATATACACCAGAATAGACAGTCTTGTGCCGACTTACCCAAATGTATTCTGGAGTTTTAGAGAAATATGACATTATATTGAAAGGTGACATCTGAGACAGTGATGAGCATTACACAGAAACCACGCCGGCTTTATATACACGGCAGTTCCTGTTTACGTAGGAGATTTTAACCTCGAAGTTATCTAAAATCTCTGATCAGTTAAGGTGCCATCACAGTTCTCCGGTTCACCAACATCAAAAATATTAACACTAATGTAATGCAGCAATCACCTGTTTCAAAAGTGCTGAAAGGTTCACCTTTAACTACAGCAATGTGTCAAAGAGTGTATCTGTTCATGTCATGAAAATTCGACAGTTAACTTCATTCTGTAATTTTTTTTAATACCAACAGAACAATCAAACATATGTTAAGTTTTAAACCAGAAATGATATTCTTTATTTACCCTTCCATCAAAGGTGTATTCTCTGAATGGCGTCAGTGACAGACTGGTAAAAGTTTCACGCACACAGTGTGTTTCATTAGTGGCTTCATACGTCACTAAATCTGGTGTGAGAACTTTTTTCTCAGGTTTGATTCAATTTGAGAGGTTGCATTTCAAGATTCATGTTTATATTATTGACAAAATCCAAGCAAATCAATTGCCTTGAAAAGAACAAAACAGTTAAAGTGAAAACCTGGATAAGATGAGTTTACTAAAAGAATGTAAAGAAACCATTTTCCTTAAAAAAGTGAGGGATAATAAAGTGACAATTCTGTCATCATTTATTCACCGTCTTGTCATTTCAAACCTGTGTCTCGTCAATTATTTCTTATTGAAGGTATTAGCGTTTTTGACTTTCATTCATTTTACTTTCATTCATTAAACCAACATACATATCTTCTTGAAAAACCAATGCCACCCACATCTTGGATGGTCTGGGGGTGAGTAAATTAACTGCAATTTTATTTTGGGGTAAACTAACGCATCGAGGAATATAAAATTTAATTAAAAAAATTAAATAAAAGGAACAAATACCACATGCACTATTTGTATGCATCACACAACAAAACAAAAACGAATACTTCAAGACAAAACAACAAGACATTAGGATTGCTGTGTTCAGCATATCATTTGTACAAAAGATCAGATATGTAGAATTACCCGTTGTATTATCAGGAGGGTGGCATTTTATGCATGGCTCTCAGACAACCTTATCTTGCTCTGCTGTGAGCTCAAGCCAGCAAAAAATGATAACAATTGCAAAACTGTGTGCACAAGCAGAATAACCACAAGCTGACATATTAATAAATGTATTTCTCTGAAAAAAATGAACCAGTCAGTGTTCTAACCTCATAGCCAGTACACTGAAAATGCATTGGCAGTATCCTATTTCACACACTATCTAGGTCTAGTTTGCTGGTGCTGGATAATTACACACTTTTGAGAATACAGTAAAACAGAAAACAACTACATAACACTTTGTCAGTTACTGTTTGTGATGGCACATGCATGCTAGTGTATAGCTAAATTTATGACTGGAATAGTTTCTTTACCTTTAGGTTCATATATTTACAACTGTACAATGCAAACACACTCTTGTCAGTTTTAATCTAGACTAAAGACGCATCTTTTTAATCTTGCACACTTCCATCATATAAATCCTCTGGGGGTTTAGGCTGCATTAGTAAGATCAACCAGAACCAGGAACATTTCCGATAACAACTGATGTACTTGTCGCATCAAAGAGTGCCGAACAGTACTCTTCTCTCAGCCATCTTGTCTCATTGTTCCAAGATTACCGCAGCGGGAAGGATGCAGTTCATGCCCAGACCTGATGGTAGAGTGGAAAATGGGAAGCGGCGACCTGACAAGAGCTAAAATGATATAGCTGGATAAAGAAGGACGCAGCGACTTGACACGTCTTCACTACAAAATTTCAACTGCTATTAGATTATTAATGATAATCTTAAATCTATTTACTTCATTATTAACTTTATTTATTTTTATCAAGCCTTGTCAAGCTTGTGCAGAGGGGCCTGGGTTCTCCTGAGTTTTTTTTTCCTTCATTGGAGTTTGGCTGTTTCAGAATAAGAATTTTTAAGTTTTACTTAATCAATATTGCATATAGGAATTTATATTCGGTTTAATATTTGACCTGTAAATATAAATAATGTTGCCTTGACTTGACAAGTTCAAAGATAATGTCCCAAACTCCCACAGAAGATGTGTGTGGGTGATATGAGCCCCCCCCCAAAAAGATACATTGAAACATATGCATACAGACATGTTTGGCATACTATTTAATGTCCCTAGTTACACTTCTATTCCTCTTTCGTCTGTATTGTTCTTTAGGATCGTCTATGTAAACCATTGTCCTGGAAATGAGCACACAGCTGATTTTGTGTCGGCAAATTGTTTGAGCCACAGTTCAAACACAAGAACAGCACTTTATGAGCTCATTAGGTCCAAACATAATGTGTTTTTGTGCAAGCCTTTAGTCTTCAGTGCTGTTATCAACCTGGACAGCTGTGAAAGTCACCCACTGTTTGACATAATTTGACTCGAAGACTCCCACTCTGTCTAGTGACTCAGTCTCGGTGTGATCCTTCCCATCGAATCCCGACGGGCTGGAACAGTCTGATTCCAGAAAGCCACTATCTATGGTGTCTAAATCCAGTCCCATCTGAGGGTAACCATCATCAGAGTGCTCATTCGAACTATAGGAGAACAGGGAGACCTGTTCAACATTCTCCAATTCGTGGTCGTGTATATGCCAATCATCACAGTCTAAAGCCTGTATTCTCCCCCTGCCATCATGTAACAAAGCCCCCGGCCGGCCATCGGCCGTCTCAACCGCTCTCTGATCAGCTTCTGCCCCGATAAAGTCATCAATGCTCCGTCTGTGACTTTCACCGGACCAGTCGGCCACAAGGCCCTCCTGGCCAGACACTGTAACGGTGTCCATTGATATGTGGCCACCGGAGTGAGTGGAAACATGACTGCTGCTTCCGTGGAAGTAGAATTTAGATGAGTTTTGACTGGCGGCATTGAACGAGTTGGAGTCTGGCTGTTGAGCGTTCCTGTTGTTAGCAGGTTCGTCTGAACTTTCAGTCTGCTGCCTGTCACTAAGGACCAGCAAAGTGGTGCTCTTCTCCAGAACATCAAAGTTGTTGAAGGTTAGGACTGGTCCGACCCATTTCTGAATAAAACAGAGGAGTAAATATGAGTAAATATTGTTTTTATTTCATGAAAACAATCACATAGCTGAACAATAAGGGAAGCATGATGTCAAGTTTGACTTTTTGTACTGTAGTCTTGAGTGATTAGATATTTAACTAAGTAATGTTTTGCATTATATGCCAATATTGTGCATTGAATATTATGTTTATGAAGATATAAACTATTTTATCTAGAGCAACTTTTCAAATGAAAGAACATTTAACATTTTGTCAACGAGCTAAATCGAGTCTGCAAAGCCAAGTTATAGCTATCCTGGAGTTGCATAATCTGTATAATTCCTTGTTGTTGTTAAAAATCTATTTATGATAGATGAAAATTAAAATATTTTCTGAAGTTTAGGAGCATTACATTTCCAGGTACATTTTGTGATATCAAATATATTGAAGCTATTGGAGTTTGCAGGGTCACCCTTGTGCAAAGAAAAATGTTACTATATCATTTATTATATAAAATAATACATGTTTAATATATTTGAATATTACAAAATATTCAACAACAGATAAGAAACTGCTATTTTCAAATATTGAAAAATATAAGCAAGCACTTGGTTCTTATAAATGGAAATGTATTGTTTCATATATTGCATCCATGATATAATATTTTCAACATATTCATTATATATTTTTGTTAGTAAGGATCACAGACAGTGTTCTTCAACTGAAACACTGCACCACCTACAGTGCAAATGTTCAGTGCAAATGTTCAGTGCATAAGCATAAAAAAAGATACTAAGTTTAGTTGCCATTTGAAGGTCTTAATAAAATACCAGTAAAACATGATAAAACAGTTTGAGGTGTTACACAAAATGAAAACTGGCTAAGTGATATTACAGAAGATAAACTTCACAATTACACAAAGTGAAAATATATTTTTATCGGCTAAAAGGCGTGTATCAATATTCTGCAATTTTCTTTGAAATATATGTTAGATTATGGTGTGTTGGAAATGTGAGGGTGACATAGTGTGAGGCGCCATGGAGCAATTCACATATTAAGAAAATTTTAAAATACTCTTTTCCTGTGCAATACTTATTTTCCTATTTTATGGGAACTCATTTCCAATTTAAATAGAATTATGTACAAATATTTAGCAAACTTTATTAACTTGACACTGTCACTTGCAGTTCCAAATAGAGCATGTTACTGTCCCCTGCTGGAACAAATTTGCCTTCACAGTTGAACAAGTTCACAGGCCAAATAGCTGACACCATTTCCTCAGTAACAACGGTCAACGGAGATAAAGAAAACGAATCCTTGAATCTCACTAGTTCCCAAATCGGACAAATTTCACAATGCCAGCAATGCTGGTGCTATACAAATCTTACTTATGCGCTCTTTAGCACAAACACAACTATATTTTTGTTTTGAGCAAGAACTCCCTTTACCCAGTGGAATATTCACCAATTTCCCCTTTTGTTAAAAACAACTATTTATATCTACCCACCATATCGGAGTTTGAGTTTGAACTCATAGAACTTTCCATTCGAGGGGAAAGCTGCTTTCGTTTTGCACATGTCACAAAGTCTCACCCAAATGTTTATGAGTGAGCCCCTGTTCTTTGAAGACCCTACAGAGTGACTCATTCGCTAAATGTCACATTCCCCGCTCACGAGTGAGGTGAGACACGAAAGTCCCCTTACAATGTATAGAGCGAGCTGGTTGAAAGTAAAATTGAAAATAAGCATACCTTAAAGTCTCCCTGATATGTATGGTAAAGTGGTTTAAAGTAGTCTTGGGGACTTGGGATGTGTTCCCATAAAGCCATCTTTTTGATTCCCCGTCTGTATGTGAAAAAGACAAACTGTTATAGGACAGAAAGTGTAGTTCGGTGAATGCATTCAAAACAGAGTGATTTTGCGTTCACTTTCACACACTGTAAATGTGCTAAAAAAATGAAACAGCATGAGCACCGCATTGTGCATCGAGAAGCTGCCGACTTCGATGCATTTGCAACCTTGTAGGTTTGACTTCCTCCACTCTCTGACCTACATGAAAATAGACTGTCTGCATGAACATGTCTGCTTCTCTTGTGGTTTTTGTCAATGTGGGAGGTGAGAGGGACTATTCATATACGGTAAAAGGAGTCATGTCGATTACTGGAAACGTCTTGTAGAGGAGGTGCTATCAATTTATCTGTGTGCTTTCAGTCCTTCTGCTGCCGTGGATTATCAAGTTCTTGGTACACTATCTTTCAGATTTTTAAGAATGACTGAAGATATCAAAATGGTTTCCTCTTAGAAAGGCAAAAGTTAATAAAGGTCCCGCTGACATATGACTTATTTTATGAGTCTCACATGACTCATAAATAAACTTTCAGTCATAAGGAGAATGTTTTCTTCACTTCTCCACATGCCACAAATCGGTATGTGAGAAAACTGTATAATTCCCTAAAGTTTCAAAAAGCGGCCTCGGTGTCCGATTTGGTTTTATTGCTGTCATTATAGCTCACAAACTGAATACTCACAGTTTACCGTTGTACAAGAGCACCACCAATACCACAATAGGCACTGCCATCAACAGCAGGAAATAATATTCTTCTGATCCAGGAGAATCACACGTCCATTCTACACTGCTGCTCCATTCACTCCACATGGACTTAAACCAACTGGGATGCACAGCAACCTGGACGTCGGCCACATACCGACGGCCCGGCAGAAGTCTATCACTGGCAATAACCATTGATTGCTGGGTTTGATCTGTGAAAATGTTCGCCTTCTGTTGAAAAATCAGCACACATTTTACTTTTCAGGAAGACCATCCAAAATGTATCAGATTGGTGTCATATTTTTGTGTCCATGGAAAATATAATTCAATGCTTACTTCGATGGAGTCCCCTTTGATACGTAACCGTACTCTGTAGTATAATTTTTCATACAGTTGATGCTCGATAAGCCTATAAACCACGTCCCATGTCAGATTGAAACCTCCATCCATTTTTTCAACGTTTAGGTTGTAAGGATGTATAAGCTTAACTGTAACAAAAGAAACACGTCAGGGAATGCTGCAAATAATATTACAGTGTGATTTCACATTAACAAATACAGACATTACTTGAAACTGGGAATAAAGAGAAAGTTTAAGTATTTCAAACACAGCTACCGTATGATAAAAGTAAAAAGCAAACTAAATTAAATAAAAAAGCAAATAAAAGTGGCATTGCTCAAGTTAACTTCCTTGCACAATACGAAGCTTTGCAAATGCATCAATAAATTTGACCTTTTTCAAAATTCCTCTCAAATTGTTTTGTTAATATAATTTGTAAAGAAAATAGCATATGGGACTTTTGGGCCCTTCATGTGCATGATGCTTAAATTTTTTGATTAATATAGATTTACTTACTAGATTTGTATAAAAGTATGTTTTTAGTTACTGAGGTCTCTGCACCGCCTTGTTCGGTCATCGGTGTTGCTGTTATAGAGCAAGAGGTATCATAGTTCATAACCATCTGCAGTTCTTCTGATTCTATTGTGCACCAGGATTGTGATGATTTCATGCTACAGTCTCCATCCACAGGACCAGATTCATCACTGGAAAACATGACAACAGAGGCCGTCTTAATAACAAACAACAATAATAATAAAACAGTGAAAAGACTGAAGGCAATGTTATATGACGCATCTATGAACGTCATTCCACATTGATAGGACTCAAAGTAAGAACACGATGTGCTAGATCTGTACCTGCAGTTGGCCACAATGTAACACGATGCTGTTCCTGCCGAGTCAGAATTAGAGCAGTTCAATGTGGAGATGAAGTCTGTAGTGCAGGTCACATCGCACACGCTGTCATCTGCAAAGTGTATGACAGGGGAAATGTACTTATTTGAGAATAGCATTTCTTCACAATGCAAAACATGCATGCATGGTATTTTACTGTTGTGACAAAAAAGTTCTAATAGTATGATATTTTTAAACTATAATAAAGGAAACTTCATAAGATGTTTGTAATAATTGATGTCAAAAACTTACTGCACTCTATAAGTCCACAAACAATAAATAAGGTTATGGCTTGCCATAGAGCCATCATGGAAGAATCTGTGGTCAGCTCTGCTCAAACACCTTTTACAGAGCTCACATACAAACTGCAATGAAAAACAAAGATGTTAATACATTTGTATTTTTTAAAATCCTAAAATTAAATATACCGATGAAATCAAATGTTTATGAAATCTAGATCAGACTTTGTAACAGCAAAAGCTGTAGCAAAACAACTTGTGTTGAGAGGCGCTGAGTTAAAAACAGAAGTAGACAGGTGAAAGTGACTAAAAAGGAGAAGGGAGATTTTAAAACATTCTTACCGTAATGATACTGCCATTTAATGTTCACAAAAATATACGCTTCAGATGAAAATATGAATTACTGCAACTCTAAGTCATAAACCAGTACATTGTACGCGTCCTGACATTTACACTGTGCCTATCTTGTGATCTACATGCACAGTCAGAGTGCTTATGACGAACGTATTACATTAAGGATGTGGTTGTGGCTTTAACAAAAGCTTATTTGCAAACGCTCCACCCCATGCGATGCCAATTAAGGCTCTTTCCTGTTGTGTAGTTGCTGACTTGAGGGGCCAGATTGAAATGCAATGTCATCAGATTCAGACAGATGTGGTTTGTGTGTTGTATGTTAAAATAGATTGGTATGGCTAAAAATAAAGTCAATGCAAAATGCAAAGCAGTGATAATGTGTTATTTTTCGTTTTGGTTGATGTAATTCATGTTATAATAAAATTACATTTAACGTAGGAGGGAATTTTCATTGAATTTCATTTTAATTTTGATATTTTTAGCACATGCAAAAACAACTTTGTTTGACCAAAGTGCTTAACAATGTCCAGAAAAATAAACTCACACACAAACAAGACACATACAATAAAAACATCAACATCAAAAAACATTTAAACTGAGACTACACATGACAGATGTAGAAAAAACATAGAGGGAAATGTTAAGAGAATTAAACAATTATATACATTTTACATATAAACCATAAGAAGTGGAACATGATCAACAGTAACCTGGCTTGGGAACTATAGGTGTCCAAGAAATGCCTGATTAAAAACCTTAAATTAGTGGGATTCTATCAAATAAATTACAAATCAAAAAGTACGATTCCTGTTATTGCACAAATCCATCAACATACATTCATATCCGTATGTTTCGATCAAGCAATAATTAAAAATGTTTCGTTAAACAAACTAATTGTTGATTTTTTTACATTAAATTAGCAGTGCAGGTGTTATTCATTAACCTGTATTTATACAAAATAGCTTGTAATTCATTAACCTGCAATTATTTCAAGTACTTCATTCAGCCGGTCAGTATATATGGACATCGTTGAACATTTCGCTCAGGCAGATGCGTGTGTGCGCTCCCGGGTCCTAATTATCGCTGGTAAATGTTTTCTTTTTTCCAGGAGGGAAACTTCGCTAGATTTTCGCTTTGAGTTTAACACGAATTTTCAATTATAAGGCGTTGGTTTTAGAGATCAGCACCCATCTTCACGGATCAGAGGTACGTCTGTCCATCCACACAAAAACAGCGCAATCCGAACATTTACGCGGCTGGAGACCCCATGAAGTTTGCGCTGGTTTTCTTTGCGGCTTTTGCTAGCTAGCAGTGCTAGGCTAACACCCATCACACATCGCACGCGATACAAGGATGACAAACCACGAAGCATATGTGTTAATAAACTGATCGCTGATTAGATCTATATGCCGTTTTGGGGGATTTATATGGTCTTTATATTTATATGATCCGAGCACTTTTGTCGCAAATTCACTCAGCGGCAGAAGTGCGCAGTTAAGATGATGGTGTCCAGCATCGCTGTGAAACTGCGCACATTGCTTTCCACCTGACCGGTCCAATTTATTCACTGCGCTTTATTAAACTTATCTCATGCATAAGATCCCCAATGATCAGCGAAGAGCCAATTTTACAAGTAATCTGTACGATTCTCGTTGCTAATGAACTACTGAACAACTTCCAAACAAATATTTGTGGTTATTTGGTTGGTGTACTGATAAGGACTGGCTTGACACCTATTCGTAAAATTGTGAAATTAAACTGCTTTATATTACTACACTTTAGTATGGTTTCAACGCAACGCTTTATTTTCTGCAATGCGGTGTGAAAATACTCATCCGAAATATATGCGCACTGACTAATATCATCTCGTTTCGTGACGTGTTTATTGAACGAGCCGTTTTTAAAAGATTAATAAAAAGTCACTCTTTTATATTTCTTCTGTTATGATTTAACTAACGATGTTCAGCATTACATAACGCTTTACATATAACGCTAAATATGTAATGCAACGTTTGTTTTGCCTTTGCACATATTACAGTTGCTACAAATATAATGTATTGTGAATTCAGGTTGATTTGGACACTTTGACACTCCTCAATGGCTAAAAGTGTCCCAATCAACCTGAATTCCCCCTATAAATAAAAAGTAAATATTATGTGATGCTATTTTTATGGTTTCAGTTTGATCCAGATCACGATGTCTGATAAATCTACCTGTGTACTATACGAATGGCTTTACTATGCAGCTTGCTTCACTAAAAATAAAACCGTTGTTGTGTTCCAGGTTTCTGTACACTTTGGTGGCCCACAAGTCATGTCTGGTATAGCGTTAAGTCGTCTCGCTCAAGAACGAAAGGCTTGGCGGAAAGACCATCCTTTTGTAAGTAAAAAGTGTTTTTGTTGTTGAACTTGCTTTGCATGGAATTGTGGGTTTGTTTTTTTGTGAAAAATGCGAATGGGTACTTTCCGTAGTGGAGAAACTATTATTGTATGATTTCACTCTATATTTTTTATAGTCAAGAAATCATTACATTGTACATTAATGTAACACTGTACATTAATGTTCATAGTGTTAATGTTCATAGTATATAGTCATCTCTATATATTGTTCATAGTACATACCTACTGTAAAATATTTTCATAACTGTATAATATTTTATCAATATTGTATTCTGTATTTATTCTAACTGTATATCCTGCACTTGCTAACTGCACTTCTGGTTAGACCTAAACTACATTTCGTTACACTGTACTTGTTAATGTGTAATGACAATAAAGTTGAATCTCATCTAATTAGTGAAACCGTAGGGGTGTACAGCTTAAAAATACAACAAGGCTGGTGTTTTCAATCTTGCAGCCACCCACGGTTTTATTCAAACAATTCCAGTTCATTGGGCCTTATTCATGAACAACGAGTAGAACTAATTTATGTAAATCGTTCGTAAAGTTGTTCTGACTTAAATTTTTGGATTCATAAAAAATGTTAGTTGGTACGAAAAAATATACACCTGCTCCCTACCACTTGTTAATGGTGTGTAAACCATTGAAATGTTCTGTTTCTTTTGACAAACGGATTAAACTGCATTTCGTGCACTGTGTATCAATATTTCACGACTTCCTTGGCCATGTCTTTTTTTAGTTTACTCTTTAACTTTGGACAGTTGTGTTAAAAGGGAAAGGTCTGTGTTTTACCCAATCACAGTGGAGGAGAGGCGGGACAAACAATACATTGAACAACCATCACACTTGTACAACAAAACAATGATGAAGTTAACATTGCTGGTTATTGCATTTTTATATTCCGTAATCATTTTCAAAAACAGAAGCTTGTAACATGTTACTGCCATCGATATACCTAATCATAGCAACCAATGCGTCTCTGTAAAAACGCGCAGAGCATCAGCTGGTTATTTTCAGAAGAGCACCAGGCATTATTTAAAATGCTTTGGTGGACACGTTAATTTATTGTTCGGCAATATGGCGTCCCTGAGATTGGAATCCACAGCATTGCTAGATGCCTAATTGCATATCTGTAATTCATAGGCGGGGATTATGCTAATTGTGTGAGTGTGCATGCACGCCTTATTTACGAATGATTGGAATTCATTAACATGCATCGGTTTTACTATCAAATCTGACGTTTACGAAGTATTTGTGAACCTGGAGAAGCGTTTTCAGGAAGGTCCTACGTGCAAATCACTCAAATAAATACTTGTACATTTACGAATGTTTCATGAATGACACCCATTGTTTCGTTTTACAGGGTTTTGTAGCTGTACCAACAAAAAACCCAGATGGAACTATGAACTTGATGAATTGGGAGTGTGCCATTCCTGGAAAAAAAGGGGTATGGGTCCAGTTTGGAAAAAAGATTATAGTTATTGCTTGTTGAATGTTCCATAATGTTGTGAGGTTAAAGTGTACAGTATGGAGCACACACAGTTATCCTTGTTTGTGTAGTGCAGTTGACAACTGGCATACCTGATCAAAAAGGGCATTGTTTTTTCTTAGACGCCGTGGGAGGGAGGCTTGTTCAAACTTCGGATGCTCTTCAAGGACGACTACCCTTCCTCTCCGCCAAAGTGTAAATCTCATGTTCTGTTGTACCTTCATTACTTGCCTTCAGTTTGTTCTGTTCATGATGGGATGATCGTTGTGATAATTGTTTCTCTAGGTAAATTTGAACCTCCTTTGTTCCACCCAAATGTATATCCGTCTGGTACTGTATGCCTGTCGATTTTAGAGGAAGACAAAGACTGGAGGCCTGCCATTACAATCAAGCAGGTAAGACGTGGAAATTGATGGGCCACATTAAAAAGCAGCGATGTGAGTTTTACTTTTGTTATCGGGCGATAGTAGCGGTTTTAGAATGACCGTCAATGCTTCGATTAGGTTGGTGTTAGATGCAGATGTTTTTCTTTCTACTTTTACTGTGACTGATATGTGTTTGTGTATTTTTAACATCTAGAATGTTTTTGACAGGTATAGTTTAGGTTTTAGTAATAATAATTAAGGCATTAAATAATTGTCACCCAGTTTTTTTTTTAAATGTCTATTTGGCTAAATCCCCACAATCTCTGAGCAAAGAGATGTATGGTTGGACATATGGGCTTGTTAAGCCTGACATCATGCACCCCCATATATAGAAGGTCATAGACTGTTTCCGGGTCCAAACGCTCAATAAAATGCTATTTGGCAAAAACTAAAAATGCTAATAAACGCTCATGGCGACCTGTAAAACTATTGGAAATCTAACATCTATCTTCATAGCGAAATCCGAAATGGCCAGTCAGCGATTCGATTTTTCATAATTTATTCAAATATTGATGTCGGAGGTCTGCGAGCCTGGTGACTGTAGTGTACTGTATACTTTTGAGTTAATACATGTTTCGCTTAAATGTGTATTATGAGTAAACACCGCTCCTAAACTGCTGTTTAAGCTGTAGCCCAACTTGAAATGAATGGATGCTTGGACCTGAAAATGGTATTCCTCGTGTCACCGCTTTACAAGCAAATTATTTATATACAATTATTGTTTTTCACATTCGAAAACGTATACAACAATCATAATTCTACCTCAAAAGTATAATGCAAGTGGCGTTTAAGCTATATATTGTTTTTCTGCAAAATTGCTTATCCGAGTGGTGAACACAATCCATCCCTGAAGAGGGCAGTATTATCCCACAAAGTGCCACACTTTATGGAATCTCTCTTTCTATCCATCTTGTTGTTGTGTCTTAAGATCTTGTTAGGAATCCAAGAACTCCTTAACGAACCAAATATCCAGGACCCTGCACAGGCTGAGGCGTACACAATTTACTGGTATGCACCTCCTATTCAATATATCCTGTAACGCTTATTGCATTTTCTGAATCTCTTGAATTTTGATACATTTGTTTCAGCCAAAACAGAGTGGAATATGAAAAAAGGGTCAGAGCGCAAGCCAAAAAGTTCTCGCCGTAAACATCAAGATTTTCTGCTGTAATGGGAATGGTTTTGACCAGGTCTCCTCCCCCCTGTTACTTCCCCTTTACAAATAATATTCACTTCATACTAATTTCCTGCTGGGTGTAAAGAAATGAATGTGTCGTGCCATTGTTGATCCACTGATGCTCATCCTGACAAACTCTCTTTGGAGTTTGAAATTTGGACTTATGTAGAATTTGCTTTGTGACTCCACAGCAAATGAGCATCACGCTAGACCGTCTAAGGGTTTTTTTTTGTGGGCGGGGGGGGGTTTTGGTAAAAGTGCTTAACAAAAAGGCACAACAAACGACATCCACATACAGAAGAAGTTATATTCCACAGACAGAGGTATGAGCCTAAAACTGCTTACATTTCACTTGATCTTTTTTTTTCCTTTCAGACTGGCCTCCTTAGTCTATTTAATGGTTTTAATGGTTTAAAACTTGCTATTATTGTCAGTATTTCCACTGCTGTAAAATGATACTTTTATACTTTCTTTACTTTAACTTGGTGTCTTTAGGAAGATTTCCATTCCTGATGCAGGCAGTGTACTAAGCATGTACCATTCAGTATGCTAGCGTTGTGCTGCCTCGGCCGTCTGTGTACCACAAAAAATGACTTTAGTAAAATGGCCTCTGAATCAAATGGATGGCAAATTAGTTAAGCGCTGCATCAGTCTCTTTGTGTTTATATGGTGTTTTGTTCATGTAAGTGTATAGAGTAAATAAAAATGTTTATACAAAGCCAGTTGTGTGGCCGCAAGTGTCAAATCATGAATGGATCCATTTCCAATCAGCTTTGAAAGGTAAGTACCTTATCATTTTATCCCAGTACTAAATCGACTGGTTACCCAAAAACGAAATTTGTCATTTGTTTACCCTCTTGTCATTCCAAACCTGAATAGTTTCATTCATGTTCTGCAGAAAAAGATATCTTGAAGAATGTTGGTAGCCTTACAACATTGGCCTGATTGACTTCCATTTTATGGACACAATCACATTTCTCAAAATATCTTTTGTGTTCCACAGGAAAAACGTCTTAATGATTTTATACAACAAGGTGGACGATGACAAAGCTGTGATGTAAACTATTGCTTAATTACTTCAGCAATTCAAGATGTGGACCCTTTGACCACTGTTTTCAGTTTTAGTCTTTTTGTACAGATGGTAGGTTTCAAGGCAAACCAAAAATGGCAAAATATTCAGTTATACCTTAAAGGTCAATCTGCTTACTGGCACCAACACTAGATTCATCTTGTAATTTTGAGCACTTTATAGATAATCAGCCTGATAGCTCAATTTTAAGTGCTTTCAGACAGTCAGGACAAGTGAAGTGAGGGACTGATGAGAGTCTCGCAAAAGTGTCATTTATCTTGACTTGAGTATTGATTTTTTTTTTTCTCAAAGTGCTGTATGTTGGTCTGTCTTTAAGCTCGCACTCAGCCAAGTTTCAATTTGCTTAATGGTGGACCAAATTTGAGGTTGTTTTGTTGCAAGCAGAAGAGAGTAATTTCATTAAAGCACTACTTCAGCTTGACAATGGGGTAGCACCTAAATCTCACTTGTTGTAAAATGCAATTTAATCAGCCCATCAGATTAAGAAGATGCATGGACCCCTTCTAGAAAGGGCAGTGGTTTGTGATTTTTGTCTTGAAGGGATCTAACAGCCAGGTATTGTGCCCATGCGAAAATGTCCCACATATCCATCAAGGGTAAAACAGTATCTTGCCCTGAACCCTGCACTTAGTGAAGTAAAATGCTGAAGCTGGACAATGTCTATGCTAATGATGAATTCTTCAGAAAAGAAATGTTTAATAGTTCTGACATTAACTCGGTATGGTGTTCTCGCTGTGCTTGTTTTCAGGAATAGCGGCTTTCTGCTCTGTGAGCTTGTTAAGACTGCTGATAGACTGATGAAATGCAAGACTCGAGGGTGTCCTGGCAGTTATGAATATTTTCAGCACAATTTTCACGTTCTGATCTGTAAGAAATCCAGCTAGAAACTATTAGTGAGGCATATTGTCAGTGTGTAGAGGGTAAAAGAAAGACCTGATGCCAGATTTTAGGCTGGTAATTGAAGGAGTGAAGGGAATAATTGGTGTAAAACATAATTTGTAAGAAGATTTTTACCAATTTGAATCCACTAGATTTTAAACACTATTTCAGTCTGGATCATTAATTTGTAAAGCTTTTTATTACTAATTAATGAATCACTGTTACTTATGTAAACTTAAGTCTTCTACATTTAAAGGTGATTTACGTAACTGTGTTCAGAGCTGTATAAAGACTATCTTTACACAGGTATTTGACTTGTTTACGATTAAGCTATTAGTTTTTATTTTTAAATCCACAGGGAACTGTTTTACCAACCACTCTGAACCCCTTAGTCAGTCACTGCACAGTAAAGCCTTGGCAGCCATACACAACATGACAGCATTTGCTTGGACAAGCACACATCACATTTCCTAGAAAATCTCAAATGTGTCTGCATGGTTCTCTGGTTCCAAACTGCGCAATTTAAAATACATTCTCAGAACCTTTTGAAGTCATTTGTGCATGAACCCCAGGGGTTTTAATAATTGCTATCTTTGAGCTGGTTAAATTAGATTAACACACAATGGAAAGTATGCTTCTGCAATGCAATCATAAACCCTTTAGAAAAGTTGATATTCGTCTCCGCCTGATTTCCATTTCGAGTCAAGGGGCCTGTTTCAATAAGGAGGTCCAACCAACTTAAACCTTGAACTCAGTTGATTTACTTAGAAATAAGAAACTTGAGTTTTTGTTCTCAGAACAGCTAATTTGATTTAGTTCAATTTTCTCCGGTTAGGCTAACCCTGGCTTAAGCGCGTACACCATGACTATAAAAAAAAACATCATCAATGGAGCTCTGATGACCATGGCAACGGCACCATAAAAAGCAACATGGCGGCAGGAAGCACTTGAGATCGAGGCGCACTTTCTGCTCTGCATACAGTGGATTTAATGATGTGCTGAAAAGGAAATGTACCGATAAACACATAAATTAATACTTAAATGAATATAATAACAGAAATAATAATAAAAAAATATGTTCTCACTTGAGTCCTCTGATTATGCCAATTAGACGTCATGGTTTATAGGACACCTGTATCCTACTCGGGTCCTAAATTGTTCTCCTGAAATCAAAGTACATCCCTATGAATGAATGCAGCCTCTTCATACTGAATCATCTATAAAAGCAAATATGACATATTTGTCTCTGTGTGATCAAAATGTGTGCCATGAATGACTATTTATGAAGGAGTTACACCACTTGCACTTTAAAAGTGGGAGAAGATCGAAATGAACTCTTAGCTTTACCAAACCATCTCCCGACCAGGTTAGGTTCACAGAGTTAGTTACTATGGCTGCTGACTCTGAGTATAAGTTTCCTCTCTTTTAGAAAAGTGCTCGAGTTACCCCGCTTTTTCGGGTTTGACATACCTCGCATTCTGAAATGGAAAACGCAGAGTTTCCCCTCATTTCAGGGTTAATATAGAGTTTTCGCATAACCTCCTCTTATTTATCCGATTTTTCCGTGCACACCATTATTATAGAAAAATGTATTTGCACTGGTAATCTTTTATCAAAAAAATCAACAACAACTCTTCATCACGTGAGCAACAAATAACTACCCTCACTTCAAACATTGATCTCTCCTCTTTCGCCCCACTGACACTGAAGTCACCAAACTTCTCCCCATCCACCCCACCACCTGTCCACATGACCCATCATATTCATAACAAATTTTTTAATATAAAATGATTGCCGTATTCAAATTAAGGTGATCAAATATACACGAAGTTACTAATTCAACAAGTAAAGAATTAATTTACAAAAGCAGATAACTCGCATGATAAAACACATGTGACTCAGGAGTCCTCTTCACCAGCCCTAACACCTCACAGGTTTAGGAGCCATAGTTGCCTCATTTAATATCCATTGTTAAACGTAATGGGAAATTACACAGGTGTTTAAATATCATTATAAGGAGACCAAGGGGGAGAAAATACGGTCTTTTCTCTTGACAAAACATGACTGTGAGCTGACATTTATTCCTAAATGTTAAAATTAAGACGAATAAATGCTGTAGACTAGAGGTATTGTTCACTCTCATTTTAAGTAAACTAACACAGTTTCCTGAGAGAATGTTATTTCAACGTATTACCAACATTTTAATGAATTTGAACCCAGGTTGTTTATGCACAAACTTCTCAAAACACATTTCTACCAAAAAGCCTTGCTGGTGGACCTTTCTGCAACAGGTCTTAAAAGTAAAGCTGTTGTTTTTTTAAAGATGCTGTGCAACAGACGCTTCAAATAGTCTGAAGCAGCTGGGGCGGTGCACTAATGATGTGCCCATGGAAACAGACAATGTGAACGGTTTCCTCTGATCAAAAAACAACTGTGAACCAACTCGAGGGGGTCTAACACACCTTACAATTTATAGCCTATATCATGTGGCTGTGTTTGAAAATTCTGCAATTTGTGGTTACGAAATGAATATTTGCCAGCGTGATGATGTTGGTGTATCTGGCTGTTTACAAGCACTCTGTTGTTTGTTGACTTGCATGTGTTTGATGACTGTGAAGCATTTGGAAATAACTCTCTAATTCTTTTCAGCATCCTACACTCCATAGAATAACCTTTTTTTCATCTAAATGGTTCCATGAAGAACCTTTCTGTTTCACAAAAAATATTATAAAAAGGTAGGAGAGAGAGGGTTCTTTAAAGAACCATTGACTGAATGCTTCTTGGTGGAAATAAAAATGGTTCTTCTATGGCATAGCTGTGAAGAACCTTTTAAGCACATCTTTAAAAGAAAACCTATTTTTACACCTGACATCATATTGTATTTCTTCCAATTATGTAATGTTTCGTATGGCTTGGTCATGATTGCTTTAATGGCATTAAAGAAACCCTTAGTACCTTATGAATGATTGCAATTATACACAGATGATGTCTGTATATTGCAGTTCTGCCCATAAAAGCTTGAAGTGCGTTCTGTGTGGAAAGCTTTTCATTTGATCCTTTAAAACTGGGTTGCATTTGAATACAAAACAGTACACGGCTTCACAAGTGGGATGGTGGAAGTGGAAACCTCAAGAGCTTCAAAGGACCCATCAATTTGCGGAAACAGCGACTATTCATAAAGTGCAGGCCTTAATTCTTCATATTATATGCACTTAGTATTTGCAGGAACACAACACAAAACATCCCGTTCAAATTTGGCCACTTCATGTGCATTCAGAGAGAATGAACCTTGCACGATACAGTCTCAAATTGTTTCTTCGTGTGTAGCCCTTGAACATGGATCAATGGCTTGATAAATGCAAACTCTTCCTTTTTAAAAGGAAATTAAATTAAATATTCACCTAGAGTGTTTGGAAAAATTTGACTCAAGGAAAAATTGAAATGTTGCCTCAAAAATAAACTTACAATAATAAACAAAAACGAAATAAAAATGAATTAATCTTATATAGCGGGTAGGCTTCCTCTGTGTTTGGGGGATAAATTATGTATTTCTAGAATGGATGCCTACCCGACGGACCCAGTGAATCCTCAGACCTCCTCTTCCTATATTCATATTCTTAAGTGCTCCCTCTGTCATGCATAAGGTATGGGAAATGTCCTTTTGGACAATTCAACTATACTGAAATAGTGGGATTATAACACCTGCGGATCTGAATTAATCTTATATAGCAGCATCAAAAATATTCCAATAAATTATAAAATGACAAAAAGCTAAAATTGCTAAAACTGAACGTAGAATTAACACTCAAATTTAATAAAAAAATAAAAGCTAATTTAAAAATATGAATAAAACCAAAACTATAATAACTCTGGAGCCATAGAGTCTTGATGCCAATCCTCGTCCATTTCCGCTATTTAAGCTTCAAAGCATCCCCGTGAAACCAATGAAAGTAAACAATCCCACATCTTTTTCTACCCAGGTACCAGCATCTTCCAGCCATTTGGAAACCCTCTGCCGAGATGCCTGGCTGGTGCTTTGTTTTATTGGCTGTGGTAAAGAATAATTTCAGTGTTGAGAGGCACCTCACCCCAGCAGCTACGTAATTAATGTGTCCGAGCCTATTTATAGTAGCGAGGAAAGGCGATGGAGACGTGGGTGGTGTGGATGGGTGAGGGGTGCTGTTGGTGGCGCAGGGAGCGAGGACAGGGGGCCAGTGACACCTTTGCGTTGCCTCATAGTCGGGAATTCTGAAGCTTCCTCCGTAGATGACTTGATTCTTGCCTTTCGGTTTTATCAAGTTTGAGATATATTTATAAGAACTTCACACGAGCTCCAAGGATTGGCTCTGTAATTAAACAACCTGATGCTCATCTTAAGTCCAAATGCTCCGGTGTGGGACATTAAATGCAATGAACAGCCGCAGTTTGCCAATGATTGTGCTTTCATTTTTTTAATTGACTTGTCAGTGCTGTGTTTTGAGCTTTGTCAACATTCGCCAGTGTAGTTTCACACGCTAGGAGAGTCTAACCAATAACTCAATCGATAATCAATTACAACAACAGCTTAAAAATCATGCTTGGAGGATCAATTTGAACCCCCCTCTCCTTTTGTCCTTATTAAAAGAGTCCAGAATAAATGATATTTTTGATGGTCTTTGAGTGCAGGTCATTTTTCTCTGGTATATCAGAGGAGTCATTTGAAAAGAATCCGCAATGTTCAGTTCTTGTTCTGGCCCCCCTGACTGTGAGCGTCACGTTTCATCCTATTCTCTCACGTAGGCTATGTGTCTGAAAACAAGGCACTGGCACGTTTGAGAGCTCGGGACCATGTTTTTTTTCTCATGCTAATAAATCTCTCAGTTCTACTGTCTGCACGATAGCACCTCCTCCTACTGTTTTGCCTAATTGGAACAAAATAGAGGAGACCTACATAAATGCCAAGCCTCAGTTGGGTTTTTTTTCAACGGGCTCCAGTGGAACAGCAGTGAAACGATAGTTTAGAGGTGTCACGGAGGTTCTTCACATAAATTCGCCCTATTTTTGACATGCTGGCAAAAAAGGGAGGCTCAATTGTTGAGCTTCAGCATATCACGATTTATAAAACTGAAAGCGGTCCAGCCTTTGATATTGGCAGGCAATACTGAAGCTCACACAGGGTCTGTTGTGCTCCATATAAAGAGAAATGACAAATTTCTGCAAAGCTTCCTTTTTTGTGTTCGACACTAGCATTAGTACTAATGTAAACATGCTGATTGTTCCCACTGCTTTTTTAGACCAAACGTTGAATGCTCCCTCACTTTGGATAAAGCATCTGCTGTTTGAATAAATGCACATTTGATGTAAATGTGAAAATATTCACACTTTCTGTACATTATAGATGCAGAAGTCTGTTTGTCTTTGGTAAATGGCAAATATTTTTATACCAGCATACGTATATGTTATGTTTCATCACAATGCCCTCAGACAGGTTTACTTTTGGGGTCTTCACACAAACAAATGTGTAAACATGCTCTTGTTTTAACTCCAAAACAACGTGGCAGAGCTCTTTATTCTTCACAGGGCTGACAGCCCCTCGGCAACTGCTCCAGGCATGCAAAGTGGTCTTCCACTTCCCATGACCATATATGGATTATACCGGAGCGCGCGAGGGGAGAGGAAATAGTCTTGGAGAAATTAAAACGTTTTCCTGTCATCAGATGAGGACAAATTAACGTTCATTGCTAAATTGACATCTCCCATCTTAAAGGGGTATACCAGCGAGCAGTCGCGTAGATTTCCATGGGCGAAGAAAAGTCTGAGGCGCACACAAACAGTCGCACGAGCATCGCGCATCAGTGAATGAGAGATCCACAGGTGAGCTGCTTCATATTGATCTGGATGTGTTTTCATTTATAACGCATGCATTTTGTATACAAATAGATGCGAGGTATTATTTGCTTTATCTGTTTTCTAAGTGCGCAAGTTAAAAAAACACGTTGTTTGCATTAAATCTTAACAAGCCTACATTATTTTATTATTAGTCGGTTTGTTGTGAATTCTTCGCCATTTTTGTGACATTCAAAACATTCTTTAAACAATGTGATCTAATGTGAACCTTTGTTGACTGGTCGTGCATATGTTTTATAGTAGTTTGCCACCTGTAGTCATGTCGCAACAGATGTTATGGATGCTGAAGTAGGGCTCGGAGGGCGCAGTTAAAAGCACTTTTTTTCTAGCATGGCTGACAACGATTTGCATTAACACAAAACTATCAGGTTGCTTTTAACACATTTAGTAGCCTGTGTAAATATTAACAATTTGACAAAAGTGGTCGAATACGTTATAATGTAACCGACATCGTTAAGTTTTGTTGGTCTGTTTCCTACCAAGTGCCTTTGCTCATTGTTATTAAAGTAATGAATTGCGCATAAGACTAAAATGATAGCCATTTTCTTTAAGACCTTGCATTTTTTAAGACGAAGTGAATTGTTTTCACTCTAAAAATAAGAAACGGTGAAAAATGCTCATTTTAATGCTAACGCGTATTTTATTCTCCCCTGGGAGACGCTTTGATGGCGCAATGGTCCACGAGGGAGTTAGTTGCCAAGACAACAGCACATATAGACACAAGACAAGGTTGACGATCCAAGAAGCGAATTATATATCAAGTGATGGATATGTATTTAAACACAGCTCAGAGTGCAAAAACATGTCAGTTGTCAAAAGAAACATTGAAACTTTAATATTTCACCACTTCGTAAGTAGTTTGATGAAGTGGGATTATTCATCAAAAACATTATTTAATAAACAATTGCATCTTTGTTGATCTGAGAGAAATAAATTCAAATAATTTCATGTCTGTCTTTCCTATTCGTGGTTGTTTAAATTCTCAGGAACATTTCAATATTGTTGAGGCATTACATTTCTTTTACATTCACCGTAGAGAATAAAACAGTCCTTCAATTGGACTCCCACAATGTGAAAGTACAGACTTTCCTGATTGACAGTTTAAATCTGTGCAGTTCTTAATGGGGCTCAAGCAGGCGTGTGAAAAGAGATTCCTGCCACATGTGAAAGACAGCACTCCTTCTGTCAGTTGTAGGTTGTAAATGCCTTTCTGGAGATATAGAAAAAACTTGTGGATTTGCATTACTTAAAAAAACCTCTCGGCATTTCATGTGCTGAAGTCATGCCATGTTGTTGAGGTTAAGGGTCCTTCGACTCAAACCATTAGAGCTGTTGACTTTCTCATTTCTCTTTAAAATTACGACGGCTCGACATGATTTACCCCTCATTTTACCAAATAATCAACCGGCACACTTGTACGACATTTGAACGAATGACATTTCACTGTCTAATTTGAGTTTTCTCAAAGTTGCTGTTGACTTCAGTATTTCACCGTGGTTTCAGTAAGAGATTTTCAACTTTCTATGTTTAATAAAAATTCATTGCAGCTTTCTCATTCACGATCCTGAGCCCAAACTAGTTTTGCACTGATATAGTTAAAGATGTTGGTTATTTATCCGTTACATATATAAACTTGCCTACACGGCATGGAGATTGTTGACCTGAGTGTGATTTGATGAACATTGAACAAAAATGAGTAGAACAATTTTATTCAAAACTGAAAAGTTGAAAAATGTATTAGAATATCAAAGTGAAATTTTCTATTCTTTTAACATCTGTCTCTTGAAATGAGTTAGTGATTTGAGTCTTCTGTGCAGATGTTAATTTCAAAACTAGTCAATTTCTTGTTGCCATGATGGTTCGGTTGCAGATTTTAAGTGGTAAAACTCTTTAGTTTTTGGAACAAAGCAAACATTTCCCTTACTGTCAGTGTTCAGTTACACAACAACCTCACAGGGACGGACAGACTGTGTCATCTAACGTCTATCCAATTTGTTCCATCACATGGCGAGCGTAAAAGCATGTAAACATCTCAAACGTCGCCTTGAAAAACAAAACTACGGCCCTATTCTTCACGTTCGATCGATCGCAATTGCAAAATGTTTGTGCGGTATTATGCCTGACGTTAACGTTGATCAACACTCCAGATCGGCTCTTAGAAAATGGCCTGGTGGGAAATAAGCTGGCATATCTCCCCTTATGGCCCTACACCTTTATCAGAGCCTGGAGGATTATTGGCCCTTATCGGCACCTGGATCGTAATGATATGTGCCCCGTTTCCCCTCTTTACACCTCCCCCATCTGACTGAATTCACTGTGGAAGACCTTTTATTTCGGCACAACGCCAGAAAACCTGTGTCACATTCCTGCAGCATCAGCCCTGAACTCACGAGCGCCTGTCTTTGTGCTGTCAGTCAGGTTCAAAAACTGATGGGATGTTGCCTCACACTTTCACTGAATGCTCTCACCCCGGGGAAAAGCTGGGGCTATTCCACACCCACGCAACCGATGGTGTTGGCATATTTCGAGAAAGAATTGTGCGTCTGATAAAGCCGAAGGACTGCATTGATTGAATTACACTGTGGCTTGGCAGGTTAAAATATTTAAATATGTGTGTGTATATCGTTTCACTGCCGATGTGGAAAACGGCACTCTTACAGGCAACCTTTAGCCCAACATTCAGAGCTTCATAATGAGAAGGACACTTGACATTTCTGCAATTTAGAAAATATTGGAGACACGGTTATGGGCTGTCTCATAGTGCTTATCCAGAAAGACTTCATTGTGAGAGAAGATGTCTCTATGACAATCACAGGGTTTGCCATCACAAATTATAATGAAAAACGGTTTGCTCAGAGCAACATGAAAAATAGGTAACAGTGAATAGGTAAGGGAGAGCTGTCTACCAAACGGAGCACAACTTTTGTCACGTGACCGTCCATCATATAGTTTATACATGGGAGAATACAGTATAAAACCTTTAAAGTCGTGAACCGGAAGTCACAATCAACATTTTCTGAGAGAAATGAAATATTAAATGCTAATTATAGAGGACGGGACTTGTTTTTATTCAACACAAATCCATATGCTGTTGTTGCATTTATTGATTTTATAAACAGTTATTCCATATAAATGAATAATGAAAGAATCATATGAGATGATTTACTTACTGACCTAGTGCAGCACACATCTAACATACAACATATACATACTAGGAATGTCTCATTGTAGTCTTTCTTGACCTGCATATCTTGGTAGGAAGAATTTGGCACAAGTAAATAAGGGATGAGGAAGGGGCTCTGGTGCAGTTTGTGTGGCAGACCATTGAAAGCATTATTACAGCTACCCCGCCTCATTTCACTTGACAAAAATCATTGGGTTAACTTATCTATATGAATGTGAGTGAAAATCTATAGGTTAAATCAGCTGCTCAGTCCCTGTATATGAATGACTGTATAAGAAGGAACATTATGAAATCAATAAAACAATTTTGTAACAATTGGAGGTATTGAAATCGATAAAGTCTAAAATTAAAGTCCTTCACTGCATGTCTGAGAAGAGCAAAAGATGGAAGCATAAATGTAATATTGCTTATCTGGTGACAGCCTCTTTAACTTTGACTTCTTGTGAGTTCAGGAATGTGTCATCCAACAAAACTTAAAGATGTTAACTCTTTCCTCATAATCCCCTGGTCACCATCACCGGCTTAACTGATGAAAGGTGAAGGAACCAAAAACAAGAGCATGCTTTGTGCTGCTTTTGTCGAATCCTGTGTACCTGCGCTGGCGGCTCGTCTCGCTCCCGCGTTACCATAGAGACCCCTCTATCCCCAGCGGAGAAGCCTTTGACTGCCAGGTATACTGTCTCTCTATTGAGCAACGGTGTCACTCACATAGCAAGAGTCTATGGAAAGGTCGGAGCGCTCAGCGGGGACCACCAGTCGGGATGCCGGTGGTCCCTTGGCAGCTGTTGCGTTGTTTCGGTTAGCATGTCAGTTCTCACCTTTCATGGGAGCTGATGACTGAAACGGAGTGACATCCAGTTCAGATGGTCCCTCTGGGAAGCAGCTGTTTGCCGGCCTGGTGCTAATCGCCACCGGTATGCTCAGGTGAACGCACATCTTTCAATGCGCAGCACTCGATTCCAGCACGGCAACCGGTGGTATGTGCGCTGTGTGGGGACAGACGCTGTTTTTCTGCAAAACCACTGTCTGGTCCCCCGATGCATGTCTGGTCAAATTATGGGGATGTGAAAAGCAAACATGTCTTTTCCTCTTGTCCCACAGAGTTATTCACGCTGAGGGATGTCAGTCATGAGCTTGAGCTTCATGAACCCTGGAAAACAATCTAGACCAGTCAGTGACCAGATTATCAATGACCAGTTGATTTGCAGTGTTAAATATAATCCCCCAGAATCATGCTAGATCATATCAGAAGAAAAACATTGTGCCATTGTTGTATTTTATGGCGTTGATCCATAGATAACTGATACAGCAGTGGGCTAGACTCCTCCTCGAAACATTTAGAAATTTGACAAAGGAGGTCTATCTGTCATGAGATGAAAGGAGTGTTTGCACATCTGCATCTCAATCAAGATTATTTTCAACCACTTGTTCTGAATCTTTCTCTCATGACTTTCAATGCTCATTTTTCCCCACAATTTCTCTAGTGAAGTTGCCTTTCTCTCATTGACTAAGTGTTGTATGTTAGTGAGTCATGCTCACTCCGAACCCAGAATGAAGTGGCTGTTGTTCACGGCTCTCAAACTCCTCAGGTTAAGAGCACCGGCCATAATCCTCTGATTCCAGTCAATCGGAATTAAGAGCTTGTGGCGGCCGTCTGTGCCACTTTTGAGTTGTCAGGTGAAAAATCTGCCGGCATTGTGACATTGAGAGTAATTGCAGGCTGGGCTTCTCACTCCAGTGACCGCTTGCCGCGGCCGCAGACAAATGGGCCTGACACACATGTCAATTAATGCTGGACAGGAGCAGCGTGCACCCTATGCAAAGTGTGTTTATAACTGGATTACGAAGGGGAGGGATGATGCCTGTAATTACTCATCCCCAAGCACAACCAATGGTCGGCCTGAGAGGTGGACGCTGGGTTAATTGTTTCCTCTTTTTAATTTCCACACCCTTCTTTTCGAGATGTTTTTTTACATTCTCCAGCCGTGGATTTGATGCAGTATGTGGTCTCTGCTGCAGGTCGTGAACAATCATGTCGACACTGCTGGATCTGAAGAGCAGTGTACTGAGGCAGGTGCAGAGGAGCCAGTCTCTGAGGACCAGGAGAGAGCCCCCTGCCGCGGCCAGCGGTGATGGAAGTCCCCCAACGCTTGTTCGGCGCTCTGGCACCACCATACACAGGTGAGTCAGGGACACACTAAGAGCAAAAACTAAAAGTTTGAACTAAAACTTGCACAGGTGTTGTAGGAGGACACTTCTTAAGATTCACAAAGGATTTTTGGAAACGCTTTAGATTACAGCCCACAAAGAATCAATTTAACTATGGGCACTTTTATTGTTGCAGCACACACGATCGATATTACTAACAGCACACTGGAAATATGAGGAAATGATCAGTTTCTGCTTTGTTTTATTTGACCAAATATGCTACTTACACGGATGATAAAAACTGCCAGTCATTTTAATCATTTCAGTGTTTTAAAAGTAATTTAACCCAATCCATGATCTTCCATACAGCAGGGGTTTTCCTTTGCAAGACCCACCAGTTTTTTTCACAAACATGTTTTCCCATGTTTTATAACTTTGTGTGAGACAACTGCATGTTAACTGCAATGTTGTGTGTTAATGCTAACTTTCTCCCAAAAGATTGTGTAGCAATCCCTTAAGTTTAAAAAACAATCCTGTCATTTTTCAAACTCTTTCCCCTTTTTCAGCTGATCTAAACAAATTGTCTAGTAGCTTCAAGACATTTGAGATGTACTAAATAAGAATAGCCAATTGTAGAACCGTACAGTGCAAAAGATGGTTCTTGATAAGAACACGTGAGGCACTTGTGGTACTGGAAAGTGGCTAAAACCAGTGATTATAAAATCAAACCAAGGCTTCACAGGGCTCATTCGTCAGTTTATGGGTTACACAAACACTCACCTTTTATTTCACTTCCCGAACATGCAAAGTCAGTAATTTGAATTTATACATTTTGAGTGTCTTCCTTTTTGTCATGCTTTCGTCCATGGTTTTGTCAAACTGTCAAGTGTTACCGGGCTGTAAAACTAAAGGCAATTGAAATAGAAAATGTCAACACATTAAGGAAACCTTTGCACATCAAACCCTTGCAAGGTGCCTGTACGAACTTGTATTTTCCCTTATTGATACAGTCGATATAGTGAAGTCCTTCTGTTTCAATGTGTTTAACGATTGAAGTTTTATATTGATCTATTAACTTCCCGCAGATCTCAACAGATGGTGGAATGACAGTCTATGAACAGGCCAGTGACTCATTATGCTCTCGAACGCCTACTACATCTATACTACATTCACACTTTGAGTATGACTCAATCTTGACACGCTGCTCTTATCACATTTCAATTTTATCTGTGTTAAGAATGACGTACAAGAGTGGCCTTTGTGTGGATCGTGAAACAATTACTGTTCTGGCTCAATGCAGTTTTACAAGACTATTCCTAATCATTCAGGATTGGTTTTCAGACAATTTCCACGAGCCACAGACAGACGTGATTCGGTCTCTGTGGTTAATTGAGAATGAAAGTTTGATCTTTACGAAAGGCACAGAGCGTCGTAATACCACAGGCTACGAATTTAGCACAGCCAAACGTGTTTTAAGTGTTCCTCTGCCGCCGCTACATGGATAGATCTTGTTTCTTGTTTTAGTTCATGCAGTCAATCAGAGGTACACAACGCAAGTCACGTCCATGAACCAACAGCTTTGCAAGATTCGCGTCCAGAAACAAAGTCGATTGTATTGCAGTCTTCTTCTCAGCCTTTCTCGTTTTGAATCCTTTTCTACTGATTTCAAAGCCAAACGTAATGATGGGCATATGCACCTTGTGTTTCTATAGCAACCGAAACACGTCTGTTTATCACAGCTGCTCCTAAAATATGAGCTGCTTTATTTTTAATGACTGCACCTCTTCTGTCCAGGAGGGAAAAACACCTGTTACGTGCAGCGCAGAACTAAGCGATTGTTTTGTGCTTGATTTGATGTACGCGTCTTCATTATTGTTTTTTTTATAAAAGAGTGATTGCTGGCCAAATGTAACTAGCTGTGGTCAATGAATGTACCCCCCACCCCCCGATTCAGTCCTGTGAGATTCAGAGCTAATGTGAACCACCGTTGCCTCCGGCTGTATCACTGCCATCATTAGGGTTGCAGGAAGCTGTTTGTCTCCTTCATTAGCACAGAAGAGAACTAATACTTCTAACCCAGACACTCACTCATTAATATTATGCAAATTATGCTAAGCAGAGCCTCCCTTTCCTGTGAACCGTATTCACAGGTGACTCTTATTACAGCTTATGGAAGATGCTTGCAAGAAACAAGGAGGTATAGTATTGCCAAAGTCAGGGTTTCCTGTCATTTATTGATTAGATCAGACAAGTTGTAATAGCTTTTGTCTTGGTAGTGTCTGATCACGCACGCTTATTTGATTTTGTATTTCGTCACAGCGGATAAGACCCCAGGCTCACGGTGAAATCCAGAGGGGGCGATTTGTCATCGTTTTAAAAGGAGGTGGGGGATTTTTTGAGGCGCTAAATCACTAGCGCCACACCATAACCTTTTAATATAGCCTAACTGAATAAGTGATTTTTTGTACGTCTAGGTAGGTCGGTCTGTCACTATTGATCTATAGCAGTGTTTCCCAACCTTTTCAGTATTATGAACCCCCACAGCACCGTACGCAGAGCTCCAGTAACCCCTTAGCAACACCAAAAGGTTATCATTAATAGTATTATAATGAACATTAATACAATAATAACTTTGAAATTAGGAACAGTTAATACTGTGTGTGACTCATAATGCAGGTTCAACGTTAAGCAGCTTGATAAGTATAAAATGTAATGTCATTTAAGTAAGGTGTAATCCATGGCTAGCCTTGCATTAAAAGATTTTAGTGCACGACGTGGAGACTAATAACCTGGTTGCCTACACAAAGTGCATTAAAATTGTTTAATGCACGGCTAGCCGTGGATTATCCCACAGATACCACTGTCATTTGCCAAGTTAAAGTCTGTGTAAAATCTGATCAGACAGGTGCAAATGACAGTTCCTCTTGTCAGTTCAATTGGAAACTGGAAGTACCTGTGCATTAAACTGTTCAAGTATTTAAATAGTTAAAATCTTGTTTATATAAGAGTGGTAACTGTAAAATACAAATAAAGAAGATGATCTGATAATTTCCTCCCCCTCATTTTGTTTTGTTCCCAGTTTGGGGCAATTTCTCCCCCTCTGCCCCGCAGTATTTATTGTTGGCTTCCTCGAACTCCAAGCCTTTTACACCCAGGCACATCACTCCCCGCATTCAGTTCTTCCTCAGTTGGTCAAACTCTCCCCGTGTGGGCCTGGCTCTCTCCTGTGTGAGTTCCTGAGATTTTCTTCTCCTGGACACAGAAGGTTTTTTGTTGTCAATACATTTCTGATCCCCTGCATTTGAGTCTCCTGCCTCGTGGATCATGTGACGCAAGCATAAATGAATCTTCCCTTGTTAGCTACCATAGCCGAGTTGAATATAAATAGTGTAAATATTGTAATACTTCATATTGAAGTTTTCATATTAGTGTAATTTTACTCCTCTGGTTTACGTCTGCGGCAAAGCAATTACCAAACTAATACTGCGCTGTCTGTGAAGCTGTACAAATAATTGGAAACAACCAGAACATGACAAACAACAAAAACCAGACAATAACGACACATTTGAGGTTAAGTGTTTTTCAACCTTAATCATTCATAAACATTTACTTTTGAAGACACAAGGGAGCTGATGTAGTTTGGTTTTATGTTCATGTGAAAATCAGTGTTGTGAGACGGAAAACAGTAGAAGCCTTGATGTGTAACTAAGACTGTGACAGACATTTAAATGACCTGGTTAAGAGTAAAATCTGGTATTATGATGCACTGGGGAAATACGAGAAATGTGAGTGATTGGCGGCAGCATTAGAAATGAATGTAATCACATACGGTATGACCTGAAGGGCCCGGATAGAATAAGAGGTAATGAGCTCCATCCAGGATTTTTTTTTCCTATTACATGGTCAAGATTTATTTTTATTTTCTACGTGAACTTTGCAGAATATTTTCTCTCTGAATGTCGCCCCAACCAAAGAATGGTTATTGCATTCTTAACATTAAATTTTCCATGGCATACATCTGATTCGTAATTGCCAAGCTGTATTTAGGCGTGTGTTTAGACCACAGTCAAGCATTCATGCTCTGAAGTGTTTGTGTGTGCGATGTCAGTAGAACTTTTTTTTCGCTCTCCAGTATGAGCTTTAAAGTCTGAATAATGAAAATAAACAGTATTTCTAAAATAATAAAAAGCTTCAGGGAAAGTCTGTTTCCTAGCAACATAAATGTGGACGACCAAATAAGCTTTATGCCTGTTTGTGGGCTTGTATATGTGTGTGTATTTGTGTGTCACTTGCACTTGTAAGAATCAGAGAAGTTGTAATAATCGGTGCCTCCCATGCAATCACTTTTCAAGAAATAATAGCACAGAAATCTTAATAAGCTTTGATTGGACATCTAAAAAAAGCACCAAGTGGTTTTGACTCCAAGCACCCTAAAGGCAAAAGTATAGTCAGGCCGCCTGCCTCCGTGTGCTGCCTGCGTGACGTCATTTTCGTCATCAGGAGTGTCTGCGGTTGTCCGCACACCCTGTCTGTGTGCAGCCCAAATCCACTCAATCCACGCATGTGACGAACTCGTCTATCCGCAGTTATCCACGATTGGGCTAGCTCAAGAAACACTGCGGACGCGGAAAGTCAATATGACGGCATTCTTCCAAATATCTTTCTCTATGTTTCTCAGAACAAAAACATTTATACAGATTTTGAACAACTTGACGGTGAGTAAATGAAGACAGCATTTTCATTTTTGTGTGAACTGTCCTTTTAAGAGTCAAAGTACCCCCAAAACTCCCCCCCCAAAAGGATAAATGTTGATAAGGACGTTTAAAATTGAATTCACATTGAAATGGCACAATATGGCAGCATTTTTAACATTCTTGAGACCTCTTCTGAACTCTGAAGATGTCAAGACTTTTTTCTCATGAGAAAAACCTGGCAAACAGGAAAATTTGCTGTAAGCGTCTATCCCTCAAATAGGTGTTATGAGGAAAAACACTTTTTTTGTGACAGCCCTAAAATTTGTTTTCTTTTTTTCAGAAAACAAGTCAGAATTACAACAAGTCAGAAACAGAATTGCTCTAGTGATCCATTTTATGCATTTTGGTTTGCTCACATTAAACTGGCTGACAGAGAGGGTGTGGTCAAAGTCCAAATGGCAAATGATCTAAGCTGCTTACTGCACCTGACTCTATTTAATCACTGTGCTATCTAGGAGAAAATTCAAGATGCTAAAGAGATCTCATTTGTCATTATTATTTCTTTACGGCGCTGAATAAATCAGTCAAGACAGTCCCAGACCATTCAGACAATTATGTAATATGCTGTCTCATTTAGTGTATATTTACGCATACTCTAAGTGTCACCCTTGATTCATCTCATGAGGGAATCCCATAAGAGCTCTGCTGGATTTCTGGGCAGGTGGGGAGTAGAGGCATAGGTATCTAATCTGCACCTGCTCTGATGCTGTTGATAGGAAAACGGATTGGAGTGCCCTAGGGAGAATAAATATCGAGAGACGGGGGTTCGAGAACCACTGGGGGTCTGACAGCTGTATGGCCATACTAATGCATTCTTCCCTCATTCCTCGACACTGAAGTCAGGCAGGGCAGAACAGGGGAGATGGGCGATATTCCCTAGATGCTTCGGTCTGCCAACCAATCCCGCATTGAACATGCTATCATCACCATGACGACGGGGTCTGGAAAATTAGCAAATGGCAAGGGTCCAGGAGCTCACCCGGCTCTGCTGGAGAAGCACGTCTCCCGCCCCCTCCTTCGGACCGCCTCACAATACCATAAATGAAGTTGAACAGTGAAGATGAGGCTCGATCGGAGGCGGCAGGACGCGGTTGTTTACTTGTTGCACTGTTGATGATTTGAACGGTGTGGCAGTAGCTCTAATGAGGACAGAAAATGTCCATCATCTTTCTTATCTCCACGGAGGCTGTTTCTCTCAGGCGTGCTTCAAGCTGTTGATTTTGAGGCTTGTCAGAGGAACGTGCTGGCCTGTCACCTCAATCCCCAGTGAGAACAGGCGTTTTGTAGATTAACTCCAAGCAACAAGGTCCTCAACAAATTCAGCAATCTGCTCTCAATGTTCCTCACCATGTTTGTTTGTTGCGCTCGGCTGAACGGGATCTGCTTTCTGAGCTCATTCTTTCAGACGTGTAATGTAACGGATTAGCCTACATACCCTGCTGAAAAGACCAGCGGCGACCAGCATGGCTTTCCGTCTTGGTTTATGTTGGATTTTTGATGGTTTTAGCTTGTGCTAGTCAAATTTATCTGGTTAAATGTGCGCTTTATAAAGGAACTCTTGCTAGAGATGTCTGGAGGGAACACCACACACAATAATAAACCTGTTCTCTACAATAAGGCGTTAAACGTCTTCGCAAAACCCCGCCCCCTTCATTCCTGTTGCTTTGTCCGACAAGCTTTTGGTATCAGCCATGCACCCCACTGTAAATTTGTGCACTCCCTGGGAGAATAGAGAAGAATTTCTGGAAAAATGACATGCCGATTTAAGACAGAAAGGTCTGCATTCGAGAGATAAATTCAGGATTTGAGATAACTGTAACAATAATTATACATAGGCTATATTTGCGTCCAACACCAACAGACGATAATGTTACGTTAAATCTAAACTACTACTACTATTGTCACACAAATTGATGTATAGCTAACCTAAATATGGTGTATTGAGTACTTACTACTTTTGTAGTAAAATACAATTTTAGAGAGAGAGAAACTTCGAGCAGAGTTTTGGTCTTTCTTTTCGAAAACTAAAGTAAAGTTTTAAATATTTGCTCAGTACAGAAAATATATTATTTTGGCATTTTTGTGAGAATTACAGTTTAAGTGACATAGACACAATAACCAAAAATGTTGGAATTAAATATCAAAGAAAAAATAAACAAATAATTCCAATGTCATAGCAACAAAAAGTAAGAATGTTAATAAAAAATGTCAGAGATGTGGTCAGGGAGCTAGTGATCTCACTCTCTGTCGTCTTCTTTTTAACAATGCTTTGTCAGTGGTAAGGCTACTCTTTAAAATGAGTTTTTCTAGATTATGGTTAGTGTAGGATATTAAAGTTCACTTTTACATCCTTTAGACTGTGTTGTTTTTGTAGCTTTGTATTTCCTGGTACTTTTCGTGTTTATTGCCTTGAATCGCTTGTTGTTTTCCTCATCTGTAAGTTGCTAAGGATAAGCCAAATGAATAAATGTAAATGTAGTTTTAATGTCACTGTATTGCTTAAAAACTATATGAATTAAGGATGCGACGATATGTACATTTTGGCTGATAACGATAACCGATGATTCTTGATATGCGATATATTGACCAATATACAGATATACGACAAAGAGGACATTAACTATATTACAACCATTACAGGTCATTAGTAACACATTTGCATAATTGCACAGAATGAATGATATTATTATTATTATTTGCAAGCGCAGGACTTCTGTAAGGCAATACGACAGGCTTTAAGTCACAACCAGCTGTTTTCAAAAAGGCAAAAAGTGGACAACGGCTGTTATATGAAAACATTCACTGCAGATAACAAGGCAACCGTTAGTTTTCTTTTTTCCCCTGAAAATCATGTACCAGGCCTACCTTACACTAGTAAAAGATTATATAACCTTCAAACTTTTCTGGTATATTTTTTATTCAACAAACAAATTATAGATGTTCTTCCCGAGCAACCCAAAACAACAGGTTTCTAGACAGAAAGCATTCAGACAGCAGTCTAATTCATCAATTTGTTCCTATAATTTACATAAATAAATACTGTACCTACATCAACAATGTTTTGCTAATAGCAGTAAGTGAATGATCACGGGAGAAAGACAGTCCTGTACAGTATTTTATAGGCTATAATATATCGGCCTAAATTGTATTATCTGGCGATACAATGCCATTAAGAACGATAGTTTATCGGGCGGTACCGATATGGCAGATAATATTTTGTGCATCCCTAATATGAATAAATAATAAAATATATTTTTTTACTGTTGGCATTGTATATGTCAACACCGCTCTCGGTTTCAGCATAAATTTGACATTTTGACAGCTTTGACTTCTACATTTATCTATGTTCAAGTAATTGCATGTCAACCAAAACAAGCATTTGCCAGATGCCTGTCAATGAGCTCCCAGTGTTGCTCAGCTCATCTTATTATAGTGCGAATGAGTATAACCTCCAGATGAGCTTTCAGTGTGTGATACTGAATACAGCGTATTAGATCAGGGACCCAAACCCTGCGATTCTGTCGGCAGGGAAGCTCCTTTTGAAGGCACATTGTATAATTAAAAATAAACAAGGGCGAGATGTTTCACGACTGAACTGATCCATCTCTATTTCCAGGGTTGCCAGGGGAAACGGGGAGTTCTTTGACCGCATGAATAAAATCCTCCAGAAACAGGATAGTCTGCTGTCTGCTGCCCAAACTGAGGTAACCACATCCTTCACAAGATGACTGAACATTTCTGTTTTAACCAGGGTTCAACGGTCACCACACCACCAAATAATCTGAAGTGATTAAGAATCAACGTTTTTATCTACGTGTTTCTCTGCACAGAAGTGACATACTGTATAGACTGCTGGTGGTTCAGATATTACATGTTTCCTTCAATAGAGCAGAGCAATTCACGCTCACTTCCCTCATATTAAGGCAATATCAGACTTAATGTGCTTGAATTCGATGTTTATTGAAGAGCTTCCTCTCCCACTGTTCTAGCTTTAAATGTTGAAAAAGCAGCTATCAATGTTGACTTATTCTTGGTGATAAAAATGTCATTACCACTTGCAAAGAGCTGTACATATTGTACATTCACAGTTGAAAGACTTTGCAGAATTGTATACTGTAGTCCAATAGATCTACAAGTAAATTATGTAAAATATATATTTTTTATTGAACTCATTGATCCAACATTCATCGTTTTTGTAGGAATTGATGTAAACATTGAAATTTAAAGGGCCGTGGCACATTCTTCAGAAGCAATTACATCCACCATTGACTTTGTGTGGGTGGTAATCATTCCCAGATAATAATTTTAAGGCTTTTCTATTTTAAAAAACGCTTCACGTCTGTAGGCTTCTTTGAATTACTTACCTGAGGTCACGCCACAACATTTCATTACGAATAAAGGTCAAGACTTTGACTTGGCCATTCGGAAGTACTACAGTTTCACGTTGCATTGTTCTGATATAGATTTTCTGTCATGCTCATGGTCATTAATGTTGTGCCCTTTGACCTACACCCAAAGATTTTTAAGTCATTTATGACACAACACTTCCTCATTTTTGACACGTTTTTCCTGCTTTCCATACTTTAGATCTCCATACAATAGTGGTCACATTTGATATATTGTATTAATCATATGTGTACACTACAGTCACCAGCCTAATGGAATCTCTGACATTAATATTTGAACAAATTATGCAAATAAATCACTGACTGGCCATAGGGGATTTCGGTACGAAAATAAAGGTTAGGATCACGGTTTGGCCTCTTCATGAGCCATCAACAAATAGGAAAAAAGCAAAGTGAACTTTTGCACTTACTACAGGCAAGAACATAGAGGCATTTAACAACGATTAACTGTAGTGCTGTTGGATTGCCAAATTGTAAACGTATTCTTACTAAACAAATGGTTATCACTTGGTGAAAAATCCCCTTAGTGCTAAGAGAGCTGAAGTGACCTAGTTGGCAGATATTTTAGCGAAAGTACTTTATCGTCCTGTGTGCATATACCCCATTCCCAAAGAGCAGCCAGCAGCGAGTGCAAGTTTGTAGGCGTGCTTCCGGCCATTTTTTGTTGCGATTTTGCTGCATCAACTCACAAAAATACACATATATATATATATATATATATATATATATATATTACAGTAGGAAATTGACAAATATCTGTATTGAACATGATCTTTACTAAATATTCTAATGTTTTTCGGCATAAATTTGAAATCTATCATTTTGACCCATACAATGTATTGTTGGCTATTGCCACAAATATCCCGTGTGACCTAAGACTGGTTTTGTGGTCCAGGGTCACATATAGTAGAAAATATTCAAAGTTTTGTGCAAATGATCAAAATGTTGCCGCCTGGTGGGAAAGAGTTAACATTCATCACATGGAAAGCCAACCTGACATTCTCCTGTAAATTTTGCTGTACGAGTCAAGATAGATTTATCGTTGTGCTTTTCATCACGGTAAGAACAAAATATAACTCCATCAGGGGCTTGGTGCTACAAACGAAATGGTATGAGTATGAAAAATAAACCAGACTTTACCCAGACTGGATGCCATACAATAAAGAATAAATGCGAATGGGGGAGTAAAGCAGAGTAAATGCCATGCAGAATGAATGGTTTTTAAAGTATTTAACAAAAAGCATTAGTGTAGCGCTTCTATTGTGTGACACACAGCACTATTAGAGTTCATTATCCTCACAATCACAGTAAGCTACATTATCCATTTCTGAGGCTGTACATCATGATACTCCCACCACCATATGGCACGTCTGGTGTGAGGTTTCTATGTCAGGATTCACCATTTTGCTGTCTGCGAAAATAACGTCGCTCATTAATGCTGTTAAGTTTTCTTTCTTCCATCTTTAACCACATTTCTCTGGTATGCTTTTTCAGCAGCTGTTTGGATGATTCTAGTTTTCTGTGACATTAAAGAGCAGCAATGTTCTCAGAGAGCTGTGAATCCCACCTCGATAAGTTTCTCGATGTTTTCTCAGCTCTAGATTTATGAACACTGACAAGAGTCGGTGCTAGAAAATTGTTCACTGTTATTTTGGGCTTCTTTGAGATATTCGGAAATATTCTTAATCCAGTTCATGGCCAAATGGATTGTGGCTAAAATGTCTTGCTTAAAGTAACAAATGTCTCTTGACACTGTTTCTACACATTCGCCTCAATCTGGAAATAAGACACTGTTGACTGTAGCCATAATTTTGTCAACATTTCTAGGCTCTTAAAGAGATAGTTAACCCAGTCATCATTTGCTCACCCTCTTGTCATTTTAAACCTGTATGACTTTCTCTCTTCTGCAGAACACAAAGAAGATATTTTGAAGAACGTTGGTAACGGCCATTGATTTGCATTGGTTTTGTGTCCATACGATAGAATTGAATGGGTCCCAACGCTGTTTGGTTACCAACTTTCTTCAAAATATCTTCTTTTGTGTTCTTTGTAGGTAAGAAAGTCTGAAATAACAAGAGGGTGAGTAAATAATGACATCATTTTCATTTTTAGGTCCACTATCCATTTAAATTTACCGTACAGTGATGATAAATTTACAACGGTACAGTGATGATACTACAATATGCATGTTCAGTTTACTTCCAATATTGTCAACCGTGGTACTTTTGGTAACGTGGTAATTTTTTATCTAAGTTTTATCAAGAATCGTATACCTAATGCCAATCCATCGATTAGTGCATTTGATCCAAATGAGCGTTACCAAAGAATGTCAATGTTGTATCAATATCTAACACAGTCTGTCAATGAGTTTATTGCTCTAACTGTTCAGATCCTCTTCACACCATCTTTGAACTCACAAAATAGGCCGAATTACAAATGTCTGATTAAAAATCATTCTAAAGGGCTCATGAATCCTCTTTCCCAGGCTCATTGCTCTCTCAATGCATTGAAGCTCTTAAATTTACATGCACACCGAGCTTCTTCTGAGCTCATTGTCAAACACAAATAATGATATCCCCGCTTTTCATTGATTAACTCACCTGTCATCTTTGTCTCCATTGGTTTCCCCGTCCTCATGCATTTACAGGAGGAGAGCTGTGCTCCTCCACCCCCAGAGTGTAAGGATCAGGTCATTGTTCCAGAGAGAGCCACCAGGGATGAGGTGAGTCTCCTACTTCAACTTACAAAAGATTTTTAAGCAATACCAATCTTGTGGCATCACTTTTACACGGGTTACATGTCCTTTCTAAAGAGGTTTCACAATGATGAGAAATTGTTGTCTTTTAGCTCGACTTGTTGTATGAGGAGGCGATCTATACGGTGGTCAATCGGGTTGGGGTGCCATCGCCAGAGTATGTCACCAATGAAGGGGACATTTTCAACTATCTACAGAAGGTGCAAACACTTTACTTCCTTAAAAGATCACATACACTTCATACACATACAAGATCAAACACTTCAGGGGTGCATATCCTTTGTCCTGTGACACTTCAGATAATAACACAGTCTGCTCTAAAAGAAATGAAATAGACAGAAACGTTTGGTTCACATTTTGTTTTCAAAGCACTCCTGATATTTGAAGGGAGGGAGGTGGGCCTGAAGGGATTGTGAAGGAATTGACGGTAGCGTTTGGGTGGGGGTGGAGGGGGTTTGTTTACTTGGAGTTGGTATTATGAGTTGGAGCAGATGCTCTTGTCTCAGACATGATTAAACATCAAAGCCCATGTCCAATGGGGATTGATGTTTGGTGCTTATATTACACCCATGAAACCCCTCTCACTCCAGAGGAGCACAAATCCATTCTGAGACCTCTCATATGGAGGTCTTATGTTTGAAATGTGTGATGTGGAAAAGGTTTCTGCTGAAGACGAGATGAAATTTTGCTGTGGCCGCTAATCTTTTGCTACCGCTACCACTACCACATACATGAAAGATCCAGCCAAGAATAATAGTGAACATTTGTAATTGTACAACAGGTATAAACTCATAAACCGTTTTTTTATAAACAATGCATAAACAAGGCAACCTAAAATTCTAAGGTTTTGCAGTATCATACCCAAAAACAGGTTTGACTGTACTGGTTGAAAATCTTATTTGGTATTTTGAATTAAATCTATAAATAAAACGCAAAAACAGCTCAACATAAATGTAAAAATATAAGTTTGAAAAGCTGGTAAATATTTGTAGAACCTACTTAAACATGCAAAAGACAGACTAGGATCAGTAAATGTGCAAAATGAACCGACAAGAGACAGAGGGCAACTGGGGCTTGAAAAAGGGAAACACTAACAAGGACTGATGACAGAGGGAGAGTGGCGGCAGGTGACATGGATGAAACACTAAAGGAAAGCTAACAGGAGGATTGCACGAGACAGGTGAGGGGAATGAAACACTAAGGGAAAGATGGACCAGGGCTGGTGACAAGACTAACACTAATGGGCCGCTAACAGGGACACAAGGGGGCGGGGCTAAAGGATGCGACACCGGAGAGAGAGCATGGCCTCTCAAACCAAAACAATGCTCTTTCTCCACACAAAACACATGGGACTGACATGATATATTGTGCTATGGGCTGAATAACATTTGGCTTTGGGGGTAATGAGTAATAGTGTAAATATTTATGAAAATCATCTCTATTATGTAAAAATATTAGAGATAATCTATTTTTTTAAACCAATCTTTCAAACTAAATGTCTGCAGGATCTTGTCCATCTAATACTGTCAGATACAGTAGCGTGCATGTTCAAGATGCCTTTCACCTCACATGTGACATTTTCCAGTTATACCTGCATACATCCCCTTTCCCTTACTGGTCTTTCATTTTATTTCTCCACCACATACCATCTACGGTCTCTCTCAGGTCTTTGATATGGGTCAAGAGGAACACGACATCATCCTGCAGAGAGTTCGAGAATCAAAGGTGAGGGTCTCACACAGGTTTTTGTGCCATACAACATACAATGCACCACTGCTCAAACTATGGCCATGACAATCCCAGCATTCAGAGTTAACTGTTCCAGCTTCAAGTACCCTATTCTTATTTCTTTATGGACAGATTTCATGTTTTTCTTTCTTACTATACCATGACGTTTGATCAAGGACAGAAAGTCTTCAGATTAGTTCTGTCTGAGAAACCTTGAAAACTCGCCGTAAAAGCAGGTCCCGTTGCTTTCTTTGAAAGGTCTCCAGGAGAATAGAGAAATGCTATCTGAATGTTTTTTACAATGATCCGAGCCATCATTTACACAGCGGTCTCTCTCCGCTCGTGTCATGCACAATACACTTACACCTGACATACGAGAAAGAAAATTCTATTGATTTCTCTGCTCCAGACAGGTCTTTGAGCTATAGTGCGACACGCTTGCATTTATTTCACTGTGAGCTCACCTGAGGGGCCGCGGCCCCGACCAACGAAACATGTTTGCTCTGAGTTTTTATTATTGCTGTGGTGCCACTCCAATCCATGTCTTCAATGTTCTTTTGTAGAGAGCCAACTTCTCTCTCAGGGTCTCTGTAATGAAAGGCAAGAATCTGATGGCAAAAGATGCCAATGGTAAGATGTTCATGCCTTTTATGACTTGTTCGGTATGTTTATTTAACCTCTAACATTGTGTCCTTTTGATGCCGTTTACAAAACAAAAGGTCGCAAAGACATAATATCTAAATGTAGACGTAATATGTAAATCCCTCATAAAATCATCAAAGGACATTTTATTAGTTTTTCCAGAGGAATGATGGAAATTATGCATTCATTTTAGACGTTATTTAGTCTGCAGGGCTTTTAGTCTTTTTTGCGGGTTTGTAATGAATGGGTCCCTTCGGTTAATAAAGCAGGCCATTTGTTTCTCTGTACCTCCGAACACTTTATCGTAACCTTTATTGAATTAACCATCATGTTTATCTGTGGCGAACCGGGTGCCGTCTAGGCTACAGTGACCCCTACTGCATGCTGGGAATTCTCCTGGGACAATCGCCCAAAGACACAGAGGAGAAGAAAGAGAGGAAGTTTAGTTTTCGTAAGAGACGGGAAAAGTTGGACAAGCGTTCCAGCGTTAAAGAAGTTCTTGCGGGAAGGGATATCCAAGTGACCGACGTCAAACCCGAGACCCTCAATCCAGTGTGGAACGAACACTTTGTCTTGTAAGGACCTTGCTAACAACAGTTAGAAAATATTTGATTGAATGATATGCTAGTAAAAATGACAATTCTGCCAATTATACTGGAATTGTGACAGCGTTTGTAAATGTGTTTGTTTTTCACAGCGAAATTGACGATGTTCACAATGACCTTCTGCATTTGGACATATGGTGAGATGAATCAACGTGTCTTTCAGATCGAGAATGTTTTTCGGCGTTAAAACTACAATCTGTTTTTCTCGTCTAATGATTTTTGTTATTTTTTCTCTCTAGGGATCACGATGACGATGTTTCTGTTGCAGAAGCCTGTAAGAAACTGAATGAAATCAGTGGATTCAGAGGAATGGGAAGGTAGCTTATCTTAGATATGTTAAAACATATCTGTGTTTGTTCAGTATGGCACAACAGTCTAGCGTCTATATGTGTAAATATGCACTGTTGGAACATCGCAAACTGGCAATACTTTCCTTTTTAGTAAACGCAGTCTTACTTGACCAATAATGCTCCGCTCAATTCTTACTGCTAAAAAGATTCATACTTAAAATTTCTTCATCAATTTCTTAAAAACTGTTTTTTAGGTATTTCAAGCAAATTGCCAAATCAGTGCGATCCAACGGATCAGCTGCGTCTGGAAGTGAGGAGAATGCTGACGACTTCTTGGGTTGCATCAACATCCCATTGAATGTGAGCTCAGCATGCTTAAATCCCTACAGCGGTGGCGACTCTTTCTTATGAGATCTACATTCATATCACATTCTGTCTCTCATCAGGAGATCCCGGTTGTTGGTTATGATAAGTGGTTCAAGTTGGAGCCGAGGTCGAGCGCCTCTAAAGTTCAAGGAGAATGTCACCTGATTCTTCGACTCTTTACCACACAGGTCCTGCTTGTAACCTGAACACTCGTCTGCTCACAATTTCGCTCCTTTATGCCAAAACTGTATTTCTTTCATGGAAGGCAAAAGGAGATTTTGAGAAGGCTCTCAAAAGCACAAATAATGGCAGATTTTTCATTTTCAACTCAAGTATTCAGTAAGGTTAATATTCATATCATCTCCACAGTATGTATTCACCAAACGTCCTTTGACTTAACAGAGAGACACACCGCTGAGTAAAATGGCCTCCAACGTAAGCATTCACAAGAAGATGCTGAGCCAAATTCTGGAGTACGAACATTATCAAATTAAGGTTGCGTTTTTTGTTTATACGCCATCGCCTGACATGTGATGTCATTTGTGTTTTATTGTGACCATAAACCATTCTAATTGCAGAAAGAGCCTTTTAACTGGAACGGGCAGGTGTGCGCGGCCGCTTGGACCGTGCTCTCCCATCATGCAGTGCAGGCCGACCTCTCTCCCCTACAGCAGGCTATCATGTGCGTATCAAATGTTAAACCTGTGGTGAGATCCCTGATGATGTGTTTATTAACAGCTTAAGCAAAACAGCATGAAAACAGCAAATGCTGGTTCAGTAACACCGAGACCCATCCTGATAATCGCTGCATGCCACAGCTACAAGTCCCTGCCAACAGTGAGACTGACACTAGCGTGTAAAGCGCATGTTTGTGCGTGTGTTTGCAGCCGTTGGCAGTGTTACAGCAGTCACCACCGCTCTCAGCGGATGAGCTACGCGCTGCTCCTCAGGCTGCTGAAAACAGTGGAGGCGGAGTGGGAGGATGCCGGCGTGCAGGGCGAGCTGGTGGGTTTTTACTAGAGCTGCCAGTGTTGACTTTGATCCTATGATAATTGATTTCTTTCATTCAAAAGTAAAATATTTATCTACTTACATTTACATTTAGAAGACGCTTTTATCCAAAGCGACTTAAAAAAGAGTTCGGGGAGCAATAGCCATATATCATACAAAGAGCAATAGTAAAATAGGTGCTAATACAAAGTTACTAGTTTCAACAAAAGTAACACTTTCAGTATTAATTTGAAGACTGTTAATAAAACAATAAATTTTTGTTTTTATCATTGTTAAATGTCTCGGTTAATGTATGATCAATGTACAGTATATGATTAATGAACACAATGAAAGGCATGAACTCCAAAAATACACATGACTAACATAATAAAAGACTATAAAAACATGATGATTAAATAAATAAATAAAATGATTTTGGGAAATTTGTAAAAACGGACTGTTTTTAGAAATAAGCTCATTATATTGTTGCAGTCCTTCCAAAACCTCGGATGTCCATATTTGCTGTTTCCATGAAATGGAAAAAACCCTGTACTATTTAAATGATTCAATTGGTTAGATATTTGCAAAACCCAGTGACAAACATAAACGTTGACTAATAATAATGATTTATGGCAAAAATAATAAAAATCCTGAAATATGGAAATAGAAGGTTTCAGAAGGGCAGTAACGATATTAAACTGTCATAAGATTTTTAACTACATTTCTCCAAGTAGTTTTAAGTATACTGTCAATACTGCAAATGATATAACACCTGTACGAATTGTAAAATAAGTATTTGTTTTAGCTGTTTTCACAGTACAGTACTGCAGTTCACTGACCCTGAAGGTCACATTCACATGCTGTTACACAGCGAGTGGTGATGACTCTAGCGCTCTGCTGAAAGACTCTGAAGAAAGAGGCTGTGGAGTTTGAAACATTGAAGGCTCTAGTTTGGAGTGAATTCTTTTTATTTGGGTCTAATCTGTCATTATGTGTTTCTGAGTGCAGGAGGGTCTCTTGGCAGAAAGCTTCAGGCTTTACTGTGATTACTGCCTGTCTCAAATGAAGAGCATGCGTCAAGTGTTCCCTTGCAACAATGCAGCTGCCATCATACGCTGTGAGCTTATGCTCAGGTAAATTTATATTCACAATCATTTCTTAAACCCTGGTGAAGCTAAACTGTATGTAGAGAGCATGCACAAAACCATGCAAATTCAGAAGCATTATCAAACAATGCTACTTAAAATAAATATTGGGGTAAGACAGAGAAAGCGCACAGATGTTTTCCCATTTCATTCACCACTTTCCTTTAGATGACACGTGTAAAATCGGTAATCAGGAAATATTGATAAAAAATTATATTGACAAGAAAATTTTAACCATTTAGACCAGTTAGATTGTTCTCATTTGTACTAACCCAGGTTAACAACCCTATAAAAAATCATAAACGTGCACACATACTGTGCACAATACATGCGTACGGTCGATTTTGTGACCGAACGACCAAAATCCATTTGAATTCAAATATTTCTGCAGTCAATTGCAGCAGCTGTGTCTAGGAGCTTGTGGTGATATGCCCTTTCCGACCCATCTGGATTGGATAGCGGGATGCATAAAAATTGACATCCTGACGGGTTTTCTGTGTTGCTACTACAAGTACACACGTTCCTAGAGACACACAGTACAATACATTTATTGAAGTTCAAACTATATGTTTTTTGGTTATTGATCTATGGTTTCTGTGTTTTAGGAGTGTCGGTCACATGCAGTCCATGGCAGCTTTTAGAGCAGTGTGTTCAAACCGCAATGAACTACACTTGGAAATAGCGACAGTTATAAAGGTATGATAATCCAGACCAGCAGTGAGAAACATTTGATCAATTAAACAGAAAATTCGATATTATGGTACACTTGTAAAAATAACGGTGCTTAAAAGGTGCTTCACAGCAATGCCATTTTCGGTTCCACAAAGAACCATTAAGTCAAAGGTTCTATGAAGAACCATTGCTTTCCTTCCTTTTGATAATTTGAAGAATACTCTGATGTTAAAGGTTCTTTATGGAACCATTTAGACAAAAATAGTTCTTCTACGGCATCGAAGAATCTTTTAAAGCACCTTTATTTGTATACAGTATAGTATTCAGTTTATCATTTATAACATATTGTTTTCTTATTCTTTAATTTAGAAAGGCACCGTTGAGTGGTATGAAGGAATAATATCAAACATTAAACCAGATGAAGGGGTGAGTATTTATGATTATTATATACAATCCAAAGTGTTTTCAATATAATTTTAGTTATTTAGCCATTGCAGACCATAAACTGTGAAAATGCACATCTAGTTTCTTATAACCTCCTTCTTATCACTTGTTATATTAGCCAGCATGGAATATACCGTAAAGCAAGCATTCTGTAATGCTTGTCTAGATTTTATTTGGTTTTTTTTTGGGATGTTATGTCTGCAAAAGACACAGTGCTGTGGATAAGGCTCATGGAGTTTAATTGTTAGTTTAACCAAAGAAGCAAGCGTTGGTCAGGCCGGGGTTTTCTAGCTCACGTGACTGCATGTCTTCACAGACTTTGGAGGAACAGATGAGGAGTTTGGTTCTGGTGGTTGATGCAGTATGTGCTGATGTTCAGAGAGGCCAAAATGTGTACAACAAACTATATTACAGGTAAATTGTGTTGTTTAACGCTGAAATGGGTTATTTGGTGACACGGAATGAAATTGCACAATGGATTCCTGTAGCTTATGTGGTAGAGACATCTTGAGTGTCATCATGAGAAACACCAAAATTGCTATGGTGAGCTAGCTGAGCAGAGCATTAAGCAAACTTATTTCTCATGATATTGGGCTAATGTAACAGAGTAAACGTGTTACAAACTTAAACAATCCACATAATAAGCTGAGAAAGAAAAAAAAATTTGAACGTATTTCAACATAAAACGACACGCTTCAGTTTTCATTGAATATGCAGGGCTGAATTACAACAACAATCTTTGAAAAAATAACAATTTATGGTTTAATTACACCTTGTTTCTGTCTTCTCTTTTAGCTCTGTGAAAGTCGACTTCTTCAGTATCTCTTACCGGCAGTTAGAGAAACTTGTAAGTTTGAGAGCCCTGGGGATGCTCACAGATCTCTGTTAAAAATAATTCCTGCTTGGGTCGGGCGATGGAAATTCAACTTTAATCTCGCGTCTCCAGGTAGCAGATGACGTTAGCGTCGCGATGGAGCGGGTTTGTGGGAACCTGGAGCAGGAAAGTTCCCGGCTCACGCAGACGATGGGAGAGACCCTGTTCGAGCTCTTCATGTCTATGAAGACCCTTAAGCGCTTCAGGGAGTTCCTGCCTCTCAAGTTAGTTACTGGGTTCTTCTCAACATCGGCGGGGGTTGAGTGCTTTTTCATTTTCTGGGTTATTATGGAAAGAGGCTTTTATAGAGCGAGGGAGATCGTTTTCGTTGGGGGTTGTTAGATCATTGTATGTGTAAGTGGCATGGTTTTAACTCTGAGTGTTGCTAAGTGTTCATCTGAATGTGGTCATTTCAGAGATACTAAGATGTTGGCTCTGACTGGATTTCACAACTGGTTCAAGACCTCTATTCACAAATGGTTGCAGATTGTGCATGAAAGGTCTACTGAAAGAATCCGCAAAGCCGTTGAAATGGATCAGGTGAGCTGGGGGTCAAACCATTGAAGTAAATCTAATTGTGAATAACTCGTATGGGATGATCAATGCCGATGGCTAAGACAGCAGGGTGGCTGATGGCAATAATAACGCTTTCAATATCGGGGCTCGGCAACCTTGCTACATGTTCCACTACAGAAATATGGAAAAGTATAGAGTACTTGACATGCGATTGGGACGAAACGGCATGCAAAGGATGGAGTGATAAGACAAATTACATTAAAAAGGCACAGTGGTTACTAAGGAAAAGTTAAAATGACTAACCCTGACCAATTAAAAATGACAGGGCAAGAGATGATGCTGATATTTCTGTGTTTACTGTATTTTCATAAAAACACATGGTGAATTTGTAATAACCTAACAGTGTTGATTTAATTATTTACTTAATCTTGCCATAGTATTATCAACAATTTCGTATCAGTGTTGTAATTCAAATCTTTTTACTATCGTCATGGCGCACACGCCCCGCCCCTCAATCATACCACGCCCCCAAGTACTTGTTTTCCAAACCTGTCCAGTACTCAGTACATAAAATATGATAAAAATGCCCATCCCTAGTACAAATACATAAGTAAATGTGCATCTGCAGCAAAGCGTAACTTGTTTTACTTGAACAAGTGTATTTGAATGTGTATGTACAGTTGGAGCCGATCCATAGTCAGACGAAACACAGCTCCTCGGCGGTGGATGTTACAGAATGCTTCACCCAGGTGCGAGAGTTCTGGGCCCAGCTGGCATGGCCCGATTCAGCGGGAGCCTTCATTTTCATCACACGGCTGACGGACGTGAGTGCCACTACGCTCCGAGCTCCACTTCCATAAGCATGCAGTTTAAACTCGCGCAGCTGGGGAGCTATGGTCAAAAACACTACAAATAAAAAGCATACTAGTAATAGAAAGGAAAATTGATGGTTTCACCCACATAACGCAATTCTTTCTGGTGCTCGGCAGAATTTCTGCAGCGAAGCGGTGTGTTATGCCGAGCTGATAAAGCGCAAGATTGAGAGGGACCAGCTGGAAAGAGACCACAAAAGCTTCATCGTGCAGGTACACGGTGGGCGGTGGAGGGGGGAATTGGCTTTTATTACGAGTGAAGTAAATGTCAGCGTTGAGTGCTTCTCCCTGACAACACTGACGTCTCAGCGGCGCCTCTGTGTCGCTGCATGTCTGAACTCTCTAGAGCCCCCCCTTTTCATTTAGCATCACATGCTTTCTCTCTTGCCCACCCCCTGTTTAGACCTCTTTATTTTTCCTACTTTCTTCCCCACTTTTTACCTAATTTCAAATCTCCCCTTCTCCTCATTTTCTCGGCTGCTGCTCTTGTGCAGGTTTGCATCGCTCTGAATAGCACCGAGCATGTGCGGCTGTTTCTGGGGGGTCTGCCGCGGGACTTTGACTGGCGGGGGGTGGAACAGGCCATGGAGGAGTCTTGCGGGTTGGAAGGGAAGGAACAGGTCAACAAGTCATTGAACGGGCAGCTGTACAATGCTGACATTGACCTGCAGAGGGAGGCCAAACGTCAGATCACGCACCTTACTGATAAGGTAAGGGCACACACAAACGTTACGTCAAACAGCTGCTACTGTGAATGCTATGTTTTAAGCAAAATGTGACTTTTAGGTGTTAAAGCTTTTTGCTGATAGACAACCTCCTGTAGCTCCATAATCACACTTGAATGACTGGCCCTAACCAAAGAAGATTGTCGATTTTACAGTTCTATTACTGTTAATGTGGAAAAGTGCAACACTATACGGGAGGTCTAGCGGGGTCCTGCCTTCGCTAAGTCCTGCCTTCCAGTAACAGAGCCAATAGATAATTGTTATGGCTGATAGTTGCACAATATCAAGCCGTAATTGGGTGCCATTTGTACTTAAGAAACTGATTTTATGTAACAGTTGATTTCAGGTTTACTTGATTGTGGAAAACATGTTGTTCTATTGTGACGTGTTATTAGTAAGCAATGTGAAAGGGATACTCTGTCATGAATTACTCAACCTCAAGCAGTTCCAAACATATATAAATGTTTGTTGTTTGTTGAAAGATATGTAGAAGAATGTGAGCAACTGAGATTTTTGGGATAGTCATAAAATAGTAGTCAAAGGTGCCCCAAAACTGTTTGTTTTCCCAAATTGTTAAAAAAATCTTCTTTTTGTGTTTAAAAGACAATAATTGTCCTTACTATGGTAATCAGTGACCACATTTATATGGACAACAATAATCCGACATTAACACGATTAAGACATTACTCTGATTAAGAATGGACCATGTAAACAGAACTTTTTGATTAGCTCAATCCGTCTAAACTCATCATCGTAGTAAACACAAATCGGATTAAGATGGGTGGAGTACTCCCTGTTTAAGTCCCATTATCGAAGTGCGGTATAGACATGGCTTCAAGCAAGAAAGGACATTTTGGAAACAAGAAAGATGCCAACAATTCTAGAAAATAAATGAAACGCCAAAAACTGTATGTTGTACCATGGCGAAGACGAACTGTTTGTTGATACATGAAATTATGGAGGGTACGTCGAACAGAGTCGTACCTGGTTACCTGTTGCAACAACACAGAAGTAGAAACCGAAAGTGACCGAGAAATGCTTGTAGCATCACCCAGTAGGCCAGGGGTCCTCAACCTTTTTGACTCCATTGACTCCCATTGGATTTAACAATATTCAATATAACAATATTCAATATAACACCTTCGACTCACAAAATCTCAACAAAAACAAAAGATTTACTGAAATAAAGAGTTAACTCAAGCACATTTTATAACTGAAAATATAATTTATTTATTACAAAAATGGCCAAATAATAAGAAATATCTTGTTTTTTTGGATTTCAATGCTCACGTTGTATAATTTTACAATTTTTATAATCTCGAGGCTCCTTGGAAATCAGCTGAGGCCCGTTGTGGGCCATGGCCCCTGTGTTGAGGACCACTACAGTAGGGGGCTCAACAAGAGTTCAAATTATAAAAAACGAAACCCGCATTAAAATAAGCTAAAACAACCAGAAATCAAGTGATTTTTAGAAATTGGGTGAGTGGGCGTGGGGCTTGTTGTAGACATACAGAACCTATCTGAGAGCAATGGTGAAAATGAGGTTCCCGGAACGTTCTATAAATGTCATGCTCGTTTTACACAGATGCTTCCTGAACTCAGAAGATGCATTCAACACATCAGCCTTTCTCCAGACTCCATTAACACTGATGAGGTATGTAAATGGATGATTTCATATTAGCATAATTCAGTCATGCCTAATTCAGCTCTAAAGTGTACTGAAATCAATGTCCGTGTGCTTTCTGATGATCTGCTTCAGGCTGTTGCTCCCCTGATGAAGTTCCTTGATGACACTCTAGTCATCCTCAACGAGTCACTGGTTAAAGACAATCTAACAAGGTAATTATTGTACTTTCTTCATTGAAGTGAAACAACCTAAGGCAGACCTAAGAGGCATGTGTTGTAGCCATTACAGTAATGACATGGGGATTTACACGTAGTAGCAGGTTCTCCAAGTGAACCTAAGCGCTATGAAGATGAAAATGGCTGTGTGAAGGAGGTCAGCTTGTCCGTGATCTTTCTGGCTGTCGTGTATCGCAGGGTTCTGCAAAGCCTGTGGGAGCTGCTCCTGCGGATGATCCTTGACACTGTGGCAGAGAACAGGGGCGTCCAGGTGGAATTCTACACACGATTCCAGTACACAGTAGAGGTCAGCACAGAAAGGGTCATAAAGCATGGCATGATCTGTTTACCAGTCATTGTCAGTTTCCTTAGATGTGTTGAGAATGGTGCCGATTGCCAACTAGGGGGGGGACTTCAGCAAGAATTTATAGTGCCCACTGATGGTCGCATTTGTTTCCACACGTGGTCTGTACTGGTTAATGAGGCGTTCACAGTGTTTAAGATAGTTGAAACTATAAGGATATATAAAAATGTAGAATCTAAGAGAATAGTAGAGTCAATGCCACAACTATAACAATATTCACTTTCACAGCCTTTTTTTCAATTCATGAATGACAAAACATTCCGGCACATGGTTCCTGAGTAAACTGCTGTTTGCTCTCTCTGATGTCTTGAAGCTGAAATTGACTCATACAGAAGTGTGTTGAAATTTGTCTTAATAACATATAATTTATTTTCTTTGCGAAGTCTTAAGCAACAGACTGTACACCTACTGTACATCTGTCTTTGTGACTGTAAGAACGGCTAGCTTAAAATGTAACATAACATTATCAACCGTTGATGTGCATGCTAAGACAATTATAGTCATCATTATTGTTAACGTCATAGTGTGAACGGCCCTTTAGTCCTAGATTCACAATGCAAATGAGACATATGGTTGCAGACCGCACGCGAGTGGCGACAACACGACAAAATACATTACAAACTATTAAGAACAATTTGTTTGCTATGACATCGTGCCACATTCAGTGGGGACAGAATACATTTTTAATCTTTGGTTCTACAGTATTTTGTCACATTGCATCGTGCCACTTGTGTAAGTGCATACAGGGTGTTAGTCTTAAATGCTATTAGCATATTAGCATACTGTTTTGTGATTTCATATCGGTTTAGTCAAGGCTGGTCAATATGAAAGATTCATTACGAGTTGACTTTAAAGGGCGCCGATCTCCCTGCCTGATTTCCTTCAGCTTACAGTAATGGGTTTCACTCACGAAATCATCGGAGTACATCAGATATTCATGAATGCTCCTGACTGAACCTCAACAGAGAATTTAGGAATCACAATATGTGAGATCCAGTATTCCCAAAAAAAGGAACTGGCAAGGGCTCACAACAGATGAACCGCCATATAGTTGATCTCCTAGCATAGCAAATCTCAAATGCGTTAGGATAATGTGTACAGGTCTCCATGAAGTCAACACACAGCAGAAACAAAGAATGACATTCAGTTTGGTACTTTAAATCAAACTATTACCATGACACCTCGGTGCCAATTAATAGCAAGTCCTTTTTCACACAGGCACTGGTGCGTTTTTTTCACGCTGATGGAGACGGGCTGCTCCTGGAGGATCTTAAAAGTGGAGATTATAAGGTATGAATCTCTCATCTCCGACCAATGACCAAACAAACAAGAATTGCTTCATCTGCTTTGCTTTCTCTCTTCCCACCAGGCCCTGGACGAGGAGCTGCGCTTGAACAAATGCTCGTCCTTTGAGCTGATCGAGCAGTATTTCCTGGAGAAAATCTCCCAGCAGGTGGGTGGGAGTCCCGCTGGGGTGCCACAGCTTTTAGCTCCTGCTCTGCAGAGAGAGGAGGTGTTGATTAGGAGCATCACAGATATTATTCCTTCCTCTGATGATTAAAAGTCTACATCCGTCATTTCCTCTTTGACTAGATTTTGAGCGAAGTCTCCGACTGTGTCACAAGACTTGGTGAGCCGACTCAATGTCTGCTGCCTACATGGGCAGATGTCTTCATTAACAGAATCCAAACCAAAACATGCTTGAAATTAAACAACTTCTGTCTGTGTTGTCTTTGCATATATTTACATTGGTGCTTAAAAATGAGGTTGACAAGTTTCAACTTTCTAAACCAGTTGCTAAAGCGACATCTACACTAATCCAGATGCATTTGCACAAAAAGAAGTTCTTTGTCCACAAGAATTGGACTATAACTATTGTAAGGTGGCCTATACACAAGAATTTGTATGTTAATGGATGTTTTTGGACGATTTGCTTTCACGCCAGTGAGAAGGGGAAGGGTTTAAGTATTGCGTTTTTTTTATAATCGCACAATTCTGTAAAATAGCTACGAATTCCTGTGAGATCAGGTTGCGTTTTCCCATAGCTGCTCATCCACACTAAAACTAGAAAGTAGTCCAGCTACGTCTACCATCTTGCTTTTTTGCGTGACTAAAATGCATCAGTCACTAAGAATCTGTTTTCACAGTCCACACTACAGCAAAAATGTCATTTTCGAATAGATCTTCATTTTCAAAAGCTTATATTCCATTAAAAAAAGCTTCACCGCAGTTTGGACAGAAGCGCAAAATAAAGAGAAGATGCACTTTCAAACAAAAATGTATTTGTGTGGACAAGGACACACTAAAACTGGCCAAAGTGAATTTGCCTGAAAATTATATCCTTCAAAGTGTACTTTTAAAACAACCTTCATGTTGGAGCGCACATGCAATACTGCATAATGCCAAATAATCTTGGTAGGCAGCTTAGCTTTAGAGGGCCTCTGTTGAAAATGAGTCAGCTGAATCACAAGAAGGAGAGATCTTGTGTGCCGTGTCAAACTAAAGGTACATCTTTAAGGTGTATTATGTGCTATAATCTCCTGTCATTTGTTTCACAGAGAATCCTTAAGCACAGTCGGTTCGGTCGTATCAGTGTGAAGTGTTACTATGACGCCCCTGAGCAAAGACTAACTGTGGAGATACTGCATGCAGCCGATCTCATTGCTCTGGATGCTAACGGTACGTATGAATTTTAGAAATGCTCCGCTTCTCTCTTTTCTCTGACACGAGTCTCTGAGTCTAAATTGGATGTGAATTCTCTTCTCTGAATTTAGGGCTCAGCGATCCGTTCGTCATAGTGGAGCTCTGTCCTCACCATCTCTTCCCCACGTCGCGCAGTCAACGTACTCAAGTGAAGCTCAAAACCCTGCACCCAGTTTTCGATGAGCTTTTTTACTTGTAAGTGTCAGTGTGTTTATATGTTGTAGTAGTAACATGGTTGTTATTGAATCTGTAATACGAAATGCCTCAGAGCGATCCAGCTTTTGCTTCTGCACTGACAGCCATGTCAGCCCAGAGCAGTACAGACACAGATGTGCCTGTCTGACCTTCACTGTGATGGACTATGACTGGTTGTCCACCAACGATTTTGCCGGCGAGGCTGTAGCTCCACTGAGTGACTTCTGCTGGCCGGGCAGACTGGGCGCCACGCCCGCTGGAAAGACCCTTCAGCCTGTCATCCTCCATCTGTCCCGCCAAAAACCGAGCGGTACGTTTGTCAGCTTTATTCAGCTACTAAACAAGTCAGTTCCTCCTTAAACAATAGAAATTGTCTTCTGGGTTTTCACATTTTCTGTGTAAGGGAAACTCAAAAATATATAAACAGTGGCCAGTGACCAACAGAGGTTTTTGGGCACCATCAATTTATGCTTGAAATTTTTTCAAAGATTGTTTATTGTGACATGGGGTTTAATTACTATTGAGTGGTAACATTAAAGCTGCTATTTGTAACTATTTAGGTAGAAATAAATATATACATAAAAATAAATAAATCATTTAATTATAATAAAACAAGATGTTATTTTACCATAGAATAAACTATATTTATTTACTATAATATAATAATGAGTAAAAATATTTATTAAGTACATAAAAATGAAATGATATACATCAAGAAGACTAAATTACTAAAATCCGCCTCCTTCCTTTAATCAAAAGTCAATGGTTAGTTTAGTCAAGAGGCAAACATGGGAATTGCTGCTTTAACATTTAAAATATGAAGAGTTTGGTTCCAAAAGTACATAATACTTTTATGGTTTTTAATATGTTATCATGTTTTTATTGTGTTTTATTGTTAGTTAGCTGTATTTTTTGTTGTTATTATGGCTTAAATCAAAACAAACCAACTGCAGTTTGATTTATATGAATTGGAATGCAAAATAAAAAACATGATTTAAAAATGAAAAGGAGTTTTCTCATTTTGGAACCAAACTCTTCATATTTATAATAATAATTCACAATTGTTTTGACATTACTTGATATAGTATCTGTCGCTTATTAGCCTATGCGATGCATTTTTGCCCTTCTCAACATATTTTAAGTTACACATGTCATTCCCTACTGGAAGCTCTGACGCCCAAGCATTCTTGATGGATTCATTTGAGACTGTGCTGTTTCTCTTCATACAGAGAAGCCAATCATGAAGATGCTGGAGGCTAGAGTAGGAGACCGAGAGGCACAAGAGTTTGTGCGGAAGCTGAAGGAGATCGAGAAGTCAATGGAGGAAGAGTAATATTTCCCCTGTAGTGCACGTACTGTACTTCTGCTGGTGGTCTTTTTTACCTGTTGTACTGTTTACTCTTAAAGTTCAAACTATTTTAAATGTGTATTTTTCACTGTTGTCCAAAAAAGGTAAATGATCATGTTTGAAGATCAGTATTTTATCACTGTTTTAATGTTAAAGCCCTCCTGATGGAGCTTGTTGTTAATAGACTGTTTGATTGGTAGTAGAAGGGTCTATTTTGAAAGGAAGATTTTTGATTTGTATTCTAACGTTTACCGGAGACGTAGATTAAGACTTGAACTCAGAAAACCTGGAGCCTTGAAATACTCAGCGTGGAGACATTATACACAGATGTTTACTTGAGGAGGCTGAACTAGTACAGTAATAGACTTTCTGAATATACGTTGGTTTTAAGAGGCCATGTACACACTTGTCACTTACAATAGCTGACAAAACAGAAGTAATGGTATTAAACGTTCGCAAATTCAAGAGTGACTTCTGTATTATGAACACACACAAAATAATGCCATGGAGCAGTGGTTCTCAAACTTTTCAGATTAAGCTGAAATAAGTTTTTCCAAGTACAACCTAATGACCTCCATAGAAAACAATGAATAAAGACTCAAATTAATAGTAGAGCAGTGACTCTTTATCTTTACTCCTGGTCCTCCGATTCTTACGTATTATTAATAATACAAACACTTTTTTATTTACCAGCTGTTTTCAAACAAAGTAAGTTTTTTTTCCATGTTTTTCATGTTAGTCAGCAGTAATGGTGGACACGAAACACATTTCTGTGGTGCACTGTAAACAGGGCTCTGTAAATGACTATTAAAGTCCCCGTGAAGCGGAAGGGTCGATCGGTTTTACTTCTGTATTTTGAAGCATTTCCGAGTGAAATGGAATTTCGAATGAGATAAACCTTGGACGTGGCTTCCGTCTTTCTCTGCGATTCGATTGGATGGATAAAAGCAACCGTTGCATTTTGAAATGTAACTGGCAGCAGGCTGACAGTTGAAGGGGAGGAGTTAATGGATGCTCCGCCCAAGCAGTCTAACATACGCCATTTAAGATGGATAGTTATTACAGGAAGGAAATGCATCTTCAGATTTGAACTACAGATTATGAGGGCACACATTTTTAAAAGAGAATAACCTGATAAACTATTTGCAATAAACGCTGCAATATTTCACAAGGGGGATTTATTAACTTTGTGGGGACTTGCAGAAAGACTACAAACCTATATTAAAGACAAACAATGTTTAAAGAATAGGCCTATTTAACACAGAAGATTAATACACGTATACTTAAACATCTAGAGAACAGTTGTGTATAACAAACAGTGACTCACACTTTGCTGCGGCACCTTGTATTAAAGTAGCGCGTCAAAACAAATTGTAACACTCGCTTCATTGATTTAACCTCGAGTAGATGCATTTTAATTCCTGTCGTGTCACGTACCACCAGGGGTCTCTTCAGGTACCACTAGTGGTACTCGTACTTACCACAGTTTGTGAACCACTGCTATAGAGGATTCACACCCAAATATAAATGCAGTTCTCACTCCTAAAGCATGTGTATACCTGGCCTAGGCAAGAAAGTCAAGAAAAGTGTGGTGAATTGTTCACATAACCATACAGCAGATAGTGATACGATAATGTTTACTTTATTATTAATGAAAGTGTTCTCTGTTCTCTCGTATCAAGGAAAATACTACAGAAAAGTCGCTAAACTGTGAATGTTAAGTATTTGTCCTTGAATCACACATTGGATTGTGTTGAGATTTAATCGTAGCATTTCCGTAAGATGTTGTCTTTCCTGAAGGATGTATTTGCCAAGTGGTTTTTCGAGTTACGGGTTGAGTGTTCAGATGGTTCTCTTCTATTGTGTTTCTCGCTGCCAAAGTTAATCGTTTTCATTGGCAGTAAAAGAGGTTATAATGTAACTACAATTTTCACATCGCAAAAGCTTTTCAGCACCACCTTTTGAATGTCTAGGTATTCTTGTGATAAAAGCTGGACTCTTGTAAGAATTGCCGTGGCATTAATCTCTTCTCTATATTATCTGGTAATAGATCACCTCTTGGTGTGGTACATTTCTTCACCAGCATTTCTCTTTTTTGACCTTCACACCACGTGATATTAGCCCGTAGACCACATTTGTTAACAAATGAAGTCCGAAGGCTGGTGAAACATACTGCAACACACAGCAACAGTGATGTTACTGCTCTACTTGAAACATACTAAAGAATGTGATATCAACAACAGCTCTCTGTCCTCTTTGTGACTCAAACAATGGTGTATATGCTGTGTGTGTGCATGCACGTGTGTGGCTGCGTGCACCTTGATTTCAATAAAGAAACAATAAGAGTTGAAAGTGCTTATTGAGAGAAATCTGTTGAATGTGAAAACTTTATTTGAACATGGTCAGTGTGGAGATGCAAAGCAAAGATTTACTTTGTTTTACATTTTTTCTCAATAATTATGGGTTAAAGTGGGAGCAGTTGAAGCCTCTGGAAATCTGAATTTCAATTCAAGGGATGCTGAAAGTATTGGCAGCTTATTTTTAAGAATTTTAAAAATTGTGAATTGCAGATTTTAAAACATATCTTTCAACACAGAATTCCCAACATGTTATATTCAAATGTGTCTCACATTTTATACTCTTCAGAACCAACCAAAACTTAAAATCCTCTTAAATTGTCTTCAAACTAAGTATTTGAGACCGTTTCCTTATTCTTTTCAGTTTTTCCTGAATTTAATCTTTATAGATATTGTATGTGTTTGGGTACAATTATTATTTCTGTTTTATTCTGTGAACTGCTAACAATATTTCCATCAAATCTCAAATAAAAGTATTGTTTCTATTTCCATTTATTTGCAAAAACAAAATAAGAAAATAAAACTGGATAAACAGGTCGAAATAGCAGAAAATATGCTCTGTATTTTTCACACCTCAAATACTGCAAGTAAATCAAGTTCACATTCTCTTCTACAGTGACATTTCTACCTGTATTTAGGAAAAATGCAAAAATAATTTTCTATGCGATAACCTTGAACATTTTTATCACTTCATGTGTCTGGTCGTGTCGTCAGTCTTTTACATTGCTGTCGGATGACTTCACGTCATTTATGTTTGTTTTTGTTGAAATTCAACAGACTGGAAATGTCTTTACATTTTTTCCACGGATGTATAAATTATTAATGCGAGGTCAAAATACACGCAGAAAAGAGTCACCACCAGATGTCCTCATAGATTTCAACATTCCTGTCTGAAGTACTTTTACCAAACACTAGATGGCGCAACAAGGGGTGATGAGGGTCATAGAATTATATGCACCTCTCATCCATTAAGAAAATATCAATTATTCTAAAACCTTTGTGTCTGATGGCATTATCTCTTTATTTCTAAAGAGCTCTTCAATGGCAAACGCCCACTGGAACAGGTGTCAGGTGCAGCATCATAATTATGAGCGCAAAATTAAACAAAACAGACACCTGCTTATTAACTCCAGTTATTATACATACTTATTATACTTCTCATCTGACGCAAAGTTTGGAACGCAATATTGTCTTGCATATTGTTTGCAATGTATAATTACACATTGTTAAATGAGATGTGACTTTGAAGTGTATTGTGAAACCACTGCTGTGCAGCTACTGTGATCGTAGGAAAAAGTGGAGCTTTTCTTGAACGCACATTCACTTGAAGAGCAAGTGGGTGAATCTCACAAAGCATGTCAACAACAGTCATCGTTCACCCCCACCACCAAAAGCAAACAATATGAAATAAGAAAGATACTGCATAATTGTTGTACAATATGCGATGATATTCTTATATCAACGCATCCCAGCATTACTGTAGTGCAAACATTAACCTATTAAACCTTAAAACTGTAAAGCTTTATCAATACATGCATGTGTTTAAATTATACACTTAATGTAATATGCATTAATTGCAAATATTATTTTGCTTTATTTTTACTACATATTTATAACTATACATGTAAGTGCTATACAGTACTGATATTTCAATTTGTACTAGATCCTTTGCTATCATAATAAGTAATTAAATACTATTTGGAGAGAGTCATTTGTGCAGTCATCTAATTACACTATTGAATATGTCATTAGTAACTAGTAATGGATTACTTTTTCAGAGTAACTTGCCCAATATTGCTCATAAGAGACCTGCCTGTGTCTCAAAGTCACCCATGGGCTGTTACACGCTAAGTGTCTCCTGCTGGCGGTCTTGCTCTGTATAGACTATTACACCTGATGTGATTGATCTATTACACATGGGCCTAGCATGCTGTTTACTTATTTTCAGTTTTGGGTGTAACAAAATAACAGATTTACGGGTGTTGTTTCAGGGTGTTGCTCACAGGTGCAGCTGTCATAAAGTGGCCCTTGTTTTTACAAAGGATGCTCTTCTTGGGGAAGAAAAGTACACAAGAGACATAAAAAGTACCTATAATAACCAATTTTATTATCAGGAGATCAGAAAAATTGTGCTTCTTTGGTTGCCTGAAATGTAATGAATTAAGGCATTCATAAAAATATGCATTTAGTGGCAAATGTGGCACATGCATATTTCTAATAATCGCATTAGTTAGCCTCAAACTATTTAATTTAGCACTGTGCTTACTCAAATTGTGGGCACACAGGCTCAACGAATCTCATCTTTAGATCTCATTTGTTGTCGGGTGCCTTGTGACCACAAGAACCGATGAGACTCAAAAGATGAGATTCGTTGAGCCTGCATGCTGCCCTTTTCAGGGAGAAGTGTGATCGTACTGTTTTTTTTTCTCGTTATTTGGAGCATAAAAAATTGGGTCTCTATCCATCGCCATTACTAAACTGGAAAGGGCCCGGATATGATTTAAAGATCCTGTGTAAGAATATTTGGCGGCGAGGCTATGAATTGCAAACAACTCACTTCACCCCTCCCCTTTAAAGCACTTTGGTGGCTGCTACAGGACAAAGAGTTTTTCGTTTCTTTGCCGAAGGAGATAATACATTTACGAAACGTGTTCTGTCGAGCAGTTTGTCCGTTTGGGGCTACTGTAGAAACAACATGGCGAATTCCATGCAAGGGGACTCGTGGTGTATGTAGATAGAAATAGCTCATTCTAAGGTCCTTAAATCATAACACTTCATCCTGTAAGCTCTTTATACACCTCTGAACACACAGTTATGTATATTATATTTAATTTCTGTCAATAGATCATCCCCAAAACAATACACATAGTACCTTTAATATTCTCATAAGCTGAAAGAGGACGGCTTGTGGATGAGTAAAATATAGGCAAATTAAATTTTAAGGTGAACTGTTCCTCTAAGATCGAAAACATCCGAATAAATCAGTTACATTTTTATATTTGATTGGAAGATTACAAGCAAATGGATGGCACATTATTTCCTGTTTGGCGCATGAATATTAATAAGGTGAAATAATGTTATCGCTAAATGGCAGGTAAGTGGATGGTTGCCATAAAAATGAATAATTCTTGGTATTTATTATGAGCACTCACTGACTAATGCATTTCTTCACTCACATGCTCATTCACGTGTTCTGGGGGGAGGATACGGATATGTTCCCCGGATATCACATACCGGAACTGATGTCGTCAAAACCATTATTTTACATTACTAACATATAAAAGGTCTAACCGTGACCCACATTGATCTAGTGCTAGCATTGTGTTGGAGGAAGGGCTACTTACATTTCCACGTCTCACGTATGTTGGTTGTGATGGACACATGATACTCATCCATCCTGGATGTAACGCTGTTAAGAAAACTGTGGGACTGTGTCACCCACCCCCTCCCCGCGCAATTGTTCAGGGGCCGGTGAGGACACGGTCCTGGATGCTGATCTCTTCGTGGGGAAGCGAGCGCAATGTAAACTGTTCCAAAGCAGGACTAATGAAGAACAGAGTGTACTGGCCCATGTTTCACTCCTACATAAATATTATATAGAATGAGTGGGCAGGTAGAAAAGATGGGATGCTCTGATATAAATGCCCACTCGCTGCTTATTAAATTATGCAAAGGAACTGCAGGGCTGTGAGAAACAGGATTTTCTAAATGATCATATTTTTTGTCATCGGCATGCTTTTTGTTTGTTTGCTTGCGGAGGAAATTAGGTGATCATTCATCCATGTCTTTCTGTGATTAAAAGAAACTAAAAGAAAGTTTGACGTCGCCCCTCGAAGAAGAACATTCTGGTTAAATACAACTTGATCCATTACCACACATGTTAATGATTACCACAGAAACTCTTTTTGTTCATTAGTTTGAAAACACAATTACAGTAACGTACTTGTAAATGGAAAAATAGGTGGAAAGCACGCAGCACCAGATTTTTTCGCGCTGTTAAAAAAACAAAACCATACCACCTAACAAGAGTCTGTTAGAATAGCTTGGATCGTTTTGCAAGGCGTAAACAAAAGCACTTCCTGTTTTGTTTTCATAGTTGTTTTTAAGTCGTAAAGATGTCCGTTAAACAGCTTTAATTAAGTTCTAAATGTTTTGTTATCATTTTGTTCTACATCTAGTGTTTAAAACTGAAACAGGACGTGCTTCTGGACCAGCGTTGTTAACGTCTTGACAAATGGCCTATAAAATGGACGGTTGTGGCATTTCATTCTGATTGGTTAAGCCCTGTGCAAAACCGCTGTGAATAATTCTAGAAACATATGCCACAGTCTCACTAGACTTTTTGTTTCATTTACTTCTATTCATAGGTCAATGCGGTAGACCAGAAACGCAAGAATAAAAACATTTGACTGCGTTGTGGCAAACTTTGACCTGTGAATTCGTATTACTTGAAACGTGTGACCAAAAGAAGATCAACGTGCCATGACATGACCTTTCCAGATGCCTTCTGAGTCTAGTGTGATTGTGACAATACATGACCGGATTACACCAGTTTAACTGCTAAATTCAATGTAAACCACAGGTTCCCGGGGCATCAATTTAAGGCTTGGAGACGGAAACACTGCTCAAAACACGTAACGGTTTAACATAGCAACATTCAAAAAAGCTGTAAATTTGGCCCAATCTATGGAGGATTGTGAGTCTGTTCAATTCCTTTTGGTGACACAAATAAAAAGTATATTTATTAATACTTTTTACTTAAGAGTGATGTATAACATGATCAGTTCCTGCAACTCTCTCTCTCTCTCTCTCTCTCTCTCTCTCTGTCTCTCTGTTAGTGTCAGTGTTTTGGGGAGGAGGAATGCTGGCAGAGGGCCACGTTCAGGGGTGGGTCCCGGCTTTGTATCTGGCTCTGGCAGGTACATTTAACAGCGCTCTGATCCCCTGTCCCACATCTGTTCTCACACACTCATAATCCTCCCTCAAATATGTAGCAGTAAAGACTTACATCAATAGCAGGCCAACTGTACCCCCCAAAGCCGCACAATTACACCTGGGCAGCCTCAGATCCTCAGATCTATCTGAACGGCCCACACCTCAGGTTTAGTAATGATATCACAGGGGATACGTTTCTATTTGAGATTTACGTGTTGGGCTGTCATTAACCACAGGGTTCACTTTACATCTCTCATGTTAAAACTTGTAGTTTGGGGAACTGGACTCCTCTAACAGGGAACTTCCAACCTTGTGTGAGAGAGAAATACAATACATATTCCTTCAAAGCCACACAAAAGTGATCTTCTATTAAAACAAAACATTTTATTGCAAACGTTTTTGCAGTTTAATGAATAAGTGGAGAAAAGCATATGGATCCGAGTACCACATGAAATAAAGTTCTTCGCGGGTCCTTTTAAGAGAAATGACACGTGAAAGCGTTTGCTTTGTATGTGGGTTCATAATTAGATGCGAGATGATAAAAGCTGGACGGAGACACCTGTTGAAATGCCTGTTGGCGGGGGGCCACAGGTGGGCTGCAGATTGGCAGTGGCGTCGGGATAATTAGGAGTTTCAGAAAGGAAGGTCGGTAGAGCTGGGGTGAGGATGGGCCAGCACAGCAACTCCTTTGTGGTTGCCAGAGCTGCTGTCAAAGGGAGCAGAATGATATTAGACAGCTCACCCCTGAGGAATGCAGCTGGGCCTGTGTTAGGGGGCTTGGCTCAACCTTTTCCATCGTCCATGTCCCTCTCGGCTCAGAGGACTGCTGAAGTGCAGATCCAATCCTGTAATCTCCTCTGAGGACAAATACTGAGACAAAGCCAAGTACACACTACTTTAGCTCATCACCCTGTGTGCACAACACAAAACTATTCGCTTCTTGCCATGTCAAAGGGTAGAATGTATTGAATACCTGAATGATTTAATTACGGTTTGCTTAACTTGACCTTTCATTCCCAGTGTGACAAAGTAATTACAGTCATGATTTTAAGCCAAGGTGTTAAAGGGACAGTTCTCTCAAAAATAAACATCATTTATTCACCCTTGAGTTATTCCAAATCAATATCAATTTCTTTGTTCTGATGAACAGACATTTGGAATAATGTTTGTACCCAATCCTTCCTGGAGCACCACTTACTACCATAGTATGAACAAAGGTTTACTACGGTAATCACTATGGTAAAACCTGTTTAGTTTCTCACATTCTTTAAAATATCTTTTTATACATAACAAAGGAAATGTATAAAGGTTTTGAACAATTTGAGGATGTAAATGATGAATGACAGAATTGTAATTTTTGGTGAACCATACCTTTAAGCTTTGTTTTATGGTTAGCGTGGTCCACTTGGCCCACCCCTGCGCGTAGAATTTGTATCTACACCATCTATTATATTACTTTTTTGTAGATTACATTGCATTTGTAATGTACATTTGAGGAAAGATTGGAAATAATACATACTATACAGTATATGTATGTATGTAACGAATACCTATTAACGTTTGTAGCTCACAGTCATATCTAGATATATATTGTTCAGCCCTCGTGATGATAATGACAAATAGCAGCTGACACAGCTTCCATAGCTTCAGGCTTGAGGAGCAAGTCAGTCTGGAATATAAACATTATGTTGTCTGGATCAAGCTGCAGGGCATTTACATCCATAAACACATGGTCCCTGTAATCCATATAGACTTTTTGTCTGGCATAGTTGTGTAAATACACAAAGACATGGGATCACATGAGCCTGATCTGAGTTGTGTTTCTGCAGTTGATATTGTTTCTGAAGCAGAATGGCTTTAAGCCAGTGGTGTAGAGAGGAGCCAGGCAGCCCATACGTTTCATAGTCTCAGGGGCCTTTAGCTTGTGAAATTCATTAGCTAACGCTGGCCCGCTTCCTTCAGCGCGATCAAACAAAATCTGATTTGTTTTCCCCACCCTCAGATAAATTTGGGCTCTGCTCGCAATGGTGTGGAGAAAGATACAGATGCCCTCAAGACAAAAATGGAGACTTTGGGTAGTGTTTTTAAAGCCGGAGATGGGCATTTTGAGAGCACTCTGATGCGGTGGATGTTTGTTCTGCAGGGTGGAGCAGAGGGGGAGCTGCGGTTTGTCCATTATTGTGGTGAGGTTTGCCCACATGTTTATGCCTAGCATACTGAGACATTCTGCCTGGCTCTTCTGCAGTCCCTTCACACGCACATCACTGCCTCAGCGCTCTCAAAGCGTGACAAGTGGACCAGAACTTTTCTATTAATGTCCCACTGAATCTGATTAGAATCGTGTAGATATTAAAAAACACCGTAGAGCCAAACCCGAGTGCTGCTGGACGTGACATGAGTGTAAACACCAACATTGCCTATAAACAAATACAGTTAAAAATTGTGCAGAGGAAGCTACAGTTTTTATACAGTATATACGTGTAGCGTAACTTCCTTCTCCAACTCCTGTCAGAGAATCACATACCAAAAAATGTAAGTCTAACCCTGTATAATAAGACAGTATGTGGGAAAGCCCAGTATGCAAAAAACTGTAGGCAAGAAATGGTCCACCTCTTCCTCCGAGATTTGTGAATGTGCATTGGTTAGACACCTACTATTGGATATCCCCAGAGCCGTTGAGAGCGAACTCTGTTGACTCCAATTGAACAGTTTTTTCACAGCAATGGTACTTCATGGAGCCTCCAAATAGATCCTGGAAGTTAGTAACGCACAAGCTGCGGCAGAACAGACTAACTTAGGTAAAATTTTAACACATTTAAAGACGTAAATCGTTTAATAAATAACATATTTTAAGTAATAATTGATAGAAAAAACATAACTTCCTGGAACGATCTGAAGTGACTTTGTGATTAAAAATTTGAACGTCATGGGTCAAACATGCCTGTTTTCACATCCTATTCATACTATAGGCCTAACATACCGTTCTAACGGTCGATAGGTAGGTACTTTCTCAAATTCAGTACGTATTGTCACAGTATGCGATTTCGGACACAGCGTAACTATACAGTATAATAAGAAATACACTGATCTACAATGCTTTAGAAAAAAAAAATGTATGTGCTGAATAAAAATATGAAAATCAAAACTGATTGACTACCACGTGCAAGCTATACTTTATATTTTTTTACCTTCCAAGATTTTTAGTATTTACATTATATCGAACTATATTGTGCATATAACAGCTTACAAATGTCCTGTTATGTAACGCTTACAAATCAGCAAAATGTACTGTAAATAAAATGTATTGAGAAGATTCACTTGGATAAAAGCGTGTATACTGTACATGTTAATATTGATCAAATCCATCTCTTGTCATTGTCTAGCAAAAGTCTGCAAGAATCCGTGGGCTCCACTTTCCCTGAAAGTGAGAAGTCACTTATCTGCACTGAAGTTATCTGCACTGTTCATACTACAAGTACTTTGGGTACACAGTCACATACTATTTCGCAATATTGCAACACTGTATTTCTAGAGCTGATATAGAAGCTAATGAAAAAAACTGTTCAAAAGCTGGAGCTGATGATATAAAGCAATTTTGTTCAGCACAGTGATGTAAGCTTTGTTGTGATTGCATCATCCATGTAAAGGTATGACGCAATACCAGTTTCAGATGGCGATATATTTGAGTCATTTTGGTTTCAACTGAAACACTTTCAATTCAATCCCAAGTCAAAGGTATATACTGACCCGATAGCATATCTTGAAAAATCGATCAACCATTTTAAGCATAATTTTCGTGACTCAGAATTAGTCAAGTTTATTTCAGAAGTATTTTGGCCTCTCCCCAGCATTTGAACTGGTCTCTTCTAATGGAAACCACCTTTAAGCACAACCTCTCTTTCTCTCTTTCATCGTCTTTCGGTCTGAGCTAAGTACATTGGTAAACAAGAAGTGCTGACTTACTCAGGGCAAGGTTTAATTGAATGTGAAGGACCACCACACTTGTTCGTCTTTGTGTGCCCCTCGCTCTGTTCTCTCTCCTGTGACGCACTAATACCATCAGTGGCTCAACTAATACACCGGTGCCCCCCAGGACCCACCGACGCTGCACTGCAGTAATCTATACTTCATTCCTATCACGCTTCCCTGCCATTTGCCGGTCAAGTGGTCAGTCGCCGAGCCAGAGTGTCCACAGCGCTTTCCCTTTGATGTCTTTCATGACCTGCGAAGTAACAAAAAGCAAGGTCTCTATGACCACCAGCGGTGAATGAAAAAGAATGACCCCGGTTGCCATGGAGGCTCTCCTGGTTCATTTGAAGGTCACTGGAGCTTCTCAGTGGTAGAAAAGGTGCCTTGGACACATTCACAGCTTGACACATTCAATTAACACAAAGTTATACAAACAGACACTATTACAGTTTCAAAACCTGGAAGTCTTTCTACTGCACTTGTTAAAAGTGTATAAATCCTCCTCTTAGCTTGAAAACAACGCTGGACGAATGGATGAGTGCTGATTTGTCATTTAGCAAATGTTTACAGTACTTGCTAGACGGACATTTCCTTCATGGCAAACCAGGCTTGAGCTTTTGAGCTGGTGATGTTCATGAGCACAATGGTGATGTTTTATCATTTACACCAATCATTAAGCTTGGCCTTGTATTATTAAAGCACAACAGCTGTAAAAATGGCTGAATTGTTCAGTGTCTGCATTTAAGCATCCACTAAAAGAGGACATGGAGTTCATCGGGACATGTGACTTGTAAGTTAGTGCTGATTGTTCTGCACACTAGCTCTGGCTGTATTCTCCGCACTGCAGTGAACTACAATAGACAGAGTTGGCTCAACTAATGGCAACTAAGGGGCTTTGTTTGCCTGTTTAATGGAAAACAAAGCGTGTACAATAAAGCTTTTCTGGTCTTCCAGTTTGAAGGTCAATGGGGTATTTGTTCGGGCTCGACTGTTTGCTGGTTTTGGGTACTTACTGTATATACACTGATCAGACTTGGAGACAAGCAAGGTCTCAGGCTGAGAATCAGATACAGCTTACCCTTACAAAAAAAACTAATAAAGATGCTATTAGTATTCTTTAAAACTAAAATCAATCTACTTTCAGTCTATTTTTACGTAGTTTGCATACATATGTTTTATATACTTCTTAGATAATTTACGTTTGTGGTTGTAACTCAAAATTTACTGCTGATATTTGCTTAAAAGTACACTGTTATAAACTAAAAAGCGAGCCAGTTTAGTCCCAAGTAGTATTGAAATAATTCAAATCAAAGAATAGGGCCAATTTAAGAGTGTATTTGAACTTTGCTTAAAACACTATATTACAAGGAAGTGATGTACCTGTATGACTTTCTTCTGCAGAACACAATAGAAGATATTTGAAAGAAAGTTGGAAACCGAACAGCATGGGGACCATTCACTTCTATTGTATGTTCTGTTTGATCTATTGTGTTCTGCTGGAGAAATAAAATCAAAAGTGGGGTGAGTAAATGATGACAGAATTTTTATTTTTGGCTGAACTGTCACTTTAAATGAATATATTTTCTTCTTTGTTTGTTTTTCAACTGGGAAATTCCAGCAGTCAAAACTTTTCAGACATCAGAGAAAAATCAGTCAACACACATTTTCTATTTACGTAAAAGACACACGTTTTGGAGAGACTTTGTAGGATTTCTATGAATTAAAAGTGACAAACCAGAAGCAATAATACCCAACAAACGAAGGGATGGCTCTTCATAGAACATAAAATATTTGTATTTTCATGTGTCCATTAATCATGAATGTTAGCAGTTTCGGATGTGTTTCTGAAAGCAGCATTTACCTGACTATGGAAAATGCTCTAAAAATAAAACAAAATGCTTTGAACACTTGAAGAGACACTTCACATGGATATTTAAACCACAAAATATTGACATCTGACCTTTCAGTACACTCTAAAGAAAATGGTGCTATATAGCACTAAAATTGGTTTTTTGCTTGAAATTATATGGGAACCACTTTTGGTGCGATGTGGCACCCCCTGTCTTGATGCCTCAGTGGTTCTTCAGAGGTTCTTTTTGTTGGCCGAGGTATAAAACCGTTTCTTTAAAAAGAACCTGTTGAGCCCCTGTTGTATACCACTAAAAGAACCACTTTTAGCGCTAAATATCACTATTATTTTTTAGAGTGTATGGTAAAAGCCAACATGATGTTAGCAACCCAATAAGCATAAAGTAATGTTAAATGTTCCAAAAATCACATCACCTTCAATTCAAAGCTATGAAAATTCAAAATGTCAAGTTTGAACCCAGTAAAACAGCTCACCTACAACTTCATTAAAAGTGCCATAAAAAGTCCCCTGGTATGAGGCACAGGCTCAGAGAAGCTATATTTCTTCTTTCCATCTGACCTCTATAGCTCCTGCTCGGGCAGTTGCTGAGGAACTGTGGGAATGCTTGCCGGGAAACCTCCCACTTGGGACACAAGAGTGTGAGAAGCACAGATTCCTCGAGGGTTGCTGGTCATGGGCTTGTGGGTACAGTATGTACAGTGTACTGAGGCTGGTCAAGAAGTCAGCAACTCTCTCATGCCCTCTGTCATGATTCTGCTGCATCATGTCATGTTTCTCTTGGTTTAGTAGCAGGATCATGACAGAACCTCATGTTAAATGTGGAGAGAGACAATTATTGTTCTTATGGCCTTCCATACTCTCTCCGGTCTCGTCATTGTTCCCATCCTCTTGTTACCTCGTTATTGATTAATGCCTACACCTGTTTCCCTCTTGATTTGCTCCCTTATTTAATGCCCTTGTGTCTTCTGTCTTGTGCTGGTTCATTGTGGTTTGTGTGGTGAGTTCCTGTGTTATGTTAGTTTAGTCATGTGTAGTTTTTGTCAAAGAGTTAATTTAAGTTTTGTTTCAGTGTAGTTAGTCTTAGTCCTGTCATGTTATGTATCCATGTTTTGTTCTGTTACCCCCTCGTGGGTCTTTGTTTGATTATTTATTAAATTATTTGTTAACCCCTTACCCGCTGTCTGCACCTGGGTCCTCTCTCTGTGTCTCACCACGAGAACCATGACACCCTCTGCATTTGTGAAAGATCACATAGTGAACTTAAAGTCCAGTTTATGACATCTGGCCTCCCCGCCGCACAAACACAAAGGCCTCTGTACCACACCGCTGCCATGGGCCGCGAAGAGCCTGAGGGCGGTAATGTGGTCGACACTAAACTACAGGAAGTGAACAAGTGGTGCATTTTGATGGGTGAAGAGCAGCATTCAAAATGTTATCTTTACATTCTTTCAAAGCGCATTGTCTCCGCTATCAAGCCGTCCACCCCCCAACCCCCCAAAACAAAATTCTGAAAACTTGACAGAGAGCATGTGTTTTTATCTTCAACTTTTTGCTTTATATGCTCCTACGTCTTTGCCAGCGTATAACTGTGGAGAAGATGTTTTTTGAATATTAACACTGATGATAAAACTATTTATGTGTAATTCCTCTGCTATGAGAAAAAAATGTTGCACAACACAAATGTAAGGGGCAGTTTCCCGGATTAAACCAGAACTCTCCTAGTTAAATTAGGATATTCAAGTCAAAAACATTACTGTGTGCATCTTGACTTAAACAATCGCATTGATATATTTTAAGATATTATGTTGTTTTCGATCAATACACTTCTAACGTTATAGTTTTTCTGGGACTTACAGTGATAGTTCACCCAAACATTTTGTCATCATTTACTCACCTTGTTGTTATTTCAAACCTTTATTACTTTCTTTTGTATTTTGAAGAAAGTTGGTAAGCGATCAGCACTGTCACCCGTTCACTTCCATGCCAATGGGGCCCAGTTACCAACAATATCTTCGTTTGTGTTCTGCGTATAAAGAAAGTCATATAGGTTTGAAATGACAAGAGGGTGAGTAAATGATGACAGAATTTTCATGTTCGGGTAAACTATCACTTTAAGCACTGGCTGGGAAACTGCCCCTACAGGTTTAGTGTTTTGTTTATTTTGCACCCTATGCCTGATATTTTAATGGTTTGATTTAACCTGATGGAACATTACTTTGGGCCATTACTGTAGCCTAAATAAGGGACCTGAGCTATATCATATCATATATCACACTTTCAGCACGTTAGCATTTTGGGTAACTCTTTTATTCAAAATATATTGAAAATATCATGTGACTATCAAATACTGATGCCTTTACAATGCCCGTAAATGAGCCCCCTTGCCCACACAAAGCCCACCCATCGTTCCTGGAACCGCCTTTGCTATGGTAATGCTTTAAAACTGACACGCATGCTAAAGAGGAGGAAAATGTTGACTCATTCAACTCAGGACATCAAACCTACATCATTTACTGTCATGCCACGCTTAATGGGATCATGTTCCTCTTCTGTTATGTGTTTTTGCTGACAACCAACCACACGGACAAGAGTGTCAGCAAACAATTTTGTTTAATAGAGCTGTTCACACACTGCCATCGATCACGAAATGAGCTTTGTCAAAAATGCAGCTCTGTGTGAGATTAATGCAAGCTGTCTTTCATTAACGGTAGATAAGTACATTTTAACTGGGCAAGATTATAAAAATACATTAGAGCCGTCTGACTTAAATCTAACATCTCACTTCATTCATCATGTTCAAATACGCTCAAGGTGAGATCAACAAAGAGACTTTTCCTTTTGATCATCTCATGTGTGCTGACTTTTGATACTAACTGTGGCTTATTCAGAAAATTCTAAAAAAGTTACAATCGTGATTGAGGATATCATGCCTTCTTAGTACCTCAAACGAAGCTTTGACATTTATTAACATTAAGCATGCTACACTTGGCAAATCAATAATACATTATTCCATTCAATACATTTCTATAGTCTTCTTCGTCCGCTTATCCGGTGCCGGGTGTTTTACATAATATTGCAGTGCTGCGATCTTTACAAAAATAGACCACTTCTAAAAACGTAAACAACGTTGGTCCTGAATATCTTCCTGTTTCAGTTTTTAACACTACAAATGTTTGAACAGAGCACCACCATCAACTCATTAATAGCCCAAACAAATGTCTTTAACATTTAATTATATTTGTAAGATATAAGAAAAATTCTGATTTAAGCGATAACTTTAAAACTTAGAAAAAAGCATAGAGACAAGAGAAAATAAAGAAACCGTGAAAAACATATGAAATACATGGTACATTAGATGTCAATTTGCAATTTAGTCTGTACGAATAATCATAGGATTTCAATCAGACTGCTTTATTCATTAAAGGTCCGATCTGTGAAATCTAGCGGCAAGGTTGCGAATTGCAACTAACCGCTCACTCCACCACTCCCTTTTGAAACACAACAACGGATGACAGAACATGGCGAATTACATGTAGACAGAAATAGTTCATTCTAAGGTAATAAAAATTCATTATGTAAGCTCTTTAAATGTATATTATATTGCATTTCTATCAATAGATCATCCCAAAGATTACATATTGGACCTTTACATCATCATCTAAAATCTATAAAGTCGATTTCTTTGACATGTTCATTAGCAATAGACTTCATTAAAAGTACTTACGCTAAACAAAAAACTGCCCTTACTTCAAAAGTTCATAAAACCAATCAGACTGAACCCTGTGAATTGATCCAGTGTCCTTTATTGAGCACAATACAAATCAGTCACTGAACAGACACTTGGCGGTTCATGGCGGCTGAAGCTATTTATGAGATGACCTTTCGAGGTTCTGAGATGCACACATGAAACGACCACATACTGTATGTATGTGGGTTTGGTTCTAATCAAAGAAGAGATGTTTGTTTGGTGAGCACTGCCTGCGGACGATGAAACCCAGCCGGGAGAGCAACTGGATCCAGATGCTTTTTAACTGACAACACCAGCCTGCACTGTCCTTTTTCTCTTCCACAGCACATCAACACCCCCCCCCATCTCTTGTGATTTCTATCTATTTCTGCATCTCTCCTCCCTGGTGGTGAATCTCTTCCTGTCTAGTCATCATTACGGCACAAGGTAAACAACGATTAGTGATACTGATAAGAAGGATGAATTGCATATTCTTTCTCTATTTCAGCACCCAGTGCACTGAATGCATAGACAAATCAGGAAACGGCACAAAATGTAAATGTGCTACCAGATATTGACAATCTGGTTCATGCAATGTTCAAAACCAGGGGTTATTGACCTTTTTGACTCCAACGCCTCCCACTGTATTAGACTATATGCAAAGGCCCCCTTCCATTTACAAAAACTCAAAAATTCCACCCAATTTAAAGCTTGATATTAAGTTTATAAAAAATGGTCAAATGATAAGGAATATCTTGTTTTTTATGCTCGTTTTGTCTCATTTTAAAATAATAGTCATCTTCACCCCCCTTTGGAAGTCAGCTGGGGCCCCCCTGTTGAGAACCACTGTTCCAAACTATGCTTTATCAAATGTTTAAAACATATTTTATTTCTTGACAGGGATCTTTGAGCAGAGGAAGTCAGGGTAGGGCTGATTTGTTTAATGGCTGATTCGTTTTATGGAAAAAACACATTCGATTCAATGCAAAACTGACCCTACTTCTTTGGAAACGTTCCACAAAAAAGCAGGCCGCAGACTAAAGCTTTCCAGGGAAGAATAAAATGTTTCAAGGTCTGCCGTGTGCCTCCGCAGAGCATTTGCTTATAAAGCAGAGGTGCATTGACATCTCCATAAAATGTTAGTAGATTATAACCAAACTCTCTCATACGCAAACATGCATAAGCCGATGAATTCTTTGACCTACAATATTTCTCATTAATCAGTTCAGCTTGGCAGAGAAAAACTCGCTAGCGGCCGATGTCTGCCAACAGCCCAAAGAGAAAGTAAAAAGGCTGTCGAGTTGGCTTGGTGAATACACGTCTGCTCGCTTTTAATTGTTCTAACCATGCAGCCATGGCAGCGTTTGAGAGGAAAGCCATCATGAGAGAACGCAAGGGCAGGATGCGACAATGCTGTTTCCCATCTTTCCTTGCCTTTAGAGGTTTGTCTGAATTGACTTCTCTTTAAACAACACGCAGGCCGAGCTTGCACGAGAAGTGGATAATGTTCAACCGGGGGTCACACATGACTCCAGCACAAAGAAGAGCTGCTATAGGTCTGTATTCATTACATGCAATCACGCAGAGTTATTTGTGCGAACTCTGGCCATGTTCCAGCAGTAAGCACCGCCGCATACGCTGCCAAAATGTCATGCATCGCTTGCCGAGGAATCTCTCACCATAATGATTTAATTTCCCCCTCGCTTGCTATCGACAATAATGATGTCCACATTCGGATTATGTTGACAATACAGAGATAGACAGAACCGTACGCTTAGAGCTACTTTCAACACAAGAGAGAAAATAGTTTGCAAAGACTTTAAAATGTCTCTTTGTGTGGAGTCATTCAGTGAGATTTGCAAGAATTCAGTTGACAATGAAAGGACTTAATTTCTCGTTTTAAATGACCCACTTAGCTCATGGGTTTCAGCTAGTCAGAAGAAATGGCAAAATCATTTCAACACAAATGAAGATGTGTCTGGAAGAAACAGAGGTACAGTTTGTTCAATATGTTGTTTTACTGTAAACGGAGTGTTGAATGTTCAAAGTAATTTTTCCACAGATGTCCAATGAACCGACAACCTTATTTTGTTAGCTGAATTATCATCACTGAATAGTTGCATCAGTGTTTTATACAATACATACATTTAGGCGTTTAGGAGACGCAACTTATCCAAAGCAATTTACAAGAATTAAGGGATAGTGTTAGTTTACCCAAAAATGAAAATTCTGTCATCATTTACTCACCCTCAAGTTCTTCCAAAACGGTATAAACTTCTTCGTTCTGTTAAAAAAAGTTGTTGCCCTACTATGGAAGTCAATAGTGACCCAGAACTGAGTAAACTATGACAACATTTTCGGTTTTGGGTGAAATATCCCTTTATGAAACAATGAAGCAAATATTTCACAAGGAAGCTAGTAGCAGTACATTTATTAAAGAGATGTTTGTTTCTATTTCCCTTTGATCTTGGGAGTTATAATTTATCAGATGAGGATCAAATGATACAGAAGATTGTAGTTTGGGCACGAATACAGAAACGCATGCGGTCCAGAAGCACATTCAGCATTTTAAAGAGCCGATTCAGGTGCTTGCATCAGATTGCTAGAGTGATGCCGTTCAGTCCCAGTGAAGTATGCCAGATCATGACAACTTGCTCATTCCTTAAAGGATTCGGTTCTGGGACATCATTTACTAACATAGTAGAAAAAATATCATTTTTGATTTGTTCTGTTCAACACAAAATTAGATTGTTTGATGAACAGTTCTGGGGAACCTGTATTCAATGAATTCCCAGAACTGAAAATTGCTAACATTCTTTCAAATATCTTCCTTTGTGTTCAGCAGAACAAAGTAAAAAAATAATTTATACAGGTTTGGAACAATTAAAGTGAGATAAGGAAGAAAGAATCTTAAATTTTAGGTGAACTATTCCTTTAAGAGGAATATATACAATAGTGTGGGTGCATCAATAACAAAAAAGTCTTCAGTCCTTCCCGATTCCGACTCTGGATTGTGCAAACAGACACTGTCTTATTCTAAGGAACTGCAGGCATTCTGAAACAACAAATGTTGCAATGATCATAACATCAAAACAGGAAGTTAAGGACAAGGTCATGAGTAATCATCATCGTCCCACAAGGCTCCACTAGAAAAAAATCTTCTCTATGGCAGTCTTAATCAGTTCACCGGTGGGTAATAACCGTGATAGTGCACAACCCATGCAAATACTTCTCAAACCACTGTCTTTTATGAACGTCTTTAAATTTCGCTAGCGGGCCATGTGGGGATTGTGGGAAAGGGAGCAGTGCCGGTGCCTGCCAGAACACCGTTCTAGTGCATCCTTGGTGGGTGGTCCTCCCTGCCAGAGGGTAAACTCCTGTTAATGACTGAATATGTGAGCTTTAATAAAATCTCTTTCTGAGAGGATTCAATTAGACCCGGGAGATCTCTGCCTTCTGCAATCTAATAAACAGCATGCATCCTGCACTCTGGCAATGATGCAACGCTGTCCAATGTAGGCCACAAATATGGCAGGGCATACAAAGCCCCCCTTGTGCAGTGCCGAGAGGAACGCTCTGCTTACACTGTTTTCTGAGCTTGTTCTTATCTGATGCGTGGCGAGGAAAGGTTAAGGTGAACTATTGTTGGTGTACAGTGATACAGTATCACAGAGAGCCAGACCGATGGCAGGTCCCAAAGCGCTCTTGTGGCACCTTCGTGGAAACAAATTAAACACCACTGAGGAGCTAAATAAAGGTGAAAATCTAGAATGATATGTTTAAAATTCAGATAAGGCTATATAACAAATGGGAAGTTTGAAGGCAGTGTTTATTAGTTTGAGCCCATGACACAGCAACATTACTCTAACCAATCACAGAGCCTGGGGATCACAGACTGACCAATTGCAGACAGGGGAGGGAAACCTGTATGAAGATAATTGTTATTTTTGCAATTTAAGTTGAATATGATTACAACACGAATTTTGTTTTCAAAAATTAAAAATGTGTCACAAGACAAAAATAAAAAAAAATGTTCAGACAGCCAACAAAAATATAAACTCACTCCCAGCCTCAGTGAGACAACATACTGAGCACAGGTGTCTTTCATTACCTCAAACGTCACGTGACATCCACACTGAAAACATTTCCATTCTTTACAGTGAGTACAAAACAAGTTAAGCAAAAGACAACCTGGGAGACAAAGTCTGCAAAGCACAATGAGTTAAATAATGCATTAAAGTTATACAACAACTTTGTTTTTAGGGGAACTTTTGTTTTTAAATATTCTTTTATATATATTCTTACAATTTTATTCATAAAGGGAAGATCTGCACACTGTAATTTTTCCTTTATTTACGAACACATCTAATAAAAAAAGGCATGACGAAGAAAATAAAGGGACAATTACAGTGTGCAGATCTTCCCATTATAATCGGATGTACTTTTTGGTCTAGCGCCTGACTAAACCACTGTGGATGTGCGTACTTTTTTCTCTTTTCAATTCTAATCATAACAAGCATTCCTGTAAAAGTTAACAAGGTTAACCTACCAACACTGCAGAATACATTTAGTTTTCATACTGTAGATTTAAAGGTCCAATGTGTATTTTTTTTGGAGGATTTGTTGACAGAAATATAACACAACTATCTATTCAGAGGTGTATAAAAACTTGACATTACGAAGTGTTATGTTTTTATTATCTTAGAATGAGCTGTTTCTATCTACATACAACGCAGGTCCCCTTGCATGGAATTCGCCATGTTGTTTCTACAGTAGCCCTAAATGGACAAACTGCTCCACAGAGTGCAT